>NC_090922.1:771186014-771811014 GCF_040938575.1 Ambystoma mexicanum
AAGGTAAAAGTCCTTGGATAGGTCTAACTAAGCCAGGCTAAAGGGTGACCAAAAAATATATAGTTGATCGACGTCCCTGAAATGAATCTCTACTGGATCTGGGGGGGACCCCGCCACACTACAAGGGTAAGGGAGTCCCAGGACGTTTCGGCCTTAGTGGGTCACAGCCTTCTTCATGGAACCAAGGAGTGGAGTACCCTGGATTGTATTCTCGTCTTTGTTCCTGTTGTAGAACGGGATAGTGTGGTCTGCTAATTCTCTGCTCTTTTGGTGTGATAAGGATTCACTGGTGCCTATGGCTGAAGAAGCTATGTCAACTGTAGATCGGCATCATAGGTACACAGGTAACGGCTTGGGTCTTCCCGTGGTTTTATTCATACAGGGCACACCAACAATTTATGTTGTTCCCCATGTTATGTGAGTATCCTCCAATATCTAGTGTTCTCTGTCCTCGATGTTTTTCAGGCTTGTGTCGTCCTCATGCACACTTGGATCTGGCTGGGTAGGCTTTAGTAAATGCTCAAATTAGGCATTATCCAAACAATGTGCTTGCTCAGTCAATGCTCGAGAAAGGCCTTTCATTTTGACTAGGGTACTGCTAAAAAAATACTTCTACCATAAACATTTTTTGTTGAAGGAGTGAGAAGCAGATGGTACGCTCAAGCTGTGCAAACCTCTCCTCTGCCTGCTGCCTCTGGGACATCATAAGGACACCCAGAGTGGATCTGAGGGAAGCATACTCCCCCCTCAGGGCATCCATGTGCGCCTCTGCGTGAGCAGCAATTGCTTGATGCAGAGACATTTCAGCCTGGCGTGCCCTGTCTGAGGCCGCCATGCCCAGCCTGAGCGAGCGGGCCGTGGACCATGCCGCCTGCTGCTGGAGAAGCACCTGCCTAGCAGGGGGGAGCACAGATCGGGCCACACGCTCCATGCTCTCAGCGATGTTCTCCATTGCTGCCCCCTGCCGTTCGGAATTGGCAGTCATGTCTTGCTCCCACTCAGTATACAGCGGTTGCGCGCGGCGACCGCGTTGTCGGGCTTGACCCCTGCGGGACCCAAGGACCGGGGGTCCTCGCTGTGTTGGCATCGCCTGCGGCTGCACGACTACATGCCCCCGTCAACGTGATGTCCCAGGCACATCAGTGACTGGTGTGGAGGGTAACCCTGCGTCCCGATCCACCACGGGCGGAGGAACCAGGACTGTCTGATCCCTCAGTGCAGGTGTCGCAGACAGAGGAGTGTCCACATCAGAATCACTCACCCCTGACACATGGACTTGATGCTCATCCAACTCAACATGGACGTCAGAGTCGTCATCAAGGCTGGACTCATAGGCAGCCAGAGACAAGATGGACTGCAGCACTTGGGGGTTTTCGTGGCCTACCACCCCACGACCCCCACTAGTGCCGGGTTGATGTGGTGTTACCAACCCTGTGTCTGGCATGACAACACCATCCTCTGCCTCCATTGCGTCATCACCTGAAAAATAGAGAGAAAAAGGTCACTACACATGTCAGAAGCACACGACACACACACACCGACAGCAAAGGCATCCGGCAGACATGTGACACACAACATATGACCTGGCATGCATGCTGGGTCTACTTTGAATAGCTTCTGTGATCAGACCTGTTGAAAGGTGGCAGTTTCCATGGAAGTGGTTCTATGCAGTGCAGAAAATGTGTACGCCACTCACTACCTACATGTACAAGCACTCCATGGTGTGTGCCAGGAAATGTGAAGGCAGTGCAATGTCAAATTCAGACATCACGTGCATTGTGCATTCAATGTGTACCATGTCTAGAAGCCAAACACCCCTCCACCCCAGTACCAAAGCAGGGATGCCTAGCATGGTATCAAAAGGCTGACCATACACCTGTGTATTGACAGGCAATGTTGACTGGCATCAACAGCTTAATGTGATACAAATTACAACACTGCAAATGATGCTGGGACAGTGGGCAGGACACATGATGAAAACTCCGGAGGCCGCCCACGTGTGAAGAAGACACAAGAGTTGGACAGAGTCATTGGCCATTGAACAGGCTGAGGCCTGTGAGCCACACAGATTGTCAGGGCCTAAACATGTGTGCAACGCAGGACTGAGCCACAGTTGACATGGGGAGGCCGATGAGATGGCAGGCAATGTATGTAACCAAGGACTCATATTACAGTGATCATACAGTCAAGGACACATAGGGGCATGCCTGCAATGCACATGGAGCATGAATGGGCACTCATGTCCCTGCGGGACATCTGACCCATGCACAGTACAAGTGAGATACCCTGCATCGAGTACTAAGGCTGTACCACACGGCATATGTCTGGCAGTTTCTACGCTGGAAGTTAGCATCTACACAGGACACATGAACAAGATACTACACATTGGCAAGATTGAAGCAGACCAGTGCAAAGGTGGAACTTTAGTGCAGAGTGGTGGAGGAGGGGCAAGGGAGCATACCCACATGGAGTCCCGCATGCAGGCAGAGGAGACATGCATGACGGTAGCATTGCATTACTTACACATCAGAACCATGTACGCGTCACATGTAGCAGCAATCATGCACAACACATCCCACAAGTGAAACACACACGTCCTCAACAAACACGCATCAACACTCACTGGACTGGGCATCAAAGTCCAGCATCTCTCCCACTCCTTCGACCAATTCAGGTGGTATGAACTCTGCAACGAGAGCCTCATGCGGAGTGACTTCTTCCTCCTCTGGTGCAGGCCCACCGCCAGTCACTAGAGTCAAGTTGTAATTTGAGGCACGCTTGGCCTTAGTGCTGCGCTTGATGTCATTCCAACGCTTTTTGCGCTCCTGCGCCGTGCGCACCTCATGGCCGAATGAACTGACATGTTCGACAACATGCTTCCAGTGGGTGTCACGTTGGTTGGGCAGCCGTAGTCTGACTATTGGCACCCACTAGCATGTCACGGCTGTGGCCCTGCACGTAGTCCACGAGGAAGTCCAGTTCCTGCTTACAGAAAGGCTTCTTCCTCGACGTGCAGGAGGTCGTGGCTGTGTGTGGGGTCTCAGCCTGTGCTGCAGGTGCAACCTTCCTCCTCTTGGACTGTGGCGCAGACTCTGGCTGGCTAATGCCGCCCTGAGCAGTATGGCCAGTGGGTTCGGTGGATTGAGCCGAGGGAGTGGCAGGTGGAGGGATGACCAAAGGCCTGACTTGTGTCAGTGGCAGCTGGGTGCCCACTAATGGACCCTGCGCAGCAACATCAGCTGTGGCAGGGTCATTGACCGCAACGGTCCTGGTTGGCAGACTCACAACCGGGGTGCTGTTGGGTGCATCTGCCCCTGCACTTGCCAACACCCGGCTGTTCGGGGCAGCAGATGACATGACTGCCCCAGGGACACGTGTCTTGGTCTGAGCAGCCTGGCGTGCCCCTATGGTTTCCCCCCTGGCCTGTTGGAGATCTACCAAGGGCTCTTCAAGTGCCAACGCAGCCTGCCCTGGCAGACCCTGAGCCTGGGTGGCGGTGTCCACAGCTGCACCTGCAGCTACCACTACCCTTGGGCCAGTGGCAGTCGATGGAACGGACTGCCGGGTCATACGGGTGCCAGTGCCAGATGCAGGAGCTGCATCCCCCAGAACCACAGGGGTTGGTGGCATGGCTGCACCGACACATGGCACAACATTGTGCTCAAGTGGTGCACCCCTGCTTCTTCCCCCTCTGTGGCTGCCCTGGACACCCTGGAGTCCCCCTACTCCCTGGTCACCACGGCCACGTCCCCGACCACGCCCGCCATGAGGAGTACGCCCAGCTGAGGCGCCCCTCACCTTTGGTGGCCTCCCAACCATGGCACAGATGTAGTAGTGCTGGCACAGATGGAGTGGTGCCAATGGGAGGTGTACACCACAATTGACCTGGGCAATTGGGGTGAAAGGGGTGGGAAGCAAGATGTTAACAGCCCCCCTGTACCTGCAAGGCAGTATGTGACCCCGGTGATGTGGTGACGGGTCATGCAATGCTCAGGCACCCCAAAACTGCAGTAAAACCGTGCACGCAACCCTGCAGCCTACGTGCGTCGATTCAACCTCCCGCAGTACACGGTGGCACCCAGTAACACAAATAACGCGTACGCGTGGGACACGCAGGCTACTATGACATCGAAAATGGGTGCGATACACAGGGGCACCCGCAGTGGGAAAAAAAAAGCATGTGCGACTCACCGTCTGACTAGCGCGATGCAGAACAACACGCGTAGCCAATAGCTGTGAAGCTGTGATGGCGCGCGAAACAACAGGAAGCAGCAACACACGTCGGTCTCCACGAAAGGCACGTACAGCAAACTGCTGGGCCCGCTCACCTTTAACCCGTGCTGAAGGAAACGCACGCGCGCGTCACATCACTTACGCGCATGGGCCCTTTCCTCGTATTACACGCGGACGTGCAGTTTTTCACGCGCGCTTACGCGCATGGGCCCTTTCCTCGTATTGCACGCGGACGTGCAGTTTACCACGCGCGCTGAAATGCCCATGCACGTCTGTACACGTCACGTCACAGGGGCGCTTGCGCTTGAGGGGCCTTCTGTCCAATGAAAATGCATATGCGTGCAGACGCGCTTACGCGCTAAGGGCCTTTCCTCGAATTACACGCTGATGTGCAGATTTTTCACGTGCCAAATCACTCCGTATCAAGCTGGCCACGTGTAAGCACACGGAAGACCACGCTCCTGCCCAGAAGGCCGAACTACTGCCCCCCAGAGCCCCGAGCACGCTCCCACCTGCCATCTGCTGCTGCCTGACTGCCTGCTGCCCACGTGCCCTGCCATTTGCTGCCTGCACATCAGCCAGGGGTGCTGTTGCTGTGACCACCCCTGCTGGAATTGAAGACTCCCGACTGGGATTCCATCGCTCCACTCCCCAGCCCCAGGACCCAGTTGCCCACCCACTCCTGCCTCTGGGGTTGTCATGTCGGGGCAAACACCATCTGAGACCACTGACAACCCCCGGCCAGAGAGGCAGAGGGGCACCAGCTTCAGTGCCACCGAAGTTGGTGTCCTGGTGGAGCAAGTCCTGGGGCAGTATGATGCCCTCTTCGGAAGTTCCCGCGCCGACAAGGAAGGACGGACTCGGATCTGGACTGACATCGTGACTGCCATCAACGAGGAGGGGGTGGCAATCCGCGACTTACAACATGTCAAGAAGCGCTGGGAGGACTTCAGGTCCAGGACCCTGAACAAGGCCCGGCGCCTCGTGAAGCCAGCGCATGCCAAGGGGCGCCGGGGCCACTTGTCGGAAGAACAGATGAGGGTCCTGGAACGCATATCCCCAGTGCTCCACGTCCAGGTCCTTGAGAGGCAGACCCGTCTGGAGTCGAGCAGTGAGTGCACATGCATCCTGATTGTGAGCAGTGCGTGTGGTGATTATTCAGTAGTGTGCAGGTTGCAAATCTGTTTGTATGGGGTCGAGTATGGGTGGGGGTGTACAGGGCCGTGGGGCTGACACATGCGAGGGCTGGAATCTGTGAGACATGGATGGTGCTTGTGTGTGTAGGCTTGCATGCCAAATGCAGTTGTGTGGGCACACATGTTTGGATGAATGTGTATGTAAGTAGACATGTCGGTGATGTAACGCATGTATGTTGTTTTTGGCTGCATGTATCAGCACTGTGTACATGTGCATGTGTGTGTATTTGACAAGAGTGCAACAGTGATGCAACATGGATGCATGTGACAGCGGTATGTGGAAGCCTGATTGGCAGATGTGACATGGATGCCCGTCTGAACACTGCGACACTTGGCAGAGGTGTACACATGCATGCAAGTGTGGTGGTGTGTGTACATGTGTGGGGCACTTCCTGTGTTGCATGTGATGTATGGCTCACCTTTGGCTGATCATGCTGTTGTATGTGTATGGATGGTGGTGGCAGGCCCGGCTCCCCTCCCATGTTGTGATCTCGTCGGGGAGTGAGGAGTCTGGTGCCGCGTCCCAGGCCGTAGCTGCTGGGGGGAGGTCCAAGAGGCGGAGGTTGGAGTTGGACTCCTCGGCAGCAGAAGGGGCAGCTGGGACCCCACAGGGCCCAAGAGGGGAAGATGGCACGGAGTCATCCAGGTTGGTGGGGGGTTTGGTGGAGGAGGAGGCCGTGCAAGCACCAGAGTCTGGAGGTGGGGATCCCACTGGTGCTAGTGGTGCAGTGCAGGACCATGGACAGGAGGCAGCACAGGCCGCCGCGGAGGTGCCTGTGTGCATTCCTGTTCCTGATCCTGTCCCTGCATCATCTTGCACCAGCAGGGATGCCTACGTCCAGACCCGTTTTCAGGCAGGGGATGAGCTCACGTCAACTGGCCTTCCTCTGCCTGCGGACGTGGCTATCCAGGTCCGGGTTGAGCCTGTCCTGGCTGGTGTGGCGTTGCGTCAACGGGCCATGCGAGGTGACCTGCAGTCTTTTTATGAAGAGACTGCAGGTCATCTCGAATGGCTCGTTGACCACGTCAGCCTGCTGGGACAGGTCACCCAGGCCGGATTCCTCCGTCTGATGGGGCTTGCTACGACCCCCTCCTCAACTGGACCCCCTACGCGCCAGTCGTCCTCCGTGCCATCTTCCCACCCATCAGTCACCTGGGTGCCCTGTGGAGCTGCCTCTGACGGTGCGGCCAGGCTGGTGGAGGAGGCATCCCTGCCACAGTCGGGAGTCGGACGTCCAGCAGGGGTGGCCACATCTACGACTGCACCCCAGCCGGCGGAGGATGTGCAGGCAGCAGGAGGCAGTGCACGGGCAGAGGCACAGCAGCAGCAGCAACATGGTGGGAGCCATGAAGGCTCAGGGCCTTCAACATCGGAGGGGCAGGCATCGGCCAGAGGGCAGGAGGACCCAGGACAGAGAGTGTCTTCCGTGTGGCAGCGGTTGGGCCACGCCATAGATGCGGAGCGGCAGCGGGCAGAAGAGGCACGGCTCACAATGGTCAGGGCGGAGAACTCCATTCGGAGGGCCCTGAGGCGGGCCGAGTGCCTCGAGGCAATCCGCAGGGGTTTGGAGGTGGAGACGTCGACGGCCCTGCGGACCCTCGGGGACATGGAGGAGGACCGCCTCCGGGACATTGAGGAGGAGTTCGATGATGCCCTGGCCCGGGACATCCACAAGTGAGCCGTGAAACTAGCCCGCTACCCTTGTACATAGTTATGTAGGTAGTGTTAGGTTTCATTTTTGTTTTGATTTTATTTGGACCTTATCGGACATTGGCCACATTTTTGTATATAGTTTATTTTATTAGTTAGTGTAGTTAGATAGGTTTCCTTTCTTTTGTTGGGATAATGGACCCTGGCTTGTTCCCATGTACATAGTTCACTGTTGGATTGTATTTTTTTTCACTTTTTAACCATGGAGCAATAGCTTTCTTTTTTATTTCCCATTGGATTTTGTTTTGTGGACATTGACTTTGGACAACATTACTTTTGAATTTTATTTTTGGTTTTGCTTTTTTTCACGGACATGCTTCTTTTAATTTTTGTACATTCACATTTCTGTTTCTTCATTTTTTATTCTATTTATGTTTCCTTTAATACATATTTTTTTTGGTGAACTTCAATGTGTGGTATCTCATTGGTTTCATGCATTTCATGATATGTGTTTTGAGATTCACTGACACCCATTGGGTGTATGTGAGGGAGATGTGTTTGTTTCGGAACTTGCAATTGGTGTTCGGTGATGTAATTGCAAATTATGAGTGGGTGGATGCAATACTCGGGTGGGTGTTTTGCATTTGGAGGCTGACCCTAGGGACCAGGGATCTCGATTGTGATGACATGTTGGCTGGGGAACATGAGTTGCACATGGGTGGGGGCCTGCTGGCAGGTGCCCCACAGTGCTGGGGGGTGGGGGTGGTGGGGAACATGAGTTGGACATGGGTGGGGGCCTGCTGGCAGGTGCCCCACAGTGCTGGGGGGTGGGGGTGGTGGGGGAGTTGTAATGACATGTGTGTTGGGGATTGTGATGACATGTCTGAGGTTTGCCAATGCCACTCATGTACAACTGTCATGTGTGTATGTGTCCATTGTACAGTGCCCTGATGCCTGTGTTTTGTTTCTCCCTGTCTGCAGCGTCAACTGATGAAGAGGGCGGAGAAGGTGCTGTGGAGCACACCGGGGGGGGTTCCCACCGCCAGCCAGAGACGCAAGGCCCGGCTCCCCTCCCATGTTGTGATCTCGTCGGGGAGTGAGGAGTCTGGTGCCGCGTCCCAGGCCGTAGCTGCCAGGGGGAGGTCCAAGAGGCGGAGGTTGGAGTTGGACTCCTCGGCAGCAGAAGGGGCAGCTGGGACCCCACAGGGCCCAAGAGGGGAAGATGGCACGG
Source organism: Ambystoma mexicanum (assembly GCF_040938575.1). Classification (NCBI taxonomy): domain Eukaryota; kingdom Metazoa; phylum Chordata; class Amphibia; order Caudata; family Ambystomatidae; genus Ambystoma; species Ambystoma mexicanum. The sequence goes on from NC_090922.1 coordinate 771,194,326, forward strand.
AGTCATCCAGGTTGGTGGGGGGTTTGGTGGAGGAGGAGGCCGTGCAAGCACCAGAGTCTGGAGGTGGGGATCCCACCGGTGCTACTGGTGCAGTGCAGGACCATGGACAGGAGGCAGCACAGGCCGCCGCGGAGGTGCCTGTGTGCATTCCTGTTCCTGATCCTGTCCCTGCATCATCTTGCACCAGCAGGGATGCCTACGTCCAGACCCGTTTTCAGGCAGGGGATGAGCTCACGTCAACTGGCCTTCCTCTGCCTGCGGACGTGGCTATCCAGGTCCGGGTTGAGCCTGTCCTGGCTGGTGTGGCGTTGCGTCAACGGGCCATGCGAGGTGACCTGCAGTCTTTTCATGAGGAGACTGCACGTCATCTCGAATGGCTCGTTGACCACGTCAGCCTGCTGGGACAGGTCACCCAGGCCGGATTCCTCCGTCTGATGGGGCTTGCTACGACCCCCTCCTCAACTGGACCCCCTACGCGCCAGTCGTCCTCCGTGCCATCTTCCCACCCATCAGTCACCTGGGTGCCCTGTGGAGCTGCCTCTGACGGTGTGGCCAGGCTGGTGGAGGAGGCATCCCTGCCACAGTCGGGAGTCGGACGTCCAGCAGGGGTGGCCACATCTACGACTGCACCCCAGCCGGCGGAAGATGTGCAGGCAGCAGGAGGCAGTGCACGGGCAGAGGCACAGCAGCAGCAGCAACATGGTGGGAGCCATGAAGGCTCAGGGCCTTCAACATCGGAGGGGCAGGCATCGGCCAGAGGGCAGGAGGACCCAGGACAGAGAGTGTCTTCCGTGTGGCAGCGGTTGGGCCACGCCATAGATGCGGAGCGGCAGCGGGCAGAAGAGGCACGGCTCACAATGGTCAGGGCGGAGAACTCCATTCGGAGGGCCCTGAGGCGGGCCGAGTGCCTCGAGGCAATCCGCAGGGGTTTGGAGGTGGAGACGTCGACAGCCCTGCGGACCCTCGGGGACATGGAGGAGGACCGCCTCCGGGACATTGAGGAGGAGTTCGATGATGCCCTGGCCCGGGACATCCACAAGTGAGCCGTGAAACTAGCCCGCTACCCTTGTACATAGTTATGTAGGTAGTGTTAGGTTTCATTTTTGTTTTGATTTTATTTGGACCTTTCGGACATTGGCCACATTTTTGTATATAGTTTATTTTATTAGTTAGTGTAGTTAGATAGGTTTCCTTTCTTTTGTTGGGATAATGGACCCTGGCTTGTTCCCATGTACATAGTTCACTGTTGGATTGTATTTGTTTTCACTTTTTAACCATGGAGCAATAGCTTTCTTTTTTATTTCCCATTGGATTTTGTTTTGTGGACATTGACTTTGGACAACATTACTTTGGAATTTTATTTTTGGTTTTGCTTTTTTTCATGGACATGCTTCTTTTAATTTTTGTACATTCACATTTCTGTTTCTTCATTTTTTATTCTATTTATGTTTCCTTTAATACATATTTTTTTTGGTGAACTTCAATGTGTGGTATCTCATTGGTTTCATGCATTTCATGATATGTGTTTTGAGATTCACTGACACCCATTGGGTGTATGTGAGGGAGATGTGTTTGTTTCGGAACTTGCAATTGGTGTTCGGTGATGTAATTGCAAATTATGAGTGGGTGGATGCAATACTCGGGTGGGTGTTTTGCATTTGGAGGCTGACCATAGGGACCAGGGATCTCGATTGTGATGACATGTTGGCTGGGGAACATGAGTTGCACATGGGTGGGGGCCTGCTGGCAGGTGCCCCACAGTGCTGGGGGGTGGGGGTGGTGGGGAACATGAGTTGGACATGGGTGGGGGCCTGCTGGCAGGTGCCCCACAGTGCTGGGGGGTGGGGGTGGTGGGGGAGTTGTAATGACATGTGTGTTGGGGATTGTGATGACATGTCTGAGGTTTGCCAATGCCACTCATGTACAACTGTCATGTGTGTATGTGTCCATTGTACAGTGCCCTGATGCCTGTGTTTTGTTTCTCCCTGTCTGCAGCGTCAACTGATGAAGAGGGCGGAGAAGGTGCTGTGGAGCACACCGGGGGGGGTTCCCACCGCCAGCCAGAGACGCAAGGCCCGGCTCCCCTCCCATGTTGTGATCTCGTCGGGGAGTGAGGAGTCTGGTGCCGCGTCCCAGGCCGTAGCTGCCAGGGGGAGGTCCAAGAGGCGGAGGTTGGAGTTGGACTCCTCGGCAGCAGAAGGGGCAGCTGGGACCCCACAGGGCCCAAGAGGGGAAGATGGCACGGAGTCATCCAGGTTGGTGGGGGGTTTGGTGGAGGAGGAGGCCGTGCAAGCACCAGAGTCTGGAGGTGGGGATCCCACTGGTGCTACTGGTGCAGTGCAGGACCATGGACAGGAGGCAGCACAGGCCGCCGCGGAGGTGCCTGTGTGCATTCCTGTTCCTGATCCTGTCCCTGCATCATCTTGCACCAGCAGGGATGCCTACGTCCAGACCCGTTTTCAGGCAGGGGATGAGCTCACGTCAACTGGCCTTCCTCTGCCTGCGGACGTGGCTATCCAGGTCCGGGTTGAGCCTGTCCTGGCTGGTGTGGCGTTGCGTCAACGGGCCATGCGAGGTGACCTGCAGTCTTTTCATGAGGAGACTGCACGTCATCTCGAATGGCTCGTTGACCACGTCAGCCTGCTGGGACAGGTCACCCAGGCCGGATTCCTCCGTCTGATGGGGCTTGCTACGACCCCCTCCTCAACTGGACCCCCTACGCGCCAGTCGTCCTCCGTGCCATCTTCCCACCCATCAGTCACCTGGGTGCCCTGTGGAGCTGCCTCTGACGGTGCGGCCAGGCTGGTGGAGGAGGCATCCCTGCCACAGTCGGGAGTCGGACGTCCAGCAGGGGTGGCCACATCTACGACTGCACCCCAGCTGGCGGAAGATGTGCAGGCAGCAGGAGGCAGTGCACGGGCAGAGGCACAGCAGCAGCAGCAACATGGTGGGAGCCATGAAGGCTCAGGGCCTTCAACATCGGAGGGGCAGGCATCGGCCAGAGGGCAGGAGGACCCAGGACAGAGAGTGTCTTCCGTGTGGCAGCGGTTGGGCCACGCCATAGATGCGGAGCGGCAGCGGGCAGAAGAGGCACGGCTCACAATGGTCAGGGCGGAGAACTCCATTCGGAGGGCCCTGAGGCGGGCCGAGTGCCTCGAGGCAATCCGCAGGGGTTTGGAGGTGGAGACGTCGACAGCCCTGCGGACCCTCGGGGACATGGAGGAGGACCGCCTCCGGGACATTGAGGAGGAGTTCGATGATGCCCTGGCCCGGGACATCCACAAGTGAGCCGTGAAACTAGCCCGCTACCCTTGTACATAGTTATGTAGGTAGTGTTAGGTTTCATTTTTGTTTTGATTTTATTTGGACCTTTCGGACATTGGCCACATTTTTGTATATAGTTTATTTTATTAGTTAGTGTAGTTAGTTAGGTTTCCTTTCTTTTGTTGGGATAATGGACCCTGGCTTGTTCCCATGTACATAGTTCACTGTTGGATTGTATTTGTTTTCACTTTTTAACCATGGAGCAATAGCTTTCTTTTTTATTTCCCATTGGATTTTGTTTTGTGGACATTGACTTTGGACAACATTACTTTGGAATTTTATTTTTGGTTTTGCTTTTTTTCACGGACATGCTTCTTTTAATTTTTGTACATTCACATTTCTGTTTCTTCATTTTTGATTCTATTTATGTTTCCTTTAATACATATTTTTTTGGTGAACTTCAATGTGTGGTATCTCATTGGTTTCATGCATTTCATGATATGTGTTTTGAGATTCACTGACACCCATTGGGTGTATGTGAGGGAAATGTGTTTGTTTCGGAACTTGCAATTGGTGTTCTGTGATGTAATTGCAAATTATGAGTGGGTGGATGCAATACTCGGGTGGGTGTTTTGCATTTGGAGGCTGACCATAGGGACCAGGGATCTCGATTGTGATGACATGTTGGCTGGGGAACATGAGTTGCACATGGGTGGGGGCCTGCTGGCAGGTGCCCCACAGTGCTGGGGGGTGGGGGTGGTGGGGAACATGAGTTGGACATGGGTGGGGGCCTGCTGGCAGGTGCCCCACAGTGCTGGGGGGTGGGGGTAGTGGGGAACATGAGTTGGACATGAGTGGGGGCCTGCTGGCAGGTGCCCCACAGTGCTGGTGGGTGGGGGTGCTGGGGAACTTGAGTTGGACATGGGTGGGGGCCTGCTGGCAGGTGCCCCACAGTGCTGGGGGGTGGGGGTGGTGGGAGACATGGGTGGGGGCCTGGTGGAGGCTGCCCCTGGTGGCTGGGGGTTGGGGGTGGTGGGAGACATGGGTGGGGGCCTGGTGGAGGCTGCCCCTGGTGGCTGGGAGGTGGGGATGCTGGGAGACATGGGTGGGGGCCTGGTGGAGGCTGCCCCTGGTGACTGGGGGGGTGGGGGTGCTGGGAGACATGGGTGGGGGCCTGGTGGTGGGTGTCCCTGGTGGCTAGGGGGTGGGGTGGTGGGAGACATGGGTGGGGCCTGGTGGGGGGTGCCCCTGCACTGCTGGGGGGTGGGGGTGTTGGGGAACATGAGAAGTACCTGGTTTACTTTCTCTAATTGATTCTTTTTTGTTTGTGGTACTTGATGAAGTATTAGTTTCTTTTACTCTCTTTGGAGGATTTGCAGTGACGTCCTGTTGCATTTCTGTTTGATTTAATTTTCTTTTACAACGTTTTAGTTTTTGTGGAACAGAATATGTGTTTAGATGGGGAGTGTATAGTGAGCGAAGTCTATTATATTCTAAAATGCAAGGAATATCAGCGTTTACTTTACTTGCATCAAAGTTGATTAGAAATAGACCGTCAAGTGTACGTAAGCGTGATAGTGCTACGTAGCTCATGCCTTCTTTAAAGACTGTGTTACCAATATCTATCATTGCTTTGTCTAGTGTAAGACCTTGTGATTTATGAATCGTGACTGCGTATGCAAGAGTTAGAGAAAATTGGTCTCTGCATACATACATATCTTTGAAGAGAAGGAATCTAGCTGTTGAGCGTCCTATCCGTTTTACTTCTGAAAGTTTGTCAAAGAGTATATTGACAAACTGAATTTTGTTGTCACGTGGGTATGTTTGAAAGCCAACAACTGTACCCAGTGCTCCATTAACTAGTCCTTGGTCCACGTCAAGGTTACGTTTAAGCATTACTCTGCAATTTAAGGATAATTTTAACATCTTTTCTAAGCCTGCTGTGTTTGAGATTGATTTTTCTAAATTATTTAGTCTTGTTGTGGCTTGGTCACACATGGGTAGTGTCATACCATGTACATCTAGTTTGTCTGTGGCGCTAATTTCCATTATTGGTTGCATTTCTTTACTTAACATTATTTCATTGAATTTGAGACAGCTTGCAAGAGTTGGCATTAAGGCCATACAATTGACATTTTTGTGGGCTAATTGTTCCATAACATCTGTAGCACATGCATTATCGCCATAAAGTGCATTAATGTGCCGGGTTTTCAATGTTGCTTCTGCTTCTTTAGAAAGTATACCAACTCTCAAACTTTTTAAAATGTTGGCATAAGTTAGATCTGCAGATTGGCACATATTTTCTGTTAATTCTATGTATTGTAAATGTTGCCAAAGGTTGACATTTCCAATGCTGCCAACAGTTTTACGGCAGAGTTTGTGCCCTAATGTTTTAAAAATAGGTTCACCTTTTACTGGTGTTAATTGAAGCAGATCTCCAAAAACAATAATGTGTTTTCCTGCAAAGAGGTCTTCATAGTCTGTTTTGAGTACTTCTTGTAATCTGAGGTGAATCAAAGCTAACATCAGGTTGGAGACCATGCTCACTTCATCTATTAGTAGCATTTTCATTTGTTTCAATACTCTGCGTAATTCCATTGCAGCTTCTGCAGAAAGTTTGTAATAGTCTAATTTGTTCTGGTGTTCTACTGGTAATAGTAGTAATCGGTGTAATGAAACACCACCTATGTTGTAGGCAGCTAAACCTGTGGGGGCAGTGACAGCAGCTGACTGTTTGTTGTTTGTCAATTGTTGAAGGAACTTACTAATGATTTTGATTAGGAATGTGTTGCGAGAAACAGCTTCACCACTGACGTACAGTGGTATAGGTTTATAATTATGGCAGGAACATTATTTATTTTCATGTTTTACACCATGTGCAATTTGTTTTGTTACTTCTTGAAAAATGCTACTTTGCTCATTTTTTAGTTTTGATTGTAGTATAGTTAAGTCTTCCTTATCTTCATACTGACACATGGTGTTTTCTACTTCTATCATAGCTAATTCTGCCTCATTTGTTATTAGTGGTTCTCCCAGTGGTTCTTGGCTTCCTGTTACAGAAGGTTGACTACTCTCAGGAGTATCCTTATCTAGTTGGGCTTGGAGTTCTTCTTCATGTTGCTGTTCATTGTGCAACATTGTTTTGTACTGTGTAAAGTTTACACCAGTTATAGTGCTTTCATTTTCTTTGAAAGCATCCTCATATGAGTCATAGTTATCTAGTAATTGTTCTTCTTTTCTCCATGGTTTGAAGAGTTGTAGCAGGGACATGTAATATACTTCTTTATGTTGAGGAGTCTTTAATGACAATTTGATATGATTAATTAAATTTGGTTTAGTGAGTTTAACTAAGCTGCCTTCACAGTCTGTCACTCTATATTTACCTTTTTTTTTCATCAGGTTTCATATTATTTTTGTATGTGTAGTTTTTAAAACTCTTTTTCTAGATTTAGCTGGACCAAAACTTAGCCATACTATATTTTCAGATTTACCATACAATGAAGTACCAGTTAAACGATCAGCTGCTTCATAAGATCCACATTCTCTATGGGTGAGCATTTTTATGCCCAAGCTGTATAATTTCTGAGATACTGTTTTATCTGATGACAGGTCATTCCAGAGGTCTTGGAGCTCTGTCTTTTCTGCTTTAGTTAAGTATGCTGTGACATATTGTGCAACTGCAGTAGAATTGTCTGCAATGTACTGCACATCTATGTTTGCATTCCATAAGTGGGCAATGATTGCATTATAATAATTGATATATTTTTCTTCTTCTTTTCTTTTTATGTAATATGCATTTTTAGGTGACTTACCTTTAACACTATGTCTAACTGAAGACATGAGGTTGTTTACTTGACCTGTATTTGTAACTGGTCTAGGGAAACCAAATCGGCATTTGGTGTAGTATTTGCCTTTGTTTTTGTATTTGCAATGACAATATTTTCCACATTTGTGTCTTTGAAATTGTAAAATTTGTGCACGAAGATCACTATTTGTGCCTTCTGATGGAATTTCACAAGTGACATATTTTTCAATAAACTGTAAAACAGTGGCATCACTGTCTTGACCAAATTTAGGAGCATCTTTAATCTATAAAAGCATGTGGATATGTGGTGCTCCTCTGGCTTGGTATTCTTTTCTCCAAAAGAAGTGTTGCACTTCTCCAAGGGGAGGAACAGTTTTATTACAAATAAAATGTAGCATAGCAATGAAGCGATGGTGAAAATATCTTGAAACATTAACAGGATCCAAAGAACAAAGTTCTCCAGGTGTTAGAATATCTATGTTTGTTTTGTTTTTATTTGATATGCGTAGGAAATCATGTAAATCTTCCCATGCATATTCTGCACAACTTAATGTAACAAACCAAGTGGGTGGGCCAAGGTTTCTGATCATACAACGTACATCTCCATGATGTTGAAACCAGTACTCTTTAGTACCACGCATATTTGCTAATAGATTTGTAATATTTGATTGTAAAACCTCATCCTTTTGTTGCAATTTTTCTAATAATTGTGTAGCTGTCATATTTTGAAAGTGTGATCCTGATTTTAATATGTGTGCAACTCCGTAACATAAAGTTGCTAGTTCACTTTCAAAGAGTAGGTGGAATATGTATTCCACATTTTGTCTAAATCTGGGATCTTCAGAATACATCCGTAATGAGCGGTATTCTGAAGCTGATATTTGAATAGGTCTATCATCATACCTTCCTCCTTTGCCAGTAGGAAAGAGTAGAGGAAAAGCACGTGCTTCTATACTTTTTTCCCATATACTGATTGGCGATCCTTTTGTTTGGCGCATTTGGTAAGTTTCCAGTACATCTTGTACGGTGTCATTACAGTGCAAAGGATGAATTGTATAATGGTCTAAAGTATTTGATATTGTAGCAGGATCTAGTAGCTCAAATTGACCAGCTTCTTGCGTTTCTTGAATTATTTCAGTTGTATCTTTCAAGTTTTCTTCAATATTAATTTCTTTGTAATATTCATTATTCTCTTTAAGATATTGGAAGGCTTGTCTAACTTTATATAAATCTACCAGCTGTTGCCATATTTTTTTGTCTTTTGTAGGTACTCCATTTACTAATATAATTAAAGATTGCTGCATTGGACATTGCACTCCTAGAGTATGCACATTTTCTTTTAGATTTAATGGTAAATAAACTACTTTTCCACGAATGCCTTTTACCAATTCAGAGGGAGGTAATTTTGCTGTTTTTGGTTGAAGACGTATTATTGCTTGAAATGGGTGTACTGTTTGAATTATGATGCTCTCATATAAATTAAGTTGTTGTAGAGGTTTTGGTACTGGGTATATTTCCAAATTATTTGTGATAGAACGTGAAGGAGTTTGGTTGTTGTCAAGTTTTGTGGTGCAATAACTGCAAAGTATTAAGGGCTCTGTTATTTCATATTTGTTTTCTGCTACAAGGTAGAGAGCTAATTCAAACCATTTAGAATCTTCATTGTCTTCTATTTTGTATAATAGGTCCACAGTTTTTGTGTTACATTTATAAAAAATTCTACGGCAACATACACATACATGGTTTGGTACTTCAGCTGATGTACTTTTAGATTTTAGTATTTTTTTTTTGTATGTGTTTAGCAAAAGGTTGCCATGTGTAGAATTGTTCCTTAATTGGTTTAAAGCTATTTCATTCTGTAAATGGCTTTCACTTCCAAAATATTTTTTCTGGATATAGTGAATTTCTTCAAGTAGGTCTTTTGCTGTACCATGTAGAAGGATGTTATTTAACTTTGCTAGTGCGAAAGCAGGACTTGTAGCATAGTACAGTTTATAGACTAGATTTCTTATAGTTGAATGATGTGTTGATATCCTTTTGATATCATGGAAAGTGGTTTTACAAGTAGGTCCTGTAATGCAGGCCAATGAATGTCGTTGTAGTCCTGTGTACTTGCGCACTGGACAGGTATATATATTTTGCAGTAATTTAATTTTGATTTTGTCTTTGCTTTTTACATATTTATTGAGGAATTGGCGTAAAGATTTGAAACATTGTTTGGGAATGTTACACATTGACGTGCATGGCCATTTGTACACTAGACGTTCTGATTCAGTTGAATGGAGGGGTAATTCTAAGTTTTCAGGGCATATTTTTGTAAGAAGTACTTCTTGTTCCATTATGGTATTATTCACTTTTTCATAACCTCGACCACTGCTATGTATGGCAATTGTATTAGTTTGCTTTCAATTCACCTCCGCTGATACTTAAGAAGTTCTTTCTGTTGATATTTCGCTTATTGAGAAGTCTTTTTTGTAATTTAGTTATTAGTTTTGTTAGTGGTTTCATTTTGTTTAACAGTAAAATAAATACATTTCTTTTGAGAAGAATTGCACTGTCCATCAATGCTTCTAAGATTAATTTCCTACAATAGGTTTTAAGCTCTGAACCCGATTTCTCTCCTGTTTTTATAAGATTTTGAAGGACTTTGTGACGGTATATTTTGGCTAAAATACTTTTCTTGGTATGCTTACTTTGCACTATATTAAAATTTGAAGAAGTAGTTTTATCTGTACTGATAGCTGATTTTCTGTTAATTGTTTTTTGGTTTGTTTTACATTTTGATAGAGGAAGCAAAGTTGTTGTACTTGAAACTTCTTGTGTTTCACTAAATGATTGTATTAGCTGTTTTGTTTCAACTTTTTTTACAAATTCCGCTAGAGATGGATGCTTATGTTGAACAATATATAAAGGGGGAATCCCAGATTACCACATAGGTGGTAGCTCTATCTTATTCTGAGAGGTAGAGACTCGTTTAACAAGAGATAGATATCTTAGGAAAACACAACAGTTATAAACATTAAACATCAACTGCTATTCATGACATATTGAATATTTTAATAAAGACATAAAAAGTAATTTTACAAATTCGTTGTAAATCACTAAATAAAACACTCTAAAACAGTGACAATATCGTACCCTAATGGGTAGGATTGACATCAATGTTAATCTGATCAATGATAGTACAGAGTATCTAGCGTGTTAGTTCTCTGGTGTAGTCCTTATTACGACATTTTTCTTATTACTATGGTCAAAAAGTTACCATTGTATAGTCTCGACATGTTTCTGTTCGATGTCAATTAATACAGAACTTTCATCAGGAGTATAGTCACTAAGTTTAAAAAACCACAATCTGAACTTTGAATCTGTTAAGCCGAAGGATCTCCTGGCTGGATGTGGAAAGTGTATACGACAAATCTTACGTATTTTCAGATAGTTGTAACTGTTGGTAAAATGCAGTGGAAAAAGATAGAAGCTATTAGTGCTATTATCTCAAATGAGAGAGAAATCTCAAGAAGAGGCATGGGATATAAATTACCGTGTCCCTTCTGTGGAGTTAATGCAGAAGCTGGCTTGGTTAAGGCATATTTAAGGCTTCTGTAGATGAAGAGACCCTTAATAAGGGGTAAACATCCTGCAAAAATAAAGATTGCAACAAATTTAGAATCGTCCTGCGAGGTCGTATAAAAGGGAACACAGTGGAGAGATCACCCTTAAGGCGTTAAAACTAGTAATGCATTCATTAGCAAACTGTCCCCCGGAATATTTACCTGGAGGATTTGGATGGTAGTAGCTCTATAAGAGCAGTCAATTGGAAAGACTTTTTATGCAGCCTTCAGAATAGTTTTAGTTCGGCTAGGATAAACTGTTAAGGAAAACGAATGAAGTACCTCATTAGGGTCTTCAGAAGTTGAGTTATATAAATAAAATAAGATAACAGGTAGGTTAACCACCAATGGGTATAGAATCTTACCGTGGCTCGTTATAATAAGGCGCCATATTCTTTAGTGGGCGCTGAAGTAGAGCTGTGTTAACTACAATCGTTTCTGTGTAGTATAGCGTCTTGTAGATACCTGCCGAAAACAAAGATGGGGATGTTTATATGGCCGGAATCTATCTTTTAGTGAATTATCCGCGTTAGTCGCGAATCCTCAATCTTAGTGTGCTTCTGATCTGACGGGGGGCAAAAGTCACCCCGGTCTAGAAGTAGGGATCTCTGTCGTGCGAGTCTTTTAGGGGACTTCTCTGTGGCCGGTTGAGTTCGGCCTCTTTCCTTCAAAGATAGACAGCCGCCATCTTGAGTGGGGATATATATAGGGGTTGTAGTTCCTTTTTTGTGTCGGTTCCGCATAAGTGTCAAAGACAGAAATGTAGCTATTCCAGTGGCGCTAGCTGAATACTCACGGTGCCTATTAACTCTCGACCAAGACTAGTTGCTTTTACTCGGATAGTCAAGACGTTAGAATGTTAAAACGCCACTAGTGCAAAAAACGATATCCATGGTCAAGATGATATGCACGAGTTGGGAATATTTATACAAAGAGGGGCTAAGGACTGTTCCTCAATCTACTCCATCAGTAGAAAGAATGATGAATGCGGATTTATGTGATTGGCTGATTGAGTTATGCAGTTGGGTCAATAGATTTTACCCCATTCCACTGCGTCGTTTAACCCTTCCTTGTCACTCTGTGTTAAAAAAATTAGTCTTTGTTCCTTTGTGATTAAGGCTTGTTTCTTTTTGTTGATATCAGTGCCTATCATAGTAAAGAGAACTGTCCAGCGGAGATCTTCACCAGTATGGTTATTATTTATAAAATGAGTAACCATAGGGGCTGTAAGCACCTTTTTATTAATACAGCTTCGATGTTCAATAATCCGGGTTTTAACTTTCCTATTCGTTTTTTGCCTATGTATCTTTTACCACATGGGAATGTGATCATATAGATCACATATTCTGTGTTGCAGTTAGAGAATTTAGTCTGTTGCCATTTTTTATTCAGACCTATCTCTACTTCGTTGGATTTAGAGGTATCTTTACACACACTGCAGTGTCCGCATGGATGGTGTCCTGTAATGGGGGTTAAGCCCCAGCTTTGAGTAAGAGTTTCACTTTTTTTAGGGTTAACTCTAAGCTTACTACTGCTAATGTGGTTTCCAATAGTCGTAGATTTTCTGTAGGTGAATAGTGGACAAGTTAACTGGGCTGGAGAGTTTTTAAATATCTTCCAGTGTTTCCGGACTATGGGCCTCATTACGACCCAGGCAGTAAGGGGTTTACGGCGGCGTAAACAGCGCCGACCCTTACCGCCTGATTCCGAGGTCCCTTAGCGCCATGGAGGATTTAACACCTGCTTTTAGCAGGTGTTAAAATCCATGGCGCTAAGGGACCTCGTTGTTAATTACGCCACCGTATTTTACGGTGGCGTAATTAACGCCTTCCCCACTCCCATTATGCCCTATGGGGCAAAAATGGGACTGGGGAAGGGTAAATGGGTTAATGGGGACTTACTGCCCCGCCAACCTCGGAATGGGGCGGTAAGTCCGCCAACCACCATGGCGTAAACGTAGTTTACGCCATGGTGGTAAAGGTACGACCCAGGCGGTAACTTACCGCCTGGGTCGTAATGAGGCCCTATGTTTGTAATGGTCAGGCTTAGATTCGAAAAAGTGTTTACACTTACAATTCTGTCGTCTCTCGGTTTTTTAGCTTTGTCCTCTAATAATGATTGCCGATTATTATTATAGGCTCTTTTTGCTGCTCGGCGTACCAGTTTTTTTGGGTAAGCCCTTTCTATAAGTTTATCCGTCAAGATATCTGCTTCCTTTTCATAGGCCTCCTTTTGACTGCTGTTCCTTTTAAGCCTAAGAAACTGGCCAAACAGTAAATTGTCTTTAAGTTGTTTTACGTGGTGGCTGTGGTAATGAAGTAGTGAATTTCTTTCGGTACTCTTATGATAAGGTTGCACCAGAGGGGTGCCTGCCTCATGAAAAATAGTGACGTCTAGGAAATTAATCCTATTTTGATTAATAGTCATAGTGAATTGCAAATGACGATTCTTCTGATTTAACCATATGAGGAACTCTTCTGCCTCTTGGCTAGTGCCTTTCCATATCACTATGACGTCATCAACGTAACGTGCCCAGGACATAAGATTGGCCGTATAAGGATGGGCAGTATAAATATGCATTTTCTCAAAGCATTCCACATAAAGGTTCGCCACACTGGGGGCCATAGTGGCCCCCATTGCGGTTCCTTCTATCTGTTGGTAATATACTCCTTGGAATTCAAAAAAGTTTTCAGTAAGGGCCATTTCGAGGCACCACATTATGAAAGAAGTAGGGGCTGGGTCATTATCTAGACGAGTAAGGAGTACCTCTTCGATTGTTTCAAGGGTAGCTGTTTGTGGTATATTGGTGTATAAAGAAATTATATCAAGAGTTATCAAATATTGAGTAGTATTATCAAATGGAAGATATTCAAACCTCTTTATAGCGTCTTTAGTGTCCTTTAGTTAAGATTTCATTAACACGACGTAGTTTTTCAGATAGTAATCCACAAATTTTGATAGGGGTTCTAAGATGGAATTAATCCCCGCCACTACTGGTCGACCTGGGGGGTTCAAAAGAGTTTTATGAATTTTGGGGAAGCAGTAGAAGGTGGGTGTGGATGCTTCTTTGTTCACCAGAAAATCACTCTCTTGTTTACTAATCCAGTTTCTTTCAACTGCTTTAGTAACCTTTCTGTCAATCGCTTCTAGAAGTTTAACATTCGGGTTCTCTTTCAGAATTTTATAATACTGAGTATTATTCAGTTGACTGAGACACTCCCTGACATAGTTTTGGGTATCTTGAATCACTATGCTCCCGCCTTTGTCGGCTCTTTTTATTATTATTTTTTCATTTTTGTATGGACACCTTTATTTTCATTTGCTCTACTTTTGCGTTTCTTTCTACGGACTTGACTTTTGGTAGGCATTCTTTAGGGTCTGTTGAAAAAAATAAAGAAGATATGGGTTGGGGTGTTCTGGAATGTATGTGTGCATGAGTGTTTGAGTAAGATGATAAAGATGTATGTAATGGTGTGTGATTGTGCATTGGGAACTAAAACTAGTAGGGATAGGTATTCTTGAATTTATGTGTTACTAAACTGGGGTTCAGATGACAAAAAAAAAGTAAGCTAGTGCTGTGGAAAAGTACAAATAGTAAATCTAATGTATACAATTAAAACAGTTGTTTGTTCTATAATATGAAAATTGTAGTGGTTCAGTTGGGTAATTTGTGTGTCCAAAAATAGAAATTTGTGGGCCATTCTGGCTGTAAATCGCTGTTTAAGACATGGAAATTTTTGGACAAAATGGTACAAAATCTCTATTTTTAGAAACCGAAATAGCTCGTATTAATGTTATAGTATATTTGATTAATAATACAAATATTATGGTGATATCTTACTTACTTTTTTTTTAAAATTAACAGGTAACTTCTTAGTTTTTCTTTCTTCTTCGAATTCGGCTGCTTCTTTTCAGGAAACTGGTCTTCACTGCAATTGTAAAAGCTTCAAATTAGTAACTTTGTTTGTATATAGCACTGTTTTTAATTTAGATATTGATTTTTTTAATTGAAATCCTCAGTGCCTTCTGTAAAACCATTAAACTAATTTATTTACATAAGATACATTGCATCAGTTCAGTACATATGTATGTTCTTAATGAACAAATTGTATTGAATGACTAACTGTAGCAAAAAAAAATATCTTTACTATGTCTTGTGAAATTTATAATATATTAGTGAATACCACTATTTCTGTAAGTAAACTGTTCTAGGTAATAGCGCCTCAATGTCAAGTCTAATTTAAAGTAATTAAGTAAATAAATAAATAAAAACAAAACATATAAAATTGTATAAGTATTTTTATAAAGGTTTAAACATAGATTGTGTTTGCATGCAATTTTGTTTGAATATATGTAGTCTATATATTTCATTTAGAAAATGTTAGTTTAACATGATTTGAGTGTGTGTGTATAAAGAAAGTAAATAGTATAAAGGTTTATAAGTGATAGTTGATTTTAGGAAATTGAAAAAAGTACAGTAAATTCATTTTACAGATTTTACAAGGTAAAAGTCTGTTTGAAAATGTGTTCATCTACTATACAGAAAATATGAATACCTGAAGTTTGTGTTCATGCATATGGATATGCATGGAGCTGCAAGTAGAAATCTTGAAGACTTGTACAGTATTTCTGGTAGATGCTGCTTGCCAATGATATGACACTTGTACTCAGAGAGATTCAGAGTACATTTGCAGTGCTGATCTATGATGATGCAGTTAGATGTAGAGGTCTTGAATGTGATTGGTGCATGGTCATGTGATTTTTGAGGTACATCCAATGAGGGAATGGCAGAGAGAGTGTAGTGGAAATGGTAGAAGGGCTGTTCATGTTACGATATGTCCGCGGACATGGCGGTAGTTCGCGGACATCGGGAGTTACATCCGGGTATTTTTGGGTTCAGAAGTCATGCAAATGAGAATAAGCACTGAAAGGCATTGGTCAGGAAAGTTTGGTGGGTGTGTTGTGCCAGGTCATTTTCTCAGATACTCTTTTTGCTGAGAGAACAAAAGATAGCTATGGCTGTGTGTTTCAGAAAACAGATTGTTTGGATTTTAGGAGATTCGTGGATACATTGGTTGAAGGTGCATGCAGAAAGCTGTGGAGTAGCTGTAGATCTTGGATTCCCACATGTGGAATTACACTGGCATGGAGTACGTGGAATGAAGTGGTTGGACTTGCTACCTCTCTGTGCTACTTTGGAGACAGAACACCATCCAGACAGAATTGCAATTCATTGTGGAGGCAACAGTTTAGGACATGTGACTGGAATATTTTTGCAATTTGCTATGAAAGAAGGAGTTAGGAAGGTTATGGACATGTTTCCTAATTCTCAAGTGATATTTTCACGGATTGCGCAGAGACAAATGTGGCTTCGTTCTTCTTCATTTGGTCCACAAATGGAAAAAGCAAGGCACAATGTTAATAAGGCTGTTTGTGGCTTTGTGGCATTTGTGATGTCATCTTTGATGTCCTGGGTGTTAGTCTTAGCAGTGCACGGTGGTGGCGCGAGTTATGGTTGTTTAGCTTACCCTAACTGGCGAATTTCAAGGGTTTTTCGGTTTTACTTGGAACCATAACGTCCCTTTAACAAAGTTTTTTCACTGAATTTCATAGGTTTTTAGTAGCGCAACTTAACCATAACGTCCCTTTAACAAAGTTTTTTTCACTGAATATATATATATATATATATATATATATATATATATATATATATATATATATATATATATTTATATATATATATTACATGGCCACGGTAGTGGCCATGTAGTTATGGTTAAGTTGCTGTTTCCATAGGAAGAGCACTTTTTGGGTAGCTTATAACTTCGCTCTCCCTGGACGGATCCTCACCAAACTTTGCAAAAAAAGTATTTGGGTCACTCTGAATTTTTTGCAAAGTTTGGTGAGGATTCGTCCGGGGGGGCAAAGTTATAGGAGGGGTCCCAAAACTTTTTTTTTCCCCATAGACTGAATGGGAAAACATTTTTGCTTGCGCCTACAGCCCAAACCGCTGGACGGATTTCCACCAAATTTGGACCAGGAGCAGCGGCTTGGTCCCGAAAGCGTGCTTTTTCAAATTTGGTGAAAATCCATCCAGTTGTTTTTTTTAAAATGACCAAAAAGTAGGTAAAAAAAAATTAGTGATATCTGTGTTCGGTTCGCTGACACACTTCCCTGTTCGCTCCGTGGACAGTGTCCTGATTGGCCAATCGTCTTGCGTGATGTTCGTGGACAGGCAACGTGTTCGCTGATTGGACGGCGTGGAGCGTGAAGCGCGTCAGATTTTTCGGTAGCGCCCGCCATCATGGATTCGCGGACGTCCGCAGACAGCGCGGTGAAACTTTGTTCAAAATGTGTATTTTGTAGAGTGTGTTGGTGTGTAGGAGTGTTTGGGGAGGGTGGGAGTGTATGAGATAGGATGAAAGTTGTGTTTTTTATGTGTTAGACGTTCTTTTTGTGTTCGATTTGTTTGCGGACATCACGGGTGTTCTGAAATGTTCTAAATAAACTGACTGGGGGGTGTTCTAAGGACTCAATATGTGTCCGTTTTGTTCGCAAGCAAAGTGAAACTGTTCTAAGAACACTCGCGGTGCCGGGGAGTGTTCGTAGGGGGTGTCCTGAGGACGCTCTCCGTATTGTTCTCTGTCAAGTTGAATGTGTTCTAAGAACACCCGCGGTGTCCTGAAATGTTCGCAAATAAACAAAATGGGGGTGTTCTGAAGACGTTTTTGAGAACACTCCCGGTGTCCTGAAATGTTTGTAGGGGTGTCCTGAGGACACTGTCCGTATTGTTCTCTGTCAAGTTGAATGTGTTCTAAGAACACCCGCAGTGTCCTGAAATGTTCGCAAATAAACAAAATGGGGGTGTTCTGAAGACGCTTCTAAGAACTCTCGCGGTGTCCGGGGAGTGTTCGTAGGGGGTGTCCTGAGGACGCTGTCCGTATTGTTCTCTGTCAAGTTGAATGTGTTCTAAGAACAGCCGCGGTGTCCTGAAATGTTCCCAAATAAACAAAATGGGGGTGTTCTGAAGACGCTTCTAAGAACACTCGCGGTGTCCGGGGAGTGTTCGTAGGGGGTGTCCTGAGGACGCTGTCCGTATTGTTCTCTGTCAAGTTGAATGTGTCCTAAGAACACTCGCGGTGTCCTGAAATGTTCGCAAATAAACAAGATGGTGGTGTTCTGAAGACACTTCTAAGAACACTCCCGGTGTCCTGGAATTTTCATAGGGGGTGTCCTGAGGACGCTGTCCGTATTGTTCTCTGTCAAGTTGAATGTGTTCTAAGAACACCCGCGGTGTCCTGAAATGTTCGCAAATAAACAAAATGGGGGTGTTCTGAAGACGCTTCTAAGAACACTTGCATTGTCCGGGGAGTGTTCGTAGGGGATGTCCTGAGGACGCTGTCCGTATTGTTCTCTGTCAAGTTGAATGTGTCCTAAGAGCACTCACGGTGTCCTGAAATGTTCGCAAATAAACAAGATGGTGGTGTTCTGAAGATGCTTCTAAGAACACTTGCGGTGTCTGGGGAGTGTTCGTAGGGGGTGTCCTGAGGACGCTGTTCGTATTGTTCTCTGTCAAGTTGAATGTGTCCTAAGAACACTCGCAGTGTCCTGAAATGTTCGCAAATAAACAAGATGGTGGTGTTCTGAAGAAGCTTCTAAGAACACTCCCGGTGTCCTGGAATGTTCGTAGGGGGTGTCCTGAGGACGCTGTCCGTATTGTTCTCTGTCAAGTTGAATGTGTCCTAAGAACACAAGCGGTGTCCTGAAATGTTCGCAAATAAACAAAATGGTGGTGTTCTGAAGACGCTTCTAAGAACACTCCCGGTGTCCTGGAATTTTCATAGGGGGTGTCCTGAGGACGCTGTCCGTATTGTTCTCTGTCAAGTTGAATGTGTTCTAAGAACACCCGCGGTGTCCTGAAATGTTCGCAAATAAACAAAATGGGGGTGTTCTGAAGACGCTTCAAAGAACACTCGCAGTGTCCGGGGATTGTTCGTAGGGGGTGTCCTGAGGACGCTGTCCGTATTGTTCTCTGTCAAGTTGAATGTGTCCTAAGAACACTCGCGGTGTCCTGAAATGTTCGCAAATAAACAAGATGGTGGTGTTCTGAAGATGCTTCTAAGAACACTTGCGGTGTCTGGGGAGTGTTCGTAGGGGGTGTCCTGAGGACGCTGTTCGTATTGTTCTCTGTCAAGTTGAATGTGTCCTAAGAACACTCGCAGTGTCCTGAAATGTTCGCAAATAAACAAGATGGTGGTGTTCTGAAGAAGCTTCTAAGAACACTCCCGGTGTCCTGGAATGTTCGTAGGGGGTGTCCTGAGGACGCTGTCCGTATTGTTCTCTGTCAAGTTGAATGTGTCCTAAGAACACAAGCGGTGTCCTGAAATGTTCGCAAATAAACAAAATGGTGGTGTTCTGAAGACGCTTCTAAGAACACTCGCGGTGTCCGGGGAGTGTTCGTAGGGGGTGTCCTGAGGACGCTGTCCGTATTGTTCTCTGTCAAGTTGAATGTGTTCTAAGAACACCCGCGGTGTCCTGAAATGTTCGCAAATAAACAAAATGGGGGTGTTCTGAAGACGTTTTTCAGAACACTCCCGGTGTCCTGGAATGTTCGTAGGGGGTGTCCTTAGGACGCTGTCCGTATTGTTCGTTGTTAAGTTGAAAGTGTTCTAATAACTATCACGTTGTTCTGAAATGTTCGTAGGGGGTGTCCTGAAAACAGTGTCCGTATTGTTCGCTGGCAAGTTCAAAGTGTTCTAAGAACACTCACATTGTTCGCGGACATTAAAAGTTTCCCATAGATCATAGTTGAAATGTTTGACTCTATGGATGTGATATGCTGCGGTGGTTGTTGCCATGCACCCAAGACTCTATGCCCTGGCAACAAGCACCGCAGCATATCACATTCATATTTGCTTATAACTTTGGGTGAAAAACAAATGTATAAGGAACAAAGGTATTAGATACTATGGATGTGATATGCTGCTATGGTTGTCCTTATTATTGTATACTTACTGTTTGGTCTAGTAATGGGAGTCCATGGGCCTCATTACGACCCAGGCGGTAAGTTACCGCCTGGGCCGTGACTTTACCACCATGGCGTAAACTATGTTTACGCCATGGTGGTTGGCGGACTTACCGCCCCATTCCGAGGTCGGCGGGGCGGTAAGTCCCCAATCCCCATTTACCCTTCCCCATTCCCATTTTTGCCCCATAGGGCATAATGGGAGTGGGGAAGGCGTTAATTACGCCACCGTGGCGGTGGCGTAATTAACTCCATGGTCCCTTAGCGCCATGGATTTTAACACCTGCTAAAAGCAGGTGTTAAAAGCGCCATGGCGCTAAGGGACCTCGTAATTGGCGGTAAGGGGTCGGCGCAGCTAACGCTGGCGTTAACCCCTTACCGCCAGGGTCGTAATGAGGCCCATGTGTTTTTCTTCTTCATTTCTGTGATAAAAGAAAATAGCATGTTAGTATTAGTATTTTGTAATGACTTATTACATTGTATAAGCAATATACTGTTATTTTTTTTTCGACCCTCATATCTAGTAGAGTACAAATCAGAGTACTGTGCAATTTGCTCAGTTTCTGTATTTGTTGCTAAAATCATTGGGTCTGTGGGAGAAAAAAAATCCATGTTGGATTAAAAAAAAAACTTTTTCTGTTATGCTACAGTTTATTTGTTTGTTTGTTTTCAATGTTCACTTTTTGTTTCTGGCTAATGCTTTATACTTTGCTTTGTTGTATTGTTTTTGGAGTAGTAACAGATTCTTCATTTGTTTTGATATTATAAAATTTTGGAGCAGTTAGATACCAATTGGTGTATTCTAACTGTCTATTTTTTTAATATATTTTAGTGGTTTTGATTTATCTATTTGGATATTGTTAAATTTTGGGACAGTTAGATACCAATTGGCGTATTCTAACTGTGTATTTTTTGGCCTAATTTAGTGGTATTCATTTATCTGATTAGTTGTTGTAGAATCTTTGAGCAGTTAGATAGCTTTTGGAGTATTCTAACAGTTTATATTTTTTTAACACAAATTTATAATTTTGGGACAGTTAGATACCAATTGGCGTATTCTAACTGTGTATTTTTGGGTCTAATTTAGTGGTATTCATTTATCTGATTAGTTGTTGTAGAATCTTTGAGCAGTTAGATAGCTTTTGGAGTATTCTAACAGTTTATATTTTTTTAACACAAATTTACTTAAAGGTTTAAATACAGTTTATTTATCAAATTTTGGTTTTAAGAACATCAAATAAGCGTTTGTAAGATTTGCTGGTAATCTCTGCTTTAGAGTAATGGTACTATCATTACATTCAAACCATCCACATTTCTTTTTTATATATGCCGTGTAGTGCCCTGAATTGGTTGTGGCTCCTGCGTGGTAGATTATACCTATTGTTGTGAAGGTTTTCTTACCAAGTGATATTTGACTATTTGTGAATCCAGTCAGCTTGCAGTTGTTTTTGGTACCATCTGCATTGTAACGTAGAAGCATTAGTATTACGTATTTACTATGTGTTTGTATTACTAATGTGGAGCGATTATCTGAATTGCAGGTAGAGCATAATCTACCATGGTTTGCATTTTGTACAAGTTGCTGAAATGGAATGGATTCACAATTTGGTATTGATATATATATGAAGCGTTCATTGGGAATTTCTTCTTGTGTCACATTGTTGCACAGAGGGCATGTATGTTTCCACATGTATGAAATTTGGAAGATTTCATTTATAGGTATGTTTTTGTTTTCCAGTACTAATAGTAAGTACATTAGAAATTCTTGTGGATCTTCCTGTGAGTTTATAGTGAATTTCACCATTCCAGCACAGTAGTCCAATTGTCGTCTTATTCCAAAAACACTATGGGGCCGATTCATGGAACAAACGTGCGCCGAAAATCTACGCGCAAACAGGAGCAAGCAGGCGCAAGCGGAAAAAAAGAGGCGCACGCGTGCGATTCATGGAAGTCCCTGCGCGTGTCTTCCTCGGGATGTGCGCCAAACCCGTGTATAGCGCACACGTCACTGCAACATCCCGAAAGACGTGCGCGACGCGCACAGTGAAAGCGCACAACCTCTGCGCATACACTAGAAAGTGGGCGGAACACGGGGCGTAACGCGCGGAATGGGGAACAACTTGCGAAAACAAGGGCGTAACTGGGGATGTACTGCAGGGAAGCAGAGGGAATGCCCACACGCACCCGAACCACACGTATTCATGGAACCGAATAGGGCAAAGCCACGCACAGCGAAAGACACGCACAAGCCGATACACGTCTGCCACACGAAGGCAGGCGGTAGCGTCCCTGCGCATTACAAAAGTGGCAACATACAGCAATTGTGCGAGCGGGGCACGTGTATTTCGGGGGTTCGCGTGAACTAACTCACGCGATCGGGCCTGGGGGAGCGCGCTACGTGTATTTCAGGGGTTCGCGTGAACTTTCTCACGCGATCAGGCCTGGGGGAGCGGGCTACGTGTATTTCAGGGGTTCGCGTGAAGTTTCTCACACGATCGGGCCTGGGGGAGCGGGCTACGTGTATTTCAGGGGTTCGCGTGAAGTTTCTCACGCGATCGGGCCTGGGGGAGCGGGCTACGTGTATTTCAGGGGTTCGCGTGAAGTATCTCACGCGATCGGGCCTGGGGGAGCGGGGTACCACTCACCGTCTGCCTTGCGTGTAGAAGAACGCGTAGCCAACACCCGCTGTGAAGTAATAGCGTGTGAACCCCAACGGATGGAAAACACACGCACCGCACGAAAAGCACGTACAGAACATAAAGGCACGCGGGATCTCCAATCCCTGCCAGGGCAACGCCCGTGCGCAAAACATCATAGACGCGCTTACGCTGTAAGGGCCTTTGGTCCAATGAAATCGAGTACGCGTGCTGACGCGCTTACGCGCTAAGGGCCTTTCCTCGATTTTCACGCTGACGTGCAGGATTTTCATGTGCCAAATCACTCCGTATCAAGCTGGCCACACGAAAACACACGGAAGACCACGCTCCTGCCCAGAAGGCTGAATTACTGCCCCCCAGTGCCCCGAGCAGCCTCCCACGTGCCATCTGCTGCTGCCTGCCTGCCTGCCTGCCTGCTGCCACCGTGCCCTGCCATTTGGTGCCTGCACATCAGCCATCTGCAGGGGTCCAGTTGCTGTGTCCACCCCTGCTGGTACAGAAGACTCCCGACTCGAATAACATCGCTCCACAGCCCAGCCCCAGGACCCAGTTGCCCACCCACTCCTGCCCCTGGGGTTGCCATGTCGGGCACATCCACATCTGACCCCAGTGGCAACCCCCGGCCAGAGGGGCAGAGGGGCACCAGCTTCACTGCCACCGAAAATGGTGTCTTGGTGGAGCAAGTCCTGGGGCAGTATGATGCCCTCTTCGGATCGTCCCGCGCCAACAGGGAAGGACGGGATAGGATCTGGGGCGACTGTGTGGTTGCCATCAACGCGGATGGGTGGCAACCCGCACCATCCAGAAGGTCAAGAAGCGCTGGGAGGACTTGAGGTCCAGGACCCTCATGAAGGCCCGGCGCCTCGTGGAGGGGGGCCGGGGCCGCATGAGTTCCATCCAGTTGAGGGTCCTGGAACGCGCACACCCAGCGCTCCACGCCCAGGTCCTTGAGAGGGAGACCCGTCTGGAGTTGAGCGGTAAGTGGCCAAGCATTGCTGTGTGAGACAGGGCATGTTGCAGTGTGCTGGTTGTCTGATACTTGCCTGCATGTGTGACATAGGCCATGTACGCATGTATGTGTGCAGGGACATCATGGGAATGCATGTGCGACCTGTAATGTGTGAACCGCACGGTTGTTGCATGTGTTTGAATGCGACATGGGGAGCCCTGTGCAGATTGCACACATGAGAGCATGGCAGTCTCTGTTCCTGGACATGGGTGGGGGCGAGGGATGGGTGCTGATGCCAGATACATATGTGGTATCCATGTCTGTGTGCCTGACCTGCGTGTCTGTGACTTGTGAGTGCCATGGATGCATGACACATGTCTGTGACAATGTACAGATTCACTGATGCAGCCTAGTCATCCTTGTATGCACTGTGATTGGGGTGTACGGGGCCAGATGGATGTGACTGAGGTGAAGTGTGTGCATGTGATAGGCATGACCCATGATGCATGTGAGTCCCATTACATTGTATGATTCGAAAGTCCATTGGACATGCATTGAAATGTCCATGGCACGCACCATGACTGTCACTGTGTGTGTTTTGCCTGGACTGACACATGTGTTGTGGTGTGACATGATGGAAGTGTACTTTGACAGTGGCACTCATCTGCTATTGCTTCCTGTCTAGGGGACCATTGTACAGTACCCTGATGCTTGTGTTCTATGTCTCCCTCTACGCAGCGGCTAGTGAAGGAGAGGGCGGAGACGGCGCTGTGGAGCAAGGCGGCGGGGAAGCCCCCACGGCTGCAGCGGAAGGGGTGGGTGAGCCCCCACAGGGGCCTGCTACGGCGGTAGACGGCGAGGAGCCATCCAGGTTGGTGGTTTCCACAGAGGAGGAGGAGTCCGCCACTGAGGCGCACATGGGGCCTGGTGGGGGCATCCCTGCTGGTGCAAGTGGTGTAGTCCAGGGGCAAGGGCAGGAGACAGCACAGGTCACCGTGGAGGGGCCTGTGCATGTCGCTGTCCCTGAACCTGTGGGTGCACCACCTTGCACCAGCAGGGATGCCCCCTCCCAGGCCCGTCCGCAGGTAGAGGGGATGTCCATGTCATCTGACTCCCCTCCACCTGCGGACGAGGGGACCCCTGGCCGTGTGGAGAAGGTCCTGATTGGGGTCGCGATGCGCACAGCTGTGATTCGTGATGCTGTGCGTGCTTTCCAGGAGGAGCACGCACGTCATCACGAAGAGCACCGTGCCGACGTGGCCCAATTGGGATCGGCCATGTTCGGGGGTTTCCTGCATGTGTCGGCCAATCTGGCGGCCCTCTCCTCCTTTGTGGAGACTATACGCCAGTCGTTCTCCTTGCCCTCTTCCGGCCCAGATGCCACCAGGGCCCCCT
This sequence comes from Ambystoma mexicanum, assembly GCF_040938575.1. NCBI lineage: Eukaryota > Metazoa > Chordata > Amphibia > Caudata > Ambystomatidae > Ambystoma > Ambystoma mexicanum. Next base: position 771,219,029 of record NC_090922.1, read on the forward strand.
GTGGACCTGCCCTGACCAATGCAGCCAGCTCGGTGGGGATCCCATCCCTGCCACAGTCGGGAGTCAGAGGTCCAGCAGGGGTGGACAACACAGCAACTGGACCCCAGCAGATGGAGGATGTGACGGCATCATCAGGCAGGGCACGTGCACGACGGCGTCAGTGGTTTCCATCATCCTGGATGCCATTGTGCTGGCAGAGGCAGTGGCGTCGGAGGCAGCAGCAGGCTCGACGTGGGAGGCATCATGGCTCGGGGCCATCAAGATCAGAGGGGCAGGCATCGGCCGGAGGGCAGGAGAACCCTGGGATGGTAGTGTCTTCCGTGTGGGAGCAGTTGGTCCAGCGGATAGGTGCCGAGCGGCAGCGGGCGGAAGAGGAGCGGCTCACCATGGTCAGGGCGGAGTTCTCCATGCGTCGGGTGTTGAGGCGGGCTGAGTGCCTCGAGGAAGCTCGCAGGGAGTTTGAGGTGAACATGTGGTTATCCCTGCGAGACCTCGGGGCCAGGACAGAGTCCCGCCTCCAGGACATCGACATGGAGTTCGATAGTTCGATGATTCCCTGGCCGGCAACATCACAGAGTGAGCCGCAGGACTTGCCGGCTGCCATTGTATATAGTTATATAGTTAGTGGTAGGTTTCCTTTGAATTATTTTTTTTTTTATTTGGTTGCGATTGGACAATGCGCCACTTTTTTGTATATAGTTCAGTTTTTAGTTAGTTGACATAGTTAGGTTTCATTTGGTTGGGCTCATGGACCCGGGATTGTCTTGTATATAGTTCTTCTATGGATTTTTGGATTTTTTGGATTTTTTTCATGGACATTCAACTTCTTTTTGTTGTTTTGCTTTGTGGTTTTTCTTATTTCATTTCCATTCTTGTTGATTTTCAATACATTTTTATTTTCATCCTTCAATGTGTCGTATCATCTCATTACTTTTCATGCATGTCATGTTGGGTGTTTTAACATTCACTTGCAGCCATGGTGTGTGACAGACATGTGTTCATTTGCATTATTTACACTGGGTGTGTAACATGTAATTTCCTTTGATATGTGGGTGGATGTGATAGTTGGTTGGGCCTTTTGGCAGGGGAGGATTGCCATTACGGACATGATTGGGGATTGTTGGGACCCAGGTGCAGGGGGGCATGGATGGGACATGGGTGGGGGCCTGCTGGCAGGTGCCCCACAGTGCTGGGGGGTGGGGGTGGTGGGGGACATGAGTTGGACATGGGTGGGGGCCTGCTGGCAGGTGCCCCACAGTGCTGGGGGGTGGGGGTGGTGGGGGACATGAGTTGGACATGGGTGGGGGCCTGCTGGCAGGTGCCCCACAGTGCTGGGGGTGGGGGTGGTGGGGGACATGAGTTGGACATGGGTGGGGGCCTGCTGGCAGGTGCCCCACAGTGCTGGGGGGTGGGGGTGGTGGGGGACATGAGTTGGACATGGGTGGGGGCCTGCTGGCAGGTGCCCCACAGTGCTGGGGGGTGGGGGTGGTGGGGGACATGAGTTGGACATGGGTGGGGGCCTGCTGGCAGGTGCCCCACAGTGCTGGGGGGTGGGGGTGCTGGGAGACATGGGTGGGGGCCTGGTGGTGGGTGCCCCTGCACTGCTGGGGGGTGGGGGTGGTGGGGGACATGGGTGGGGGCCTGGTGAAGGCTGCCCCTGGTGACTGGGGGGGTGGGGGTGCTGGGAGACATGGGTGGGGGCCTGGTGGAGGCTGCCCCTGGTGACTGGGGAGGTGGGGGTGCTGGGAGACATGGGTGGGGGCCTGCTGGCAGGTGCCCCACAATGCTGGGGGTGGGGGTGCAAGGGGACATGAGTTGGTGATCATTGGTGCAAGGAGACATGTGCCTTTGCTGGGGGGCATGCCCATGTTGGGTGGGCTGCCTGCGTGACATGACCAGGGATGCAGGGTAGTCCCCTGTGGTGTGGGCTGCCTGCAGGGGCCGTGGAGGGTGTACAGGGAACACCTGGGAGGACCCACACTGGCAAATCACATGTAGGACTCCCCGGCACCCCTGAAATACACGTACCCTGCTGAAATTGCGTGTAAAACTTTGTGCGCACCCCTGTAATACCCGCACGCAGCCCAATCGCGAGTTAAACTTTGCGCGCACCCCTAATACCCGCACGCAGCCCAATCGCGTGTGGAACTTCCCGCGCACCCCTGAAATACACGCGCCCAGGCCAATCGCGTGTGGAACTTCCCACGCACCCCTGAAATACACGCGCCCAGGACAATCGCGTGTGGAACTTCCCACGCACCCCTGAAATACACGCGCCCAGGACAATCGCGTGTGGAACTTCCCACGCAACCCTGAAATACACACGGCCAGGCCAATCGCGTGTGGAACTTCCCGCGCACCCCTGAAATACACACGCCCAGGACAATCGCGTGTGGAACTTCCCACGCAACCCTGAAATACATGCGGCCAGGCCAATCGCGTGTGGAACTTCCCGCGCACCCCTGAAATACACGCGCCCAGGACAATCGTGTGTGGAACTTCCCACGCACCCCTGAAATACACGCGGCCAGGACAATCGCGTGTGGAACTTCTCACGCACCCCTGAAATACACGTAGCCCGCTCCCCCAGGCCCGATTGCGTGAAAAAGTTCACACGAACCCCTGAAATACACGTAGCCCGCTCCCCCAGGCCCGATCATGTGAGAAACTTCACGCGAACCCCTGAAATACACGTAGCCCGCTCCCCCAGGCCCGATCGCGTGAGAAACTTCACGCGAACCCCTGAAATACACGTAGCCCGCTCCCCCAGGCCCGATCGCGTGAGAAACTTCACGCGAACCCCTGAAATACACGTAGCACGCTCCCCCAGGCCCGATCGCGTGAAAAAGTTCACGCGAACCCCTGGAATACACGTAGCCCGCTCCCCCAGGCCCGATCGCCTGAGAAACTTCACGTGAACCCCTGAAATACACGTAGCCCGCTTGCCGTGCTGGTAGAGGGTTAGCGCAGTCCTTTGCGCTGGATTGGGGATTTTGATGGCTTTTACCTGCGCGGAAGGCGTTCTTGGGGGTGTAACTGGCGCTGCTGCAAGGTCGCTGCGCCACTGTGCTCCACGGCTGGTTTTGGTGGCTGGAATCCATGAATACGCTGTGCGCGGAAATGGGTTTTGGCGCATGCGGCTGGCGCAGGGATTCGCACGCGCACACTGTGCGCCAGCCGCGTGCGCCACTTGTGCGCTTAATTCTATGAATTACCCCCTAAATGTGTTGTCAGGATTGTTTGCTGCATTTCTGTGAAGTACTAACATTTGCAAACACAAAGGGTCTGTACTGTGTAAGTAAATGTTGTCAACAATTGGTGGTAATTGAAATAGAATATTCATTGCTACATTTGCATAGCAACTTACACCAACTATATTTGAGAATTTAAATGGTCCAGGTAGTTCTGTATCTAACTGCTTTTTTTGGAGTTTGTCTTCCTTCTTTAAAGAAGTACCTGGTTTACTTTCTCTAATTGATTCTTTTTTGTTTGTGGTACTTGATGAAGTATTAGTTTCTTTTACTCTCTTTGGAGGATTTGCAGTGACGTCCTGTAGCATTTCTGTTTGATTTAGTTTTCTTTTACAACGTTTTAGTTTTTGTGGAACACAATATGTGTTTAGATGGGGAGTGTATAGTGAGCGAAGTCTATTATATTCTAAAATGCAAGGAATATCAGCGTTTACTTTACTTGCATCAAAGTTGATTAGAAATAGACCGTCAAGTGCACGTAAGCGTGATAGTGCTACGTAGCTCATGCCTTCTTTAAAGACTGTGTTACCAATATCTATCATTGCTTTGTCTAGGGTAAGACCTTGTGATTTATGAATCGTGACTGCGTATGCAAGAGTTAGAGAAAATTGTTCTCTGCGTACATACATATCTTTGAAGAGAAGGAATCTAGCTGTTGAGCGTCCTATCTGTTTTACTTCTGAAAGTTTGTCAAAGAGTATATTGACAAACTGAATTTTGTTGTCACGTGGGTATGTTTGAAAGCCAACAACTGTACCCAGTGCTCCATTAACTAGTCCTTGGTCCACGTCAAGGTTACATTTAAGCATTACTCTGCAATTTAAGGATAATTTTAACATCTTTTCTAAGCCTGCTGTGTTTGAGATTGATTTTTCTAAATTATTTAGTCTTGTTGTGGCTTGGTCACACATGGGTAGTGTCATACCATGTACATCTAGTTTGTCTGTGGCACTAATTTCCATTATTGGTTGCATTTCTTTACTTAACATTATTTCATTGAATTTGAGACAGCTTGCAAGAGTTGGCATTAAGGCCATACAATTGACATTTTTGTGGGCTAATTGTTCTATAACATCTGTAGCACATGCATTATCGCCATAAAGTGCATTAATGTGCCGGGTTTTCAATGTTGCTTCTGCTTCTTTAGAAAGTATACCAACTCTCAAACTTTTTAAAATGTTGGCATAAGTTAGATCTGCAGATTGGCGCATGTTTTCTGTTAATTCTATGTATTGTAAATGTTGCCAAAGGTTGATATTTCCAATGCTGCCAACAGTTTTACGGCAGAGTTTGTGCCCTAATGTTTTAAAAATAGGTTCACCTTTTACTGGTGTTAATTGAAGCAGATCTCCAAAAACAATAATGTGTTTTCCTGCAAAGAGCTCTTCATAGTCTGTTTTGAGTACTTCTTGTAATCTGAGGTGAATCAAAGCTAACATCAGGTTGGAGACCATGCTCACTTCATCTATTAGTAGCATTTTCATTTGTTTCAATACTCTGCGTAATTCCATTGCAGCTTCTGCAGAAAGTTTGTAATAGTCTAATTTGTTCTGGTGTTCTACTGGTAATAGTAGTAATCGGTGTAATGTAACACCACCTATGTTGTAGGCAGCTAAACCTGTGGGGGCAGTGACAACAGCTGACAGTTTGTTGTTTGTCAATTGTTGAAGGAACTTACTAATGATTTTGATTAGGAATGTTTTGTGAGAAACAGCTTCACCACTGACGTACAGTGGTATAGGTTTATAATTATGGCAGGAACATTCTTTATTTTCCTGTTTTACACCATGTGCAATTTGTTTTGTTACTTCTTGAAAAATGCTACTTTGCTCATTGTTTAGTTTTGATTGTAGTATAGTTAAGTCTTCCTTATCTTCATACTGACACATGGGCCCTCATTACAACTGAGGTGCTAAGTGCACCAACTTTACCACCATGGTGTAAACTATGTTTACACCATGGTGGATGGCGGATTTACCGCCCCATTACAAGGTGAGTGGGGCGGTAAATCCCCATTTCCCATTTTCCCTTCCCCATTCCCATTTTTGCCCCATAGGGCATAATGGGAGTGGGGAAGGCGCTAATTACGGCACCGTAAATTACGGTGCCGTAATTAGCACCAAGGTGCCTTAGCACCATGGAACTTAACGCCTGCAAAAAGCAGGCGTTAAGGTGGGAATCAGGCGTTAAGGGTTAACGGTGGCGTTAACCCTTAACGCCTGAGTTGTAATGAGGGCCATGGTGTTTTCTACTTCTATCATAGCTAATTCTGCCTCATTTGTTATTAGTGGTTCTCCCAGTGGTTCTTGGCTTCCTGTTACAGAAGGTTGACTACTGTCAGGAGTATCCTTATCTAGTTGGGCTTGGAGTTCTTCTTCATGTTGCTGTTCATTGTGCAACATTGTTTTGTACTGTGTAAAGTTTACGTCAGTTATAGTGCTTTCATTTGCTTTGAAAGCATCCTCATATTAGTCATAGTTCTCTAGTAATTGTTCTTCTTTTCGCCATGGTTTGAAGAGTTGTAGCAGGGACATGTAATATACTTCTTTATGTTGAGGAGTCTTCAATGGCAATTTGATATGACTAATTAAATTTGGTTTAGTGAGTTTAACTAAGCTGCCTTCACAGTCTGTCACTCTATATTTACCTTTTTTTTTCATCAGGTTTCATATTATTTTTGTATGTGTAGTTTTGGGCTATTTGGTATAGACACATGTTTTCCAAAGTATTACTTCTGTTTGGGCAGTATGTGTCCAACAAATTGTTTTTTTTTAAATGTCTTGGCTGTTGGGATCATGTTTGGCTATTGTTTCTATATCTTCATATGATTTTAGAACTCTTTTTCTAGATTTAGCTGGACCATAGCCATACTATATTTTCAGATTTACCATTCAATGAAGTACCAGTTAAACGATCAGCTGCTTCATAAGATCCACATTCTCTATGGGTGAGCATTTTTATGCCCAAGCTGTATAATTTCTGAGATACTGTTTTATCTGATGACAGGTCATTCCAGAGGTCTTGGAGCTCTGTCTTTTCTGCTTTAGTTAAGTATGCTGTGACATATCGTGCAACTGCAGTAGAATTGTCTGCAATGTACTGCACATCTATGTTTGCATTCCATAAGTGGGCAATGATTGCATTATAATCATTGATATATTTTTCTTCTTCTTTTCTTTTTATGTAATATGTATTTTTAGGTGACCTACCTTTAACACTAAGTCTAACTGAAGACATGAGGTTGTTTACTTGACCTGTATTTGTAACTGGTCTAGGCAAACCAAATCGGCATTTGGTGTAGTATTTGCCTTTGTTTTTGTATTTGCGACGACAATATTTTCCACATTTGTGTCTTTGAAATTTTAAAATTTGTGCATGAAGATCACTATTTGTGGCTTCTGATGGAATTTCACAAGTGACATATTTTTCAATAAACTGTAAAACAGTGGCATCACTGTCTTGACCAAATTTAGGAGCATCTTTAATCCATAAAAGCATGTGGATATGTGGTGCTCCTCTGGCTTGGTATTCTTTTCTCCAAAAGAAGCGTTGCACTTCTCCAAGGGGAGGAACAGTTTTATTACAAATAAAATGTTGCATAGCAATGAAGCGATGGTGAAAATATCTTGAAACATTAACAGGATCCAAAGAACAAAGTTCTCCAGGTGTTAGAATATCTATGATTGTTTTGTTTTTATTTGATATGCATAGGAAATCATGTAAATCTTCCCATGCATATTCTGCACAACTTAATGTAACAAACCAAGTGGGTGGGCCAAGGTTTCTGATCATACAACGTACATCTCCATGACGTTGAATCCAGTACTCTTTAGTACCACGCATATTTGCTAATAGATTTGTAATATTTGATTGTAAAACCTCATCCTTTTGTTGCACTTTCTCTAATAATTGTGTAGCTGTCATATTTTGAAAGTGTGATCCTGATTTTAATATGTGTGCAACTCCGTAACATAAAGTTGCTAGTTCACTTTCAAAGAGTAGGTGGAATATGTATTCCACATTTTGTCTAAATCTGGGATCTTCAGAATACATCCGTAATGAGCGGTATTCTGAAGCTGATATTTGAATAGGTCTATCATCATACCTTCCTCCTTTGCCAGTAGGAAAGAGTAGAGGAAAATCACGTGCTTCTATACTTTTTTCCCATATACTGATTGGCGATCCTTTTGTTTGACGCATTTGGTAAGTTTCCAGTACATCTTGTACGGTGTCATTACAGTGCAACGGATGAATTGTATAATGGTCTAAAGTATTTGATATTGTAGCAGGATCTAGTAGCTCAAATTGACCAGCGTCTTGTGTTCCTTGAATTATTTCAGTTGTATCTTTCAAGTTTCCTTCAATATTAATTTCTTTGTAATATTCATTATTCTCTTTAAGATATTGGAAGGCTTGTCTAACTTTATATAAATCTACCAGCTGTTGCCATATTGTTTTGTCTTTTGTAGGTACTCCATTTACTAATATAATTAAAGATTGCTGCATTGGACATTGCACTCCTAGAGTATGCACATTTTCTTTTAGATTTAATGGTAAATAAATTACTTTTCCACGAATGCCTTTTACCAATTCAGAGGGAGGTAATTTTGCTGTTTTTGGTTGAAGGTGTATTATTGCTTGAAATGGGTGTACTGTTTGAATTATGATGCTCTCATATAAATTAAGTTGTTGTAGAGGTTTTGGTACTGGGTATAATTCCAAATTATTTGTGATAGAACGTGAAGGAGTTTGGTCGTTGTCAAGTTTTGTAGTGCAATAACTGCAAAGTATTAAGGGCTCAGTTATTTCATATTTGTTTTCTGCTACAAGGTAGAGAGCTAATTCAAACCATTTAGAATCTTCATTGTCTTCTATTTTGTATGATAGGTCCACAGTTTTTGTGTACTTTGATAAAAAATTCTACGGCAACATACACATACATGGTTTGGTACTTCAGCTGATGTACTTTTAAATTTTAGTATTTCTTTTTTGTATGTGTTTAGCAAAAGGTTGCCATGTGTAGAATTGTTGCTTAATTGGTTTAAAGCTATTTCATTCTGTAAATGGCTTTCACTTCCAAAATATTTTTTCTGGATATAGCGAATTTCTTCAAGTAGGTCTTTTGCTGTACCATGTAGAAGGATGTTATTTAACTTTGCTAGTGCTAAAGCAGGACTTTTAGCATAGTACAGTTTATAGACTAGATTTCTTATAGTTGAATGATGTGTTGATATCCTTTTGATATCATGGAAAGTGGTTTTACAAGTAGGTCCTGCAATGCAGGCCAATGAATGTCGTTGTAGTCCTGTGTACTTGCGCACTGGAAAGGTATCTATATTTTGCAGTAATTTAATTTTGATTTTGTCTTTGCTTTTTACATATTTATTGAGGAATTGGCGTAAAGATTTGAAACATTGTTTGGGAATGTTACACATTGAAGTGCATGGCCATTTGTACACTAGACGTTCTGATTCAGTTGAATGGAGGGGTAATTCTAAGTTTTCAGGGCATATTTTTGTAAGGAGTACTTCGTGTTCCATTATGGTATTATTCACCTTTTCATAATATCGACCACTGCTATTTATGGCAATTGTATTTGTTTGCTTTTGTTTGTACGATTCTTCATTAAAATATGGTTCTGTGCTTGTAGTGTGATTCCATTCACCTCCGCAGATACTTAAGAAGTTCTTTCTGTTGACATTTCGCTTATTGAGAAGTCTTTTTTGTAATTTAGTTATTAGTTTTGTTAGTGGTTTCATTTTGTTTAACAGTAAAATAAATAAATTTCTTTTGAGAAGAATTGCACTGTCCATCAATGCTTCTAAGATTAATTTCCTACGATAGGTTTTAAGCTTTGAACCTGATTTCTCTCCTGTTTTTATAAGATTTTGAAGGACTTTGTGACGGTATATTTTGGCTAAAATACTTTTCTTGGTATGCTTACTTTGCACTATATTAAAATTTGAAGAAGTAGTTTTATCTGTACTGATAGCTGATTTTCTGTTAATTGTTTTTTGGTTTGTTTTACATTTTGATAGAGGAAGCGAAGTTGTTGTACTTGAAACTTCTTGTGTTTCACTAAATGATTGTATTAGCTGTTTTGCTTCAACTTTCTTTTACAAATTCTGCTAGAGATGAATCTTATGTTGGACACCTTTATTTTCATTTGCTCTACTTTTGCGTTGCTTTCTACGGACTTGACTTTTGGTAGGCATTCTTTAGGGTCTGTTGAAAAAAATAAAGAAGATATGGGTTGGGGTGTTCTGGAATGTATGTGTGCTGTGTGCATGAGTGTTTGAGTAAGATGATAAAGATGTATGTAATGGTGTGTGATTGTGCATTGGGAACTAAAACTAGTAGGGATAGGTATTCTTGAATTTATGTGTTACTAAACTGGGGTTCAGATTACAAAAAAAAAGTAAGCTAGTCGTGTGGAAAAGTACAAATAGTAAATCTAATGTATACAATTAAAACCGTTGTTTGTTCTATAATATGAAAATTGTAGTGGTTCAGTTGGGTAATTTGTGTGTCCAAAAATAGAAATTTGTGGGCCATTCTGGATGTAAATCGCTGTTTAAGACATGGAAATTTTTGGACAAAATGGTACAAAATCTCTATTTTTAGAAACCAAAATAGCTTGTATTAATGTTACAGTATATTTGATTAATAATACAAATATTATGGTGATATTTTACTTACTTTTTTTTTAAATTAATAGGTAACTTCTTAGTTTTTCTTTCTTCTTCGAATTCGGCTGCTTCTTTTCAGGAAACTGGTCTTTACTGCAATTGTAAAAGGTTCAAATTAGTAACTTTGTTTGTATATAGCACTGTTTTTAATTTAGATATTGATTTTTTTTAATTGAAATCCTCAGTGCCTTCTGTAAAACCATTAAACTAATTTATTTACATAAGATACATTGCATCTTTTCAGTACATATGATATGTTCTTAATGAACAAATTGTATTGAATGACTAACTGTAGCAAAAAAAAATATCTTTACTATGTCTTGTGAAATTTATAATATATTAGTGAATACCACTATTTCTGTAAGTAAACTGTTCTAGGTAATAGCGCCTCAATGTCATGTCTAATTTAAAGTAATTAAGTAAATAAATAAATAAAAACAAAAAATATGAAATTGTATAAGTATTTTTATAAAGTTTTAAACATAGATTGTGTTTGCATGCAATTTTGTTTGAATATATGTAGTCTATATATTTCATTTAAAAAATGTTAGTTTAACATGATTTGAGTATGTGTGTATAAAGAAAGTAAATAGTATAAAGGTTTATAAGTGATAGTTGATTTTAGGAAATTGAAAAAAGTACAGTAAATTCATTTTACAGATTTTACAAGGTAAAAGTCTGTTTGAAAATGTGTTCATCTACTATACAGAAAATATGCATATCTGAAGTTTGTGTTCATGCATATGGATAAGCATGGAGCTGCAAGTAGAAATCTTGAAGACTTGTACAGTATTTCTGGTAGATGGTGCTTGCCAATGATATGACACTTATACTCATGGAGATTCAGAGTACATTTGCAGTGCTGATCTATGATGATGCAGTTAGATGTAGAGGTCTTGAATGTGATTGGTGCATGGTCATGTGATTTTTGAGGTACATCCAATGAGGGAATGGCAGAGAGAGTGTAGTGGAAATGGTAGAAGGGCTGTTCATGTTACAATATGTCCGCGGACATGGCGGTAGTTCGCGGACATCGGGAGTTACATCCGGGTATTTTTGGGTTCAGAAGTCATGCAAATGAGAATAAGCACTGAAAGGGATTGGTCAGGAAAGTTTGGTGGGTGTGTTGTGCCAGCAGAGATTTTCTCAGATACTCTTTTTGCTGAGAGAACAAAAGATAGCTCTGGCTGTGTGTTTCAGAAAACAGATTGTTTGGATTTTAGGAGATTCGTGGATACATTGGTTGAAGGTGCATGCAGAAAGCTGTGGAGTAGCTGTAGATCTTGGATTCCCACATGTTGAAGTACACTGGCATGGAGTACGTGGAATGAAGTGGTTGGACTTGCTACCTCCCTGTGCTACTTTGGAGACAGAGCAACATCCAGACATAATTGTAATTCATTGTGGAGGGAACAGTTTAGGACATGTGACTGGAATTTTTTTGCAATTTGCTATGAAAGAAGGATTTAGGAAGGTTATCGACATGTTTCCTAATTCTCAAGTGATATTTTCACGGATTGCGCAGAGACAAATGTGGCTTCGTTCTTCTTCATTTGGTCCACAAATGGAAAAAGCAAGGCGCAATGTTAATAAGGCTGTTTGTGCCTTTCTAAGAGATTTTGGCATGTCTTCTTTTCACAATGAAAATATCATGTTTTGTAGTACATACATTTTTCGCAGAGATGGAGTCCATCTTACTAATGCTGGCAATCAGATTTTTAAGAGAAATGTACAAAATGCATTGCGACCTTTTTTGGAAATACAACAACGATTTTGAAGTAGATGTTAAGCATTTACAATTTTTGACTTACAAACACCACCAAAAGGCTCTGTTGAGAGCCACCACTTCTTTCCAGAGAAAATTACAATGTTAGTGATGGAGTAGCAACCCAATTTTTTTAATGTTCGCGAACTGTCCGCGGACTTCGAAAAAATACAAAGAGCCCTGCTTCATTAATTTTCACTTCTATTTTTTCACTGGGAAAGGCGGCTCTGAAAAGAGCCTTATTTTTTTTTTTATTTTTGTAATTTTGTATTTTTTTTGGTTTTTCAGACACGACACACTAGGAGAGGAGGGTAAAGGAGGGTAAAGGGGGGGACACCAACCACAGGGATAAGAAAGGGTGAGCTGAGAGAGGAAGATGTAGAGTGGGTTTTATTTGGGTAGTGAGCAGGTCTTCTCGTGCTCTGAGACGATAGTCTCAAAAGCACTCCGAAGTCGCTCCCCCCTGCAGAGTACTGTGTCACAGTACATACATACAACTGTGACCCTCGAAAGGTAAGGGTCATCAGCATTCTGTATGGCCTGTGAGGCAGCTTGAGGAAGACGCTCTCCCACAGAGGTGGTCCTTGTGGTGACAGGATCAGAAACAGAGGATGAAGTAGAGGAAATCAACCTGCTACGTTCTTCGCAAGTTACAACCCTGCGAATAGCCCCAGAGTGAAATGACCTCAGGTGTCGCTTCATAGTAGTGGTCCCAAAGCTGTACTTACCATGCTTCCCGCGACTGAGTATCATTTTGCACTCATTGCAGGTAACACGGTTCGCACGAGCCTTAGGAACATTACCATGAATGGTAAATAACCGCCACACCCAAGACTCACGCCTGGTGCGGGTAGTAGGGTTTTCCTCTACCTCATTCTCATCATCCTCTTCTTCCTCCTCCGCATCCTGTTCCCCTCTTCAGACCCTTGGGGAGGTGGTGGTGGTGGAGGGGGTGGGGGTGGTGCTGAAGCAGGTGCAGCACCAAGTGGCAGTCCAGCAGCCAAGGATGCCATCTCGATGATGGTGTAGTCTGCAGGTGGCAGCAAAAATCACTGTGTTCTGAAGAATAGCCAGAAACACAATGGGAATAAGCTCTTGGGCGTGGGCTTTTATAGGGGTGCTTGTGCGCTGTTCGCGGACATGCGCACTGTCCGCGGACAGATCGAACACAAAAAAAGGATCGGTAAGTTTCAAAAGGTATATAGAAACTCAAGATTGCTATGTGGGACTTGTGCCATGGTGAGATTTTATTGAAAAATATTATGGATTAACTGAAAATGTACTTTTAAATTGTTCGGGGACACGAACAGTGTCCGCATTTCAGGACACACGATGAGCGTTGGTGCGGTCATATGATCCATTCGCGAACTAGTCCGCGAAGGAAGCGCCTGTCCGCAGGACACCAAGTGCACGGAGATTGGTTAGCGCATGCGCATTGATGTCCTACGGACACTGTTCGGGTTCTGAAGTAATTAAAAGTACGTCACACGTGAAACGAACATTTCAGGACACCGCGTGTGTCTTAGAACAGTTTAAACTTGGTAGCGAACAGTAAGGACAGATATAGTGTTCTTCAGGACACGTGTAATTTAGTTTATGTACGAACATTTCAGGACACCAATTGTGTTCTTAGAACAGTTTCAATTGGCTAGCGAACACTACGAAAAGGTATAGTGTTCTTCAGGACACCTCCATTTTCGTTTACGTATGAACATTCAGGACACCAATAGCGTTCTTAGAACAGTTTGAACTTGCTAGCGAACAGTACCAGACACTTTAATTTTTGTTTGTTTACGAACAATTCAGGACACCTCGTGTGTTCTTAGAACAGTTTCATGTTGCTAGCGAACACTACGAACAGTTGTACTGTTGTTCAGGACACATCATTTTCGTTTATTTACGAACATTTCAGGACACCAATTGTGTTCTTAGGACAGTTTTAAGTTGATAGCGAACATTACGGACAGATATAGTGTTCTTTAGAACACTTCAGTTTGTGTTTCTTTACGAACATTTCAGGACAGCACGTGTGTTCTTAGAACAGTTTTAACTTGCTAGCGAACAGTACGAACAGGTGTGGTGTTCTTCAGGACACCTCCATTTTCGTTTATGTACGAACATTTCAGAACACTCGCACTGTCCGCGGACACTTTTATTGTTTTTTTTAAAAAAAAAAACAGAAACTATTCACAATACAATATCAAAATTAAACTTTATTTAACATATATTAATAATTTATGACAGAGAAGGCGAAGCAGAAACAGAAACAAAAACAGGAGAATTTGGGGTTTCTACATGATTGGTATTAGGTGAAGAAGGGATGGAAATCTCATCAAAATGTTTTGGATTATGGAGAGGGTTTGGGGATAATTGACTGGGATATGGTGAGGAGGGACAAGTACATGTGGGGCAATGGTACGAGGTTTTTGGTTTGAAATGATTTTCTACAAAAGTTTTTAAATTATTAAAATTAGCCAACAATACATCCATTTTTTCTTCTATATTGTGAAGACTGTTATCCATAACAGGGTTTTCTGAAGTTTTTTCTATTTTGGTATGCTCTGTACAAAAAAATAATATATATAGTTAAATGTATATAAAAAAATAATAAATAAATGGTTTATATTATAAAGTGTTTACCATTAGTTTCACTATCTTGTGACATTTCTTAATGTGGGAAATTGTCCTCTAGCCATTCCAGAGTACTAGACATTTCTGTGAGAAAAAAAAATAAATAATATATTTTTTAATCTAATACAGAAAGTGTATAAATATATGAGTAAAATGAAATACACTTACTATTTCTGGTAAAATAAGTCCTATGTATTCAGTGGGTCTGGTCTTGTTCTCAGTTCTGTTGTGTCTGTGAGGTAATTATGTTGGAAGCCAATTTATCTTCTTGTGGTATATTCCATTTGAGAACATATTGTATTTAAATGATTGGTTGGTGTGTTACACATATGGGTTACATTTCTTATGTATTACTATATATAATGTGTTTGTGTGCTGCTTTTTGAATTTGTTAAATGTTCCTATATTATGATATAACAATCAAACATACCCCACCACCCCCCCCCACAGTTTTTAGGTAGTGGTACTGTTCTCCGAACATGTCCGCGAACATTAAATAAGTTCGCGGACATCAAGTTCATAAGAAGAGATCTAGTCAGTTACATATGACATGTATATAAAGTCAAAGTCATTATTGTTAAGTTGTGCTACTAAAAAACTATGAAATTCAGTGAAAAATCTTTGTTAAAGGGACGTTATGGTTAAGTTGCGCTACTAAAAACCTATGAAATTCAGTGAAAAAAACTTTGTTAAAGGGACGTTATGGTTCCAAGTAAAACCGAAAAACCCTTGAAATTCGCCAGTTATGGTAAGCTAAGCAACCATAACTCGCGCCACCAACGTGCACTGCTAAGACTAACACCCAGGACATCAAAGATGACATCACAAATGCGCCCGCCATCTTGTATTCGCCGTCGACCACGTACAGCGCGGTGAAATGTGGATAAAAAATTGTATTTAGTGCCGTGTGTTGGTGTATAAGAGTGTTTGGGGAGGGTGGGGGAGTATGAGATAGGTTCATTGTTTTGTTTTTTATGTGCTAGACGTTTTTGTTGCGTTCGATTTGTCCGCGGAGAACACGGCTGTTCAGACATTTTGTAAATAAACTAAATGGTGGGGTGTTCAGAGGATGGAGTATGTCATTTTTGTTCGCAAGGAAGGTAAAAATGAGCTATGAACACTCGCGGTGTACTTAATTGTTCATAAATACACAAACTGGGGGTGTCCTCAGGACGCTGTCCGTATTGTAATCTGTCTAGTTGAATGTGTTCTAAGAACACTCGCGGTGTCCCAAAATGGTTGCAATTACACAAAATGGGGGTGTTCTGAGAACGTTGTTTGTATTGTTCGTTGTCAGGGTGAAAGTGTTTTAAGACCACTCCTTCTGTCCGCTAATAGTACAATTTCCTATGGGCGTCAACCGACTTTTTGTCCACTAAAGAAACGATAAATCCGGCTGGTGTGCGCCGACATTATGTGATAATCCTATGACTGGCGCTATTGACCTGGCTGACTTGCTTTTGTGACACTAAATCATATCTCCCGCCCCTAAGCCTGATATTATCAAAGCATTCATATTCCCCGCCTCTCTCCGTGACGTTACAGGGTGCGTCATCAAACGCGCCCAGTTCTCTGCAGTCCTAAGTGACTTTACACAGAACCCGGAAGACAACACTTATTATGTCACAACACAGCGCGCCACAATTCGGAATATGAAACAGTGATTTAAAAGCAAACAGCAAGATTGTAAATTTTGTAAAGTACATTTATTTGACATCAAATGTTTAGAGAATATTCAGCAATTTGCATTTGTCTTTGTTGTCGATCCGCAAAAGTTCATGTTGAGGCACGCGATGTTCCTTTGCGGTACAGAGGTTGTTAGATCAGCTTACAACTCAGTGCGCCACAATTCGGAATATGAAACTGTGGTTTAAAAGTAAACAGCAGGATTGTACATTTGGTAAAGTACATTTATTTCACATGAAATGTTTAGTGAATATTCAGCGATTTGCTATTGTCTCTGCTGTCGATCAGAAAAAGTTTATTTGGAGCCACGCGTTGTTCCTTTGCGGTAGATAGGGTGTTGGTTTATGATAAAAGCAGTAAATGGTTGCTCTGATAATCGGAAGGTTACTCCAACAATGAGCCATTAGGCCACCCTTTTGGTTGGTATGTTGTTTGTAGCCGCTAGTACTGTGTAAGGGCATATTGGTACTTGGCGATTGTCCCATAAAATGGTGAGGGTCATGAAGTTGCATATTTGGACCTGCACCTGGCAGTTGAAGACCCCATCCGCTGGAGTCTGTAAATCGTGACATAGGCAAAATGGGGCCACATACCTGTTTTAAAAAACATAAATTAGTCTCACCAACCGATCTTCATTAAAAATCATCATTTTATTTATTAGGGCGTGAAACTATTTGCTATCGAAGATAGTGCAATGGAGTATGTTAATAATAAAATAATAATATTTTCCCATTCATATAGCGCTAAGAACCGTGAGGTATCTAAGCGGTGCTTATTATTAACCACGGTGTGTGGTGCTCATTTATCGACCACGGAAGGATGAAAGGCTGAGTTTGGCCTTGCCGGGATTCGAACTTGCGTTAGCAAGTTGTGCACGGATGTCAAAGCGAGCGTTGTACTCGCTGTGCCACTTGACAGGCTACAGTGAAGTGGCACAGCGAGTAAAGCGCTTGACCGCCTATAGACCGGTTAAATTATTTCTATTAACCCACCCTGTGTCGTCTGCCTTTTTCAGAGCCCTCTAAACGACAGGGGATCAATTCGGCGGTGAAAGTGCGCGGTAGAAAACATTATGCCACTTTCAACAAACAAGTTCAACTTGAGTGGTCTTTAATGCTACGCTATTGTAATTATATTTGGTATAAAATAATCTAAAGGGTTACTTACATTATAATTGCAATTTCGATTGTCTACGAGTGGTGCAGTCCCAAAATACGACTCTGCGTGTGCGAACGATCTTTCGCATAGTGATATAATATATAAAAGTGGTTTCGTTTCAGAAATTTCATCTTTATCTTCTCTTACGTTTTAGCAACACTCCTTCAAGAGAAGTCTTTCTTCACAATCTCTGTCTGTCAAGGTCAAAACACAACACAACCTTATAGTCCGCTTCGCGAGCCTCTCCGGGGCCCGAGAAAAAAATGGAAGCAGCTGACCTTCACTGTGAACAGGCATAAATTCTTACTTTGCAATATTCTGTGTAAAGCCATCTGTAGAAGTTGGTTTTTGCACGCCATGTTTGTATATTGTTTGCGTGATATTAAAAAAAGTTTGTTTAAGGGTCGTTATGGTTCTAAGTACAGCCGAAAGACCCCTGAAAATCGCAAGTTATGGTAAGCTATGAAAAATAACTCGCGCCACCACCGTGCACTGCTAAGACTAACACCCTGGACATCAAAGATGACATCGCAAATGTCATTGATGAAATCACTGATGACATCACATGTGTATGTACTTTTCATGGAATTTGTGTACTAGGGATTTTTATTATAATGTTGCAAAAAAGTGTCAAGGATATTGCAATAAATATCATACCGTTATTAGTACTTGATATAAATAGCATTGTACTATGGGATTCTATCTAGTATACTGAGCTACTAATGGAGAAACATAGCATTGTGTGCAGAGTACAAGATGAAAGTATAATATTTTTAATGTTAATATGTTGAATAATGAAATGATAATTGTCCTGAAATGTCTGAAAATTCACAAAATGGGGGTGTTCTGAGGACGTTATTCGTATTGTGTGATTGCTTAGCTGTATGCAATGAGGGAATGGCACAGAGAGTAAAGTGGATGCCGTCCGCGGACACCGCGGCTGTTCGTGGACAGGGCGTGCTACATCCGGGTTTTTCCAGGAAATCCAACATGGAAAGAAGACTGTACGGATCAGCCAATCAGATGTCGAGGTTGTGGATTTGTGTTGAAAGAGACTGTGTGTGGTGAAGATGGCAGAAGTAGAGAAAGTCAGGGTGTTGGTGCTTGGAGATATGTTTATGTATGGTTTACAACAGTACACTCAATGCAGGCATGTTGCAAAGAACTTTGATGTGAAAGGCGTGGAGGTGGTGTGGAGCACCATGCCTGATTGCAATGTACAGGGAATTGTACAAGTTTGTGAGGATATGGCCACGATGAACAGTCCGCATGTGGTAGTTTTGCACTATGGTGCTTTCCATTTGGGCAACGTCAGTGCCCCTACTTTGTTGGCTGATTTGGAACGCTTGGTTCAAGCCGTAATGAAGATCCTTCCAAATGCGAAGGTAGGTTTTTCTGGATTTCAGTTCCAGTTCTCCCAGCAAGCTTAGGGAAAACAGGGATGAGTTTTAAACACAGGCAAATTACTTTAATGTGGTTTGCAAGGAAGTGAAAAGGTGCTAAAATTGCTTTTAATTCCCTCTAGAGGTTCAGGGTAGGTGATGGCTACTTTATATTAGTTCAGGCTCACTTTAACAATACTCTATGAATGATTAGCAGATTGCAAACGAATTTTAGCAAAGAGAAGCAAAAAGCTGCTGATTTCTACAGATGAAGAAATCGGGCCAAATCGCAAATCGCAAATTTTGCGAGTGCGTGTCTCGCGATTACGGAAAAAGTATAGGGAGTAGGACTAGATTCTAAGCTTTCAGATGGAAGTTAAATCATGATCCTAGCACAAACGGTTCCGGAGATACGGATGATTTAATAAAGGTAGATTTTCGGATTTAAAGTAAAACTCAAAATGACAGGTGACAGCTTGCAGCTGCAGAATTGACAGGTGACATTTGTGCAGCTTTAAAAATGACAGATGACATGATTTCTAGGAGGCTGTTCTAATTAGGTTACAATAGTTTGGATTAGATTATTTTAACTAAGAGATTGGGTTCTGCACAGTTCTGGCGGTACTCACAATATATTTTGGGCAGGAATGGGCCTCGCCACGGATCTGGTCAGGTTTTGGACTGGACTCCGTTCTGCTCACAGCGATCCGGATCTCTGGTTCTGCTCACAGCGGTCTGGGTCAGCTCTCTGGATACAGCGGCCTGTGGTTCTCTGGATCTCTGGTCTGGTCTCTGGCAATTGTTCTTGGCAAAGAATTCAAACAGCTCGCCCGGCTGTGGAATAGTTTGCAAATGATTTTAAGGATGCTGAGGCCTGCTGAGAAGATTTCTGCTTGTGGGGTTAGGCCCTTGCTTTAAGTTCTGAAGTACATTTCTGGTCTCTGAAGATTGATAGATGTGAAGTCTGGAGTCTCCCGGCAGAGCGTCCCGCAGAATTTGGAATTGAATGTCTCTACCTGTCCCAGCAGTCTCTTTTTATGTGTTTTGAAAATGGGTGTGTGCCTGGGCCTAGCTAAGCCTGCCCCTCTCTACTTGTCATTGGCCCAATTCTCCCCTCTCCCATGATTGGGGGAAGGAAATGGATTGTCATCATGATGAGGTCTGTTTATGGGTCAGAGGATCCTCCCCTGGTCAATTTGCACACACATCTATTTCTGACCCAAATACATATTTATCTATGTACCATTTTTCTAATATTATAGGTCCAGTTAACATATTTTCTGTAGCACCAAACCATCTGATCCCTGTCTTTGTATGATGTTGTGTGCACTGATGACAGAATTCTCCCCTTTTCATCCAGATAACGACCTCTAAACCTTTCCAGATTTTACACAAATGTGCACCAGGGATATGGGTTACAGATGATAAAGTGTCAGATTTTTAACATGCATACATTTGGAGTAACAACCTTTTTTCCGCTACTATCCCCAGGAACATACCACAGGGTCCTAACACCTCTTAAAATGTGCACAGAAAAATCACAAGAATAATGATATTATTTATATAATTTTGACAGGTCCGTACTATGAATTATCCATCTTTTTAAAAGTATGCCCTGGTCAAAAAGGGGTGTGGCTTCCCACATCACATGGTGGAATAACTGGTTTATCCACTTCCCCCAAGCTCAGCTGGCTAGCAGGGGCAATGCCCCTCCCAGTTTCCCCTAAGAGGAAGCCACTTTATGGCCCCCCGAATATAACATTTGCCTGAGTCCAGGACAGGCCTTTGTTCAACTTTCTGCAGTCCCCAGGTCCCCTCCCTTAATTCAATCAGAGAGGTGTCAACTCCTTTTGGCAAGGGGCAGCAGGATGCAGCTAGGCCTGGGAAGAGTGGCTGAGCAGGTTTCAACTCCTTTCGGGGGTAGTTGTCAGGCAGAATCCAGTTTCATTAAGCCAGGTTTCAGCTAAATGTCACTTTTTGTTCCCAGTTTAAATCAAACTTACAATTTTTACATATACATTAAATAATTACTTCCTTCAAGTCATTTCAGAATATAGTTTTACATCATACCCACCTCTTAGCAAGTCTTTCCTTGGCTTGGTTTTGTTTCATTTGTTCAGTTTTACACAAAAGTCTGGTGGTTTTAAAGCGCTGGCTTTCTGATAGTGGTGAGTACCGGTATTGCAACCATTTTTGGGATTAAGAAAATGAATTCCCCACAGTTCAGAGTTGCTTTTTGGCAATCAGCATTGCCATTCCCAATGGTTTCAGGCTACTGTGTGTGTAGCCCAATGGTGGTTTTAGGCAGTGCCCTCCTGTCCTCACAACACAGGCAAAAATGGGTGGCAGCCTATTCGTCATGTTTTCCCTGTGCACTCTCTGGGGAGTTCTGGCCATCATGATGTTTTCCATGCCAGTACTGCACGGTTTTATGGTAGGGCTTGGATGCATGGGTAAAAACATCCCACAAGCCCCCCTCTTGCGATGGCCATTCTGTCCTTTCACTGATGGAACTCGCAAGATCTGGGATGTTCGCCTCCTCTTCTTCCAATTCCATAGATGGCACAGTTCAGCATCTTTTCCTCCCTCCAGTCGATCAATCAATTCTCCTTGCTGGTCCTGATGGGAGGATTGGGCGGTAACCCGGGCCCCTCGGGTCTCTGCTCCCGGTCCCCGGTTGTCCTCCTTGGTCAGTCTCCATGGTTTCATCTCTCCTAGGATGATAAAGCAAAGCAGCAATACACATTCCTAGACATTTCTTCCCCACCATTGATATGGTGGGGTGGCATGTACATTTTATAGTCAGAACATTTGCATTCTTATTTTAACAAAAAACAAGATACAATTATAAGACATTTTTTTTCCAAATCATAATATTTTAGAGACTATATGTGGGATATTTTAGGGTTGGAATTGAATTACTCTGGGGGGGTCCCCTCTGGTATTGCAGAGGACTCCTCCAGTTGTTGCAGAGTGTGCCTGGGATGGCAACACTTTAGCTGATTTGTATGGACCCACTTATCTTCCCCCTATGCCAAACTGCCTTTGGGGATGCAGATCTTATAGGCTACAGGGGAGATCTTGTATATAATTTCAAACGGTCCCTTCCATGTAGGCAAGAATTTTCGCTGTTTGGCCTGGTTCCTTTGGAAATTGTATAGATAGACCCGATCACCCACCTTATATTCCTTTCGGGTAGTTTTTAAATCATAGTCTTCATGCTCTCGGCTGATCTTTCTAGATTCCGCTGAGCATAGGCAAAAGCATGCTGAAGGTGTTTCCTTAAATTCTCCACATACTCATGAGTTGTGGAGGCATTTATCAGTGTCTGCTCTTGGGTCCTGTAGAGCAGATGCTGGGGAAGCACCATCTTGTGTCCGGTCATCAACTCAAATGGTGACATTCTAGTTGCAGATGAAGGGGTAGATCTGATGGCCATTAGGACCAGAGGTAATCGGATATCCCAACTTGGCCCAGAATCTGCCACAAACTTTTTTAAGATGCTCACAATGGTTCGGTTATATCTCTCTACTGCTCCAGAGGAAGCTGGCCTGTAAGCAATGTGTAGCTTCCTTTTAACCCCCAGTATCTCCCACATCTTTGTCATTACTTCACTGGTGAAGTGGCTACCTCTGTCTGACTCAATCCTTTGAGGTAGACTAAAACAGGAAAAGATGTGGTTAATCATCAGGGCAGCTCCTCTTTCTGCCTTGCAGTTTGGGGCTGGGAGACATTCCACCCACTTGGTAAACAAGCATGTTAAGGTCAACATGTACTTGTTTCCTCTAGACGAGCGAATCACAGGGCCTACAAAGTCGATTTGCAAATCTGACCATGGCAGTGTCATCCCCTTCTTTGGAGAGGCGCACGGTGTGTGAGGATGATGGCTGAAATTGTGCACACACGAGACACCCCTTCAAGT
Source organism: Ambystoma mexicanum (assembly GCF_040938575.1). NCBI lineage: Eukaryota > Metazoa > Chordata > Amphibia > Caudata > Ambystomatidae > Ambystoma > Ambystoma mexicanum. The sequence goes on from NC_090922.1 coordinate 771,241,513, forward strand.
ATTGGTCGAGGTCTTGCCCCATGTGTGGCCAGTATGCAACCTCTCTTAAGATTTCCAGTGTTGTGTGAAACCCCCTATGACCGGTGGTGGCTGCATCATGGGCGTGACTTAACATCAGGCTTCGGAATGAGGTAGGAACCACCCACTGATCCTGGCCAGCTTCGGCTTTCCTTACCAACAAACTGTCTTGGATTCGGAACATCTTTGGACATTTCATCAACACTCTAAGGTCCTCCTTCCCAATGTAATCGGTATCCGTCAGGGGAAGTTCTCAGGGTCCTCAAGGTGTTGGTAAGACTTACCAATAATTGTATCCCCCTTGTAATTAAATCAGCATCAGGGGTCTCCTTACTTCATTGTGCAGTTGAAAGATCATTGTGAGCATTTGTCTGGGACCTAGTGATAGCAGTGACCTGGATTTCCCCCAACAGGGACTCTATTTCTATTAGATCCCCTTGGATGGCCCCGGTTTTGGCCAGCTGATCAGCTAAGTCATTTCCAGTTTTGTCTGGTCCCTCTACTTTGGAATGACCCTTTATCTTTTTCCAGTAGATGGTCATCCCATTCGATGTGACCAGATCATCAATGTTTTGAATTAACATGTTTCAAGGGTTTGTTATTAGCACATAATATGCCGCTGGTTTTCCAATTAACCTGGTGCTCCGCGAACCCGTTCCGTACATAATCCGAATCTGTGATTATGACCAGTTCGTGGAGTTGATGTTGGACAGCAGTGAGGATGGCCTGATGCACAGCCATCAACTCTGCCACCTGACTACTTCGGGGACCAATTTGGTATCCAGCGGAGGGTTCTGGGGACTCATTCACCCATGCATTCCCTACGCCAGCCACCAGTTCTTTCTCCCCGTTGTTGTCAACATGGTAAGAGCATCCATCCACATAGACAGTGGGCATTCCCTTACACTTGTCTTCTTCAAAGACTTTGTGTGGGGAATTAAGGTATGCCTCCATGTTGTCTTTGATTTTGAGACTTTTGTCCTCGAGACAGTTTTCTCTGGCACAATCATGCAAGTCAGCCAGACCTTGCACGAGGGGACTCTTCTTGTTTTGGCCATATCTGACCTCCACAGGAAAGCCTTGCATTGACAGAATCCAGGAAGTAATTCGGATATTATTCACATTTCCGGCCCGGATTCTGTCACTTTGGAGATATTGCAGAGGCTGGTGTGGAGTCTCCACTATGATGTGTTCCCCCTGGATAAACGGGCGGTAATTCTTCAATGCCCACACCGTTGACAGCAGTGCCTTCTCACCATCGTTGAATTTTTTCTCCACAGAGGATAAAGTTTTGCTCGCATAGGAGATTACTTTATTGACCTTGTCATGCTTTTGATATAATACTGCCGTCAAGCACGTATTAGAGAACCCTGTCTCCAGGAAGAACTCCTTGTTTCTGACAGGGTAAGCTAGGCAAGGCGCTTGTGAGAGGCTTCTTTTGAGTTGTCTTACTGCCTCGGATTGTTCTGTACCCCATTCCCACTTGACCCCCCCTTCAGGAGATGAATCAGGTGTCTAGTGATCTCTGCGTAACCCTCAATGAACTTTCTGCTCTAATTAGTCAGTCCAAAGAGGCTCCTTAGTTCCCGCAGAGTTGTGGGGTCCTTCAGTTTCTGGAGTGCTTCCACTTTCTTTTCTTGGGGACAGAGACCCTGAGGAGTAATCTCATGCCCTAAGAAATGAACACGGGTTCTACACCACTGTGCTTTCTGAAAGGAATGTTTTGCTCCAGCGGCCCTCAACTGTGTCAGAACATAACGGATCTCCGCTATGTGTTCTTCCACAGATGAACTTTTGATGAGGACATCATCTACATAAGTCAGGTTACCCCTCGCACCCAGGTCGGGCATGGCTTTATGTAAGAAAAAGTAGAATTAATTGTCGGAGTTGAGGTATCCGAAGGGAGTACGGGTCCAGGTGTACTGCTGGCCCCCAAAGGTAAAAGCCAGTTTGTATTGGTCCTCCCTACTGACAGGCACGGTCCAGTATCCATTGGTCAGGTCTATTGCAGTGAATACTTGTGACCCTTGAATCTGGGCCAGCCCTTGGTCAATGTAGGGCAGAGGCCATCGGGAAGTATGGACCCGTTTGTTGAGCTCCCTAAGGTCGGCGCAGAGTCTCCACTGGCCGTTTGGCTTCAATATTCCTAGCACCGGATTATTGAAGGTGCTCTGTACTGGACAAATTATTCCCCGGGACTCAAGGTTCTTAATTATTTCAGTAAGGGACTCCATGGATGTGAGAGGCAAGCGATATTGCTTCAGAAACACTGGAGTCATGCCAGGGTCCGTGGGAATTGTTGTTGTGTGGATGTTGGTGCGACCACAGTCATATGAGTCTACCGCAAAGAGATCTTGGAAATCCAAGAAAACTTGTTTCAACTTTTGCTTCTGTTCCAGAGACACACAGGCATCAGCTAGGTTGACTCTCTCTCCCACCAGCTGCCTGAAGCCTAGAAAGACTTCTGGTTTGGCTATCTCAGCGGCCTCCTCCAGCTGGGTGGAGAAGTCCCTGGTAAGAGTGCTGATTTGGACTGGAGGGTTCGGGTGGGAAAGGCAGCCCTCATGGACCTGGAAAATCACCTCATCCCTCCTGAAGTCACAAGTCACATCTTCCTTACTATAAGGGCAAGAAGTGTACACCAGGAAGTTCCCCCCCATGCCGGGTGAAAATCCTGTCTTGTGTTGTATTGTCCTCACTGTCACTGTCAAAACAGTCCTTGGGGATCGGTCCTAACAGTTCATTTCCTAAGTCAATGGAGAAATGTCGGTCATCAACCGCCATTCCAATAATGGAGCCTGCGGCTAGAGTAATACTCTTTAAGTCGCTGTTATCCACCTCTATTGGAATGGTGTCATGTTCTATGTTGACTAATGGTGTTGGTTTTACCCACAACCCTTGCTGTTGGAGAGAAGCATTTAGATGTATATAAGCATCTGGGTTTTTCAATTTTTGTCCTCTTTTAACGTTCACTTCCATGGAGAATTTTCGGGTCCTTTCTGGGATGGTGACTTCCTCTTTGAGCTGAATTTCAACTGCATAAGGTAGCAATTGAGCTGACCTAAATGCTTTTTCCGGATCATCAAAGCCCATGGGATTATCCGCTAATCGGGACCAAGCTTTGAAGTTTATTAGGTCCAAACTAATGGCAAAGCGATTGAGAATGTCACTGCCTAAGTAAAAGGCGGCAGTGACGTCTCGCACGACCCAACAATTATGGACTATGCTCTTGTTGCCAATGGAGATTTTGAGCATACACCTGCTTGGCAGGAGATGTTTGGAATTAGGTGCTTCCAGGTCCATTTCCCATTTGTCTATCAGTTTGAATGTCGGAATGGATGGATCTTTTGGGAGTTGGCGGAACATGGCTTCGCTGATGAAGCTCTTACCGTTGTTTACACACACTCGAGCGAGAACAGAGACCTTCCCATCATTTAACTGAACAGGGATGAACAACTGCTCTCCAATTTGCTGAATATCAGCCAGGCTCTGAGCTGACTTCACATCTTTCTGGACTATAGGAGTGGAAGTTTCTGATTGTGGATTGGTAAAGAATTTCAGAGTGTTTCCTTCCAGTGTGTAATACCACCTTAAACTGGAAGGAAGGTTGATTTTCAGAAATAGAGAGGACCCCGCCATCACCAGTCTGTTGTCCTACTGTTATTACTGTCACGTCTGGAATTTGGTGGTTCTGGAAGTGAAATTCTACTTGGTCAGATTTTTGTTCAACCATGTGGCAGGTGCCGTTTAAACTAACATGGTTGACACTCTGTTTTAATTTTATTGGTCGGCTAGTCTGGGTACAGAGGACCTTTTTCACGCAATCTATTAGGGGTGACAACCTTCTCAGGAGGTCATTCCCTAGTAAACAAGGGGTGCCCTCTGGAGTCACTACTATGACCGGGTGTTTCACCTTGTTTCGCCCAATTTTTATGTCCAAATCTGCAGTCCCCTCGACAGGAACTTCCTTCCTGTCAAAGTTCTGCAGTTGTCCAGGAAGGGAGGTGAGAGGGATACGGTAATTCTCCCCCCTTCCTGCATTTACTTCATCAAAGGCTCAAGGGTGCACAGATAATGCACATTTTTGGACAACTGGTGGGCTAACTTTCTGGTTTTGGACATAGCTAGCGAAGAGATTTGGGCAGAATTCTGTGGAGAGCCTGGGGAATCTGAAAGAAAAAGTTGGCAACTGGAAATGGTTTCGGGTTCTGGGCCATCCCCCCCTTTTTTGGAGGCAGTCCTCAGGATAGGTTTGACCCACGGGATTTTGGTATTGTTGGTTCTGGGATGAGATGATGGGCGGCGGTAGCTCAGTCTCCACATCTCCCCAGTCTGAATTGGCATCCCTTGGGACCCATTTTCCCTTGGGAGGAGTTCCTTCATCTCTGAAGGAGGAGATCCTTTTCCCAGGATCTTCTGAGGATCCCTCTCCCTCAAAGACCTGTACCTCCTCCACAAAGTGGGTCTGTTCGGGTCCTTTGTTTCTCCTACCCCCCCTCTGCTCCTTGGGAGGCATGCTTTCAGGGGCAGGAGATTTTGTTTCTGGTTCCTGGTTTTCCAGGGGCTGTTTACAAGTTGGGAAGGAAGCTTCCTCCAAGACTTTACACCCCCTTCCCCTTGTGCCTCCTCCCTGGGAACTGGTGGGTTATCGGGGTGCTGCTGTCATGAGCACTACTCCCGAGGAGCCAGGACTGGCCCAGCGCCCCCGGAAGCAGACCCTTCTTCCACATCTCCGGACCCAGCAGACCCCTACAGGGGCCCTTTGAACCGTGTCCTGGCGCCTTTGGCACCAGGCTCATAAAGGACTTCAGTCCCGGCGCCATAGGCGCCGGGCTCATATTAATAAACTATGTAATAATGCTTGGGTGGACTTACCTGAGGCAGACCATGCTGCATACTTACCCAGAACAATCCAGTCTGGCTGAAGTCCCCAGCCATCAGGGCTGGGAGGAACTATTTCCTCTATTCAGGAACTCTTTTCTTACCTGGGTGGGGCCGGTGGAAGAACACACACCTGAAGCACTTCTCTGCTATTTAAACCATGCCCGATGGAATACACGTGCTTCGCGTTATTCTGCATCAGCAGTAGGACGCTCACCGAGTCGGCTCCTGCATCTTGGCTCCTGACACGCCCGCCAGCACCCGGAACACCTGCAAACAGACAAGAAAAGAGAAGGCGAGCATTAGAAATTATACTTACCGGAATCCGGCCTCAGCAATCCTACCTCCGACGATCCTGCAAAGGAAAGGTACAAGATTAGCAGCGCTCTCAAACGCTTGCAGCCGCGCCGCCTTGCCTTACCCATCCATGGCCTCGCCGAACTCCACCGCGGCCACGACGCTGGCAGCATCTCGGCACCTGAAAGACAGAAAAGACAGTCATTAGAGGTGCCCGCTCTAAAGCGGCCACATTTCTTCCACTTACTTACGTGCCTCATCTCGCGCGACAGCGGCTGTGTCGCCGGCAGCATCTCGGCACCTGTAAGCAGAAAAAGACAATCATTAGAAGTAAGCAGTCGCTTTTCTTTCACTTACCTTCCTCCACCACGGCCACGACGCCAGCTACATCCCAGCACCTGCATAAGAGGAATACATGGTGAGCACTAACTAAGCACAGAGAACAAATACTCACCAAGAGACTTACCTGCTTTAGGTTTGTGGCCCCCGGCTCCTGTGGAGAAAAGACACATCTTTACAATACCTAAGGTGAGAGCTTGCAGAAACCAAGTTGGGGGTCAAGAAGAGTGAGAAACGGGAGATTGGTAGGAACACATATCCACCCCAGCTGGTAATCAATCCCTTTTCTTCCACCTTCAGAAAACTTACTCTACAAGCCAGGCAATCCAAATTCGGAGGCCCCGTCCAGAGCATCTTCCGGGCCCTGCGCCTCACGATAGAAGAAACGGTAGCAGTCCAGTTCGGGTCAGCGTCTCTGTGGGAATCAGGTGAGCATTACAGAACGCGAAGCCTACCAATAATCTCCCACCCAAGCACTATGGAAACTTCTGATACAGATCAACTGGCCCAGCTACTGGGGGAATTAAGGGCTGAAGTTCATGCTGCTTGCCAGGAGACGAACGCCCTCAGGAGAGAGTTAATAGTGTCAAAGGAACAAACTGACGACCTTGGCAGACAGTTATTACAGAGCCAAGCGGGGCAAACCCCTCTGCCCAGTCCAAGGGGGAATTTTACCCCAGTTACTTCAACCAATCCCGTTCAAATCAACCTACCTGGAAATGTGCCACTGGCACCACCTGAACGTTTTGCTGGAGACCCTAAAAGATTTGCAGTGTTCATAAATCAATGCCGATTGCACTTTCTCTGCAGGCCCACGGCCTTCCCGAATGACCAGACCAAAGTAGCATTTGTACTTTCGTATCTTAGCGGCAGTGCCGCCGATTGGTCAATTCCACTTGTTACACAAGATGATGCAATCCTTCGGAATTTCCAAGCCTTCCAGACGAGTATGGAAAGACTTTTTGCAAGGCATTCCCAGGGGCAGGCCCTGGACAATGAACTCCTTTCCCTACGACAGGGCAACCAGGATCTCTTAGCCTACATTGCATCCTTCAATAGGTTAGTTTTGGAAACTGGATGGCCCGAGGAGAAAAGAATCACACTATTTCACCAAGGTCTACGCGGCGAACTCAAAGACGTCCTGGCCCAGGTCGTAAATCCACCTCAGGACTGTTCGGATTATATTGATTTGGTGGTCCAATTAGATCACAGGCTTCAAAACAGGAAGGCGGATCGATCCAGGTTTGAAACCCGAATCTTCACTAAGACTCAGAGCAACTCCAAAAGTGTCGATGGCACCGAACCTATGCAGATTGGGGTTATAAAGGGCCCCTTAACCCAGAAAGAGAGTGACAGAAGACGGCAGATGCAACTGTGTCTCTATTGTGGGAACTCGGGACATTTCCTTCGAGACTGCCCTATAAAACCACCTAAGAAGACCGTAGGAGCTTCCGATAAGAATTCCGAAAAGTCTGAGCCGGGAAACGACCTTGCCCGACAAGCGTAGAGGTCCGCTTGCCGAGCTTAAAAACCAGTTCTTTGACCTCGCACTACATTATGCCATTGGTCCTCGTAAATCCGAAGCAGTCAGAAAGATTGCATGCAATCAAGGCATACGTGGACAGTGGAGCTATAGGAAATTACGTGGACCGCGGGTTGGCTTCCAGGATGAACCTACCTCTTTGCCCAAAAGCTGTTAAAGATGTCATCACCACTGTGGATGGGACTGAGATCGCCTCCGGGCCGGTAACCCATACCACTACTGAAGTGACATTACTAGGCCAAGACGGGCATCGGGAGGTAATAATGTTCGATGTGATCAAGGCTCTGCAATTTCAAATAATTCTGGGAATCCCTTGGTTGTAAAAACACAATCCTCAGATTGATTGGCGAGCAAAGACGATAACGTTCCCAGAGTGTGCACAAACCTGCTATCTACGATCAGATATTGGCCTAGCGTCAGTAACGGTCGACAGTTTGCAATTACCGCTAGAGTATCGAGAATTTCAAGATGTTTTCCAAAAGGAACAGGCTAACACCTTACCGCCCCACAGGTCATACGATTGCCCGATAGATCTACTACCCGGTGCAACTCCTCCTTGCAGCAGGATCTACGCCCTTACCGAGCCAGAGAACCTTCACCTGCGACAGTACCTGGACCAGTACTTGGCCAATGGTTTTATTCGTCCATCGAAGTCCCCTGCATCCTCGGCTCTGTTCTTCGTGCCAAAAAAAGAAGGTGACCTCAGAACCTGTATAGACTACCGCGCTCTGAATCAGATAACGGTAAAAAATAGATACCCTTTACCTCTGATCCCGGAACTCCTTGACCAGGTGAAGGATGCTTGCATATATAATAAACTAGACCTACGGGGGGCTTATCACTTGGTGCGGATCAAGGAAGGCGATGAATGGAAGACGGCGTTTCGCACTAAATATGGGTTATTTGAGTACCAAGTGATGCCTTTCGGACTATGTAATGCACCGGCCGCCTTCCAATATTTTATGAATGATGTCCACAGGGAGCTCATTGACGTCTGTGTTGTCGTCTACATAGATGACATTCTTGTTTACTCCTCTTCGGAAGCAGATCATCGAAATCATGTTAGAACAGTACTTGAAAAACTTCGCCAACACAAACTATTTGCCAAACTTGAAAAATGTGTTTTCCATGCCACTGAAGTCGAATTTCTGGGTTTTATCCTGACACCCAAAGGAGTTCACATGGACTTGCGAAAGGTGGACGCTATTCTGAAATGGCCATCACCTACTTCTGTAAAAGGCGTTCAGAGCATGTTAGGCTTTGCCAATTTTTATCGCAGATTCATTCCGGAGTTTTCACGAGTGGTACAACCCATCACGGCTCTCTTAAGAAAGAATAAACGTTTCGAGTGGTCTGAAGAAGCTGAACAAGCCTTCCAAGAGCTAAAAGCCAAGTTTACTTCTGCGCCAATACTGAAGCACCCACGCCCAGATCTCCCTTATATCGTCGAAACCGACGCATCCATCTTAGCAATGGGAGCGGTCCTCTCACAAAGAGACCCAGAGACTAACCAATTACATCCTGTGGCGTTCTGGTCTCGAAAATTCTCGGCGCCTGAGGTTAACTACGCCATCACAGACAAGGAACTGTTAGCTATTAAATCCGCCTTTAAGGCCTGGCGTCATTATCTCCTTGGGGCCAGACACACCATCATGGTGATCACCGATCATCGGAATTTACAGCATCTGAAAACCGCCAAGGCTCAATCCTCTCGACAGCTCCGCTGGGCCCTGTTCTTTGCCGAATTTGACTTTGTGATCACTTACCGCCCCGTCAGCAAAAATGGCAAAGCAGATGCTCTTTCCCGGATTGGAATGGGAGACACCATTGTCAACCCAGAGCCTGTACCAATAATTCCTGAACAAAGGATCTTGGGCCTGATTTCTTCACAATCCATCGAGGACATTGAGGCAAAAGTTAAACAATTTCTGAACCCAACAGACTTGCAGAACTGGCTACAAAAAGGAATGGATTTCACTTTAAACAATGACTTGCCTTATTTCCGAGGACGATTATTCCTACCACACGCCGATTTACAAAGGCAAGTAATCTCCTGCTATCACGATTCATTGATAGAGGGCCACCCTGGCATTGCCAAAACAGAAGAGAAAGTGAGAAGACAATTCTGGTGGCCTTCGTGGAGAAAAGACATAAAAGAATTTGTGATGTCCTGTGGTGTGCGCGCCCAAAACAAGGGTCAAAAGAAAAGACCGGCTGGTCTTCTCCAACCATTAGACATTCCACCGTCTCCCTGGCACACCCTTTCTATAGATTTTATCACAGACTTACCCTCCTGCTCCGGGTACAACACTATTCTCGTTATTGTGGATTTGTTTTCCAAGATGGCCCACTTCATTCCGTTAAAAGGCTTACCCTCAGCTTCGGTACTAGCCAGAGAATTCCTTGAAAACATTGTCCGGTTAGTTAATCTCAGATAGAGGAAGCCAGATTATTACCCATTTTTGGCGTAGTTGCTGTCAATTGGCTCAAATCGATGTAAGACTCTCAACCAGCCATCACCCTCAGACCGATGGTCAAACTGAAAGAACTAACCAGACTCTCGAACAATATTTACGATGCATGCTACAACAGTCAGAGAGCAACTGGAAGGACATCCTTTGGATAGCTGAGTATGCATACAATAATTCCGTTCACTCTGGAACTGAGCAAAGCCCCTTCTACACTTTATATGGAATTCATCCTCGAACTTCCAACCTCGATCCACCTCAAGATCTTGGAACACCCGCCGTGGATCAGTTACAAACTGCTATTACCAAAGCCTTCAAAGAAGCTGCTGCACATTTACAACAAGCTAAAGAAAGGTACAAGACAGGAGCAGATCAACACCGAAGCGAGGCCCCTCAATACCGGATTGGGGACCAGGTCTGGATGTCCACCAAACACTTATCACTCAAAGGACCTCGCACTTTTAATCCCAAATATCTGGGGCCATATCCAGTTACGGCCATAATAAACCCAGAGGCTGTTAAAGTAGGATTGCCAGCTCATATGCGAATACATCCTGTTTTTCACGTATCGCTTTTGAAACCCATGCAATCTGGAACCAGACTAACCAAACCTCCAGAACCAATTCAAGTGAATGGAGAACCTGAATTCGAGATTAAAAAAATTTTGGACTCTAAGATCCTCAGATCAAAGCTGTTCTACCTGATTGACTGGAAGGGTTACGGGCCTCAAGAGAGGTCATGGGAACCCTATGACCACGTCCATGCTCCTCGTCTAATCAAGAAATTTCACCGAACCTTTCCGGATAAACCAAAACCCCCGGGGAAGACAATTTTGGGAGGGGCCTTGAGGGGGGGTGCTGTCATGAGCACTACTCCCGAGGAGCCAGGATTGGCCCAGCGCCCCCGGAAGCAGACCCTTCTTCCACATCTCCAGACCCAGCAGACCCCTACAGGGGCCCTTTGGACCGTGTCCTGGCGCCTTTGGCGCCAGGCTCATAAAGGACTTCAGTCCCGGCGCCATATGTGCCGGGCTCATATTGATAAACTGTGTAATAATGCTTGGGTGGACTTACCTGAGGCAGACCATGCTGCATACTTACCCAGAACAATCCAGTCTGGCTGAAGTCCCCAGCCATCAGGGCTGGGAGGAACTATTTCCTCTATTCAGGAACTCTTTTCTTACCTGGGTGGGGCCGGTGGAAGAACACACACCTGAAGCACTTCTCTGCTATTTAAACCACGCCCGATGGAATACACGTGCTTCGCTTTATTCTGCATCAGCAGCAGGACGCTCACCGAGTCGGCTCCTGCATCCTGGCTCCTGACACGCCCACCAGCACCCGGAACACCTGCAAACAGACAAGAAAAGAGAAGGCGAGCATTAGAAATTATACTTACCGGAATCCGGCCTCAGCAATCCTACCTCTGACGATCCTGCAAAGGAAAGGTACAAGATTAGCAGCGCTCTCAAACGCTCGCAGCCGCGCCGCCTTGCCTTACCCATCCGTGGCCTCGCCGAACTCCACCGCTGCCACGACGCCGGCAGCATCTCGGCACCTGAAAGACAGAAAAAGACAGTCATTAGAGGTGCCCGCTCTAAAGCGGCCACATTTCTTCCACTTACTTACGTGCCTCATCTCGCGCGACAGCGGCTGTGTCACCGGCAGCATCTCGGCACCTGTAAGCAGAAAAAGATAATCATTAGAAGTAAGCAGTCGCTTTTCTTTCACTTACCGTCCTCCACCACGGCCACGACGCCAGCGACATCCCAGCACCTACATAAGAGGAATACATGGTGAGCACTAACTAAGCACGGAGAACAAATACTCACCAAGAGACTTACCTGCTTTAGGTTTCTGGGCCCCGGCTCCTGTGGAGAAAAGACACTCATACTTACGGCTACCGCAGGAGAGACGAAAGGACACAGTGTCCGCAACTATTTCCCATCCAGTGACATAACTGGATTCTACACACCCCTGCACCTGAAGCAGGATGGAGATCTCATCTTTACAATACCTAAGGTGAGAGCTTGCAGAAACCAAGTTGGGGGTCAAGAAGAGTGAGAAACGGGAGATTGGTGGGAACACATATCCACCCCAGTTGGTAATCAATCCCTTTTCTTCCACCTGCAGAAAACTTACTCTACAAGCCAGCAATCCAAATTCGGAGGCCCCGTCCAGAGCATCTTCCGGGCCCTGCGCCTCACGATAGAAGAAACGGTAGCAGTCCAGTTCGGGTCAGCGTCTCTGTGGGAATCAGGTGAGCGTTCATTGTTCTGGAGCACCAGGTCCAGAGTTTGGGGCATTCTGCGGTGGCATGCTCATCTGAGGGTTCTGTTGAGCCCTCCGTATGTGACCCAGATCCCGTGCCATATTTTGGACGTGGCGCTCAAGTTGTGAAACCCGCTCAGGCTGATACGGGGCTCTATTTTCTCCCCTGGGCTGAACGTATTGATAAATTCTCTGCTATCCGTGCGCACCCTTCTGGTGGTCTGCGCAAAAGCACGCTTTAATTCTTGCACAAACTCTTGTGGGGCCTAATCCTCCCCACATTGCAAATTGTAGGCTGCCTTGCGAGCCTCTTGAGGATTTATGTGCACAGAAAAATGTTTCAAGATGGCCGCCCTGTATGTGGACCATCTTGAATGGTTGTGATCCTCCAGCCCTGCAAAGAAACTGGAGTATTCTGGTGAGAAGGTCCATTTGACGTACTGGATGCAGCTACTGCTGTCCTTCAAATGGAAAGTCTCCATCATTTGTTCATAGAGCTCCAAGTGTTCCCAAACAGAATACTTGGCGTTCTTATGATAAGGTGTGATGACACTCCTTATTGCCTTTATTTGTTTCAATGGGTCCTTAAGCAAGGCCCTTTTTGCCTTATTGGCCTTTTTGGTTCGGGTAACCCTGGTCCATTCATCCTCTGACTCAGAAGCACTGCTCCCAGAGGTGCCCGTCTGATCTTCCAGGTTTTCCCGGATTCTGCAAGCCTGGGAATGGCTGGCAGAATGTGGGGACCTGGTCTCCTGTGTCCTGTAATGCTCGGAGGAGTCTTCAGATCCCTCCTTGCTGCCAGGATTTGATGGCTACCCCCCCCACTGACCTAACTGGGCAGAGGTTTTCAGGATGCCCTTAATGGACGCCCCTCCATTCCTGGGTGGTACTGGCCTATGAGCCCCATACTTCTAGCTGGATAGTAATCTGCCATCCCCGTGGCCCTGGGCTCATGTGCGCGAGGGGACATGGGGGTGGCAGAGTCCAGGGACTGGAAGAGATGAAGGCCTCTGGTACTAGGGCTCCTGAGGTTATGCTCAGGAGTTTCTCTTTCCCAGCGAACCTCATCTCTATCCACCCCTGCTTCCTGATGCAATGCAAGAGCCTGCGCTTTCAGTTCCTCAGTTAAGGCCTTACTAGACTCTATCAGTCTCTCCCGCATGGCTACCTGTTGCTGGAGCCTATCATTGTGCTGACAGAGAGCCTAATTTTCTCTCTGTTCCTCCTGATTGGTCCTGGAGTACTGGGCCAGTCTCTGCTGCAGGAGGGTTACCTCCTCAGTCCCATCCCTACTGGCCTGCTCCTTTCTTGCCAGAGCCTCCTCCACCCTCCTGGTGTGATCTAGCAAGCCCTGATGCTCTTTTTGGAGGTCACCCAGGCCCAGGAGGGCCACGTGATTTTCTTCAATTTTTCTTTTTAAATGGCAGACTTCCTGGCCTAAGGTATCCCTTTCCTGACCAATAGCCTGCATTTGTGACGCAAGGTCGTCCCTCTGCCTTTGAAAGGCACCAGCTTTCTGGCGTTCTTCATCAAACTCTGCCTGGGTATCCAGGTCTTTCAAAATCAATTTATTGCTTTCCTCTTTCTCTCTGTCTAGTTGGATTTGCAGGGTGGCTACCTGCTCTGTGCATGCCCTGTTGAAATTGATCTGTTGGTCTAGCTTTTTCTGGCTCTGCAGTATGGAGTCCAAACTGTCTTGGTGCTCCTTCTGCAAAGCCAGAATTCTGGTATCCTGGTCTGTCTTTTCCTGTTGCAGTATATCCATGTCCTCTTTTATTTTAATGATATACTGCCTACTATCATTTTCTGACTCCTGGCTCCTCTGCAGCCTCTGCTCAGAAGAGACCAGGTCAGATTGGGCCTTTTCTAGCGCCATCTGTTGCCTATTTGCCAGATCTTGGCCTTCAGCACATTTGTCCTGCATGGCTCCCATATATAGATACAAATATGCCGCTATCCTAACCATCTTGTCGTGTTCATCTTTAACTTTAGGAGCCATGTATAATTCACTCAGGGCCACATGTAATGGACCCTGATTTCTCCATATATCTCACCCTGTTTCAGTGACCTGTTGCGCGATTGCCTGCAACCAGACCGTTTGGTCCTGATGAGTCCACTCACCTCTCACAAATAGCTTATGTAAGAAGTGCTCTCTGGCTATTTTCATATCTACCAAGGTCGACATTCTGGAATTTGAGTTCCTTCCTGACTTACAGAATTTTGTATTTTATTTTGCAAAACAGACCGTTTCCTTAGAGCGTTCCTTTGAGGGATGCTTTCACGGTGTAAAACAGTGTGGTGATCTAACCGGATATGTGTATCTGGTCAGTTGGCACACTGTATTAATCTGCACAAGTAGTAAATCTAACCCAGAATATCCCGGACGAGCCCCCACTTTTGTAAGCGATGTTCGATCAACACTACAGCTAACTCAATGCCTAATCTGGGATGCTGAGGAAAACCCTTATTGATGTATTTTTATGTCCAGTTCAGTACTCTGGATGACAACCCTTGTATAACACCCCCTCTTAGAATCCCCCTGACCTCACTGAGCCAAGAAGTAGGTTTGTTTTGCAAATTTAAAAGGTTTATTTGGACAATTCAACAATATATATATATATCACACTTCTATAAATAAATTGATAATGGATATTACACTTGTGAATATGAGCAGTAATCAGCAAGAGGTAACTATGAATAGGAACAGAAGTATAAGGTGGGAAAGAATGCTTTATATGGTTCAAGGAAACGCAAGGTGGAATAAAATGCAGTACAGAAATAACTTGTTATGATTTTAGCAAAAGGTAATATGATCACTTTTTCTTTTGACAATTCACTCCCCCCTATGCAATACCAGAAATGGAAGGAGAGCACACAGTCTTCAAGAATCCCAACAAATCACACTTTATAATGCAATACACAGTTCCAGTTCTCCCAGCAAGCTTAGGGAAAACAGGGATGAGTTTTAAACACAGGCAAATTACTTTAATGTGGTTTGCAAGGAAGTGAAAAGGTGCTAAAATTGCTTTTAATTCCCTCTAGAGGTTCAGGGTAGGTGATGGCTACTTTATATTAGTTCAGGCTCACTTTAACAATACTCTATGAATGATTAGCAGATTGCAAACGAATTTTAGCAAAGAGAAGCAAAAAGCTGCTGATTTCTACAGATGAAGAAATCGGGCCAAATCGCAAATCGCGGTAAATTTCGCGAGTGCGTGTCTCGCGATTACGGAAAAAGTATAGGGAGTAGGCCTAGATTCTAAGCTTTCAGATGGAAGTTAAATCTCGTTCCTAGCACAAACGGTTCCGGAGATACAGATGATTTAATAAAGGTAGATTTTCGGATTTAAAATAAAACTCAAAATGACAGGTGACAGCTTGCTGCTGCAGAATTGACAGGTGACAGTTGTGCAGCTTTAAAAATGACAGATGACACAATTTCTAGGAGGCTGTTCTAATTAGGTTAAAATAGTTTGGATTAGATTATTTTAACTAAGAGATTGGGTTCTGCACAGTTCTGGCGGTACCCACAATATATTTTGGGCAGGAATGGGCCTGGCCACGGATCTGGTCAGGTTTTGGACTGGACTCCGGTTCTGGTCTCGGCGGGTCAGTCAGGCACCGGTTCTGCTCACAGCGGTCTGGGTCAGCTCTCTGGATACAGCGGCCTGTGGTTCTCTGGATCTCTGGTCTGGTCTCTGGCAATTGTTCTTGGCAAAGAATTCAAACAGCTCGCCCGGCTGTGGAATAGTTTGCAAATGATTTTAAGGATGCTGAGGCCTGCTGAGAAGAGTTCAGTTTGCGGGTTTAGGCCCTTGCTTTAAGTTCTGAAGTAAATTTCTGGTCTCTGAAGATTGATGGATGTGAAGTCTGGAGTCTCCCGGCAGAGCGTCCCGCAGAAAATGGAATTGAATGTCTCTACCTGTCCCAGCAGTCTCTTTTTATGTGTTTTGAAAATGGGTGTGTGCCTGGGCCTAGCTAAGCATGCCCCTCTCTACTTGTCATTGGCCCAATTCTCCCCTCTCCCATGATTGGGGGAAGGAAATGGAATGTCATCATGATGAGGTCTGTTTATGGGTCAGAGGATCCTCCCCTGGTCAATTTGCACACAAATCTATTTCTGACCCAAATACATATTTATCTATGCACCATTTTTCTAATATTATAGGTCCAGTTAACATATTTTCTGTAGCACCAAAACATCCGATCCCTGTCTTTGTACGATGTTGTGTCCACTGATGACAGAATTCTCCCCTTTTCATCCAGATAACGACCTCTAAACCTTTCCAGATTTTACACAAATGTGCACCAGGGATATGGGTTACAGATGATAAAGTGTCAGATTTTTAACATGCATACATTTGGAGTAACAACCTTTTTTCCGCTACTATCCCCAGGAACATACCACAGGGTCCTAACACCTCTTAAAATGTGCACAGAAAAATCACAAGAATAATGATATTATTTATATAATTTTGACAGGTCCGTACTATGAATTATCCATCTTTTTAAAAATATGCCCTGGTCAAAAAGGGGTGTGGCTTCCCACATCACATGGTGGAATAACTGGTTTATCCACTTCCCCCAAGCTCAGCTGGCTAGCAGAGGCACTGCCCCTCCCAGTTTCCCCTAAGAGGAAGCCACTTTATGGCCCCCCCAATATACCATTTGCCTGAGTCCAGGACAGGCCTTTGTTCAACTTTCTGCAGTCCCCAGGTCCCCTCCCTTAATTCAATCAGAGAGGTGTCAACTCCTTTTGGCAAGGGGCAGCAGGATGCAGCTAGGCCTGGGAAGAGTGGCTGAGCAGGTTTCAACTCCTGTCGGGGGTAGTTGTCAGGCAGAATCCAGTTTCATTAAGCCAGGTTTCAGCTAAATGTCACTTTTTGTTCCCAGTTTAAATCAAACTTACAATTTTTACATATACATTAAATAATTACTTCCTTCAAGTCATTTCAGAATATAGTTTTACATCGTATCCACCTCTTAGCAAGTCTTTCCTTGGCTTGGTTTTGTTTTATTTGTTCAGTTTTACACAAAAGTCTGGTGATTTTAAAACTCTGGCTTTCGGATAGTGGTGAGTACCGGTACTGCAACCATTTTTGGGATTAAGAAAATGAATTCCCCACAGTTCAGAGTAGCTTTTTGGCAATCAGCATTGCCAACCCCAATGGTTTCAGGCTACTGTGTGTGTAGCCCAATTGTGGTTTTAGGCAGTGCCCTCCTGTGCTCACAACACAGGCAAAAATGGGTGGCAGCCTATTCTTCATGTTTTCCCTGTGCACTCTCTGGGGAGTTCTGGCCATCATGATGTTTTCCATGCCAGTACTGCACAGTTTTATGGTAGGGCTTGGATGCATGGGTAAAAACATCCCACAGTACGGGAAGTCAAGTGGCGGATTTTGTAAATCCACATTCCCAGGGGAGATGGAAGCACTGGCACTGTTGGTAATGGTGCCAGTGAATCCATGATGACTCTTTCTACTGGGGCGGATGCGCCTGGCAGGGTCAGACCTGTCTGTCGCACTGGCTCCGGCAGGCAGACTCGTACTGTGGAGTTCCAGAAACAAGGGTGATGGTAAGCTTACCAGCACCCTTGTTTCCGGACCGCCACACTTGTAATGAGTCCCATGGTCTCCTATTCCATCACCTTGACTCCCCACTATCTGATTGGGAGGTTGTGTAATATGTCACCCTCCCCATGGGTCTAGTCACATGGTGTGCACCTGGTCATTAACATGAGCTCAGTGGATACTTTCAAGGTCAAATTGGCCCTTTAGAATAAATAAGTGCTTCTCTTGATCACAGACATATGGGCCTCCCCGACGCAGCACTACATTTTTTGGCATCACCTCTTGCTCCTTGTAATACAAATCATGGGCTGTTTTCATTCCTTCCCTTATCAGCTGCCCCTCCCTGGTGCTTCTTCTGGACCTCTCGAGGACCACACTAACCAGCAAAGTTCTGATGGATGTAGATGTTTTGTTTGAGGGCTTCTGGCAGTTCAAATAGGATGGCCATTATTCTGGGGGACACCAGTCCCCTAAATCTAGACTCAGCCTTTGGCAGCTCAAGGCCTCTGCTCCGGAACCTATGGCTTTATCCTTTGGGATGGGCAAAGCCCTACCTGTGCTTGGCAATTAACATTCCCTTCTGGTTTTGCAGGCCTGAAACACAATACAATTGTATTTTATCTACCAGGTCTGAAGGCATTTCTGTTTGGTTTTCTCTTTGGGGCTTGGGATGGGAACGTGATTCAGAACTCATTGCCATGCAGTACTGCTGCTTTCACCCTGGCCTGGGGCTAGGTTTAGCACTTTAAATATGGCAGTGCTTCAGTATCTCTTGCAGCGGGGACCATGGCTGAGGTTTACATTATTATCCATTACATTTCAAATATTATACTCTAATGTCACACATCCCTTGTACCAGGGCTTACTAGAATGTTCAAGTCTGCTACACGTATCACACCTATTTTGCATGTGACACCCCCTCCAGCCACACACGTTGCTTTTTATCGTGCACTAATATATTTTCTTCAACCTAAATGGTTTGGGTGGCCATGGGAGCTGGACGTGCATCCCAACATGATGTAAACAATTGCTTCGTATATTCACATTATTAGGAGTCTAACAAACGATAGCTGAAACATTGATCTTTTCGTATGTTGCTGGAAGTTCATCTTGCTTGTATGGGATTGTAGTTATGCACTTATACATCTGGGTATTTGCATCACTGGCAGCAAGTAGTCTATCTGCAGCCCGCAACAAGGGCATTCTTCTGGAGGCCTGTCATGGATTCGTGTTTCTGATGTTGGCGCTGCATTCTTCTTGGATATTCATATTCAGGTGGTATTGAAATGCAGATAGTCATTATGAATTTGGCAGCAGTCGTAAATCTGGTTGTATTTGCCAAATACCTCAAGATTTGTCATCCACTCCATTCTGGGTGGTTTGAAATGCCATTGCTGGTCCAGGTGGACTTTCAGCTGAACGCCCATCTATTTTTATCCTCACCTCAAACTGCCACCGTTTGTGTACTGCTCACCCACTGTGCTTTCCTGTGGCGCAGTGAAAGCTCAACGGCCTAGCACAGCACTGCTCCTGCTCAGTCAGCGGAGGCTGTGCTGTGCTCGTCAATCACCTTATCAGAGTGACTGAGCACGTCTGGCATCCCTTGCTTCCCATCACTCTCTACAGACCTGAGAACTATACATGACGACTCTTGCAGACAGTGCTGGTCCAGATCTTCACCCACATCCCTTGACGTCTTCATGGTCGGGTACAAGGGGCTCCAGCGAGGTGGTGGGGAAGGGGGGCACATCTTGCTGCCTAATGCAAAGGAGCCAATGCACATTTTTTATCCAATATAAATAACGCATATCATCTCGTACAGTGGGCTGCTGTGGTCCCGGGCCTGCTGTCTGGCTGTTGTTGACAAGTAAATTGTGATGCGATTAATGTATCGTTTAATGCATACAGTATTCACTGTAGTACAAAAAGAAATGGCGTTCACTCTAAACAAGATGTGTTGCTCGCTCACCTTTTTGGGGGGATCAAATGGATCATGTGCAATAAACAAAGTTGAAAAATATGTATTGATGATTTCAGTGCCTCAATGGTTCAGATGATAGCTCAGTGTGTTAAGCACGTTTAGCAGATATCTTTGTTAATATGCCAAAGCACAGTTCTAAAATAAAGTAGATATAACCTTTTCTTCCTCCGAGGCTGATAAGAGTACAAACATCAACTTTAAGGAGCATAATGTGTTAGCGAGGAGAGGTGACTGGGTAGCCAAATTAGAAACACTGCAACCAAACTTTCAAGGTCATTTGCTACCGGACGTAGTGTGATACTGCATAGATCATTTTGTCTCACTGTATAGGTCTGGGCTTGTTTTATCACATTATTATGCCATGGTTTATCCCGTTGCCTGCTTGTCATTCTCCTTATAGGCCATTTTTAGTGCAAGAGGTCTTAGACAGGACAGAGACGACCACATTTCACAGGCCTCAGACAAGCATGTTTTAAGGTCTGCTTACATGACACAAAGGCCATGATTCACAAAGCGTTTTCCAATGGGCTTTTGCCATTCAGAACCACTTCTGTGAATTAGGCCCAACACGACTCTTGCTTTTTTCTTCCATTTGAAACGTTCTTCTTCACACCATGAATAACTATGTTCAGGTCTGCCTCAAATACCAAGTGAACGTATCACAATGTTTCTTTTGTTGAATATATTTACATCTTTAAAAACAATACTAAAAACCAGACGATATTTTTTAAGCTCACAGCATTTAGTATTCTGGTACTTAAAGAGGTCCATTTATGATGGAAAAAATAGAGCCGCAATTATTCTCCTTTTCCATATGACGTTTCTATAAGGACTTTCTCAAAATGTTGTTGTGTTGATTAATCATGTGTTTTTGTAATACCAAGACAGGTCTACATACGGATACTATTTAAATCATGAATATCAAACATTCACACATTTTTGCACCTTGCTGTGCCACAAAAATAGGGAAACAATAAGGTAGAATTCCGACTGAACTGAAGCCCCAGCTTCACCACATAACCAAAGTGTGTGATCTTGGGCAACTCATCTAATCTCATAGTGAATAAGCTGCCAAAATTGCCAGCCCTTAAATATTGCAATATTGTCAGCTCAGCAGAGAGATCTAGCGATTGGGGGTGCACTCTCCAACAGGACCCAGTCATGTTTTAACTGGCACTAGTGTTGCTTCACCTATACTAATAGTTGCCATTGCTACATTGCACACCATGAAGTCATCTGTTTCTTGTTTCACTCATATCAGCAGCACTTGAATGCCACTCTTCTAATCTAAGTGTATGTTCAGAAACGTGCACCTCTGTGGTCATTTCCAATCAGGATCCTCTGTCAGCGCTATGGTATGTTAGCCTTCCTTGCTGTTTCCTTCCTTGCACTTTCTCCTTCATTCATGGTTCAGCTGTGGTGCACTGTTAGGCTACTAACTTGTGTCCTGCATATATGATAGGTCTGCTGCTCCCAATATGTGTCCCGTATCCACTCTAGGGGACACATACATTCCTTCACATAACTCAAAACATATACTCTGCTATATGTACCTTCCTTGTAATGTTATGTGCCATGCTCATTTCAAACCACTTGCTTGGCATCATTTCAAGCTATGGGTTCCTGTTAGGATGAAGGTGACTTGGTGTTGGCAGCGAGCAGAGATAACTCTTGTTTGGGGAGGGGGAACATTTGTCTATGCCCCAAGTTCGAAAATCCCTAGAGATGGCCTTGAGTTACAGGTGACGAGGTGGGGGGTGGGCAGGCCAGATGGTACAAAATGGCGTGTGACTCTGGAGCTCAGGTCTACGGGGGACACTGTTGACATGTATAATAGGATGCTCATTTCCAGCATGTGTGTATGTGGGAGGGTGGGAGGGATTGCGGGATGTCGAGTCTGTATTTGGCCTGCCGGGATCAGGCTGCTTTTGCAGAAACCAGGAAGCATGAATTGGGCCCTCGGAACCTGTCATTTTAGCAATAGCACGCAACGGTCTCTTTTTGCTAAAGGCTATTTTTAAAATGTCAAGCACAGCGAGGTCGTTCTTGGTTTCACTGGCAGCCGTCAGCCTCTACAGTAACCTCTCCTGCTTCCACGCCTCAGTGCCTGACTGACAACATGTTCAGAGGTAATTCGGCTGCTGTCAGATTCATGCAGAGTTATGCAATGGTGCACGCTATTCCACAGTCATGCCTTGTACTGTGATAACCTCAGAACCTCTGTCACAACACACGAATGCATCCAGAACAACAGCTACCTGTCCACCCATGGACACCGCATGACGTTGCAATATTGGATGTCTGCTCTGCAACCCAGTTGTACTTCAGCTACCCGAGCTAACGCCCTGCGCTTCCAAACTTTGAATGTGCACCGCTCAATTCTAAAAACAACTACATCACAATCACTTTGAAAGATGCGGCTGCAAAGCGTGTGAAGAGGCTTTCGAAGATATGTGGTCTGCGCCCCTCCTTTCTGTATCATTCGCAAAGGGAGAATGGCCTTGCCTTCCTTTATAGGTCTTACCTTGTGCAGGTAAAAAAATGGCTCCATACACCGTAATGTAAACTGTTCGGGGAAATGCGTAGATTACGCGCACCTGCGAGGCCGCGCTGCAGGAGATAGGGACTGGAGGCTTCACGATGGTTTTTTTTTTTACCTAATAAGCGTCACTTGTGTAAACATTTCCGATTTAGAATGTTTTTGAAAACGTTTCTTGTATAAATTATGAACTGTTGTTTTTTTACTTTTTTTTGCTCCTTAAGTTACATTTTTTAACAGCTTTTGTTTTCACTATACACTTTATTCGGACCCGTATTTTGAAGATATTAATATAAATGGTGGGCAATGGAAACTACATTCTGCTCATTCTTAAGCAGGGCTGCCTGCTGGCGCCTTTATTTTTCTATGCGCAATGCCAACATGATACACGAATGTAAACATTGTGTACAGGTGCATACAATATATATTGAAATATATACTCTGTACATTGTATATCGAGAGGTATATATTGAGTTGTATACACTGAAGGCAAACACATTAACAATACATACTGGGTTATGTATGGTTTACACGGAATGTACATGATACATACTCATAAATTGTTTGCAAATAGTGGTGCAATATATATATATAGCAACATCATCAAGTTTATTTCGGATTATACATCCATAAAGCATCATAGCAATCACAATCCATATAATAAGACCAGTTAAAAGTACCGAATTGAAGCAACAAGAAATAGTACATACAGATATACAGGGCCGGTCTTACACCAGATTGCACCCCAGGCAGAAAGCATTGTTGGCGCCCCCCACCCCTGACCCCTAAAAATGACAACCAAAAAATGTGTTACAAATGTTGTAAATAGGGCACTTTATTAAGAACCAGATAGAAATACAAATGCAATAGGCAATGCATACACTAGACACTAGGGTCTCACTGTGGGCACACCCAACCCAATACAGAAACATCTTTTGAGAATTATATCTACAGACAGGGCAGCATACTGCACAAGGGAGACCCCACAAACAATGCACAGAAAGGCTACACAGAAGGGATTGTACCTCTTACAAACTTTAGCCTGACCAGTAATAAGCTGATGAAGCATTTTACACGAAACTGGTTTTTAAAAGGGTCCACATAGTTCCTCAGTCACTACCTCCTCTCTATTGCGCAGTCCTCAGGGGTTATTTCGGCAAAACAAGAGCAGGCCTATGATCTAACAGAGCTGGAATTAGCATCTCCTGTTAGTGGTGACATGCAGCAAGTGAATATCATGGTGTGGAAGTGTAGAAAGGGCGTTTGGCCTAGTGGATGTACAATTTGAGGCAACTTCTTTGATTGCTTTGTTTTAAGTGTGGGCACAGCATGGCATGCTCGTCAGAGTCACATACACAAAACATTCCAGTGTGCTATAGTATGGACATTGGGCACCTCAGATAACATGTATATGTGCCCAATGCTGCTCCCTGCAGCCCAGGAGTTCCCTGGCAGTGGGCAGGGGTCTTCGCCCCGCAAGTGATTTAACTTCCCCTTGAACTTCCATCACTTTATGCTCAGTCCAGGACAGACAGTAAGTACTTGTGTACATTTCGTGCTTTTTGCCCCCTTAAAATTCAGACCCACACAAATCCCCCAAATTGTCAGGTGAACATGAAATATCTTAAAAAAAAAAAGTATCACCAAATAATGTGGGTCAAAAGTTGGAAAATTGCACAACCGGTGGAAGAGAATTGCTGGCGAACTTCACCAGTTCCATTTCGCCAGCAGTGATTTTGCCCACCACTAGGTATGTTCTTGGTAGGAGGAGGAATCTGCGAGGAGGGTGAGTTGGGGGAGGCAGGTTAGAGGAGAACACAGTTCCATTTCTTTTGTGTACACTTTGACCCCAGCTTGCCTTGCACTTTAAAGGGTGGACATACTAGTCGATTGCAGAAGGAAGAGGCTGCCTGCCTGCTGCCTGCTGCCTCATGCCTGTAGCTTAATAAGGATGGCTTCATGTGCCAGGAGGCTGCAGCATGGAGAGGTCATTGTCGTGTGCCTTCAGCCTAATGGCATACTGCTTCTCTTATTAGGAGGGGGATCCAGACGTTAATAGGTGCTCCTCACGTTTACTAGTGGGCCGCAGAAGGGGTGGGCTGCGGCCACTTGCCTACAGTCTAATAGGTACAGCTTGTCTTACTATGAAACGCTGAGGTTAAACAAAGCTTATTTTTCAGCTTAATAGGAAGGCTCACCATTATCTTGCAGCCTGGTGTTATATGTTTAAGAATGGATGGCGTTGTTTTAAATCGCATTGGATTTGGGTAATGGCTGTGTGTGGGGGAAAAAAGCAGCTTTGAGAGAATTCAACTTTTACCTCAGGGCGTCAGGGCGTGAGAGCTGCATACAGCTGGTTCCCTGTATCCCTGACTGCTGGAATGGGCGAGAAGCGGGTGGCAGCAGAGTGGGTTGGGCGAGGGGCATTTTTGAATCTCGATTCTGGGTATTTTTTTATCCTGGTAATTGATCTCAAATGTAATTTGTCTTGGGAGTTGGTTAGTTTTGTGCGGCAATGGGAATTGAACAGGGCCGGTCTTACACCATACTCCCACCCCCTCGCCCAATCCCTTCCACTTTCTCTATTGATACAATCTGTGGACTTCAGGGTGCTGCTGCCGGTATATGTGCTACTTGTACAGGGATAACCAGTGCTACTCGATTATAGCTTGACTTTATTTAGCATAAATGAAGCATCAGGTGTGTGCTCTCAACAGAAAGCGTCCCACTTCCCCCTCCCCTTGCCACCTCTCAATCCTCAGTCAGACCTATTCACACTGCTTTCAAAACTACCATAAAACCTGTCGCGGTCCAGACATTTAAATTTGAGACCTTCTTTCCAAATCACAAGAGAACTGTTTTCAAGGAGCCTGGCAGCTGAAAATCACATTTATGATTCATGTCAACTTGTTCTTTCCGATCATACTATCATCTATCAACATGCAAATAGAATCGTGATGTGCGCACGTTGCAAAAAAACAAAAAAAACCTGCCTTCTTAAGGAAATGCTCACCTTCAAACTGCTTGCATCTATAATGGACAGACATACACAAAGCCCTCCGTGCTTTGTCAGAGAACATGCACCAGCAACACACCTCCCAACTCCTGCATTTACAGATAATTTTACACCACTCAATGCATTTACGCCCCCAAATCCCACATCTATGTGGGCTATATCGACATCACAGCTCCTAAAATATCCCTTAAAATGTATAAACGTGACATGCAGACCCAGAGCAGTTTCTACTACAGACAGGGGAGCCAGTGAATTCATAGATAGAGCTGAGCCATTGGGTCTGCTCTGGCTCAAGGAGACAAATAAAATACAGTAAAAGACGCATGGCACCTCCGTGAGGCCCTGCCTCCCCACAACACAAAATCCAAACCTGTTGTCTTGCCCTCCCCCAGCCCGACAACACAGAGCTCAAACCCGATGCCCTGCACCCATCAACAACACACAGTCCCAGATTCTTGTTCTGCCTCCCACGCCTCACAACAAAGTCATGCCTGCTGTCCTACGCCCCCCACAACCCATACATGGAAACCCAATTATAGCACAGTGAACATTTGATTTGCAGAGGATCACACATTTAGAACTGGGATTTTAATAACATTTTCACATTAGACATTTTTGACTATATATTTTCGCAGACCTACCAGATAAAAATATTTTGAAATGTATCGATTTGGATCTTAAATCCTTATATTAAGAAAAAAAGTATAATTGCAGCTTTACATTCTAGTGCTTATTCTCCCATCCACAATAGAGAAAACAAATTAATTCAAGTCTAGAAAAAACCCTTCTGTTATTTCCAGGTAGACAGAAAACTTTTACACGGTAACCTACTTGTACCCATTGTTTGACAAACGCATGACATTTCTTTTCAATGATCTGAAACATATGTTAAGTTACACAATGTTTTCTTCTTTATTTGTGCTGGTCAGAGCGGCACAACAAATGTATATGAACTACCACTTCAAAAGGGTGTGGGTCTATGTGACTGTTTAATTGTCCTGGAAAGCACAGATTCATTACAAACCTGCAGGGCATTCACACTTCGAAAAGAGTAGGAAATCTGAAGAGAACCAGCTTCCTGGGAAGATGACGCAGAGTGATAAAGGACATTACTCCTGCTGCATTTAAAGACAGAGCTGACAACAATGGGATGAATGCTTGCAGGACCCTTCACCCTTGCTCCGCAGGTCTCCTCGATGGGGGTGAACTATCCCCTGCAACAAGCCTCTAAATAAGCTATGGGGTGAGAT
This sequence comes from Ambystoma mexicanum, assembly GCF_040938575.1. Taxonomy (NCBI): domain Eukaryota; kingdom Metazoa; phylum Chordata; class Amphibia; order Caudata; family Ambystomatidae; genus Ambystoma; species Ambystoma mexicanum. The sequence goes on from NC_090922.1 coordinate 771,267,685, forward strand.
GAGATTGGGCAGTTGCTTTCGGAGGCCAATGCTTTAGTTTTGACTCAGCCACTTGGCTCCAGTTGCCCCAAGCTCTCCCTGGCTCCCCAAGCTTGAACACTGGTATACTTCTCGTGTGATAGAATGCCATTTGTGAGTGTGCCATCGTAAACATTTTTTTAAAAATGTTGCTACGCAAATGAGAGTGGTTTACTCTCTCAGAAAATAGGCTCTGCCTCAGACACTAGCAAAAGCAGTGAGGAACACGACAAAGGCCCCCCCAAACACTTACCTGCTGTGCACCCACTCGCTCCTCTTCTCTGTAGTGGCAGGGGCCGACAATGCCAGCCAGCCCCAATCAATCCTCACGTCAGTGCGCATAGCCTGAAGGAGGGCATGCTGCACATGCGCCCATGGGCCTGGCTGACACCAGGCACCACCCGGGGCTACGGGAAGTAACTATAGCAACAAATGTTGCTACTTTATTTGCCAATTGACTTGCTGCCCTGCCTGACTGCCGAGGCTGCAGCATGCAGCAATAGTGCTACTAGAATGCATGTTCCGAACGTGTATTCATTTCGTAACATTATTAAAATGAATGTGCCTGGCTTGCAGGAGTACTGCAGCAGACTTTCTGGTGCGGTGGCCCCTAGAGGCTGACTGATGTCAGGCAGCCGCCTGAGCTGCCTGACACAAAGACTGACCCTGCAGATATACATGTGCCAACGAGATATAAAAACACACAAGGCCCTCAAACATATCCACTGAAAGCAATTCAACTGCAGGTAAAACTTCTACAGGTGTATTAAAAACAACATGATAATGCATTACAGATATTCATGAATCTAGTGTCACAATAGCTGTTAATTCTTTGTCAAGACCGGAGGCTCGGATTATGCTTTCTTTCTTTACTTCAAAACTCGAGCAGCATTATAACCAATGAAACATGTGACATCCTTCACCAATCCTCTCCCTGCTAGTCCATTCTCTTCTCTCTTTTCTCCGTTCCTTCCTCTTTCTTTGCTGCTCGGACACAAGTTAAGTACCCATTTGTTTAATTAATGTGGAAAACAATGTGTGTGTGTGTAATGATTTTATATGTTCATGTTTGCTGAGAGAATTAAGGTCAGAAGTGCGAGCGCAGAAATTAGAATAAGGCAAATCTTCAGACGGAGCGACTCTGAGAAGCCCAGGAGAGCATTGGACATGTCGAGCCCGATGGAGGGACCAGCGTGAGGTTAATTTCGGAGCAAGAGGTTGCTCTCTCACGGAAGATGGAGCTTTGGGACGGGATACCAATTCCGGCACTGCATCAAGGTCATTCAGTGAGAGGAGCGCATTAGGAAAGTGAAAGCATATAGATTCCAGTAGTTATATATTAATTTTATTTATTTATTTCATTTGTTACATGCCCAGATCCTGGAGCATCACGGGGTGGTTACAGCCAGCTTGAGTATTGGCCATACAGTCTTGGATATACATTAGTGTAGCGTACAGTTTAGGTGTTGGTCATACATTTGTACAGCATACAGTAATTGCTTACGAAAACGGTAGATCAAACACTACACTCATGAGTATTTATTACACTTTCAACATTATTTATAATTTCAACAGAGGGGCATTGAATTAGTATTAGTAGGAGGAGTCGTAGTACTAATATTGGTTAAATAACAAGGTTTTTATCTGTTTTTTTTAAAGCCGGTGATAGTGGACTCTTTTTTCATATTAATGGGGATGGAGTTCCCATGTTTTGGTGCTACGACATGGAAGCTGCTGCCCCCAGATCTGGCATTTTTGTATTGGGGAGGCACCAGCAGTAGATTTTCATTGAATCTTAGTGTTCTTATGGATTCTTTTTTCAGTAGGGCTTTGTTGAGGTAGATTGGGGCTTTTTTAATAAGACATTTGTGCGAGATGCAAAGTGTTTTTAACAGAATTCCCACTTTGATCGGTAACCAATGGGCAGCCTCCCTGATCTTGATGATGTGATCAGACTTTTTAAATCCTAGTGCTGCTCTTAGAACTTTATTTTGAATCAGTTTCAATTTGCGAAGATTGGAGTTGGAGGTCCTGAGTAGTAACACATTACAATAATCCAATTTCGATAATACCAAAGCCCTGGCTAAGGTGAGGCAATTGGTTGGAGTCAGAAATTGTCGACTTAATGTGATAAATTTAGATGTATAAGCCGTAGAGGAAGAGAGCATGCTAATATGTTTGGACATGGTGGAGGAGGAGGAGGTGTAGCATTCATCTGCAAATCCTCACTCGACCACAGATCTATCACCTCCCTTCCATTAGAATCATGCGAGCATCTCACCATCAAAATACAATCACCTTGTAACTAATATACAAACCCCCAGGTCCCACAGGCACCTTCGAGGAAGACATCACCTCTCTAATAGCTGAGAATTCCAAGCCTCTCTCACAAAATATCATTCTAGGAGACTTTAACGTAGGGTACAACGACCCTAACGACACTCCTGCCTCTTCCCTCGCTAACGCCCTATCGGAGCATTATTATACTCAAGTCAACATACTACCCACCCATCAGAAAGGCAGAACCATTGATTGGGTCGTAGCCCATAATTGCAGCATCACCTGCAAAGCCCCCCAACCTCTTGTATGGATGGACCATTTCCTCATACCATTTGACATCAGCATTAATAACCCTAATCCCAAACAGTGCCCCCACGCGCCAGCATGCCCAACTAGAAACAAGCGTAACATTACGGCGAATACCCTTACACCATTGGTTCTCCCCTTCCTAAACTCGCTTCCAGCCACTGCTGACCTCAACTCCCTGGTCAGCACCTACAATGATGCCATGACTAATGCCATTCACGCTCTGGCCCCACTAAAGTTACGTAAAGGCAAACTGAGAGCGCACCTGAACTCTTGGTACACTCCTGAACTCAAAATTCTTAGAAAAAAGAAAGCCAAGATGGAAACCATATGGAAAACAACCCCATCAGCTGAAAATAAAACTAATCTCATGACCATCTCCTCCCTCTACAAAAAAGAGATAATCTGCACTAAGAAGGAAGCTTATAATGTGAGAATAGACAAGGCAGGATCCTCTGCTAAAGAACTCTTCACCATTCTGAAGGAATTAAAAAACCCCAACCCACTGACGGACACCTGTGTGAAAGACAAACCTTGGTGCACTAGCATCCAAAATGCCCTTGCCAATAAAATCATTGGCCTTCAAACAAAAATTGAGGCCAAACGTCTACAACTCTCCAATAGTAACTCCTCCACCCCCAGCATATCCACCCCTAACCATATCACCTCTGGCTTCACATTCAAAAAGGTCACTATACCGGAAGTCCAAAAAATTAGAGCATCCCTCAAACCTTCTAATTGCAAAGCGGACAGCTGCCCTGCCCAGATCATCAAAGATGCCGCGAGAGACCTATCCCCCTTCATCTCCAAACTTATAAACCTATCCTTCTCCACCAACTCTATACCCAACAACCTGAAACAGTGTCATGGGTTCTCCCTCTCCTAAAAGAACAATCATTAGACCCAGCCATTCCCACCAACTACAGGTCTCTCACTACAGTCCCCTTCCTGCTAAAAATCCTTGATAGAGTTGCCTACTTGCAAATTCAGGATTACTTAGAGTCCAATCAATTGTTAGGGTTGCGTCAATCTGGCTTTCGACCCCAACATGGAACAGAAACTGCCCTTTTTGACCTCAAAAGTCCGATTGACGAATTCAAAGACAAAGGTAAAGCGGCCATCCTGCTTCTTCTAGACCTCTCAGCAGCCTTTGACCTGGTCAACCATTAAATACTCTGCAACCACCTCTCATCTGCTGCCCGTTTCTCCTCTTCAGCTGTCATGCGGATACAATCCTTCTTAGCCAACAGAGCCATGAGGGTCTTTTCACCTGTGGCTGCAGCAGACCCTATTCCCATTACTTGTTGTGTCCCACAAGGATCTTGTGTTTCCTCCACCCTATACAACATTTTCACAAAACCTCTTTTTGATAAACTGGACCTTCTGGGTGTCACCTACACCAACTACGCGGATGACACCCAGATACTCATCAGCAACTCTGGTAACTACAATGTCGAAGTCACTAGCATTAACGAAATATTCTCCATCATTCAGGCATGGATGGCCACACACGGCTTATGCCTGAATGATGAGAAGACGGAGCTTCTCCTAGTCGGATCACCCAATAACTTACAGAAACTAATTAGAGCCTGGAGACCTTTTCTAGCCTCACGCTTGCCAGGGCTCTCATACAATCTAAGCTTGATTATTGCAATAGCCTTTACCTAGGTGCCAACCAAGGCATAATCAATAAACGTCAGGTTCTCCAAAACAGTGTGAGCAGCACTAAACATTCCTAGAAGAGAGCACATCTCCCCCATCAGAATTTCTTGCAAATGACTTTCCATTCAACAAAAAATTGACCTGAAAATTCTTTGCCTTTCCTACAAGCCTTAAACCACCTACCCCCCCTATCTCACCAACAAAATCAGCTTGAAGCCAAACACTAGAATTACCAGATCCTCCAACACTCTTTGCCTCACTGTTCCTAGAGTCACCTCTAAAAGAGCCAGCGGCTCAAGCTTCACGGTCCTCGCCCCTCAACTTTGGAATACCCTGCCTTTGAATATCAAATCAACCGAATCCTTCCAACTGTTCAGGAAACTAGTCATTGGTTGGCTACTGGATAACACCAAGCCCAAATCGGACTAAAAACCATGACTACTGTATATACTGTACATACCACTCAAATGTTTAATTTGTATACTCTAACTACTTCTGACTGTATATATTGTATAATACCCCTACAAAATGTATAATTGCAAATTCTATATATATTGTACTTTTGTTACCTGTCCTTAAGCGCCCTTTTACTCCTGGGTCTGGAGCGCTATATAAATAAATAAACAAACAAACAACCAAATGGTGAGGTTGGCGTCGAGGTATACACCTGGAGATTTTACTTGCTTAAGTACTGAGATTAGAAGTAAAAGTATGCAAAGTTTCCCAGAGTCTCTGATAGTGTCCATCTGCATTTTGAGGTCTAGAAGGGCAGTTTCTGTGCTATAATTGGGCCTGAAACCTGATTGTCTAGTTCCGAGGAGCTGGTTCTGTTCAAGATGTGCCTGGATTTGTGTGTATGCTATTTTATTTATAATTTTGAGTAGAAATGGAACCATTGTTATTGGACGGTAGTTGGTAGGTAATGTGGGGTCCAATGTTGTTTTTTTAGAAGTTGTGTGACCCATGCTTCTTTAATGCTGGCTGGGACTGAATTAGTACTAAAAGAGGAGTTGAAAAAATTGATGATGGTGGGGGCGAGTGTGGATGCACATGCTTTGACTAGTTTGGCTGGGACGTGGTCCCCTTTGCAGTTGGAGGCTTTTAGCTTGGAGATATTGTGAAGCACTAGTTCTTGCGTGACTGGGAAAAAATGGAATAGCAAGTGAGAGTTGTCATTGGGGGTAGAGAGAGGGTTGGAGATTGGAGCATTTTTGTCTGCTAGTAATAGTCTTTTGGTATTAATTTTATTTTGCAGATGAGCAATTTTCAAGGATAGTGCATCTTATATAGTGGTGCACCATTCATTGCTGGAATTAGTAGGTGTTGCGGTTGGAATGGGATTTTCTAATTCTCTAAGGATAGAGAAGAGTTCTTTCGCATCTGATGATGCATTACTAATACGGGTGTTATAGGAATTGGCTTTGTGGGAGATAATGGCTGTTTTATAGTTTTTGTTTACGTCCTTAAGAGCTTTAGCAGAGTCAATGGTGGGGTGTTTGTTGTGGGCATGTTCAAGGGAATGTTTGGTCCTTCTTAGTGCAGCTAATTCTTCATCAAACCAGAAGTGGGACTTTTTTCCGGCACGTTGTGTTTTGGTTTTGATAGGTGCTACTTCGTCAATGGTAAGAGTGAGGCATTTATGGTAGTAGTCATCGATGGTACTAGGGTCATTGCTGGTGACTAGGTTAGTTGCTAGTGTTTTGTTGAGTATAGGTACAAAGTTCTCTGCAGTATGTTTTCGGGGGTTTCTGGCTTTGACGGTGTCCATTACTATGGTCTTGGGAGGACAAGGTTTGTCACTCATAAGGGTGAAATGAATGCAGAAGTGGTCCGACCAGCTAATGGTGGTAATGGTATCTATGGTAAGTCTGGTGTTAAGTGAAAGGATCCAGTCAAGGGTTCTGCCCTTGATATGGGTTTGGGCATTCACCAGTTGGGTGAAGTTTATATCTTTGAGTGCTGAATGTAGGGCGGCAGCTTTCTGGTCATGGTCGTCATTGAAGCATAGATTCAGGTCTCCTAGGATAATGAATTTCGAGTTAGGTTTAATGGAAGGTGCAAGGAGAAGTGGGATATCTGTTTCGGGATGGCTGTTGGAGCTAAGTGTTCTATAAATCACCACAATATTAATTGTGGGTTTTTAATTCATAGCGAGTTTGCATAGCAGCAATTCATACCCTGCGATACCTTCGATAGAACTTGATCTACGTTGTAGTTACTCTTAACTATGATGGCTACACCACCTCCAATGGTAGGGGGTCTGTCGGCTCTGAGGATGGTGTAGTCGGGTGGGATAGCTGGAGATAGCAGCGGTCCCGAAGCTTGGTGAAGCCAAGATTCTGTGATTACTAGTAGGTCAATGTTTTCTTAGATAATTAGCTCATGTATTTCAATGGCATGGCACCAAGTGAACGTGCATTAATGAGGGCACATTTGAGACTGGTGGCTTGGGTTCAACTACAATTTCAATCATAGGCATCTGGAGGTGTGAGGCATTAGGGGTTCTTTTTGAGTCCAAGGCAGAAACTGGCTTTTGTGTTTTATTTTGCCTGCAGTCATTGGACTTTGGTGGTTTAGGAGTCATGAGGGAGGGGGTGTGGTGACGATGGATCAATTTAGTGCGTGATTTTAGGCAGAGATCTCTATCATTCACGTTGATGGGGTAGGTTTTGATGTCTACTGTAGTTTTGGGGACGGATGTGGGGTTTGTGGCAATATCCGTGGGAGAGGGCTCGCTAACAGGGATCTTGGTGGTGGGCCTAGGATTGTAGGCATAATCTTGACTAGCTGGAAATGGTGTCGTAGGTGGAAGGAACGGCATAGGGCAAGGTAGAGGGTAATGTCTGGGGCATGCCAGTCTGAACAAGCTATTTCTGAGAATAAGGAAGTGGTTACTTGTACATGGTTTGTTCTCTTGGACAAGACAGAATGGGAACATGATGATAATTACCCAGCCTCGCATAACTCGGTTCAGTAAGGGGTGGATCTGGAGAGCAAGGTGGGCTGAGCTTAGTTCGGCAGGCATGAGGCTCAGGACAAATATGGTGGCACTTTGTGGCAGGGTTCAATAAGCAAGTGAAATGTCTAGAGCACAATATGGTGGGGTGGGCAAGATGCTACTAAAATCACAATATGGCACTGATAGCTGGGAACAATATACTACCAGTAAGAATAAGACAGTATAGGGTGAGTGCAGGGCGCTACTAGCCACATAATATAGTATAGCAGGCTAATTGCACCATACAGTCAAAACACTAAAAGGCTTGATGCTACATGCAATATACTTCTAGAAGGTGGTAGGCTAAATGTGACATACTACCAACAGCACTGAATGGCTAAATGCTAAATGAGATATGCTACCGGGCACAGTGAGAAACACTAATAGTTTACATACTAAATGCAATGTGAATTCTAGTCATACAGTATAAAAAGGTAGCCTAGAAACGACATGCTATCAACAAATACTAAGTGCAATATACTACTGGAAACACAGTATAAATGGCAGTCTACAGTGTATAGTATTATAGTTCCAAAATGCAAAAGGCAGCAAGTTATGGTACATAGGCAAGGTTATCTCAAGATCACTAGCAGAGGTAATCAAATGAGAATAAACCTAGTGGTTGAGGTTTGAGTACAGAGGCAAGTGGTTTACATACATGGATGCTAGGCAATCCTTGATGTAGTTTGGTACAAGGGAAAATGTGGAATAGAGCACATACGGATGGGCAGAGAGCGTGCAATGGAATAAATAGGTGCAGTCACTTATGTCAGATCTGGCATGACTATGTGTAAGTTCAGACAGGAGAAACTCTGGACTACTGTGAAAAATTAAGTTATTGGAGTAGTGGAGTAAGGCCAGTGATCATGCAGTTACCATAGTCAAGGTAGTGATCGCCACAAACGGGTAGCCCTTGCTGCGGTGGTACAGGAGAGATTGCTGATCGTGGTGCTGCCGTAGGTCAGCGCACACAGTGTAGGAGTCCGTTGTACGTTATGATCATGGTTGATAAGGTAGGTGACCGGCTTACAGCGACCCAATGGTTGGGACAAATTAAGTTGATATAAAATCGAGGGCGTATGTAACAATCGGCTATATAATTTGTGATATCGTTAGCAGGTAACTCGTGGAGACTGTAATATAAAGCAGGGCTGTTGCTCGTTGTCTTACGGAGGTCATACAGGGCTTGACTATCGTAGTCAGAGACTGAGAATACCTAAACTAGTGGGGGTCAGCCTTGCTGATAGGCGTACATAACTAAGTACGGTGAGGATAGTGAGCCCTCTTATTCAGTACTTACGGCGAGGTGCAGACCGTCTCCAGTCAGGCTGACGACAGGCACCTTTGTACAGCGCCTTTGTGCAGAAAGCCGGTTCATGCCTACCAGCGTTGTGGTTGGTGCAGATATGCATCAAGGCACCAATCCGACATCGGGGGTGGGATACAAGCCAAGATTCGATGCGATGGACCTCAAGAAGTAATGAGGGCCACCATATTCGTCTGTGTTGCTCCTTGTGGTGGTAAATGGTGGCGAGTGCCAAGATTGGCAAAATGCAGGACAAATCAGCCTGTTCTATGGCTGTGCAGCAAACAGGAGGATCAATTAAAGTTATAGGGTGTATGAAGCTGGAGGGTGCGTTGCACCACGCTTTTTCCGGGGGCAGATTGCTTTTGACTGAAAAAGTGCTCAGGGCCCACGGGGTAACTCTGTTGTAAGCCCAATCATATAAACTGTTGAGTTACATAGTTAAACAAATGGGATTGTGTCAACTTGGATTGCACCTCTATTGTTACAATGTCATAATTGATGAATCTCTAGTATTTCAGACCCTGACCCATAGTTCCAATGGTTTGCCCATCAAGGTATCCAACAGAAAGAAGATTTTCAACTTCATTTGCACAATGTAAGTTGACGATGATTGATGGACACCTACAATCCTCCGAAAATAACTTTATCCCAACTTTTTGCAAAGTGTCAGTAGATAATACACCTCCCCAAAAGCTGGCGCCATAGGGTGACACTGATACAACCTTTGCTTTTTAAAGGGCCTTGTAAAGTGTGCAACAAATCCAGGGAAGTTGTCCCTTCTCCCCAAGGGGGAGACTCCACATTTGGCACTATGGAGGTGAGCCCACTATGCTTAACACCTATGAGTGGACAGGGCAAGCAGGATCCCATTAGGAGTGATCCCCTGTGATGACAACGAATCCCTAGACAGAGTGCCTGCATAATGCTGCCTTCCCCTAAGCAGCGCTCAGACCGGTAGATTGTGCTGGGCCTGAAGATTAGAATCGATTACACCACTGGTGGTCAACCAGTGACAGCAACCAAAGATGCAGAGGACCTGTTGAGCGCTGATGGGATGAAATTAAGTAGAGGAGAAGAGGTACAGAGCCAAGGAGGAACCTGAGCAGTGGTTTTTCATCCATACCATCGAACACCACCTTGGCGGGACAACACTGTATAAAGCAAGATACACTGATTTTCCAGGGTACCGGGTGGAGGGCAGAGAAAGAGCCTCAATCTGAGGTGAGAAATGAGCCCAAACGGGGATGAGAAAGCTAAGAGCCCCAAGGTGAGCAAGAAAGACCTGCAAGCTGCAGTGCGAGAGAAAGAGCTCCAAGCCAGGGTTAGAGAGAAAGAGCTGCAAGTTGAGATGAGAGAGAAAGAGCCCCAAGCCCGGGTGAGAGAGATGGAGCCCCACACCTGACTGAGAAAGAAAGCCGAGCTGTTGTGTGAGAGAGTGAGGCTTATATGCCAGGGAGATAGAGAAAGTACCTCAATCAGGGGTTGAAACACAGAGAACCAAAGAGAGGGTGAGACACACTATGACACTGCTATGCCAGGGAGATAGAGAAAGTACCCCAATCAGGGGTTGAAACACAGAGAACCAAAGAGAGGGTGAGACACACTATGACACTGCAAGAGATAAGAAATTGTATACCCTGAGTGGGGTTGAGAGTTGACATATTTTACAGTGGAGCACCAGAGAACAAACCCTGATAAGGAGAAGAGAATATAATTCTGAATTGGGAACTGTACAACCAAGCATCTGGCTTGGGGGAAAACCTGAATAAAGAGAATTTTTTTTCATATGGAACTTTGTACTGTATACCTACAATGACACTAGAGAGACACTATTTGGGGGTCAGAAATAAACCAGGAGCTTATAGGACTGAGACGAATTCCCGTTCTAGATGGCTTCTGGGAGAGTTTAATTTTTGCTGGTGGTAGGGACAGATTTAGAGTAGACAAGGGTTGTGAAAGATGACTAATGTTCATTGTAAAGAGATCCTGACAAGCACCTTTATTATTTTCTTTTGCAGACAAGGGCAAATACTTATTTGAATTTAGGGAAAGATAGGCTTTCTTTCATTTGCTAATAAAAAGCTTTACGAAACCTGCCCTCTTGTCTTTCTCTTGAGTCTGATTTACCACAAGTATCAGAATCTGCTTTAGTGGATGTTGATTTATATTTGTTGTGCAACAAATGATAACACCCAATGTCTGTTGCATCTTTAGCCCAATCCTATCAATTTCCACTCTACATGAGAGATCATTGCTTAATCGTAGCCCTAGGTAATTGTAGGATCTGCATTTTGGTAGTGGTATTCACCTGACTGAATTACATGTTCCGCTGGCTTAACCTTGAATCCTTGGATAGTCATGTAATTTGTATAACAATTCACCAGCCTTTATAGCACCACAGAAGTGACTGCCATCAATTAAGCATCATCAGCATATAAAAGAAGGGGCAGTGTTCTAGAACCAATCCAGGTAACCTAAAAATGAATGCATATTACTCACCCAATCCACCCTAATCCTACTGGATATCACAGCAGCATTCAACACAATCAGCCACAGAACACTAACATAAAGACTATTGCAATGCGGCATAAAAGGCACTGTCTTCAAATGACTTAAATCCATCCTCACAAATCGAACCAAAAATTAGCCACAACCCAACATCCAAACAATTCCCTCAGCAACTGTCTGTTAGACATATATAGGTGGATGACAATGAACAACCTCAAAGTGAACCAGCCCAAAATGGAAATAATCATCTCACGGAGGGCCTCTGAACTGATGCGCAACTGGACTGGCCACCCGACATGGGAACCCAACTGTAGACTTCAAATGCGATAAACAACCTAGGAATTCTCATGGACAATGGACTATCTCTGGAACCAAAAGTCAACGCTATCACAAAGAAGTGCTTCCTCCTTCTGATACTTCTCAGGGGAGCCTCTCTTTTCCACATAAACCCTTACAATTATATATCTGATTTTGGAAAAATCGACTATGTAAACAGCCTCTAACTTGGAATGTCCAAAAGACTCACCAAAAAACTTGAACGCTTCCAGAACACTGCAGCAAGGATTCGCCTGAGATTAAACAGAAGAGACCAGATCACACCAGCCCTGAGAAGCCTGCATTTGCTACCCATAAAAAAACACATTAACTTCAAGGCCCTGTGCATTGACCACACATCTCTACACAGACAAGGAGCCAAATTCCTCCAGACTAAGATCAGCTGATATGAACCAGGAAGAGAACTAAGATCAAGCAATGACCTCCAAATTCAGATGACACACTATGAAAAAAGAAAATTTGGAGGAACTGCATTCTCACACCCAATTGCGAACTTCTGGAACACAATGCCAAAGGAAATGAGAACCACAGAAGACCACTTCACTTTCAGGAAATGACTAAAACATGGCTATTCAGCTGCCAATGATCAGAACAAAAGGAAAATTAGCAGTAAAACCAATGAACACTGGAAAAAACACCTTAGCCTCTCCTCCCCTCCTAGCCATACATCACCCTTAGACAGACCAGGAAAGAATAGCTTTGTCTCCTGCTAGACAAACTGCACAAGAAACACACCACTTGTTGGAAGGCACCACTGAGTTTGAAACAGGACAAGCTCCGAGATCACACTTGGCAGAATTTTCTGAGTAGGCAACGTACTAACAACTCCACCCTACTCCTGCTCCTCCTACATAACTGACAAACACGATACATGCCTGCGGGCTAGCCAACTATACAAACACATACCAAATCACCTTAAACTTGCAAGCAATAAGCAGACATTGAACCTACTGGACTGTTGGTACTGTCATGGGTTTTGACCCATGTTGAATCAATAGACTGGGTAGATTTGGGGATGAGCTGTCGCCGCCCATTATTCTATCCCAGAACAAACTAAATCAATAGACTGGGTAGATGTGGGGATGAGCTGTCGCCGCCCATTATTCTACCCCAGAACAAACTAAATCAATAGACTGGGTGGATGTGGGAATGAGCTATCGCCGCCCACATTCACGCCAGAATAGGAGAACTGCGCAGTTGGCACAAGACCACTCCAAAGATACAACCTTCTTGTGGGGGGTTCCACATCACCACTATACTTTGAGGATGCCATCAAAACAATGTTAAGCAAGGGTCCTATACTATCAAGCAAAAGACCACTCTATTGAAATGCAGTAGTTCAAGACAACTCAAAAAAATGCATGCAGTACCCGCTTTGGACTCAAGGCGGCGCTAGCGGTCTAAACTCTGACAGGAGAACTGCTACTTCAGAAGCTAATCAGCCTTCTGTGACAATTGGGACTTCAAAGCTTGTTAGGTAATGGAAGATCTAACCACCTGCTGTTCCCAGAGACAATCTGATTTGATTAACAGGCCAAAAGGCTGGGAAACCTTCTCACCTCAGAAAGCCCAGGATATCACATGGTCATGCTAACCAAATGCAAAGTTGCCCCCTGGTCTGTTGACGTCAGCTTGCTGGAGCCCACACAAAAGACCTTTTCCCTTGAATAGGATATGGTGATTGTGACTGTTTCCTGTCAACAAAGATCTGCCAGCCAGGAGAGACTTGTGATCACTGTCATCCCCAAACTTTGGGGGCGGACTCAAACACTGCAGTACTTTGAATTGAAAGCAAATATATATTTTACAGAAATACTGATAACTCTTGGTAACCAGATGACAGAAATGTGACATTTGGGGATCCTTAAAATGAAAACTTTGCCCACAATTCATGCCCAAACTCCAATTTGTGTGATGTTCTGGGGCAAAACCCCGCTATTTATTGATACTACAGACTCTGTGTTTAAGCTAGAGACATGGGAATTTACTGGAGTATGTATGGACAGGCCGTGTATATGTGTATAATTTTTAATGAAAAACCAATGTTGCATAACCCACTAAAATTGAAAATAAGTTGCCATTTCTTTACCCAAGCTCCTAGAAATGCCAGAGTCGGAACAGAGCCTACCTCATGTGATATATGATTTGTGTAGGTGATGTAAAAACAAATGGTACATAGATAAACATGTATTTGGGTCAGAAATAGATTTGTGTGCAATCTGACAAGGGGAGGTTCCTCTGGCCATAAAATCTACCTCATCACTCTGACTCACAACTCAGTTCCCCCAATCAAGGGAGAAAGGAAAGTTGGCCAATGATAAATTGAGAGAGGGGCTGGCTTAGTGATGCTGCGCACACACCCCTTTCTAAACACATAAAAGCAGACGGTGCAGGACAAGTGGGGATCCCTTTTTCACTTTCCACGGGACGCTCTGCCGGGAGACTTCAGACTTCAATCCATCAATCTTCAGAGACCAAGACTTTACTTCAGAATTTGTAAAGAACAGGCCTAACCCACAAGCTGAGTTCTCTTCAGCAGGCCTTAAAATCATTTGCAGACTATTCACAGCCAGGCTGAGCTGTTGATTCTGGCCTGAAACCCTGCGCCAGAAAGATCCAGAAGCAGTGCTGTACCCAGAGAAAGCAGAGACACCCAGAAAGCAGACCAGAGATCAAGAGAACCACAGGCCGCTGTATCCGGAGAGCTGACCCAGATCACTGTGAAGTGCCAAAACCAGGACCGGAGTCCAGTCCAAAACCTGACCAGATCCGTGGCGAGGCCTATTTCAAATTTATATTGTGAGTACCTAGCAGAACTGTGCAGAACCAATCTCTTAGTTAAAATAATCTAATCCAAACTATTTTAACTGAAGTAGAACTGCCTCCTAGAAATCGTGTCATCTGTCATTTTTAAAGCTGCACAACTGTCACCTGTCAATTCTGCAGCTGCAAGCTGTCACCTGTCATTTTGAGTTTACTTTAAATCCCAAAAACTACCTTTACTTAATCGTCCGTATCTCTGGAACCGTGCTAGGAACGAAATTTAAGCTTTCCAATGAACCTAAAACCGACTTGCTACTCCTTATACTTTTGCCGTAATCGCGATTCACTCACTCGCAAATTTTGCCGCGATTTGCGATTTGGCCTGATTTCTTTACCTGTAAAAAGATAGCAGCTTTTTGCTTTCCTTTGCTAAAAATGTGTTTGCCTCTTAATAACCATCCCTGAATCATTGCTAAAGGGAGCCTGAGCTCATCCCAAGTATCTCTCACTCACCCTGAACCTCCTAAAGGGGATTAAAAGCATTTTCAGCATATTTCTCACTTCATTGCCACCACATTCAAAGCACTTGGGCCTGTGTTTTAAAACTCATACCTGTTTTCTCTAAGCTTTTTGGGGTGGGAATTGAATTTCGTATTGTATTTGATTGCATTCCTGAGAACTGTGTGTGTTACTTCCATCTCCTTGCATTGTATATAGGGGGGAGGTGAATTGCCACCGGGGGAAAAGTGAACATATGATATCTTGTGAAACCATATTAGTTAGTTTCTGTACTGCATTTGCATTCAACATTGCATCCATTTGAAACCATAAAAGTATTTTCGCTGCCTTATCCATCCTACACCAACTCCTCATTGATTATAAAGAAGTGTGCTAGTGTCAGATTACCCATTGTTGATTAACATTATATTTATAAGGGCGATATCGATTATTAATTTATTATAAAAGCGTGGTATCGATATTTTGTTTTATTTCTCAAATAAACCTTTTAAACTTGCAAAACAGAACTACTTCTTGGCTCAGTGGGGTCAGGGGGATTCTAAGAGAGGGGTGTTATATAGGGGTAGTCATCCAGAACTCATTAACTGGACATAAAGATATATCAATAAGGGTTTCCATTCAGTATTCCAGACTAGGCATTGACTTAGCTGTAGTGTTGAATTGAATCCTCTTACAGTACAAACCAGCTCATACAAACAAAAACACTAACCAAACTGCACATAACAACACGCTAAAAACACACACCAACTGAACATATCCTGCATACACACACCAAAACATAAACACAACATATAGCTGAGGCACTGAATCTTACCCGTACGAATACAACAAACCAGGTCTCTCTACCAACTCATATGCAAGACAACACACACAGACACCAGTTTTCGGTGGTTCTGAACTTATCCTATCACTCTAATCTCACTAACTTCCCCTGCCCCCTTTTCTTGCAGAGCTATGTAAGTGCCTGGAGACCCCCCATGGTGCTAGCAATGCACAATATAATTCAACCTAGTGTAACATAACATATAGTTCTCTGGATCTGTCATCATATTGTTCAGGTACAAATGAAAGAGAAGAAGACCAAGGCACACTCTTGTTTGAACCTTTTCTAAAGGTCCCAGTGTGACTATTAAGGACTGATGCTTGAGTATTTGTATAGAGATCCATCAGAATGTATAGTAAGTTGGATCCGTATCTCCCTAAGGGTTGTCCAAAGGCTGGACCGGTCTACATGGTCGAAGTCATGGACATATTTATAAAAACACAGTCAATCAGTTTGCTGTGCCACAGAACATATTTGCCCATGACCAAGTGCAGTTCCAAACACTACCATTTGATACCTAGCAGCGCCCTAAAACTGTATTGATTGTCTGCTAAAACCCCTTTTTACTTTAAACCACTCCATCAGTCTGCATAGAAAACTTTACCAAGCAGCTTTTTTATCAAGAAATATAATATGATGACATGATCTAGGTCAGTTTTTATTTCCTTTTTTATGTATGGGTACAATAATGACCATTGTCCAGCTGACGGTATGCACCAGGATGGTGTTAAACATATTTGTCATTCGAGCAGCCCACAAATCAGGAACACTTATAAATGTCAATTAAGAAACCATCTGGACCCTGACTCTTCCCAGTTGTTGATGTCTGACTTGCTTCTTTCACCTTGGCAAGTTCAAAATTGATTAATCAACGTGGCTTCACTCTGCCCACCCTTAGCTTTCATGAACAGCTGCTAACATATTAATCTCAAACTTTAGATAGAATACACACATGGGAGGTTTAGTATACCGGGTAGAGTAATGTACTTTTTGTAATTCATTTCCAAAATTCCTTTTTATTTGTTGCTTTTGCAGCCACATTCAGATGCAGCAGGGTCTCTGTCTGTATATCCTTCTTCTTTAACTGTAAGGCTGTCTTGTATCTCCTTTGAGAAACTGTATTCACCTGGTGACCGGGAGCACTTCTAGTGCATCAAGTTAGCTAAGGTTAAATCTGGAATATGGGTGTGCAAGGGAGAATGACCATCCCTAGCACTGGATGGTTTCAACTATGTAAGCGCAACAGATGTCCACCAGATCGTGGAACCCTCCCGTGCCTCGCACACCCAGATTTTGTAGAATAACTACAAATTGATTTGTAAAAGTAACAATTTTTATATTGTATTATTTAAATAAACAAAATTAAGTTCACAAAAGGAATCAAAAGTTATGATTTCATAGTGCATTAGAGTTCACAGCCATACATTTTCATAGATGTTTGTGCTCAATTGGTTAACAGGAAGTAAATTCATAAATTCTGTAATTCTACTGTCATATGGTAATAGATATCAGTTCCTTGTATCATTTGATACTCAAGGTTAGCACTATGCATTTCGGGACTTTATTTCCTTGATCAGGAGCATTTTATTCCATTTGTTAATAAAAATTGTTACTTTTACAAATCAATTTGTAGTTATTTTACACAATCCGGGTGTGCGAGGCACAGGAGGGTTCGACAATCTCGTGGACATCTGTTGGGTTTACATTGTATCTCCTTTGACACACTCTAAAAGCCAAAGGATCTAACTGTACAACTTTCAGCACTGCAAAAAGTACATTTCTGCAGATTTACATGTGAATTCAAACAACAACTTCCTTTGTCTTTTAGCAGATTTGTATCCATGGTGAAACTGAAGGTCTTGACCTACGGTCGATAACACCCGTTAAAAAGTGTCAGTATATCAGGGTTGATAATTCCAAATTGAGGCATAAAAAAATGACATTTTTACCCTGTTGAAGTCCAATTCTTCTTGGTTACACTTATATAATCAAATTGTTTTCAGCCTGATTTCAGGTCTGATTTGACCCCCACTTTCAGCACTAACACTGATCACTTGGACATTTATAAAGTGCATACCAATGGATACTATTCACTGTCCGCATGTCCTCCACTTTAAAAAGTGCCCATGTCCCAGCAATCAACAGGAATGATTATATAATCTATTATGGCCCCCCCAAACCTCCGTTGTTATAAGCATAAGAGCCTGGTATATCAAAGCTTTTTTGACTATTCAGTGCCCAAAGTCCTAAAGTCATTCAAAAAGAGGAAAAAGCCAGTCCTGTGGCATCCACCCAGGAATTCCTTAATATAGGATATGCTATAACCAAGCTACTATTATCGTTATTTTCAAAATCATCCATCATATCCATGCCCATTTTTATATTAAAATAACCTAAAATCAACAGCAAAATCATTGGAAAGCCTTTCGATAGATGCTGAGATCTCTTCCTTATCAGGCCACCGATGGCAACTTTAAGAGATTGCAAAACTGTGCTCTCCCCACTCTCAAAAAATGGTACATAAAAATTCCCCATAGTTATTGTATGGACCTCGTGCACATATGCAGGATCCTCAAGAGTATCTACTGTTCCCATGAGTTCCAGCCACCTGGGAAAAAGAATTATAAATACGCAAAAACAGAAAGGAAGGCAGGTTTCTTGGAGAAAAATAAGATCAAATTGGGACACGTATTCAATCCATTCAATCTAAACCAGCTATTTTCCAATAATACGACATTATACTCAGTTGCCAGTATTAAGGCAGGAAACTCTGTATCTAAAGCTGAGTTAAGATACTTAGTGGCAAATCATTTTGCACACATTTATCAACATTTTCTATTGCCCAGATAGAGATTCGTTTTTTTTGCTTAAGCAAGTTCTTCAATTCAGTTGTTGTGAGGTCCAGTATTGGTCTGTTCACTTCCCCCTGCCACTTTTGGATGACATTTTGGGGAGGAACAAGCAGCTCTTTTAATTTGCAATTGCTTTTGTGGGTTTATTCCAAATATCATGTATATGGCAGTGAGAGGTTGGTTTGTCTAAGTATACTGCCACTCCATTATCAGCCATCATGCATAAACATGCTCTCACAAGGGCAACCCTTACTCTGCACCCCACAGCACATACAGTTCCACAGCATCCTTAATGCCATAAGGGTCTTCATGCAGATGTCCGGTTAACAGACATTTGGTCGAAAAAAATTGGTCGACCAGACAAATGGTCGAACCAATTTGGTCGAAAACCAAATGGTCGAATTTTTTATTTTTTTTATTTTCACCCACTTTTTTTTGGGGGGGGTCCCCGCCCCACCCCCTTTTTTTCTAAAAAACCATTTTTGTAAAAAACGAAAACCCGAAAAAAAAATATATAATAAAAAAAAAAAATCGACCATTTGGTTTTCGACCAAATTGCGTTGACCAAATGTCATTAGATCAGTTTTCAGTCAACCAAATGTCTGGACACCCAGATGTCCTTCATGCCAATTCATCACTTATAATCTTCATCAAACATCCCTTTTAGGAATTCTTATTGCCATGGAATAGACTTTTGAAAGTGCAAATGGAGTAAGTCTTCCTCCAACCTTGAAGTGATCCTCTTTATGGTGTTCCAGACTTACATTGATTTTCCTTTCATATTGATAATTTAATACCTTAGCTGTATGTGGAGTCACATTGATGTTTGATTGGTTGGGTAATGATAGTAGAGATGTAGTTGAGGAGCTGTCTCTAAGTGCCTGCTGATTACCCCCTTGAGCATGGGCAGGATAATTTAATCTGCTCTCCCCTTTCTATTTGTTCAAGTACTGGCCCCTTGAGGATTATTATCAACCTTAGCAGGGCCCCTGCATGCTTTTATTGGAGCTGTTATGACTCCCCTGTATTGGTTGTTAATTCAGGGGCTCCATGTCAGTTTTAAGATATCCGACCCAAAACTGGGACAGTGTTGTTTGTGATCATACTAGATGGTCCTTCACAGGTACTAGAGGTGCAGCCTGCTTCTAGTTGACCCTTCTACTATTACATTAATTATTAATTGCAGGATGTTTGGTGTAACTCAGTGGCATCATTTCTTTCCTCTGCTTTGGGACTTTACCCTATGAGGTTTCATTATTAATGTACTTATCAAACCAAAGCTCTTTTCTATCAATATTGTTGCCTGTATTCTTTCCTTTCGTATGTAGGTTACCAAACTAACCAGTTCTTTGGGGGCAAATTACAAGTGTAATGTCTACCTGCTAAAATGTCAAAAACATCCCATAGAGTTGAAGCATGTATAAAACCATGCATAACACTTTTACACATGTTTTTAAAGCATGCGTTAAGACTCTGATGTACTGGAAAAAGACCACCTTCGAGTAAACATTGTAAATAGAAAAACAACATGGAGATAACAGATGACAAAATCATGAATTTGGACATTTTGTTATGTTAGGTGGGAGATCTTTCCTTCTAATCTTGGTACTGATTGATGAGATTCCAAATGTTGCTGGGAACACACATTATTGATGCCCATACTCTATAAGAGCTACTGAAGGACTGACACCTACCCTTAGAGGTTCTGTTAGTGAGCCTAACTTCAGATGTTCCATGACCGTGCCACTTTTGATGTTTATTTCAGATAGATATTTACTAGGAGAGCATGACAGCAGAACCCACAACCAGAGACAGTTGCTTTACCTTGAAAAAATGTTTGCACGTGCTAAAGGATCTAGCACTGAAGGATGGAGGGAAGGTTTTATGGATAAAACAAGGATATGTTACATGGTCCTTGTGCTGTAGGTACTGATTTTCCAGCATAGCTTGATTTTTCTGGGAACATAAAAGTATCAATTTCTGTTGTCAGTAATCACCTGGAGCAATGAACCCATTAAAATGAACTTTTCTTTGTTGGCCACATGAGCTGTTTTATTTCTATTTGGCACACTTTGTCTGTTCTTGTTTACGATTTAGCATTTTTCCAAATGTTCAATGAAATTGAGTTCTTCCTTTTTTCATTATTCCCAGGATAAATACCCACAAATCATTTGTTCTTCTTTCTTCTTGGAAGCAAACTGCTTCATTCTCGGCAGTGGTGCTTGCTATTCAATTGTGGGGATCGGTCTTCCACTTTCCAGCCATTGTTCCTGCACACGAAACATGACTTGTGGCAGGCAAACCACCTCCAGCTGATGCTTGGCACATCTTGGAGACTTAAACAGGCTCCATTTGACCTGCCTTCATTTGTTTTCGAGATGCTGGTCTCGGCTTTCGGAAAGGTCCTAAATGTGTCACTCCAGGAATGTCGAGATCCGTACATTTCCTTGGGTGATACTCCTTTAGCACCGTTAATCAACCCACCCTGAAACTAAGTTCTCACAAATAATTAATCCAGATTCTTTGACAATTGAGAATAACATCACCTCAATACTCCTTGCAAGACAATCCCACCCCACAATCTCAGATATGAAGCGGGCAGCTTTGGCGAGAACTACCTACTTTATTTTATGATTGCCATGATTTAACAAAGTAAGTTGATTGCGCTTTAACCAAGTTTCACAATATGACATTTCCATTAAGTGCTGTGCTAATTTTTTGCTGGTCATTCAAGTGAACAAAATATCAGAATCTATTGTTTAGAGAAGCCACTCCCATAGAATCATCAATAGATAAATATCTGAATAAGTGATGCTATTCTTACATTTGTTAGTGTATTTACATTTGATTAGGGAGACAAATGTAGGCAGGTTGTGCTGTGATCATATCCTGTATTTCATGATGATCCAGATGTATTTTGTAATTTTTTGGTGTCTTCCCCTATTGTGAGGTGGAGACCCCCTGCATTTAAAATTCCTTCGAAAATCTTGAACTAATAAAAAGACAATCTAATCATAGGCACATCAATAACTTTTGGTTGATGCCACACCTCATAATCCGCTGCATATTAGTTTTCTATAGTGATTCAAAATAGAAATACTTTCAAATGGGTCCTGAAATGGCATGCAATTCAAATCATTGGAAAGATAAATGGAATAGGACATATTTCCCAACTAAGCAATATGTCTTTTAAATTCCAGAAAAGACAAATAACCTTCTAAATGGATTGGTTTTGGAATAGAGGGCATGCATATGACAAGGGGAATACATATGAACCACTGGTTGATGAGATCATATTTTCTTAGCCAAGTTCCCCTCACCTGAATGGTCAAAACACATTAGAAAATGATAATGTAGTTGGGGATATTAGTTGAGATAGGATGTTACAGGCTCATAGAGTATTTGAATTACTTTGTCAAATATATGACCCCTGATGTATGCAGGGGTCAATCACTCAAAAAGAGGTTTCTTTTTTAAGCAAAAAAGACAAATGTCATTATTTAGTTTATCTAAAGATAAAAACACAGACTCCCCAAGGTTGACTTTACAAGGTATTACAATATCTAAATGCAGAAAAGGGGCATTGTTTCACTTACATTTCCAATTGTTGTGCAGAAGTGTTTAGACAAGAGTCAGCATTAAGGATGCCTGCCTCTGGATACTCTGCTTGGAGTCGTCTCCTGTGCTCTGTACTGAAGTGCCTCAGTTTCGCATCTGCAAATGTGGCATGAATGCCCTCTTTTGAATATTGACAGAGTTCTATATGACATCAGACCATCAGAGTAATCTGATGCAACAATCTTCTATTGAATGAACTTTCCAATTGGCTTGATGTCACTAATGCATACCAACACATATGAATTTTAATTGGTCTTAAAGCTTGAGGTGTCACTTAGTAGAAATGTCTGACTTATATTTCACACCTACCATTGGGAGTGAGTGGTTATTTCTGTTACAATGTCTATTTCTTGATTAACCTAAATTGTATTCATATGAGATGATGTTTAATAGCATTACATTATTTGGACGATCATTTTGTTTCATTTAATTTTATAATTCTATCGCAACCGGAAAGGGTCTACTCAGATAGGCTAGGGGGAAGCATGGTTATGGATAGCATACTCATGACAGTATACTCACGTTAAGTAGAGGTTTTAAACGCATCCAATAAGGGGCATGAGTTCAGACTATGTATAGGTATAGTTAGCGAGTTCCATGGCTGGGGACCATGTATGGAATGCATCTGTCAACTTGGAAACCAAACCAGTAGGAGCTGATCAAATAAGTAGGGGCAATACCACTGATACACTTAAACACCAGGCAGAGGACTTTAAGTCAACCCTTTGCCTGACTGGGAGCCAGTGGAGTGACCTCTGTAGAGCTGAAATGGGAACTGGTTTTGGTACTGTGAAGATAAGTCTAACTGCTGCATTTTGCACCTTCTAAAGGTGATGCGTTTGTCTTGCAGGGATCATGGTAAGAGACGATTTCCATTGTCCAACCTAGAATTCCTCACAGGACCCACCACAGCAGCATGATCTGTAGGTGATATGAATGGTAGAGCATGTCGAAGTAGGTGTAAGGAGTATAGACTGATTGTAGCTTAGCTCCAACGTATATGTTACATCCAAGGCTAGACTCCCAAAGGCAACCTTAGTTCTTCACATTTGAGTAGAAGACCATAGGTAACCCACATAGGCATGGGAAAGATGGATGATGAAAGATGGACGATGAAAGGGATTCCTTAGAAAGTGTTACATCCCAAACAAGGTAAGTCAGTTTTGTTTGAATTTTGTTGAAGCTTATTGATTGTCATCCAATGCCTTACTTTGTCACTACACTGTACAAAGTTGTGCAGGGACTCTGCAGGATTACTCAACCTCATGGACATTTGAGTGTCATCCACGTATGAATGATAGCAGAGATTGTATTTGCTAAAAATAGCCATAAGTGGTTGCATATAGCTATTAAACAGCAATGTTGACAACGACAAGCCCTAATCTGCCGGAAGTCAAATAATACCTCTGCCTACAGAGAATTTCCACTTTGAGGTTTAATTTGTCTGGCAATAATAGGGATATTATCCAGAATGTTTTTTATTTTCTCCATAAAGAAGTTATTGCATTCATTAGCTTGCAGAATAGAGGGCGTAATTAGATGAGATACACAGTGGATTTAGGACTCTAGTAATGGTAGCAAAGAGTTCGTTGGGCGTATTCTTTGCTACTAAGATATTATTCTGTAGGAACTTTACTTTTGCCTCAAAGATAGCTTTATTGTATTTTATCAGAGCTAACTTAGTATCCTCTAGAACAGCCACATCCCCAGATTTCCTCCATAATTGTTCTTTCTGGTGATAGTGTAGTTTCAATATCGCTAAAGCTGGAGTATTCCAAGGGTTAGAGGATTTATTTTTGTCTTGTAAGTTGTAGAGGGACTTTAACATCACAGAATGATATCCATTTATTTATACCTGTAGTGAAGTACTCCTCACATTCAGCGGCCGAGTCGCATTTTGCTAAGGCAGAGGCTATGTCAGCCCAGAAATCATTGCTAGATCTCCTTTAGGGGGTACAATCATGTTCCATACATTGAGAGGGGTACGTTCTACCTGGGGAAGCACAAAATAGAACAGTCTAATGAAATTATCTGATGAAATGTCCGTAGTATCTCACAGGGGGAATTCCAGAACCATGCAATAATAAAAGATCAAACAGTGTCCCGACAGATGGGAAAAGTCATGGTCAATGGATACAGATAGTGTCTTGTTAAGATGCCCCAGGTTTCAGCTGAGTCAGACAGATGGGGAGCATCTAGTCAAATATTAAGGTTGCCCATGATCAGAATGCAAGCATGCTTGAGGGCGGCTTAGGACGAAAATTGGTTCAGGTTTTTGAAAAGAAATAGCAGAGCCCAAAGGGGAGTAACATAAACTGGTTTTAAATCAATGGACAAGGGACAAACACGATTACAAATTCTAATTTGAGAGACCTCACCCTGATTTAAAGCCTCACACTTTGAAGTAGTGATGATTCCATTGCAATGCCTCTAAATTCAGTTAACAACACAGAACGGCCTTCATCAACAAGAACACATTATGTGGATAAATATATATTTTCAGAACATGAATGTATAATGTGTAGATTTTATGAGGATTCAGAAACTGTGTTTCATAACTCCATAATGCATATGGTATTGGTATTATTACTATTTTTCTTTGTGTTTTTCTGCAGATTATTTTGAAAGTCTGTTTGTGAAGTGGATTCTTGAAGATAATACATCACAAACGAGATGGTGTAGATAACACATTAATTCTTTTAACTAATATTATCTAATGTATAACTATTTATGGGTGCCTCAACACAGATAAACAATCATGTTGATGGACAACCTTTTCTTGCCATTATCCTGGTCATGGGATGATTCTGCACTTACGCCTGGGGACCAACTCATTTGGTGACGGTGTGCGGTACAAATACCTTTAACATTTAACATGAACATTAAACATAAATATCTCTGAACGTTGATTAATGATTTCTATGCCAAAGGTCAATATAAACACTTAAGTCATCTGCTTACAAAAGTGCATTACCTTTACAGGAGGTCATAATCCATCCATTTAAGAATGCACTTAGTAGATAGATATAATTTCTGAACACCACTGTTTCATGGTTTATTCCACTATTTTCAACTTTTTCTTACATTAATCAACATCGTATACATCTTGGCTATAGCAAAGGTTTAGTAGCATCTTGGACCGGGTGAACAAAAGATGTTTTTAACCTCAGAACACATTATATAAGAATCGTTCTATGTATAAAATGCCTTATTCCTGTATTTTTGTTGTATTCATTCAAATAATCTGGCATTCACCAAATCAGAGACTGAAACATGTATGGAGTTGCTTGTGGCTTTGTGTCAAAGAGGATTTCACTTGTCATTTCCAGCTATGTTGTGTCCCCTTTTGGTATGGCAAGGTAGGTTGAAAAAAGATGGTCTGGAGGTTGCCCGGAGTAATTGCCAGTGGGTAAGATTTGTCCATATTCTTAAAGCCGACACCCTTCAGTTTTTTATGTCACACGCAGCGGGATGATAGTTGTGGGTCCAAAACCTGCTCTGACTAGAGAGCCTAGCTACACCTCCCTGATGATGCCCAACAAGGCCAAAACGGAGGCTGCTTGTAGTCTTGTGCAGAAGGCAGTTTGGCCTGGCCTGCCCTCTTCAGAGTCAGATAAAGGCTGATGTGGTTTTCCCCCTCTGTAATCCGGGATGTCATTTCACCAAAATGCCAGGGTTAGCAGAAGTGACATCACACAACCCTTGACCTCTGATGATATCACAGGAAGTGATGCCATTTGACCCCACCCTCAAGTGGCATCACAGGAAGCGATGGAATACGACCCTCCACCCCTTAACAAAACTGGAAGTGCCATCACGTAGCATTGTTCCTAAGTACACTATTAAAAATATGGTTACAATATCACTGTAATGTGATATACATTGTATACAAGAATGGATCACAATATGTATTGTTGATATCCGTGTATATAGGCCATATTACCAAATTACTGTGAATGCAAGCAGACGTCCAAGGCTAACATTGAACATTTAATTTATGTTCCTCTAGTGACCTGTGTTGACTTCCCAAGATTCTGAGGTACATTTTCAATATATTATTAGCATGGAACAAGTCTATCTGTCTGACCAACAATGGAACACAGATTAATTTAGTTAACTTTCGCTCTTATTCTCCCCTGTTAATGCACCCACTTTGAAATGGTTACATGTGAACTGCATCGGACCAAACTATATCCTTTTTCCAACATGTATGTCTCGTTAATATGTGTTGAATTGAACAAATTGGTTTTTGGCATGGAATTGTGATTGGCCCATTAATTGGTCTGAAATAACTGCCAAATGTGCTCTGTGTCTGGGATCTGTACATACTATGTGTATCAAAATTAATTGTAATGTGCAATTGGAACCATCAACCAATATGCAATCTCAGAAGAAGAGCTCTTTAGCTCGAAACACGTGTCAGACTGCCTTCAATTCTAATTAAAATAATAACGAATTGCAACTAACTGTAGTTTGTGTGCGCAGTGTGATTGCAAACAACCCTTCTGTGCTTAATTTACCCAGTGGGTGATTTGGTAGGTCCCCACTACATGCTCTCGCCTGCAGCCCAAACAAACCAACATAATTTACCAGTCTTTGCGCAGACTCTTGCTAGTCCCCACCCTGCCACCTTTTTGCTCAGTTCATCTGCATGTCTCGTGCAAAGTTGGCCACATGTAAAGCTTACGTAGATCTACTTTACAGGCTTCAGAGGTTGGCAAAATAGGTACCATTGGAAGGGTTTGTAACTGTGTATTAAAGAATTTAGAATAGCGCAGGGAATGCAGCGCTCTCCCACAGCATCCCATACTCTGAGCACTCGTTAACTCCTATATGCAAACAAACATCCTGAACAGCATGCCATGGAGATAGGAAACATAGACACATTACAAGAAAGCATTCATTGCGGCACAATGAAATCAATGGCCACTTTATGTGCTATGGTCAAACATTTCTACAATGTACAGAAGCTTTTAAGCACAAGAATTTTGTCAAGTGACCGAGGACACCAAGATGAAATGTCTTGTGATGATCGTAACAGAGACAATGGCAGAAAAAAAACATGCTAAATAGCAACTTGCGAAAAGCAAAATACATAGTCCGAAATGAATGCTTGTTCTAATCTAAATTCTTCTTGGAAGTTTTTGTCTGCATTGTGATTTGAGGTGTTTAAGAAAAGACTAAATCAGTGACTCAGCCCTAGAGTGTGCCTGAAACAAACCTTTAATGAGTCGAGCAATTATTGTATAGAATTCAAGAAAGACACATTATTTGTTATTCCTATTCTTTCTTTATTTATAAAGAGGCCTGAACAAGAAAGCCAGCCACTTCAGAAACAAACAGCCACATGGCGCTGGCCACAGCCCATGGGCTTCAAATAAAAATAATAAAAACATTTTTAGTTTTTTTTAGGGTTAGCAAAGCAGATCACAGGGGTAGCAAGGCGACCTGGCGACCCCCAAATGATGTCCCAGTCTGTAATGGCAAGTTAGGTTGAAAAAAGATGGTATGGAGGGATTCCCAAAGCAATTGTGAGTGGATAGGTTTGCAGTACAACATTCCAGCCACCAAGCTTGAGTTTGGTATGTACCCAATCAATCAGTGGCATTCACAACATCGAATATGTGAAGAAAAACTGTCAAAATATGGATTCAGACCTCTTTTAATCTACACTGCTCTGAATATATCCCAAGTAGGTGAGTCATTATGAGTATGCCGGTCTGGTAACAATGGTGCTGGTAGCTTACCTTAACGGATGCACCGGCACTGTTGCACACAGTGCTGATGCATCCGTCCTCCCCATTCCCATTGAGTACTATGGGACTCGAATGGGAATAGGGAGTTGGTTTTTCAGGGGCCTGGCTTCATGGACCGCCGGGGCTATACTGCCCTGGTGATTCCCTATTGGCAGGCGCCGGAAAAAAAAGCAGAATTCCGGCGGCAGCCTGCCGTTTTTACTGGCACGGCTACCGCCGGAGTTATAATGAGGCCCATTGTCCAGAGGACTAAGACCTCACCACAGGATTTTAAAAGATGCAGTCTGTAAACTCGCCTACAAAATACAGACACATTCTGCTACCAACCAAAGTGTGCATCAATGGATGATTGCTGAGATAAAACACCTACGCAAATCCATTATTTGTTATGCAGACCTTCCTTGTGGGACCTAGGGGTCACATAGTTGTGAGTGCATGATTCACAGGTTCTAAGAATTAGGATTCATAGGAAAATGTGTAAACAAAGTAGAACTGCACAGGGATATCTAAAATACATAGGGACGTTGCTAGGCCAAATAGGGCGCTTCTGAGGAATTCAACCTTCCTCATGGTGGGTGTGGGCTTGCTTGGGCTTTTTTCAAAGTTTTCAATAAATGGATGATGGTAGTACTACCTCAGGAAAATGTGTGGGGCTAATCCACACGCATTTCCCTATGCTCACACCACAACAAACGCATAGACCGGTGTACTCTGTGTACAACAACAAACGCGTAGACCAGTGTACAGGAACAGTCTGCCGCTGTTATATTAGTTGTAATGTGACAGCAGAGGAGAGCACGGTGTCACCACAAGGAATGGGAAGACATGCTTTCCCATGCCATGGGCAGTCTGATTAACAGACAAAGGCTCCATGGAACTGCCCTGCTCTTTTGTTAAGCCCTGCAGCTGGTGGCAGCAATTAACATACCAACAGGGGGTACTTCAAACAGGCTCAGGTGGGGCCTGGCTGTAGATAATAATAAAGGAGACAGGAAACCCAGGAACCTTTCATATGTAACTATGTCATCCTGAGGCCAGCTCCGACCCTTAGTATCAATTACAGTGAATTGACATGTCTGGGCCTATTGTTGCAGTAGGCCACCACTGGTAGAGGGACCCCATTCATAGGTATGAGAATGGGCTTTGCAGAAGCCAGAGAGTCTGGTCCCTCAGCATATTCAAGGGGGATGTGCCGCTTAAATCAGGAACCACACAGGGAGAACTATTAAACAGAGAGACTCTTTGATCACAGCAGACAAGATGATGGGTGGGACCTAGTAGCACAAGGGAGTGACACCAGAGCTCTTTCTGTTGAGAGCAGGGTTCCGCCATATTAGTTCTGAGAGACCACTTGTTCCTGTTTCACCCTTTTACCTTTTCCTGTTGCAAAGCACTGTAGTTATGACCTCACACATACAGAAGATTGTTGGTAGGGACGCACGGATTGGATCACTAAGGTAGGCTCAACCTACACCAATC
This sequence comes from Ambystoma mexicanum, assembly GCF_040938575.1. Classification (NCBI taxonomy): domain Eukaryota; kingdom Metazoa; phylum Chordata; class Amphibia; order Caudata; family Ambystomatidae; genus Ambystoma; species Ambystoma mexicanum. The sequence goes on from NC_090922.1 coordinate 771,296,912, forward strand.
ACTGCGGCCCACTTGGCTATAAAAGAGGGCTGGAGCCCCTCTTTAAGCAGATCCTCTGAAGACCTCACAAAAGGTAAGAAAGAAGAACTCATCCTTGGACCCTGGCTGAATCTGCCTTAAAGCTTCCACAAGTGAAGGAAGGCCAGGATATCTAAAAAGGGAAGAAAGATCCCTCCCCTTAACTTCTGCCAGGGAAGAAAGGGGGAAAAGAACTCAGAGGACCCTCCAGCCACATCGGATCCAGTGCCCCACCAGCACACAGCGTGCCCTGCTATGCTCTACAGCAAACTCCCTGGACAGGGAGTGCCAGACAGTCTCTGAACCTGAAACCAAAGACAAGGCAGCTGCCTGCAACACACTCCTTAGCCTTTGGGCCGTCCAATTTAAAGGACGATGCAAGCTCATTGAAGATGCTGGGAAAAGTGCAACAGCAAGCATCTTCCGTCGTCCACCTTAAAGGACATTCTCGAGCCTGTCGAGTTCCTCGATTTGCAACCGACTGCATTGCTGACCGTTATCAAGCCGCAGTCACTGAAAGAAACCCAATACGTCTCGACCAGTGTTTCAGAACCGCCAATCAGCAGTGAGACGATTCCTGACCCTAAATTGCTGTTAAGTTATTGAATTCATTAGCTTGCAGAATAGCAGGCCTAGTTCAATGTGCTACACAGTGGATTTAGGACTCTAGTAATGGTAGCAAAGCGTTCGTTGGGCGTATTCTTTGCTATTAAGATATTATTCTGTAGGAACTTTACTTTTGGCTCAAAAATAGCTTTATTGTATTTTATCAGAGCTAACTTGGTATCCTCTAGAACAGCCACATCCCCAGATTTCCTCCATAATTGTTCTTTCTGGTGATTGTGTAGTTTCAATATCTCTAAAGCTGGAGTATTCCAAGGGTTAGAGGATTTATTTTTGTCTTGTAAGTTGTAGAGGGACTTTAACATCACAGAATGATATCCATTTATTTATATCTGTAGTGAAGTACTCCTCACATTCAGCGGCCGAGTTGCATGTTGCTAAGGCAGAGGCTATGTCAGACTAGAAATCATTGCTAGATCTCGTTTAGGGGGTACAATCATGTTCCATACATTGAGAGGGGTATGTTCTACCTGGGGAAGCACAAAATAGAACAGTCTAATGAAATTATCTGACAAAATATCCGGAGTATCTCACAGGGGGAATTCCAGAACCACGCAATAATAAAAGATCAAACAGTGTCCCGACCAATGGGAAAGGTCATGGTCAATGGATACAGATAGTGGCTTGTTAAGATGCCCCGGGTTTCAGCTGAGTCAGACGGATGGGGAGCATCTAGTCAAATATTGGGTCGCCCATGATCAGAATGCAAGCATGCTTGAGGGCAGCTTAGGAAGAAAATTGGTTCAGGTTTTTTAAATGAAATAGCAGAGCCTGAAGGGGAGTAATATAAAACGGTTTTAAATCAATGGACAAAGGACAAACAAGATTTCAAATTCGAATTTGAGAGACCTCATACTGATTTAAAGCCTGGAATTTTGAAGTAGTGATGATTCCATTGCAATGCCTCTAAATTCTATAAAACACACAGAACGGCCTTCCTCAATAAGTACACATTATGTGGATAAATATATATTTTCAGAACATGAATGTATAATGTGTAGATTTTATGAGGATTCAGAAACTGTGTTTCATAATTCCATAATGCATATGGTATTGGTATTATTACTATTTTTGCAAATAAATGTCACTTTTAAATGAGGCTTTTTCTGTGTGTTTTGCTGCAGATTATTTTGAAAGTCTGTTTGTGAAGTGGATTCTTGAAAATAATACGTCACAAACGAGATGGTGTAAAAAAACATGAATTCCGTCATCTAATATTATCTAATGTAACTATTTATGGGTGCCTCAACTCAGAATAACAATTATGTTGATGGACAACCTTTTCATGCCATTATCTTGGTCATGGGATGATTCTGCACTTACATAAATATCTCTGAACGTTGACTAATGATTTCTAAGCCAAAGGTCAATATAAACACTTGAGTCATCTGCTTACAAAAGTGCATTACTTTTACAGGAGCTCATAATCCATCCATTTAAGAATGCACTAAGTAGATATATATAATTTCTGAACACCACTGTTTCATGGTTCATTCCACTATTTTCAACTTTTTCTTACATTAATCAACATCCTACACATCTTGGCTATAGCAAAGGTTTAGTAGCCTTTTGGACCGGGTGAACAAAAGGTGTTTGTAACCTACTCACTTAAAGAAACATGCAGTACATTTAATTTCAACTGTTCCCTTTCAACAGAAATATATAAACATCCTTTCTAGGGACTTCAAAATGCCCAAATAAACACCATATCTATGATTTAAATTACAGAAGCACAATAACCAAACACTAGTTTATGATTTAAAATATGTGTTATGAGCATAACTGTTTCCTTCTATATATTCTCTTTGTAGTAGCAAGAACTTGAATTGCTACCTTCTTTAACTTGTGTGCTCCACAATTTGACTTGACAAAATATGTCCATACATAATTTAATAAAATTCCTAATATTAGATTTTAAATAAAGCTTCCCCCAGTGAAGGAAGGCCAGGGCACCCAAAGAGGGAAGAAAGATCCCTTCCCTTAACTTCTCCCAGAGAGAGAGAAAAGGTCTCAGAGGACCCTCCAGCCACATCGGAACCGGTTCCCCGCCAGCACACAGCGTGTCCTGCTAGGCTCTACAGCAAGCTCCCTGGACAGGGAGTGCCAGTCAGTCTCTGAACCTAAAACCGGACAAGGCAGCTGCCTGCAACGCACTCCTTAGCCTTTGGGCCGTCCGCCTTAAAGGACGATGCAAGCTCATTGAAGATGCTGGGAAAAGGGCAATGACAAGCATCTTCTGTCATCCACCTTAAAGGGCATTCTCGAGCCAGTTGAGCTCCTCGTCCTTTAACCGACTGCAAAACTGACCTGTGTCAAGCCGCAGTCGCTGAAAGTGTTTCAGAACCGTCGATAAGCACAGAGACGATTCCTGAACCTAAGTCACTGCTTGCAGCCGGTCGTTCAGCTTCGCTCATCGAACCATCTTGCTGACTGATACCCGCCACTAACTCCCATCTCGAACTCTGTCACAGAATCCTGCAGAGCACCCTGAAGCCGTCTCGACCCTGTCCAGCAACAAGAACACCTATAGCAAATTGTACATTATGGTTCTGTGCCCTTGGTCCTTCCCTCAGGGCCCCCAGAGACATTTATAGACCCTGTTTCTTCCTTTGTTATGAAGCCAAGAAACCTTAACAAACTGTTGTTAGTAACCATACTGACTACCCTCCTGTCAGTATTCATAGTGCATCCCTTTTCCTTCTTCGAATCTCTCTGACCTCTGCATTCCTTTAAAGGGTGGGTTGTATTTAGTAGTGTTATTAGACAGTCTGTTGTGATAATAATAAAGTAGATATTTGTTTACAACTTTGACTGGACACTGCTTTTATCATTGGGAAATAATTGTATTTTCCCAGTGTTGCAAATAACCAATGACCTTTAGAGGAGATAAGCCTGCCGTTCTGTTCACGTTACCAAAATTGGACAAGGAGGATTATAATTTTTATTTTATGCTTGCTTAATCCAATCTGTTCGGATCAATTCTGGTGTACTAGAGTTGTGGGGCTGGTTGATTGTTTAGAAACCGATATTCACCCCTCGACCACTCGTACTCCAGAATTGGATTCGTCACAGCGCTTCTGTCTTTGCTCGTGTAAATAATATTCGAGCTTGTGCAAACCGTAGTTTCACATGTTCAAATGTACTGTAAATACGAAGAGCGGTTTAACAGAGACACTGGGTACGCTGGAGTCTGCCACACATCTCATGCAGGGAGGGCACTCGTGTTTTCTATGCAATTGTGCTGCCTGTACGTCATGCGCGGAGCATGCCAAAAGCAGCCTTGTTGTTGCTTTCAATTTGAATTTCCCGTTAATTAGCTGCCACTACCGAGAGGATGAGCAATGGACTGGATACGATGTTGAACTGCTGAGCACGTTGTGTTTAATCTCTGCTGAGGAAATGTGGTAGTCATTTTCCAGGCGTATACTTTTAGAAATACGAATTTGCAATGCATACCGATAATAAGTTACGGCTCCGCCGAGTCTACAGGACAGTTTACTTTTCTGCCTACAATGTAGATATGCTATCTGGAAAAGCCATTTCTGTTTGACTTGTTTGTACAAATGCATGTTCCCCAAAAAATCATATAATTAAATTCCCAAATAATTATTCATTGCAGATTTGCAGACCTACTAGAGTCTGGCAGCCTGGCTGCCTCTCGATCAAAGTGCACAAATGAAACGTCCATCAAGAGCAGTCCACCGAAATTGGAAATTGCACGGCAGAATCTGTTTCACACATTTTGCATTGCCAAGGGGTTTACATCATATGTAATCTTGACAACGGCTGGTCTTAGCAACCAGACAGACGGAATGCTTACCCAAATCATTGATAGGCCGCAGACATTTCCTTTCAGAGAAATCCCGGCAAAAGGACATTGGAAAGAAGCAGGCCAGGCGGGAGCCCTTGTAGTTCCCTTTTGCATTTTAATGCCTTGCTGCTGGCAGTCCAAAGCAGCAACTTTTCTTCTAGGTTGTAATCCATCATTAATAACTTTGATGTGACTTATCATGAAAGCCCTGTGCTCTGCTGTGCTCTGTCGTTTCCTGGCTCTCCCCCCCAGTGACACTGTGCACGAACGAGCCATAAATTGGAGAGACAATAACAAACCTATGAAAAGTTTGCTTTTAATACACTGCAGCATGAAAACAGTTTTGAGCATTTAATATAATGAGAAATTATATTGGGGTTAATATGCTTTTCCTTACGCTCCAGAAATTACATTCATTACGTTTTTAATTTCCAGAGATACTGCCTTGATAAAACTGAGTAAACATCTCTTGTTAATTTCTGTTTAGACTTAGAACATGATGTGCCTTTTCCCCTTCAGTTATTGCAATCTGCATTCGGGTCTAATTGCTTTTTTTTTCATTGTAAGGCCCTCATTTGGAATGGGTGATTGACAGGCAGAAAGTCCTTCTATATCACATTTTTAAATATCTGGGATAAAGCCCAGTGTATAAGAAGTAATCACATTCTCTGCTTGAAGTGCTGAACATGTGCTCTAACAATAATTACTGTGTCGCTATATTTACACAATTGCCTCCTCAGATAACTATTAAGATTGTACAACATTAAATCATTTGATTCTCAAATAATGAAGATACTTAGAACCCAACTTATTGCTGGCATACTCTTAAGCTACGTGGACTTGCAATTCGGCTCTACACTCCCCTAGCTTCATCAACACAAGTGCAACAGAGACGATTGAAGTCATTAAGGACCTTTGATCGCCATTGTCTTCAATTGAGGCCCACCATGCCTCAATGGCCCATGGCTCTCATATCACCTCCTTATAATGGATCCTTTTTAGTCATTTGCAGTGCCTAGAAGTACGAAAGGTGCAGCATGTATCCTTTGGAAGATCTCAAAAAGGAATTTGAAACATACTTGTATTGATTGGCTTATGACATATCAGGCCATTAGACGTCCATCAGCAATATCCCACCCAATTGAGGGAACCTGTTATGTGTATCCACCTGAACGCTAAGTCCCTGTTTATTTTTGCACAGTAAAGCAGCATTTAGTGATATACCATGTATAACAAAAGACAAATAAATAAATAAATGTGTAGTTGGAATTTCATAGGAAAAGTTACGCACATTTAGGATGCCTTGGAACACCATGATCTTTTTGATCCCTAAGAGTATGGGTTTAGGATCAGTCATAAGACTGGATCCACATCACTGAATCTGACTGAGGAGTAGATTAAGGCAACTAATAAAAGCTACCTTACACAACAATTGATCAAACTATTCTGTCCAATGCTAGTCGGATAGTTGCGTGTGTCAAATGGAAGGCTTATATTCCAGAAGTGATTAGTGCAGATGTTCATCCTTCAAAGAGCAATTGCTATTTACATTGCAGCATACACTGGGGAAATATGCCCTTCTATAAACACACATCCTGATGCTTGTTAGAATAGTTAGCCATTTGGTTGAGAAATACTCACCAGTTAACAACACAACTCAAATAATTCCATTGGATTCCAGATCTATCTTGTCAAGTGTAGTCCCCCATAACCAGGTAACCCTAAACCATAAAACTGGTGAAGAACATAGAAGCACCAGCAACATGATGTCAGCTATGCCCAACATCAGTTATATAGTGGGTGAGGTATGTATAATCACTTGAGGACTCAGTATACTTTGGAGAATCTTTTATTAATAATATAATTGTAGATATGAAGGAGCAAGTAAGAAGAGATGTGAGCCGCACCGATCATCAGCCCAGAATCCAGTTGCTCTTCGAACATAAACAGGATTCCATGCGCTCACGCTATGACATAGAATACTCTCGAGCATGGAATCATCACGAGCCAATGTTGAATGGAAACTAGGCAAGATACTGCAAGTTATCAGTCATCAAACAACACCTCCCCCTCCACGAACACCCACCCAATTCCATTCAGTACGAAATTCCGAAATATCTTTTTCCAAATCGGCACTGTCCCTGACCTACTAAAACAAGCACTTATCACATCTCTTTTAAATAAACGAAATGCTGATATCTCAGTTACCATTAACATCAGGAACATTTCCAATTTACATGTCTCTGCCACGGTTCTTGAAAGATTTCTGAGGCAGGCAGGGAGGATTGGTCGCAAATAAGATTGGGTCTCCACTAGGTCATAGGAGTCCTAGTCTGGACACACTGGTGTAAGGGTGTAGAAGGTAACATGGTGATATCATGTCTTATGCTGTTTGTATCAATAGCCACTGGTCATCCATCCTTTCCCTTGTCACGTCCTTCTCAACGGTTTCCTTGGAACTCTCATCCGGCCAGCAGATGAAAGTTCCATGATGTCATGAGCCTGCTTGCTCAAACAGGGAAGTGCAGGATACAACACAACACAACTTCAGAGCTGTAGCAAAACAATGAATCCAGCCAATGACAGCCTTCTGTCCCTAAAGAAGTACCCAAATCAATCTTCTTGACATCTGGTAATCCCTACTAAGACTTGTGGAAAAAATCAATATCCAATACTCATTGTATTTCACATAACAGTCGCCTACAGCACTGTCGATAATGTGATTCTATTGACGGGATGAACTACCAACTGGCCTGGAAAACAGATTGTGTAGTTGAATAAACAGGATCATCAATTTAGGTGAGATTGTATCCCTTCTTATTATGCCCTTCTCTTCTCTCATGCTGAATCCTTAGGGCTCTATGGCTCTTTAATTTGTAAACATCTCCAATGGCTTCAATTTTCGAAAATTACACTGACATGTACAAGTTTCATGCTGACAATATGCAATTTTTTCATCATCTGCTGAAAACCCTCTTCACATTCCAGGATATGCAGTGCTGCAAAGTGCAGTTTGCAGCAGAGCGAGTGTGGAGCACCTATTCATGGGATACCCAGAGTACCCGGGATCCAGTAAGGTTTTGTACAAGTCTGATCGGCATTATAAGCACAAATGCTGGTGAAGTGCTTCAGAGTGCAGTTGGCTGCACAGTGGAGTGGAGCCCCCGTTCAAGGGAATGGCGGTGGCTTTAGGACGCAGTAAGGATTGTCAGGATTATGCTCAGCACCATCAGCACAAATGCACAGACAAGTGCAGTGTCCGGGATAGGAAGAGTGGGGCAGTGCTCCTGCCCCTGGGAGTGGTGGCGGCTTTAATGGCACTAATGTTTGGAAGGAGTGTTAGGAACCAATAACCTACAACAATTGTAGAGTTTCTCTAGATTTTTTTAATTTCTTTAAAATAAGATCTGATACTTCCCTTAATCTTTTCTTTTTTCTAGCAACACACAAGATGGAATGTCCTCTTACATCAGCAAATTGATGTTTCTTCACTATTATTCTCACAAAACATCGATGATGTATCTCTGTGTGTGTTGAAGTGTTCATCCTTTAATAAGGAGGCATTAAATCTCCACCTATTAGTTCTATGATCTTCCGGGGTCACTGCAAGAGTAGTAGGTAGTGGTACATGATCAAACATTTATTTATGTACGGGAGGATCAATGCTCTTTCATCACAAAACAATGTACAATAGAAAAGACATCGAATTGACGGGAAGCTGCAAGCTTTATTACAATGAGGTGAGTTTGAGGGATATTCTGACTAGGTTGTGGAGGGGAGTAAATGGAACAGTCATCAGGGACAATCCATAAGTGGCCATAAATAAATTAAGGACAATGAACTTTGGACATTTTTAAGAGCAGGTCGGTGGTACAGCCAGGTGTTCTCCAGATGTGACCATGAGTGCAGGTAGAGGAAGTGAGGGACAGAGGCAGGTTAGAGGGGAAGGAACATTTTTAGCTAGCAGGCAGATGAGAGGTAGGTTAAGAGGGTTACTCAGAGGCAAGGCGGTGGGCTTTTATTTTGGTCTTGAACAAATCTGTGTGAACTGTTTCTCTGATGTCGTGTCCTGGGGAAGGGAATTCCATGCAAGTGGAGCAAGAAGAAAGAAAGAGTGAAAGTGAGAGGAAGCACAGGTAGGGTGAGGAGTCACAAGGGTAGTTGAGGAGGCAGAGCAGTGATTACAAGAAGGCTTGTAGAGTTAGACAGAGGAGGATACATACAGTGATGCCATACCATGGATATATTTCTGAACCAGGATAAGACATTTACATTTGGCCCTGTTTTGCATCATTAGCCAATAACGGAAGCAAGTTTAAATGCCATAAAATAAATAATTGACAAAATCTAGAATTAGAAAATTACAAAATTTAAGGCTGAGAGAGAGCAAACAAAGTATGGATTATTAGCATGTCCGTAAAATTTCTTTAATTCATTATTTGCACCATTTCCTATAATTTCCTTACATTAATTGTCACAAAAGCAATACATATTTACCTTGGAACTGTTAATAAGGTATAGACATTTATAAAGGTGATATAGGAATTCCATAATATGATTAGTGATTCAATTGGATGACTGGGATGCTGAATATCAGTCATTCTAGTATGGGGATATGCTGAATCTATCATGGCTGTGCAAAGGTGTCCAATGAGTCGTGAGAGGATATTCTTTGACTGGGCTTAAGGAGATAGACATTGGGATAGCACTTCCAAGCATAAGGTTTACTAAGGCCTTGTAGGGGGTGTACTATGAAGGCTGTCTGGAGCCTGGGACCTCTTTACATCCAGCTCTCCCTCCATAAATACCTCCTAGCCAGAGTGCTTCGGTCCTCTGGCTCCAACTCTCTGCAGGTCAATCGTTTCCCCAAGCAGAGAGTGGGAGGTAGATTCCTCTCCTCAGCTGGCTCCTCGCTCTGGAACGGCCTTCCTCCCCACTCAGACTTGAGCTGGATCTTCTTAAATTTCAGAAACGTCTCAAGAGTTTCCTTTTCTCCTCTTCCTTCCATCTCCCCCTCCCATGCTAACTCCCCCTCTGCCACTGCGACTGAGGCCTGGTACCTCCAAAATCATACAGGGGCCAGACCACCCCAAACCAGTCCCCCCAGCATCCTTTGCCAGCACTTGCCCTCTGGCTCCCTTTTCTGGACTAGCCCAACTTGGTTCTGCCTGTCCACCGCACCCATCTTCCCTTTCCCCATTTCCTCTGTAACTTGCCACCTTGGCCCACCCAGCACTTGCCTGCCCCGCTTCCCTGGGGCTACCCCACTCTAGCACTTCTCCCTCTATCCCCTTCCCTTGCACTTACCACTTTTCCAAACACTTGCCCGGTTGTATTGTCACAAGGCCAAAATAACAGTTGTTGTTCTATCTTTTGAATCACATTCACCCCTCCACCCAAGACCCCACCATCTTGTCCTGTGGCACCTGGAAACACTTGTGTATAGGCGCCATACAAATGTCCAATAAATAAATAACTAAAATAAAGTAGGATCTATAAGCAGCCACTGGGAGGATTATAGTGGTGAGGTAAAGGAGGTAGAAAGTAGAGCATGAAGCAAGATCTTGCTTCATTGAGATGTTTCCAGATTAGAGCATTGTTGTTTGAATAGATGTGGCAGTAAATGCATACTGTTCACAGGACAGAGCAGGGCAGGGATCATGCCCGTGAGGTGATAACCTTACCCAGCCAACCCTCCTTGGTTTAGGTTTCTGGGAGTCTTCACAGGATCACTTTGTAGGGCAGATTTAGACAAACTGAAATAGCATTGCAGCTTCACTGGACTGGATCAGTGACTAATGGATCAAGTGAGAGGATAACATAGCAGGAGGCAACCCGTGAGATATTCATTGATGTGGGAACAGCCTTGACAGTAGAATCAGTTTGTTGATGGAATAGATGCTGATGTGGGGGACAGAGGTAAGGAGATGTAAGACAGCGGAGGAAGATATACTTAGTACAAGGGTTGCCAAGGATGCGCATAGTTGTGCATAGCAGCATGGTATTATTCCATATGAACGCCATTTGCATTTTTTACAGAGGAGGAAAGGAAGAATGGCTAGTTTGACTGGAGTCCAGAGAGGATAACAGTGCTTCCCACGTCCATGCACTATGTCTACAACTGTTGGGTTTTCAGGATTTTCCATATGATGAGCAGGGCTTGTGTGCATTACAGTTTACTGGAGGGAGTTATAAATGTAGTTTGTTGGATAGATAGATGCATATGCAGCGGAACTAAATTTGCTTGCTGCATAGCAGGTTCTTATTTGCTGCTGTTTAAAATTGTATAGCCAGTTTGACTTCATACTGCTTTAAAATCACCTGTTTGCATAGCCAGTACTATTTGCTGCTGTTTACATTAATTTGTTGTACAGACAGACTTATTTCCTACTGAGGTGTATTCATTTTCTGCATAACTAGTTTTATTTTCTGCATAATTTAACATAATATCACAATCTTGGCCTGAGTGGTTGTTATACATCCATAGATGTGCTCGAGATAGACTATAATTCAACCTAGTTACTATGTAGCTTGGTTTCTTCACTCACCCAACCTAACTGAACACCACATAACCAGTATCTTCTACATAGCCATATATATCTCATGCCAAATCAAATCACTTGCTTCATAGCGAGATTGTCTTGCCTGTCACAATCTGAGCCACTATGATAAAGTTAGGGAACCACACTGAAACATCAGCACTTGTAATGCCCCGCAATACCCAACGAGATCCATTGCATGGAAACAAATCCTAACCGACACCTTGCTGGAAAAACACAAATGTCAAGTTACCAACGAAAATCAGACCAGCACATGAGTCAACAATATTCACAACTGGCTGAATATCACCATGGACATTAAAGCCCCAAAAAGTAATTCAAATGTACACAAAATAAATTAGCCTCCAAATGGTTTACGCCCAAGCTGTATCATCAGAAAAGAAAGCTAGAAGCTTGGAAAAAAGTGGAGAAGAAGCAACCTACCACCAGACAAACTGGTCTACCGTCAGCAATTGTGGCACTACAGAGCTGAGACAATCTAACCAGAAAAATCCCATTACTCATAGAATGGACTCCAGTCAGAGGGAAGTCTTTAAAACCATTCCCAAATTTAAGAACCCTACAGCCTGCCACACAATGTCTGCATCCACACATGAAATCTATGAATCCGTCACGACACACATCAGCAAAAGAAAAGCAACAAATTCATGACCATCATGACAGAAAAGAACCACCAGTTCCCTAACCATCTAGGGAAGAGATAATTGCAGTTTATTTCACACGGTCATTACCTGCTTTCCATATTTTCGTAACAGAATTGCTTTCCATAATCAATCCTAGCAAACCAGCAGGCTCTCCAGAAGACCTGTGCCCCCGCCTCCCCCATATCTACAAACAATAACTAAGACCCCAGGTTGAACATCTGCTTTCCTGCCCCTTCTTAATGCCTCCATTGAGAGGGGCTCCTTCCTGATCATGTTCCTTCATGATAACCCTCCTTAAATAAACCAACCATCAATTCAAGTGACCCAGCCAGCTACAGCCCAATCTCCAAGCCTTTAATTGGCAAAGTCTCAAAATATTCATAAACGGGCAGTTTCAGAAATATATTCAGATCCACAACCTCCTCCGTGAATCCCGAAATGGATTCAGGTGAATTAGAGGAACAGTATACACTCTTTGTTCAATTTGCCAAATGCACGAACATGCTTTAAAATACTGCTGACAACTACACTACTGCAGGCATCCTATTGGACATGTCTGCAGCATCCAACACCATTAGTCATGAGATCCTTCTGTAAAGACAAAAAGGACATTGTGATTAACGGACTCGCCCACACTGGACCTTTCTGACTGGTAGAACAGAAATGACACACATTCAGCGCACTTAATTACAACCATGCAGTTTTCTAAGGCTCAACCCTCTTGCCTCTCCTCTTCAACATATGCTTGACCTCCTCTTCGATCTCATCGGAAAAATGGGTGAAACATGTTTCAACTATGTGATTGGGTGAAAAGCATGACCCTATCCAGGGGAGGGGTCACAGGACCCCAACAAAAACTCGCTCTCTTTTATAGCAGGACTGCAATTCACAGAATTTCCCTAAGAGCAACAGAGAAACCCCAAACCAGAATACACCAAAGGAGAAAACAACAATGCAAGCACAAACATGACCCATCCACCTTCACCACATCCCAACAGTAACCAGCACTCCAGAAAACCAGAAGGCTCAGCACAAAAGTAATCCAAATAAAAATTCCAGCAATCCTCCATGACAGGAAACCATCTGAAACTCTTGCTGAAACTGTGCTGCAAAGGGCGAGCTTAGAGGGGCTTTTAAAATCTCTCACCTGTGTAGCACATCTCCTGAGGGAATTACAGATACCTATTGGTGCAGGAAATTCACCAAAAAGGGGCGGGGGCACTGAACCACCAGCCCTGCGCTTAAAAAGCAGAAAGCAGCAGAGGCAAGTTGTAGGATTTACTGGTTAGGTCTCAGGAGGACCCAGAGGTGGACAGAGAGATCAGCCAGAGGACAGAAGGCGGAGCAGAGTGCTGGTAAATTGGCGACAGAGTTTAGAAAAGGTGAGTTACTTGAGAGAGAGAGTGGTGAGCAGTGTAGTGTGTGAAATTGGGAAAGGGGCGTTTAGAAGGTGAGAGTGAGAGAGAACTGTAAAGTGTGATATAGCAGTAGAGTAGTGAACCCATTACTTAGAGTGAGAGGGATTGAGTGTTAGGAGAGAGTGGGGCTTTTAGAGAGGGATTAAGAAGACGAGTGCGAGGAGTAGAGCATTATAGAGAAAAGTAGAAAGTGGGAGAAATGTGAGTGGGTGTAGTGGAAGTGTGAGCGGTGTTTGATGGAGAGTAAAAGCAGTAGTAGTGTGTAGGGAGTGGTAGTAGTAGGACAGACGAAGTGGTAACATCATAGAGTGGATGAGAGGACCAGTAATAGTCTGGAAGTGGACAGAGGGAAGTGAGGAAAAGGCACACTATCAGTGAGAGTAGTAGAATTGAGAGGAGCAGTACTTGAGTACTCCCTACTTGAGTGGTAGTAGGGAGAGGAACAGTTGTAGTACTTGTTAGAGGAGCAGTAGTAGGAATAGAGAAAGTAGCAGTGGTAGTAATGGTAAGAGGAGCATTGCTAGTAGTGAAGAGAAGTGTTGTGGCAGTGTGTAGAAGGGAGAGCAGCTGTAGTGTGGAGAAGGTAGATTAGTAATAATAGTGAGGGAGAGTGGAAGGAATTAATAAGTTAAAAGGAGACAGTGAAACATCGAGGAGAGGACAGCAGAGGATAACAGGCGAAGAGACGTTAATAGTGAGGGCACTGGAGGCTTTAAGGTAAAACTGCACAAAAAAACACCACCCTGTTAAAACCTACCATCTGCATAAAGGGCCAGGTAGAAGGTCCATGAGGTAGACAGACAACCAACGTCTCAGGGACTCCAGCTTAGGCCAAGTCAGAAATCAGAAAGTAGGGATTACCGAGCAGCAGAACTAACCTAGGTTAGGGACGTCTGGGTTAGGGCGGTGATCCCAAGGGAGGACAGAACGAGAAGAATGGCCCTAACTCCGTTTTCCCACCCTTTTCCAGCCAGTACACCCTGCTGGACCATCTGTTTGTCTAACTTGCATTATCTACAAATCCGGTCGATACAACCCTGTTGGAATCTCCAATAAAATTATTGAACCTTCATCGCAATTCTTTGAATTATTTGGCTATCTCTGACATATGCTATAAACTCACCAACGACCAAACAACAGACACAACTAACATCAACACTTGCCCGTCACATGTGGACACATGGATGACCTCTCAGAATTAGGCTCAGCCCATTCTTAGGATTAGCAGTGCAGTGCCATCTAAGTCCACAGAAATGGCCATGACAGATGCAATGGGATCTGCCCTTGCCTAAATGGACATGAAAAATCCGGAGTTCACAATATACAGTGACCTCACACTAGTGGCACCAATGCATCAGCAATATTTTCCTCCATGACCTTCACACACGGCACCATGGTAGCTATCGCAATGGTATTATTCAAGACTTGGCTACACCAGAATCCTTGACCTTGGACTAGCAGCTTATTTACTCAACAAACTACACATTGTTCGAAACCCGGCAACCAGATTACTCTTTAAACTGAAAAGAGATGAACACATCACCCCAGCACCCTACAGTGGCACCCGTCATATATAAAATAACCACTTCAAAACCCTATGCATTGCTCACTGCTCCTACTATAATAGAAGCTACGTTTCCATCAGAAGGACATTCCTGTGCTACTTACCATCCAGAATATTATGACCCAACAATGATCCACTAGCAATGGTACTTGGTAATGGAAATGTCTTGGAAAGGCCCCTTTTTCACCCACCTCACAATCAAACTCTGGACTCCATACCTAAATACCTCCATATAGAAGAGCATCTAACTTTCAGAAAGCAGCTAAACCTCACCTTAACCTCCTCCCATACCATGTACCTTTAAACTACAGAACATACCATTAACCCTCATGTACCCCACCGACTAACCTATCAGAAAAGGGCCCACAAGGGCCAGACTCCACACAATCAAAATGGAACACAACAATTTTCACTGCAAGTATCTAACAAGCTACCTTATTCACTTCACAAGTAGGCACATGCTCCCTCGGTCCTGGAGGCTCCCCTTACATTTGCTTCTCTTCCCTCCCACCATGCATAGCCCATTTCCATAATCCCCTCAACTAACCTACCTTCCTCTGAAACCTTGTCATTCCACCTTACACCACACTTGATTGTCTCCCACAGATGGCTATCACAGTCCTAGCCAATACTACATAAACACGACGGAGCTACGCCTAATGCTGCACTCTTCAGTTCTGCTTCACTCTGCCAATTTAGTGGGTAAGATTGCCTTAAGCATATTTAACTGTTCCAGTCTTTGGACTCCATTTTCCAGTTAAGAAACTTACTGACACACATGACCTGGGTATGTCCGGGCTGCACCTATCAAAACAATAGGTTTCAAATCGACCTCTTCCACTATCCCACCAATAACCGCATTGAGAAAGAAGCAAAGGGAAATAGACACACACGGGTATGGCTTGCTAGCTGAATGGATTCTGCATGAATGTTATGTCTGCCAAATAGCCTGACTTAAATATGTCTACTGGGATGGGCTTCCGGGCACATGGAATGCCTTACTGGAACACTAATAACCATGTAGTGAATACACATGTAAACATTGTGTGGGACACAGTCCAATGTTGAACCAGCAGGTATTGAGAAATTGGCCACCTTTCGAGTATAAAGTTACTTTCTGCTTCCATGCAATTTCATTCAAAAGCCCATTAGCATTATAGTATATATTTGTCCATTAGCGGCACAAAAGCCATTAGTTGCAGAACGTAAAATACTAATACCGATGACTGCAATGCCTAAAACCATGCATAGGCCAATGGGGTTTATTTTCCTAATGAAATGTTTGCCATTTTAAAATTCCATTGGCATGTTTAATATTCTGTCATAATTTGTGGATTAGCTCAACCACCCCCCCCTTTGGATGGGTAGTGCATATACATATAAGGCAGCAGATCACTTTAGGAATTTGCTATCTTATGGGCAGACCTCAAGTTGTGGCCAATGTCATTTTTAACATGTAAAAGTCCTGAAACATGCCTTTCTTTGACAGGTTTGGGAAACCTCACCTAACATTTTGAACAATTCAATCTGCATTTCACACAAATGTGTATTTAGCTAGTACGGGCCCGCCCACGAAGGAACCTTATTCAGTTGTTTTTTTTAATTGAAGATTATAACTGGATTTGACAATCCATTTAAACATATAATAACACAAACAATTGCAGTTGTGCAATAGAATGTCTGGTAAATCATAACAGAATTGTAATATCCTGACATTAAAAGTAAAATCAACTCTAATCGACATGAACATTATTTCAATATATATATAACATACTTGACAGCATCCGGAAATTAAGGTTGTCCTTACAAGAAAGCATCTTGATAAAAGGATAACTACTGGAAAGAAATTAAAGAGGAAGGACGTATTACGCACTATAATGTCCTCCTGTAAGAGCATCATAAGGAATACAAAGTTCCTTCATATGCCTGCATTATACCCAATAATGAAGGTGCACTGGCACATTTTTATTCCAAAATGATTTCATCTTAAAGTATCTCCCTTTAAGGTTGAGGACCAAGTCTTTTGTCTGATGATACAAGGCTTGTCATTCATAAATAACAACAAGAAAGTGAACCAACAGACTCTAACAGAACTTAAGAGGCATGGACAAGTGTGATGAACAGGTTTGAAAACCAGATATGTTTGTAGAAGAGTGTTGAGGTATGTAGTGTTGGTTCTTCAAACTGATACAAGAAGAATTGTAACTAATTATTCAATAAAGCGGATCAAGATTTCTAGGAAGACCGATTTGGCATCCGCTAGTAGACACATTGAATGCTCACATGCAGCAATTTTAGTTAATTCACTTACCCA
Organism: Ambystoma mexicanum; assembly: GCF_040938575.1. NCBI lineage: Eukaryota > Metazoa > Chordata > Amphibia > Caudata > Ambystomatidae > Ambystoma > Ambystoma mexicanum. Next base: position 771,313,865 of record NC_090922.1, read on the forward strand.
TTCTGTTGTGGTTGGTATTGCGGTTTTCTTTCAACATCTAGGAATACATAATTTAGCAACCATGATAGCAGTCGCCAACCATATCTGTGAATGATTGGTCAATTTGTCTCTATTTGTAAAGTCATGAAGCACGACCAATTCAGGGTTGGCTTCCAGGGATTGACTCATTGTGTAACTGAGTTGAGCAATAGTATCAGACTAGTAGCCTCAAAGATTTGGGCAGGAACATACAATATGTGAGTTGTTTGCATTATTTTCATTAGATGTCCAACATCTACTGGAGGTATTATCTTTAATCCTACTGAATGAGTTTGACTTGTGTCCAAAGCCAGTGTTGCAATGTTGTAGGAGTTCAAACTGTAAATTGTAAACATGTTTCACGCAGACCTTCGGATTAATGGTAGAGTGGGCAGGACTGTTTATCTGAAGAATTGCAATCTAGAACCTTCCCCATTTCTCTTTTAAAAGCAGCTTCACACTGGAATTATCTGCCTTATCAACTAGGGATGCGTAACATGCCGGGACTATACCTTTTGTATCTTCACATCCAAAAAGTAAATTTGCAAGCGGGCGCTACATATTGGGTATTTTGTTAGAGATGTAGCATTTTGGAAACTACTTTTTAGTTATAAATATTGTCATTCATAATTTTGTTTTAGAAATGTTAATCAATTCTGTAATATGGAGAAAGGTAACTGTTAAAGTTTCTCTATCGACTATCTCCTAGAGATGCAAAATATTTAGCGACCCAACCTGGGCAATAGACCAGATGCTCCTCAATTTGCAGCCTACGATTATGCCGTAGAGGATCTTCAAGATGCAGATAAAGGTCTATTTTCAGTAGTTTTTGTACTTTTTCCAGCTATATATGGTAGCCCGTAACATTGGATTACAATGAATTGTTTTCTATTTATGTATTCTAGCCAGGTTCAATGATGTCCAACCAGCCTTTTCCTACAGTAAGGCAAAGCGGTTTATTCTTGAGAACATGGTTGTATTTGCTGTCTATAGGTACAAACTCAATATTCTGTAATGCTAACCCCCCACAGGTGGTTGCCAAGAAATGTTTTGCCGTTCCAACCCTTGGACTTGTGCAATCCCACACACATTTCTTGATCTTCTTCTTAACCAATAACCATCAGGATTTTCCATTTTTTTAGTGGCAACATGCTAAATACATAGTTCACCTTCAACATTGCTGTCATGTCTACCATCTGAATCGTACTACAGTAACACAGATTTACTACAATCAAACACTTACTGTCTGTTGAAAAAATGTGGTCCCTAAAGGGGTTACATTATCCTGAACCATATTGCACAATCCTAGGATCAATTTAATATAATATGGCATGCCTTTAAAAGTCTATTTGGAAGGATAAAGGTGTATTTCATTTCATTTCAATTTATTGAATTTATAGAGCGCCTTTCGCCCAAGGCGCTGAACAAAATATATCAAAAGCAGTACAAACACAAGAAAATGTAAACAAGGGTAAAAACAGAAGAGGGAAAAGCAGGTAGAATTAGCTGGCAAGAGAAGATATAAGATGAGTTTTTAGGTTTGATTGGAAAATATGAAGAGATGTGGCAGAGCGAAGTGAAAGGAGAAGAGAGTTTCAATGTTTAGGAGTTAGAAGAGCAAAGGAACGGAAACAATAAGAGGCACAGGGGGTTTCGGGACGGTTAAGAGAAATACATTCTGTGATCTGAGAGAGAGAGATGAAACACAGAACAAAAGTAATGAAGAAAGATAAGGGAAGCCACACCATGGGTATATTTGAAAACAATAAAAAGGGGTAGAGGAGACGTGACTCAAAATGAGTAGGGAAATAGAGATCAAAGAAGATGTAATAGAAGACTGAGTGGATAAAGAAAAAAGGATCAAACAAATGAATGGGTCTGCCTCTCCCATACCGTTGTCTCAATTGTTGGTTCTATGTTAAGTACCAGACACACCTCGCTCGATTGATACAAAGTGTATGTATTTAGAGGTAAAGACCAACTGGTCTATTAGCACACATTAATAGAGAGTTGTCCATTTCAATACATACAACAAATATGAAATATTGTCAAAACAAGAAGTTTGAAGTGAATGCAAACTCAAAATTCAATATCATTCGGTGGAAACAATACAAAGCCTACTATTGTGTTGGGTCACAACAGGGGTCAATACAGTGATTACATACATTACAATGAAGCAAACATGGAAATTGAAACAGTGTTAACAATTAGGCACTGTACTCGTAATTGCAGAATTGTCTACACAATTGTGTTTCGGCCTTCACTGACTGTTGTGCCAGCCAATCTTAAGCAGGCCTTCACCAGGACGGAAAAAGAGAACAGATGGACTGCTCTGTGTGTGTGCTCAGCCTATGGGAAGAAACAAATAGGCAAGGGTCAATGCTAGGGTACTCAGGTATAGGTAAGGTAATAGAAATAAAACTAATGACTTGACTGTCTATAAATGACTTTCTTCCTGTGCTAGGAAAACAAAATGGATTCTGCACGTATTCGAAACAGAGGCAAGGCCCATGGTGATTCGGGTGGTCTCTGGATCTTCTTTATTCAAGAAGGGATGACCTGTGTGGTGAAGGCAGGTGTCAGATATAAATACAATGGTATGCACCCTCCTCTCGTTGGGATAGCACAGTCTGTTTATACGCCAAGAGTAGATTCAGTTGGCTTACCTGTAAAACATACAGTGTCTTTTTAAAAGTTGACGTAGGGTTGGTTCGGGATTTAATTATCCATACCAGGTTGCCACACGCATAAGGTGTGGTGATGTATAATATTTGAATACTGGGGGGCCGGGTGGCCTCACTGTACTTCTATTCCCTGAGGGGTCAAAAACAGGGGAAGGTCTATTAGATGACTAAACGTATCAGGGCTAACAGTCTCATACAAACGTTGATGTCGGTCCGTAAAGATTTTTTTTTTATATATACACTCGTTACCTGTATAGAGTGGAAACTCAGTGAGTCAGCGGAGGTGCCGCAGCGCTGGTGCCGCTGTCAGCGAAGTATCTCATGAGAAGAGCCCTCAAAGGGGAGTATGCTTCTGTGCCTTGTTTAAGGAGATATATGTTAGGAGGCAGCGCACAAAGCAAAGGATTACCTGTAGGAAGGGATCATGGTGCATACCCGCAGGCATCTCTGTGTGCGAGTGTCATTCCTGCATCTGTGTTGAGAGCAGCCACTTACCTGCGCGTGAGTCGCTGTAATCCAAACTGTGATTCAGCATCGAAGGGTTGCTATAGCTACTGTTGTTTTTATATGCGGCGGCCATTGTGGTTATATGGCCAGTTCGGCAGATGCACTATGTCGCCAGAGGGTGGTGAGCCGTGTGTCATCATCATGTGGCTTTGCAAAAATGACAATTCAGTTAATGGATGCCCAAGAATAATTATGGAATGAGCAAAAATCGATGTTATGATATGGTTGTCATGGCAACTGTGGACGTGTCTATAGTCTCAACATAGACGCAGAAAGAGAACAAAAGAGAAGGATCAAAAGCAGCACCCAAGTTGCACGTGGATGCTGAAAAAGGAAGAGAAGATGAAGAAAAGAGAGAGACAGAGGAGGAATACTAGGGGAAATAGTAGAGGCAGGAAAGAACAGAACCTCCGTTTTAGAAGGTGGAGAAAATGAGAAGACATCCAGTTTTGAACATCAGAAAGATAGCTTGAAACAGTAGAGTGCAAAGCAGAATCAAAGAGGAAAAGGAGAAAAAGATCTGATTATCAAATGTGTACAGATGAAAAGAAAGATTGAATGAAGAAATACGAGCAGAGAGAGCAACAGTATAAAGAGAGAAAAGAAGAGGACCAAGTACAGAGCATTGAGGGACCCCATATAGGAGAGGAAGTGAAAAACTCATCAATAAGTAATTCCAAGGTGATACAATTAATAAAAACAATTACAAAAATAGTAAGTGACCTTTTATAATCCTCTATGATTAACTCTTCTCTATAGAGTATTTTGTCGGTGGGTAGGATGTGAATCTCTACTTCCTTTGTAGGTTTTATAAATATACCTTTGTGATCTAACACCTATGTTGAATTACAGAGGGTTATACTTTCAACATGTTTCTGTTCATAATCTATAAATAGTGAACATTGGTCAGAAAATTTCAATCTGTTGTCACTGTTCTATTAAGGGTCTGTCTCTGTTTCCCCTTCTGCACTTTAGGAGTTTTATTTGCACGTGTTCCGCTTTAGTAACGTGTTATCAATAACAGAAACACTTAGTGTTGTTTTTATCTCGCTACCATCAAAGTTCAATTTATATATTGATTCCTAATCTTATTGTCATTATTTAGAGCTACAATGACAATAAGATTAGGAATCAATATAAAGATTTAACCTTGATAGTAATGGGATATAAACAACACTAAGTATTTCTGTTTTTGATAACAGGTTACTTAATCGGAACATGTGCAAATAACACCCATAATGCGCAGAGAGGCTCCTAGTAAGACGCAAATGATGAGTGATATGGAGAGTAATATATTAATATCCTATAACCGAAGGACCCAAGGGAAGGATAGAAAAACGGGAATTGTAAACTGTTCCCATGTTTTACTTTGTATTTTAAGACATCCAGAAGTAAAAGATATAACTACTCTAAATACCTGAAACAGGAGCATAAAGACCCACGTGAAACAGGTGGGTCTAACATACTTGACATAGGAACTGTAAAATAATAGCATAAGAAGAGAGGACTCGAGAGAGAAGAGAAACACAAGGTTAAATGTTTATTTTGTTTTATACAGATGCATATAGAGGATAAGACTACATAGGAGTCAACCCCAATGCTCACTAGCTGCCCCCAAAGACCGACTCAGGTAAACATACCTTGCACCTCAGGTCAACTCTCAGACTAGATATAAAGTCTGTAAAAATCCAGACTAGATGTTAAAAGCTCCAGTAGAAGCTTGGGAGGTTTGAACAAAGGTGGTTCTAATTGTCTCAGGGATGCAGTTCTTGCACTGTCAGGGTCTCATATTACTAGCAGCTCCCATGTAGGTGATACTATTGGGCATGCTGCTTAGATGATGCCTTAAGACCTAGGTGCTGCTGAGTCTTTGATGACGACTGAAGAGTAATCTTTAGTTAGCAATGGCAGCACTATAGATCATATTGTCACCAGGGACCTTTTGATATCGCAGGTGGTTCACAACACCCAGAAATTGGACTTAGAGACAATGAATTTAACCATTCCACCCCCCCCCCCATAGCCATCCTGGGGTTCATGACAAATAGTCCTTTTTAGCACTTAGAGTAGTGTTGTTGAATACTGGATCCTTAATTAAGCATGCCTTAGAAGTAGCCACATATATCCAGGAGTGCAATATCGATATTTGCGCAATCACAGAAACCTGGGGTTATGACGCAGCTGGTCCCTCATTGGGGTTAGCTATTCCAGAGGGTTACAGTTTGCTGCGTCAAGATAGATTGGAAGGAAGGGGGGGGAGAGCAGCAATAATATTTAAATCAAATTTAAAAATCTGGAAGGTTTCTATTCAAGTTCTCCCCGGTGCGGAAGCTATACTAACAAAAATTGGTATCAATGCTGAAGATACCATTAATTTACTAGTGCTATAAAGATCACCTGGATCAGGACAGGATTTTCCAGATCTATTGTCCAACTTGCTTTTACCCTTCCTTAAATATAATACTAAAGTTATAGTTATGGGTAATTTCAATTATTGGCTAGGATGCGACACGGACACTAAAGCTATTGCCCTGGAAGTTGCTCTGGGCCATCTTGGTTTTAAGCAAAGGGTTAAAAACCCCACACACATTAAGGGTAATACGCTGCACTGGGTGGGTACCCACAATATCTGTATTAGTGACCCGGAAGTTCTTTTATGTCCCTGTTCAGACCACTCTTTTGTACACTTTGTGATTAATAATGAATTGCCCATAAGGAACAATGGGAAAAGTAAAATCTCTATCTTAACAAGACATTGAAACTGAGGCCTTAAACCCTTAGATATCCTCTTTGGTCCCAGAGGTTTTGACAGCTGAAACAGTGCTAGAGATGACCAACCTCTTTGTCTACTCCTTTCATGATATCACAGAGACTCCAGCTCCTCCAAAAAAGAAACAACTTGCATCTGCCTGGAAATCTAATTCACGGTTTAACTTAGAACCTGCAGTAGCTGAAATCGATTAAAATAAAATGCGTTCATGTCTGAAAGTCACGTCAGGATGGCACCAGATTGGAAGCATATAAAAAAAGCAGCCAATATTTATAAAACTGCAACAGTGGCTACAAAAAAAGTCATGCTTGATAACAGAATTTTGAAGTCTAGTTTAGAAAACTGTTTAAAATACTGAAAGAACAAAACCCTTAAATGCGGCAGTAACACTATTACCGCCGCATTTAAGGGTCCACCAAATCATGGCCTTGGCGGATTTCCCCCCAGCTGCAAGCTGGGGGGAAATCCGCAGCAAATCTGCTGATTTTCATGCTATTACCGCCAGCGGGAAATCCGCCGGCAGTAATGGCGCAAATTTTCCCCATTGGGCCTAATGGGTAATGAGGAATTCCCGAATGGGCCCAATGGGGAATGGGCACTAACCATTCCGCCAAACCCATGATACGGCGCTAATAGCGCCGGGGGGTTTGGCGGTAGGGCTAATAGCGCCGGCGGTAGGGCTAATAGCGCCGGCGGTAATAGTGCCAGCGTTATCGCCCAACTCATGGTGAGGCCCAATATCTTTATGGTGCCATTCTTTGATTTATTAGACGAAATAACATAGCATTCGCTAACTATGCGGATGAAACGCCATGTGTCATCCCGCTTACAGGATCCTACCTTGAAGATGAATGCAACATAAATAAGGTTTATGACCTTATCCAAACTTGGATGCTGCAGAATGGCCTGGCGTTGAACAAGGAAAACACAGAACTCATGGTGGTGGGCATACAGTAGAAGACAAAATATTATTAAGGCTAGATCTTCCGTTAAACAGGACATGCGACTCACACAAATGGAGGCAACTGTTAGAGAACAGTATTTCAAATTTGACCCCATTTCAGAGGCGGATATGCTAGAGGTGCTGAATAATATGAATCCTACCACTTGTGCAGAAAACATCCTACTTCCTACTATTATCCTCCAACACAAAGACATTTTTGCTCCTATCCTTCGGAGAATAGTGAATGCATCTTTCCAAGAGGGCACAGTTCCTAGAGATCTGAAGAAACTCACTATCACACCGCTGGTAAAAAAAGCTGGCTTGGATCCTAAGGATCCAGCTAACCTTCGCCCTATAACTAACTCGAACTTTGTTCTTAAACTCCTAGACAAGGTTGCAACACAGCAACTTCAACACTTTGTAGAGAACCAGGAAGTTTTGCACCAGCAACAGTCAGGCTTCAGGGCGTCTCACAGTACTGAGACAGCCATGCTGGACCTGCAGAATCAGATGCTGAGTTTGCTTGATAAGAATAAGTTAGGGATGTTAATGCTCCTTCATCTAAGTGCCGCTTTCGACCTAGTGGACCATCATCTACTCATCAAGGCACTTAGAGAAAATGTGGGATGTTCCGAAGGAGCCCTGGGCTGGCTTTTGTCATTTCTATCTAACCGCCAAGCTAGAGTCCACTGGGGTAACAGTTTTTCTGATCCCTGTGACATCCTATTTGGAGTTCCCCAAGGGCCCAGTTTATCTCCCATGCTATTTAATATATATATGCGCACCATGTGCAGCTTATTGGTGGAAGCAGGAGTGTCGTTCACGAATTACGCGGATGATACTCAACTCATATTGGAACTGGGGGGTAGACATCACGCCATGGATAGCGAATTGATCGCCAGGATATACAAGACAATAGACGACTGGATGCAGGCAAATTGGATGTGCCTGAATGACTCAAAAACCGAACTGATGTTGTTTGGTTCCAGCCGCCAGCTGGCAAATTTGGGCCCTGAGTTCAAATAAAAAATGCCACAATCCTGGTGGCCCCCAAAGTGAAAACACTGGGTATGATGGTCAACTCTGCGGTCGACTCCCATGCCCAGACCTGCAAAAAAACACGGCGTATTATCTGAGATTAATGAAAGCTGTCAAGCCGTTCCTTAACGAAGGTAATATGGCCACGATAGCCAGAGCCATTATCCTATCACGGCTTGATTATGGGAACGCTCTGTTGTTCGGGGCCTCTTCCAAGGACTTATCTAGCTGCCAAGTGATCCAGAATAATGCGGTCAGGCTTGTCAAGAACCTAAAGAAGAAAGATCATACTACGGCAGATAGACTATCACTGCACTGGCTCAGGGTAGAGGAGTGTATCAAGTTCAAGGCCCTCTGCTTGGTGCACAAGTGCCTTTACGGCTCTGCGCCGGTTTATTTGAAAAAGAGCTCAGTGCCCTATATACCGAAGAGAAGTCTACGCTCGGAGGGAAAATGTCTGCTGTCTGTCCCCAACTTCAAGCTGAAATCTGGTTTGGGTAGATCATTCTTGGTGATGGCTCCCAAATTATGGAACAGCATGCCTGAAGCGCTGAGGTCAGAAATAAACCACCTTACCTTCAGGAAGCACTTGAAGACACACCTTTTCAGATGAAGAGGCTGGCGAAAGCAATGCTTCGGGGTCCCTATTAGGCCGCAGTGTTCGTTACTTAATGTCTGTCATGTTACTGCTGTGTTGTAAGTTCAAGCGCCCTGATGCCCTCGGGCTACCGGCGCTATACAAAATAAAATACATACATACATACATACAAGATTACTAAGCTCGGTCCTAGTTATGAATCTTTTTCTATTGCAGATTGCAAAATCGATGTTAAGGAGAAAGTCAAAACATTGGGCATAGTAGTGGACCAGAATATCAATATGAAGGTGCAGGTTAGCAGTGTGGTCGCCTCCTCAACCTATTACATAAAACTGCTGGCCCACCTTCGGCTTCTTATATCTCAGAAAAATTCTGGGTCGATTGCAAGAGCCATTGTAGGTGCAAAGATTGACTGTAGCAGCCTATTGATAGGTTTGCCTAAAGCAGAGTGTAACCACCTCCAGTTTATTCAGAATAGCGCTGTGAGGGTGGTTGTAGGTCTTAAGTGGAGAGAGCATGTATCTGAGGCCAGGCGGAATCTGCATTGGCTCTTGGTAGAAGCAAGAGTTCAGTTCTGGATTCTACTAATAACCCATAAATGTTGTGTTGGACCTATGCCAGTTTATTTGAAAGACCTTCTTGTGGATAAAAATAATTCGAGATCTCTTAGATCTAATAACACAAATCAGCTGAAGATTCCCCCTAGCAAGACTAGCAAAGCATCAAAGGGTGCCTTCATAAAAGCAGCCCCCAGAGCTTGGAATTCCCTTCTGCCTCACATGAGGGAAATAACGTCAACAGACATGTTTAAGAAAAAATGAAAAATGCTGTTATTTAGTTAGATCGTTATTTTTTTACACTTATTGATAAATCCGGACAAGCTCTTCCATGTATCTGTCTTAGGTATTTGTTTGTTTTTCTGTGCGCCCTTAAGCCTTCGGGTCCCAGGTTTGTGTGTTATAAATGCTAAGTAAGTATAACCCTCTGTAATTAAACATAGGTGTTACATCACGAAGGTATATTTACAAAACCTAAAAGGAAGTAGAGATTCACATCCTATCCACCGACAAAGTACTCTGTAGAGAAGAGTTAATCATAGAGGATTATAAAAGATCACTTACTATTTTTGTAATTGTTTTTATCACTTGTGTCACATTGGAAATACTTATTTATGTGTTTTAACATTATGTCTTAACTATCTAATACATGTTCTTTGTATATTTCCAATCTAAGTGAAAGGACGGATCATTGTAAATCTTGAACTGTCAGTTTTCCTTACCTCACTGTTTGATATATTATGTAATTTCAGTAAGCCATGCCATCTCCACAGCTTGTATTTGTGTGAACATAATTCAAAGGAATGGTGAAAAAAAGGTAAAAAATCAAAAACCTTCATTTTTAAAATTGTAATTGTCCATTTCATTTTATATTACTACACGTTCTGTATTCATTTACACAAACAGAATGTAAACTCCTAAAGAATCAATCATTACAACTTGAAACAAGAAATGTTTTAAACACAAATAATCAGGAATATCTACATATGCAAAGTAATATACTAACTAAATCCCAAGTGTTGAACAAACAAATAATACATTATCAAAAATAAAATCACAAAAAACAAGGGTCAATATAAACATGTAAATGATGGCAAATACCAAGAAACATCAACATGTATCATAAATCGTACAAATACCTTCCGGCTTAATAACAGTTCAGTTCGACTTCCTCAGAACTGCCAAATTCAATGAGATACACTTCCCAAACATTAGTAATACAAAAAATCCAATCATTAAAGAACACAGACATTTTCACTATGTTAATTAGACTCATATTAAATCAGAAAACTTGCTTATAACATGAAATATTGACGAATGACTGCCACATGTCACTCACACTTGATAAGCAGATCAAGACAAGGAGCGACTTCAATTGTTTGCAATTTTACTCGAACTGCAGAGTAAAGAAAAAGAAAGCCAATATAATGAACTATCTCTCATTAGTCCTCACAGGAGATCTACCAATCAATGCAGCACAAGTTCTAGCAAGCCATTCTAAAGAAGAATCTGTACTAAGAAATTATTTCGGCCACCTTATCTAAACTCCATTTTGTGTCAAACACCCATTTCAAATCTTCAATGTAAATGCACTCAAAAAGGCCAGGTCATCCGGTCTAAACTTCAAAACGGCATCTCCCAAATCACCTATGCAAACAAGTAAACAAGAAAACCAAAAAATCTGAAGCTTCTATACGATTTAAAAAAATAATCTTACAGTCTTGCTTGCAGGAGTACACATGCAGTAATGTCTACTCAGTTCTAATCCCCAACTGGGCATGTATCCTCTTCCTCTCAAGTGCCACTTCACTGAATGTACTAATTGTATGGGTCACAGGAACAGACATATAAGAATACGTATTAGAGCATACGTGGTGTATACACATGGTAAAAGCAGCTTGATGTCACCACATCATTGTGGAATTTCATACTATAGCTTTCGGATTTGGTCAAAATGACTGAATCCAATTTGCCTACCCCTCCAAAAGACCTAATATACATACCACAAAAAGTTAGAACTACCAAAAGTTCGAACTTTTTGTGATAAGTATATTAGGTCTTTTGGTGGGGTAGGTAAAACAATGGCTGCGGGGGTGTCCCCTGCAACACCCCGCTGACTATACTATACAGTATAGCGAGTATTTGTATCCTCCAACAAAGCGGGGACCAGTTAGATCAATGCTTTTATCCTATAGAAACAGTTTAGGATCCTTGTAAACTGCTCAAAACATGTAAGAAATAAGAAACAAAATGGCATATCTGGACAGCTCTTTCATAACTTCAGATTCTTATATATTAGACTAAGGACTAGCAGCTGTCACTCAGCAATGCCTTCAGTAGTAAGGTACCCACTAAAATGCCTCAGAAGAGGGCGGGCAATCGACAGTGGCAATGTCCCCATTGGACTTGAGCAGGGGACCTGTAACCTGGCAATCCCAGCTAGGATTATTGAATAAATAGCTTAGAGGAGAACCACTCTGTTGTTTCATTGGTTGAATTAGAGAACTCAAAGTTTCTTTTCATAGTAGTGAAGCCAGGAAATTCAGAAGGGAGGAAGACTCTTCCCAAAATATCCATGGGGAACCGAGGTTCACTTGCTGGGATAAATAAGAAGCACCCCTGATGCCTGTTGAGGGTCACACACCCAGGGCTGCCAACTCGTGCATAAAAGTGGCTCAGAATACTCCAGTCTGTAGAAAAAACGTAAGGCAGCTCCAGTTCAACTGGTTAGTGGCAAACAAATAACCTACCATCCCAAAAGGGAAGACTTGTTGCTGCTGCAGTTGCTTGGCTGACCGATCACATCATATGAGCCAGGATCGAGCCATTGAACTGTCATTGAACCAGTGTGCCCCCATGCAAGGGACTGCTGCCTGAGCCGCTGAGCCCCCGCTTTTCCTAAATCAAACAGACTAACTGAACGATTGAGCCAGAGACAGAGCCCCTTCGGGTCCTCTTACAGACCTCCAGATGATCTGATTGAATTCTGCTTTGCACCACTGTACACATGATTACCTCATCGAACCTCCAATCTTGAAGACACTAAGCAACCAGATTGACTTTTGAAAATGGCAAAAAAGCTATCACAACGCTGTTGAGTCACCAGAGGTGTGGTTGGGGAAAAAAGGTTCGAGTACCAGAGAAACTAGGTACCCTGGCATTATCATGGGCACTAGAGACCGATTTAGCCCTTTGTAATGAACTTGACCCCAAGAAAGATTCTTTAAGACCATTATTGCGTCTTTCCTTTTTGCAAATAATTACCAACTTTTGACATCATTCTTGTATTGTAATCCTCAGCTGCCAACTCTTCCTATGGCTGATACTGAGTCTGTGTTACTTTGCTTTGTCTTGCAAAGATGCGCTGTGATTTAGTGGTTCTTGTGTCTGTAGTAAAGTGTGTTATTTTTATACAGACCTGCATGGACATTCATTTTGTTTTGGAAGTTATCATGCTGTAATTGTGTGGATGCCTGCTGACCTACCAATGTGGAGTATAGCCTGCCCTCAGGCAAGTATGCTATTTACTTTTGTCTGCTCAGTTTTTGCTTAAAATGCCTTTGAGCCAGTTTGTGACACAAGCCTCCCCAATTGTACTTCTTCACAGGGGTTCTCGATGTGCCTAAATTGGACCCTGTTGCTTAGTCGAAAATGTTTCCTACCATGATCCAACATACAATTCAAAACCTTGTAATGGCAGCATTAACTTGTATTACAAGGGCATGCTGAGTCATGCTGGTCATTTTGCAATTTATTGGACCTTCGCTTCTTCCTAATTGCCCTTACTGTGTGCCCCCATCTATACATTTTGATCTACATCAGGTGCATCAACCAATTAAGCTATCCAACTAACTAGACATTGGTTAGATGAAGATTCCTTAATCCGAGTCCAGAAGAATTCAGAACTCATTAAACAGACTTACTCTTTCAAGCACCGCAAAGGAGGGTGGGTTCTCTACTGATGGCAAAACTGCAGGGGTGCCTTCCAAGTGGCCCTATATGATGTTTGACACCTTCTGCTAGTTCTGGCTTTTGTTGTGTGAAAACATCTCTCTTCATTCTCTGACTTCTAGACTCATACCTTTGAGCGGGGAAACCAAACGTGCCGCAAGCCCCATCTTTCAAAGTTCCTTTTGATGAGAAGCCAGGACTGGCGGAAGGTGACACACATATAACAGGTGGCAGCTGTGCCTCAATGGGGCATCTGTGTAGTCACTAACTTGCAAACATTAGTAACATGTATGGAGTAATTTATCCTTAGGAAACAATTATACAGGTACAGGAAGTAGACAGCTGTTAATTGTGTGCACAATGGCATGAAACAATGTGGAGGCCAGGAGAGGAAAATCAAGAACGCGTTGCAGCCTCACAGAAGGGGGCATTGCAAGATTAGGGTGACGCAGCACAGAGCATTGATGCATTCACGGCAGAGGTCTCTGGGAAACCTGCAGATTTAAGGTTTGAGTCTGTATGGCGTCTCCTCAATGTTTCATTCTTCCAGGCGTGTTCGATTACCTTGGGTAAGTGAGTGTTATTATGAAATATTGACAGGGAATAGCAATACTTATATCAAGTTTGCATCCAGTGCATCATGACAGATTTTATTTGTAAGTGCTGTAATAATAGCTGTTAATGCCCACAAAACGATGAATGGCTGCACTGCCTTAGCAAATTTGGAACTTGCAAAGGGGCACAGTCTTGCCCCATAACACAGTTGAAGGTTAATTCATAAACTATCCTCTGGGACACTCGACTTCAAATATCCGGGACTCTGGAGAAAGTATTTTGCATTTTATAAATATGATGCAAGCATCTGCCATCTGATGGCAATACCTGTGTAATTCGTGAAAGTAGCTGCTGCCGGATGTTTTCTGTGTACTCTTGTCTGGTATTAAATGGGAACACGTATCAGGGTGTGAGTACCTGGGTATTGGATGGTGGTACATGAGATGCGGTTTGGCCACCTGGCAAATGATGTCAAATACTGCTGCTGACATATGATGGCAACGCTGGCTAACGGAAAACACAAATTCACTATACACTATTGCCAATTCTTGTTCTTCTTGGATGCAGGCTTCATTCAGCTCTCTCTGAGGGTCCGGTATTAAAGATGTAGGCGAGCTTTGCAAGGCTCTGCACCTGGTGTTATCACTGATTTGCCTGGATCACCTGAAGAGCTGGCGCGTGAAGTGTAAATACGTGCAGGATATACAGTTCAACTGTGCACAGTGAAACCAATGATTCCATGGACCAACAATGCAAATTGCCATTACCTTCCATTTCTTATTAGGTCTGCTGGGGGCTGTATGCACATGTTAAAAAACATAGGAGAAAACAGCATGCCTTAAACATTGTTAGGTCCGATATTGATGGAAGGAGGAGGACCATTTGAGAATGTGCCCACCTTGTTTATTTATTTACTTTATGTTAAGAAAATGCAAAGATATGAACTAGACACCAAGGTGTACCAGAGGTCTGTACAATAAATCAGGGTTGTCCAACTCCATGCCTCAAGGGCCAGAAACATGTTGGATTTCTAGGATACTCCCTATTAATATTCATCAGATGAATTTGCATACAATGATTCTAAATGTATGCAATTTGTTTTCTCATGAGTATTAATTAGGGATATCCTGAAACCCAGCCAGGTTCCGGCCCTCAAGGCCTGGAGTTGGACAACCATGTAATAAATCATATCCAAAGTCAGTAAACGTATACAATAAGAGAGGGCGCACATTCCAAACATAGTCAATACAGAATCCTTAAACAGCGAAAAACAAAATAAAGTGCATTTGGTAATACAGCCAGGTCTTCAACCATTTTCGGAACCCTAGAAAGCCCCTACATTGTCAAAGAGAGTTGGGTAGAATGTTCTGACAAGACCCTTCTAAAGAGAATCTCCTGGGACCTAAAACCTCCAACCACAGCAGAGCTAACAAGGTAATTAGGGGTCCAGGCATGAATCCCCTTGTGAGCCACACATGCAACCTGGAATTGGCTTCTGGGAGCTAGTAAAGGTGCTTCTCTGGATTGATTGATGAGGCAGGTGTTGGGTATTTTCCTGTTTATTCTTATAGATTGTGGCTTTCATGAGGGAAGCTAAAGGCCTTGTTATCTTAAATGAGGGAATACTCGGATACTTTTAGCCTGGTAGATAGCTGATCTGGTGATTGGGTCAAATAAAATAATCCTCCACACATCATGAATCCAATCTAGGGATGCATTGCATGCATGGATGAATCCTCACATGATAGGCTGATTGCCAATGCTCGCAGAGCGCATCTGTGTATCCCTGTGTTCTCTAAGCTGTGTGAAATGGTAGGCCCCTTCATCTCGATAGAGACAACAAATGGCCAACACACCCCTAGAACCTCCTCTCTCGTCCCAAATCATTACAGAACTCATTTATGAGGCCAACAGTGTCCTCTCAAATGGGTATTATATGGGTATTGTGGATGGCATGGGTTAGCACAAATTACCACACATACATAACAATTCGGATTGTTTTGGAATCGTCATTTATATGCAGATGCAATATCCCCACATGTATATGGTGTAGCAGAGGACATGCACACAAAGCGGATGCAGACCCCAAGTTACTTAGAGTTTGCGAATGTGGATACAGACGGGGCAAGGTTATTTTGCCCAATGTTTCTCGGCGTCCGCAACTGCATTGCAGAGAACTGGGGAAGAATATCCGACTGTGTTTAGAGGATGAAGAAAAATTGAGTTCAATTTTCAATAATTCAATAAATTCATATCAAATTGTCAAAAGTAAGAACTAAAGATCGTTATGAAATCAATCTAGTAATGTGTTTGTTTTTACAAGTGTTACCTTAATAGAGAAATAAACCAGAAACTCCCCCTCGATATAGCATGTGATTAAGATGTGGAGAGTTATGGCAGAAAGTTGAGAGTAAATTGACATACCGTAAACATTTCACTAATGCTAAATTGCTGTATACACCTGTAAATGTATAGGTCAATTCTAACCCACTAAAGGAATCTGCTGATGGCCATCAGGAGATATTTGTCCATTTGTGTGATAGTAAGGCTGGACAAACGCCTCTCCTGCTGAAATTGCGAGATTTAGTAGAAGGTCAAAGTCAAAAGCAAATTCCGCATGCGGACTTGGTCCCGTGTGCCAATCAGAACAGCCAAGTGTTTCTGAAAGGTTTGGCAAGCCAATCAGAGGTCTAGCATGTCAAGAGAGGATCAGTGGCAACATAAAGGATCTCGCTCGGTGGTTTGGGCTTGGCTATTAGAAGAAGAACGGCCCCAATCCACAAGAGGAGATAACAGGAAGGTGTGTGCTGTACCCACTGAGAACATTTTTGTGTGTGTTTCACGTATCCTTTGCAAATCTTTTGCATGATCTTTTATTTTTTATTGCGTTGTTTTTGGAAGGTCCTTCAAGTCGGACTCACCCTTTGAGACACCTCTGTGACTTTTTACTTTTTGAGTCCATTTCTCTTTCCGTACCTTCACAATAAAATATTTGTTGAAACGTTTTGTGAATATCCTTTGCAAAGCTCTCCATGACACCTTTTGTGGTTTTTAAAACTGTTATCTTAACCTTCTTTTGTACACTGTACACTTACAAAAACAATACAAAAGAAGATACTCTTTGTTAAAGAACCTTTAAAAAAGATGTGTGGGACACCTCCTTTGTCAGTTTTTTTCCAAAACTTTTATTTAAACACAGATGCATGACACACGGAGAATACTGGATGTTGCAGTACATGAAAACACAAGGAGTACAGACAATCAAGAAAAGTGTCTCTTCATTCGATGGCTCCCACCCACAATAGTACACAGAAAAAGCAGTAGTACCAAGTACCCACCCCCCGAACATCACAACAATGAATAGCCTGCCAGAAGGGACAGCTTGAAGATGAAGGACAATATTCAATGAACGGAAGCTAGACGGTGAGATATTTAGTTGATTGTTCGTACAAGCAGTGAGCCTTTCAGCAGCTAAAATAACCCACACATTGGTGCACCACCGCGCCAGCAGCAGCACCTCATATCTATTCCAGTTGCACGCAATGCTCACAGAAGTTGGGTCAGCAGTAGTGGTCTAGAGCCAGACATAGGATACATATCTTCCACAGGACATCCCAAAAGAACAGCGAGTGGGTCAACCGGCAAGTCTGCACCGGAAATCTCTTTTATCAGAGCTAGAATGGACACCCAAAAGGTATGAATCATAGTGCATGACCACCACATGTGGTAGTAATGTCCATGAAGACCACACCCTTGCCAGCAAACCGGATCCAGGTTTGGGTTCATTTTATGTAATATGAGACGAGGCAGGTACCATCTATAGTATAATTTATACATAAACTCCCTGTTTGTAAAACATTTGGAGGATGAATGATTCCTTCCTGGCCCACATGTCCTCCAAAATGGTGTCATCCATGGCATGCCCCACATCGGCTTCCCAGCTAACGATATACGAAGGCTTTGATAGCAGCTGGTCCCCCCAGCAACTAATATAGACATGAGATGCTGCCCCCACCGTATCACTAACAGCCCTAGACTGCGCCAAGGGGTTGGTAATCCAATGCCAAAGCTGAGCCATCTAAATCGTTCATTCTCGCTCAAAGAAAATGTAGCTTTACAGTCTGTGAAAGAAAGGGGAGAACCCTCCCCGTACAACTGGGAAAGATGCTGGAGACCCCCCGTGAACCAGCATGAAAAGCCATCACCAGAGGCACCAGGAGAGAACTCTGGATTACCGAAAACAGAGGACAGGGGCCCAACACAGGGCCCACTCCCAGCCTCCTCAGTGCTTTACGGCAACAGTATAGCGAAACCTGCGTCGAAGAGAAAAGGGAAGTTGCACAATAGAGTGACTATCTTGCAGGGGAGAAGGCCTGCTTTAGGGAAACCCATTTTCACAGGACAGAGAAACCTGAGTAGCCAGGGAATACCAGAAAAGGTCAGGTGGCTCCCATGACACCCCTCCTGATATCTCTGAGGATATCTCTGAGGACCGCAGCTCTGGCTACCACAGGTCTTTTACCTGCACAGATGAAATGCTGAACCTTATACTGTATAGACACCAAAAAATGGGTGGGTATTTTAACTGGAAGCGCCTGTCAAAAATATAGGAATCTCGGTAAGAGGTTCATTTTAACAGCAGTGATCCGCCACATCAGTGTTAATTCCTGCTTACTCCAAACACAAAGGTCGTCAGTAAGTTCCCTAAATAGCCTAGAGAAATTGGCCTGATAAATCTTCTGGTGAGTGGCGGGGATCTCTACTCTCAAGAACTAGATAGAACTGGAATCTCATACCCCCAGACAGATAGCTTTCGCTGCAGTTACATCCGAACTTGGTACCTGAATTCCCAATGCAACTGATTTCTGGTCATTAATGGAGAATCCTGAGACCTTCAGCCATGACAGTTCTAAGAGAAGTCGGGAGGTTTGTCAAGGTAAGCATGAACTCATCGGCATAAAGGGAGACCTTACATGGGACCCTGCTGACCTCCACCCCACAGTTCAGCCATGACAGTACTAAGAGAAGTCGGGAGGTTTGTCGAGGTAAGCATGAACTCATCGGCATAAAGGGAGACCTTACATGGGACCCTGCTGACCTCCACCCCACAGTTCAGCCATGACAGTACTAAGAGAAGTCGGGAGGTTTGTCGAGGTAAGCATGAACTCATCAGCATAAAGGGAGACCTTACATGGGACCCTGCTGACCTCCACCCCACAGTTCAGCCATGACAGTACTAAGAGAAGTTGGGAGGTTTGTCAAGGTAAGCATGACATCATCAGCAAAAAGGGAGAATTTATATGGGGCCCTGCTGACCCCCACCCCTCGCATCTCAGGATTTTCTTTGATTCTTTGGGCGAAAGGCTCCATTATGAAGGCGAAAATTGAAGGAGATAATGGACATCCCTGTCTGGTACCTCAGGAATGCAAATAGAATCAGTATAATACTGATTAACTCTTAGGGTCTCATCAGGGGTTGGGCGGTATCCCAGCGCTAATTATGCCAGGATACTGGCCAGTGCTATTACCGCTACTCAGTCCGACACTATCAGCGCCAGATCCCGAGTAGCGGTACACCGGTAAGTTCCCATTCCCCATTGGGTGTATTGGATCCAATGGTGTTGGGTGGGCTATTACCGCAAGCGGTAATAGTGACGAAAACTGCCAAAGAACTGTCAGGAAGCAGGATTTTTAAATCCAGAAAAAAGCTGGAGGTAAAACTCCAAACTTTCTGCCCAACTCATAATAGCGCCAGCCCTTAAATGCGGCGCTATTACCGTTACCGCCGCATTTAAGGGCTACCACCCAACTCGTGATGAGGCTGTTACTCTGGTGGAAGGGGAGTGATAGTTAGCTAGAACTATGCTCTGAAACATTGGTCCAAATCCAATATGCAAATAGGGACGTAGCATGCTGTCGAAAGCTTTGGTAGCATCTAATGCGAAAACACCCTGACCCAAGTTTTTCTTTCCATCAATGTCAATTATGAATCAATACCCGTCTCACATTATCATGAGTGCTCCGCTCAGGAACAAACCCTGTCTGGTCAGGAGCAATGAATCTAGGCAGTACCATAGCTAATCTATAGGTCCAATATTTTGGAATGCAACTTGGCGTCAAGGTTCAACAGTATAATCGCCGGGCACGATTGACAATCCTGTGGGTACTTCCCAGGCTTCAAAAGTAATATAGCGATTGACTCCTCCATCAAGGGAGTAACCTTCCCCTATGCCAAGAACGAGTTCATTAATTTAGTGAGGGGTTTAACTAGCTGGGGCTGAAAGATCTTATAAAAAAGAAATTGAGAAGCCATTAGGCCGGGGGTCCTATTTTTGAGAGAAGAGATTGCAGCAGCCACTTCCTCACTCGTTATCGAGGCATCCAACACCTCCCATTCCTCGGCCATAAGCTTAGGCAGATTCGACAGCTGGCAGTAGGTACTTTCTGGGGAAGCGGGGGATCCTTCATCCATTTCTGCCCTGAAATACCTCTCCACAATCTCCACTTTACCCTGTTCAGTGTACTGAACCATCCCACCTGCTCCCCCGAGTCCAGTGATGGTAGTTCTAGTATAAATGACCTTAAATGTACAAAACAAAAAAAGCATTTGCCTTATTGCCTTGGGCGTTGTAAGATTGTTTGGTCCGAATGATTGCATGGACTGGTCGCCCTGCCAAATGGGGGGCTTCAAGTTTATTTCGTGGCATGCACAGATTTCTTAGGCCTCTCATAGAACCTGATTTTTTATGGGACTGCTCAGTGATTTTTTATGGGACTGCTCTGAAACACTTGTGTATGAGCACGATATAAATAAAACATCATTTCTTTTCATTTTCATTTCATTTCACACACCTCCCCCTATAAGGATTACCTGAGAGCTCCATTTATGTTGGTGTATGTGGCAAAATGTACTATGATTTCCCCTTGGATTCTAGCATTCGTTGCATCCCACAAGATCACACTAGAGACTGAGCCGTCATCATTCTCATTAAAATGATTAGCTATCGCATCTCTCAAGGCCATGTCCCCAAGTGCTGGATTCCAGGGTGGTTATGGGTGGGGACAGCATATGCACCACCATTTTGAGTTCCATGGAGGCCTGATCTGGCAAAATGTGGGTACTGATGCACACCTTCGGCATATAGGGAACGAATGAGGAGGAAACAGCAGGTCAATCCGAATGAGGAGGAAACAGCAGGTCAATCCTCGAAAAGGTCCTGTGCACGTGCGAGAAATGTGTACAATCACACTCTCCATCATGCAGCAGCCTCCAAAGATCAACCAAGTTCATCTCCCTAAACAATTCCAACAAGGAGAGGGAAGGTTTAAAGTCAGAGGGGGTGAGATTTGTCCAAATCAGGGTCAGGCACAAGATTAAAATACCCCCCCCCCCATCCAACAATTAGTTCCCCCTCAGCAAAAGGAATCATTTCAGACATGAAATCAGCCACAAACACATCCTGCTGTTCCTTCGCAGCATAAAGGGAAATGAACGTAAACAAGTATCCAAGTAACATGCCCTTAAAACCAGGATCCTGTTTAATGTCTAGTTCTGAAAAAGAGACGCCTCCAGAAATCAGAATCACAGTCCCCCCGTTGTTAGAGCCACTGGCAGCGGCATACGGCCATTGAAGTGTCGACTTTGCTGTTTACAGACTTCAGAGGGGCGGTGGTGCGTCTCCTGAAGTAAAGCGATAGAGCAACTGTTGTCTCAGAGCCTCTGCAGGACTGATCTGCATTTATTTGGGGAATTAAGCCCCTGAGCGTTAAGGGTGAGAACTTTAATCCTGGAAGAGACAGTCCCCCTACCAAACACCCACTCAAAGAAAAGAAAAAGAAAGAAAACCCCAAAAAGAATAAACAGAAACTAGAGCTATTGTCTCCATAGTTCAGTTATAATGCAGATCGCCGCCGGGCACCCACCACGAATAAGAGAACCCCAAACAGTTATTAAACCCACTGCCCAATCTGCATGGTGACTGGAGTCCAAAAAGATCAGCGACAGGGACAAGTCGAAGGTGCAATCGATTCGGCTGGTGAGTCACATGGAAACAAGCAATAGTCGAATGAGTCACAGACAATGTAAGTATACGCCTCCATACTTGACTGTAGACAGCCCGCCAGGAATCTGAGCATTACTAGTTCAGGACCACAGCTTCCTTTGCAGTTTAGGATTGTCTTGTTTGGATGAGGCAGGCGAGGAGTAGGGCACATCTGCGCAGGGAACAGATAAGTGTTATTCTAGGATGATAATACTATATTGAATGCTGGTAACATAAGCAATTGTCTTAATGCGTGTGATAAATGAACGTTTGCATTCAGAAAATATAAGAATCTACTTTTGCTCACCAAAAGGAATTTCCCAACAGGGATTTCTTGCACAAATAATTGAAAGTCAAGTCAACACAGACATTGTGAAATCTGGGTGAGTCACAAATATTATGTTGTATCCCTTAATAACACAATAGCCGAGTTTAGATATTCTTCTGACAGAAGGAATAAGTAAAAAGAAACGTATATTGTGTTTATTAAAGCATAAAATAGACAACCGATTTAGGCCATTTTGTTATAATTTCAGCCTCATTTACGAGACTAAGACAAAATAATCTTTTTTCCCTTTTCTCTTATTTTAAGCGTTATTTACATTATGGCTCTTTCTATATTTCTCTATTTCATCTAGACAACTACTCTCTCCCGATGAACCATTGATAACACAAATGGGGAAACACGTGTTGAGAGATTTGGAAATTATTGTGACACAGAGAGAAATAAGAGTATAACTGTGAAAATCAATGTTGCTCATTGTTGAATTACTAACCATAGGAAAGTGTGAAGCAACACTATCTAAACAATAAGCATAATGGATGAAAAACATTTTTGAAATTGAATCTTGTGTCAGCGTGCTAATTAAATTTGGACTCACCTAAAATCCACAAGCAATCTTGAACTAATTGTTTGGCGCATTTGAAGATTATTCCTATTCATATATATTCTAATAATTTATACGTGTGGCAGCCACACATCTTGGGAAAAACCATTGCTTGACAACCAAACAAACAACGTCAAAACATACTTACAGAGGAAGCGCCAAGGGAGAGCTTTACCAGGCTGCACATCTCTTTTCAACACCTTCCTCAATGTTTTGCTGGTTCATTTGAATGGATTACAATTGTTCAACAAGGGGCACTGTGAGTCTTCTCCAGCAGTCTTTTAAAATTGCTCAGTCATCCCATATGACTTGCCCAGACTTTACGTTGGCAGGGGCAAGCTTAGGGAGTCTTTGACTACTCTCACAAGTGCTGTTAGTCAGATGGGCTATTTTCTCACTCTGTACTATGGTGGATCATCATTCTTACCTATGTCAGATGCATCAAGAAGACACGCATCCACCTTCTGACTAACTGAGTGTCTGACTGAACTTACTGCATGAGGCGTGTATCCCACAGGGCCTCTGTCTCCAGCCTATCCCTATCATCGTTAATATCTTAGTGGTGTTCACAGAAGATGGCTCAGGGAGTATAGGTAACAAGAGGAATGTATTGATGATGAAGACAATGGGCCTCTTTACGACCCAGGCAGTAGGGGGTTAACAGCGCCGGTAGAGCTGCCGGTGCCGTTAACCCCCTAACGCCTCATTATGAGGTCTGCTCGCGGGACCCGCTATGGATGCCTGGTAACACCAGGCATCCTTAGCGGGTCCCGCGAGCAGACCAGGATGCTAACAACAGGCCCGTCATTAACGGGCCCATTGTTAGCAACCTCCCCATTCCCATTGAGCCCTATGGGGGCTCAAATGGGAATCGGGATGTACCAGGTCTGGGTTCCTTGAATGGGGAAATACCGGGCCCTCCAAGGTCGGTATGGCCCGGTATTTCCCCATTCAAGGAACCCGGACCCGGAACCCGGTATGGGGGTAGCCATGCCGCTAAACGCGGCATGTCTACCTCCATACTTGTAATGAGGCCCAATGTCCTTAACATCTCTGATGGTGTGCTGAGAGTGAGCACAGGGGTTGTTGCATCACATCTGGCCTCCTGGCTTATTAGTACCAAATTACTATTCTAGAGTTTGCTCAATGGAAAAAATTGAAAAAGTAAACCCACGTCAAAAAGCTGCTATGATTTAACTAGGCTCATGGGGCACACCTTGAGCCCCACAGAATAAACGTCATATATTTTTAACTCTATATTGCGCCTCTAAACTGCTTCATATAAATATTCTGCTTGGTGCCAAACACACTTAGAGCATACTATCCTTTTCACAGTACAGATATATCGCCCATTTTAAGGTTTGGGTCTATTTAACCTAACACATTTGACCTAATCACATTTCATCACATTTATTTGACCTTTTTTCAGTCTAGAATGCGGGGAAAGACCACCGCAATCCCACCATTTCCCCTTAACCTAATCTATTCCCTTACCTACCATATAAATATTTAATTAAAATTGATGGAAAAAAAGGTCAAAAAAATGTGATCAAATGATTTAAGTCAAATGTTTTAGGTCATTTATGCTAATACCCCATTTTAACACACACCCAAGCTATCACAAAACATTCATTTTCCCCTGCTACATCACCACAGCCCATCTTCTACGCAGTTCACCTACTTTCCTGCTGTTGAATCTTCTCACTACTCCTTGGGCCTCATTACGAGTCCAGCGGTAGCCGTGCCGGAAAAACCGGCAGGCTGCCACCGGACTGGTAATTCAATTCCGCCTCCGTGATTGCTGCAATCACTGGGGCATTACAACCCTGGTGACCCGGTAATTCTGGAGGGGGAATTCTGTAAAGCCCCATTCCTATGGAGTCCCATAGGACTCCATGGGGAGGGTGACCATGGAAACACCGGTTCTGTCTATGACAGAGCCGGTGTTTGTATTTCCTCCGGCAGGCGGTTGGTGTTACTTCCGCCAGGTCAGACCTGTGAATGATGCACTGTGCTGTCACGCTGGGTGGCCTCCTCAAGAGTCTATAGCACACAACAGGTACCACTTTCTTGGCATAAAGAAAGCACCATGTAATGGTTGGCTGTGACTGTGGCTATAATAAACGCTAGTTTCTTTGTTCACTTAGAAAAGCAGAATTGCAGTTGTTGTCAATTGCAGTCTTCATGTTGTGCTGTAGCAACTTGTGGCATGCCTGCAATTGGTCCAGCACATTTCCTGCACCGTACAGTACCTGGGAGCAATGTTTGTCCATATTGCTCTTTTTACCACTGGAAATGCTTGTCTCTGGGAGCAATTCCAGTGATAAAAAAGTCTCAATATGGAGGCGACTATGAATGGCTGTTCAGTGCAGATATGGCGTGTTCCGCATCAAGTTGGCAGCCGTCCAAATCCAAAGCATGAAGCAATGGGTGAGCAAAATAAAGTCTCCCACCATTTCTGAATTACAATCCTGCATTCCTGTGGTCATTCACAAATAAAAAGAAACAGTTTGTGAAGATAAGAGTGCAAGCACCTGCTACTTAACAACATATGTGTCGTAGGAACTTTTGAATTTTATTTACTCAATGCAGATATTTACAAAAATGGGGAGATGAAGAATACAACATCAACTTAGCACAATATAAAAATTGTTGTAAGTGCACATAGGTTCAGGGCATTGATGAATAAATATAGTGACAAATGCAGAGCAAAGAAGTGGCTGGAATCATAATTCTACAATGCCAGGCCTTTCCAGTTTTTTCTCACCAGAACCGGTGAGAGGTTACAACAAATGTGAGTGTTTTCTGACAATTATGCAACTCATTGTGTCACAGCCAAAGGTACATTGTGTGTCGGCCAATATTAGAACTGTGAAGGATAAAAACTGTAGGCCCAGCTAAAGTGTGAGCTAATAGTCTGGGCAACAACAACTATTTTCTTCAAAGTCTGGCAATTGCTGATGAAGCATGTCACCATACAGTGACGGACACGCACCATTCAAGGAACATGCATATTCTTGTCAATTCATAAGGCATTAGACCCCTTGCCAGCAGCAACAAAGACCAGCAGTAGCTGTTATAGGTAGTCCGCGCCACTGTCCAAGCTCCTCCTTCACCTTCATCTTAGATGTCATCTCTCCTGTGGCCTCTGTATTCAAATCCTTACATAAAAAGGTGGCTTGGTGCAGAAGTGCATGCACCTGCTGAGCCATGAATTACTTTGGGATGAGGACATTTCCTGGCTGATATGGGGAGATTGAAAGATTAAAAATATCGAGGCTTAACACCACATAATAGAAATACGCCAGTCACAAGTCCAAAGGTACCATGTACATTTATTAACAGGCAGCTGTCTGGTCTCTCAACACCCCGCAATGTGTGCAAGCAGACACCGTGAGATGAGAGAGTGCAGGACATTTTAAATAAACTTACATTTGTACAGATTTTCCACAATCCCGGACACATCGTCCAGCCCCTCTTCGTGTCATACATTTACCTATGGTTCATGGCCAATCCACATAACTAAGTCATGTTTAAAAATCTTTGAACAATTGGTTGTTTTCCTTCAAGCACTTCATATGTTTTACAAATATAGGACACAAAGGTAACAGTCCTTCTTTTACTCGCTTATATTTGTCTAGCGTTTGTTTTTGAGATTAAAGTCAGTTTAGTCTCAAGGAGCGAAAACAAAGATTTCTGCAAGAAGAGCATGTTCAACCATTCATCATTCTACTTTGCTGTTTGAACGAAGAAGGCACTGTTGGAACAGATGTTATCTAAATTACTGATTAGTACGGCTTTTGTTTAACTCCAAGGTTTCTCAGTGTAGGACAAACGATCCACTTTAGCAGCTTCAACATTCTTATCGACGTTGACATCATGGAAACAGTACAAAGTTCATTTTGTTCTGCTGGAGCCAAAAACACAATTCTAAACATGGGACAGAAAGCAAGAGGTGATTAAAATGGTGGATAACTTAAATGGGAGCGTATTCAGCCTGTTTCAGGTTCATTCAATGCAATTTATAGTGCAATACGAATGTGCTTAGGCCAATCATGCCATCAGAGCCAATGCTCTATCCTCTGTTCCATATGTTGATGGGGAAGTTCACTTTTGCGCCCTGAGACTAATCTAGTGCCTGCCCTACTTCTAAAATTACCTCTTTGATCTCCAGCAGCAACATTTTTTGGGGTGACTGTATCGGCTGGTGGTGATTTGGTTATTGGCTGCTGGTGGGACAGATGCAATTGGGGCCTTGTGAGTTCTTCCAAGTCCTGTGCACTGTGATGCAAAATATGGGATTGCAAAAATCTGGCCTCCAACTTGTTCACAAGTCTACCACTGGACACAGGTTTCTTGCACAGCTTGAAGAGTTTGTGATGTTGTTGATATTTGTCCTGGTCCTAATATGCTTCTCTGACAGCGGTGGTGCATTGGTGATCTGGCAAACAGATGCTGCTGCTTTGCACTTTCTGGTATTTCAAGCTTGAAGGATTCTGTATAACATTGGGAGAGCTTCAACATTCTTATCGATGTTGACATCATGGAAACAGTACAAAGTTCATTTTGTTCTGCTGGAGCCAAAAACACAATTCTAAACATTGGACAGAAAGCAAGAGGGGATAAAAATGGTGGATAACTTAAAATGGGAGCGTATTCAGCCTGTTTCAGGTTCATTCAATGCAATTTATAGTGCAATACGAATGTGCTTAGGCCAATCATTTACTATCAGGCGGTATTCATGCAAAATATACTTTTACAAGAGTAGGTCACCCAATATGCCATCAGAGCCAATGCTCTATCCTCTGTTCCATATGTTGATGGGGAAGTTCACTTTTGCGCCCTGTGACTAATCTAGTGCCTGCCCTACTTCGAAAATTACCTCTGTGATCTCCAGCAGCAACATTTTTTGGGGTGACTGTATCGGCTGGTGGTGATTTGGTCATTGGCTGCTGGTGGGACATATGCAATTGGGGCTTTGTGAGTTCTTCCAAGTCCTGTGCACTGTGATGCAAAATATGGGATTGCAAAAATCTGGCCTCCAACTTGTTCACAAGTCTACCACTGGACACAGGTTTCTTGCACAGCTTGAAGAGTTTGTGATGTTGTTGATCTTTGTCCTGCTCCTAATATGCTTCTCTGACAGCGGTGGTGCATTGGTGATCTGGCAAACAGATGCTGCTGCTGTGCACTTTCTGGTATTTCAAGCTTGAAGGATTCTGTATAACATTGGGAGAGTAGCTTTGTCTTCCTCGCACATCTATGAAACTGGGCCGTTGTCCTCCTCCTCCTGGTTATCAATGGTTTCCAGAGCCATGTGTTACATACTGGAATTAGATATGTCATAGTATTTTGTCTTGCTCCAAAAAGATGGTACATTTGGTTAAAGGCACTAAATTCAGACAATTCTAAGATTGATTTTATTTACAACTAATGCTTTCTCTCTTCTTAAAAGTTCTGAAATGCTCATTTGTCTCATCCATCAAAACTGTTGGCACACTCAATAACAACTGTTGAATGTAGTCTCCTGTCTTAAAGTAATTCTATTATTTTCTCTCTCCAACTAACGTTTGTCTCATCACAAAAATAGAGCACCATCAGTTTTATCCACCTCATGTAATCTCCTGGCTCCTAACAATTGTATGTTCTCAAATATTGTCTAGTCAATCACAAAATGGTGACACATTCAGTTACATTCACTTAATGTGATCTCTTGTCTCCAAACCTAAGACTTGTGTCCGCAAACTGTAGTTTCATCTCATGACAGTAATATGGCACTCTCAGTTATAGTCACTGAATGTAATCTCTGAGGTGCAAACAATTCAAAGAATTATTTTTGGCAACTTGAATTTTATTTCATCTGTCAGAAAAACTAGGCACACTCAGTTTCAGCAACTGAAAATAATCTCCTCTTCCTAAACAACTCTTTGATTTTGCGATGTCTTCTATGTCACAAAAGCTTAGCACTCAGTTACAGCCACTGAATATATTCCCCTACCTCCAAACAATGCAATTATTCTTTCTTTATATGTAGAGCCCCAAAATGTAATCTCCCCCTCCAAATAATTCTAAGAACGTTCCTCGAAAACTTGTATTTTGTTTCACCTGTCACAAAAGGTTGGCCCACTCATTTACAGTCATTAAATACAATGTCCTTCCTCCAAATAAGCCCATGTTCTTTCCACAGTAAGTGATTGCTTTCTTGTTTTGTCACAAAAAGATGACACACTGAGTTACAGCCACCAAATATTACCTGCTGCCACCAATTACCATATTTCTTTCTTCGCAACTATTATTTTTCTTCATCACAAAATAATTGTCAGAGTGCACACAATAATGGAGGAGAGCAATCGACACTCTCCCCGAACCACAGAAGCCAAATGAATCGACCCTCCCACCGTGGTTGGCACAGGCGCCTGATTTGAGTACACAGGGCACCACGTGGCAGCCAATGGGGGGAAGAGGGGTTTGAGAGTGGATAGGGTTGGGGAAATTAGGAAAACCGGGTAGAGGTTTAGGGAACACCTAAACTGGATAGGGAGAGGGGAAGCAACGGGGAAAAAACCCTGCCTAACTCTAACCTGCATAAGGAGTACTCTGGCACTGTCATGATGCCTACCCCCGGGCATCCGAATCAAGTCCATCAGTCCCGGGAGCAGGCATCCAGATACTCATTAAAACCCCAACAGCCCCGGCTGGGGGCTGTTTGGATTCAGTCCTGGCGCCTTAGGCGCCTTAGGCGCCAGGCTCATCATAGAAATCAGTACTGGCGCCATAGGCACCATGCTCATAGACTTTACTTACCTTATGCAGACCATGCTGCAAATGAGTCCAAGCCAACGTGAGGCCTGGATGGGACTATTTTATTACAGGGACTATTTTTTACTCAGGTGTGGTTCTGGGGAACTTCTTACCTGGGACTACTTTGCAGGCTATTTAAACCACACCCGAACAGCAGCTCATGCTTCGTGTTATTCTGCATCCAGCAGCGTAACGCTCACCGTGTCTGCAAGTCAGCAATCAGTCTTCTGCCACGTCCGCCTCGAATCTGGAGCTCCTAGACAAAAGGAAAAGAAAGGAGAAGAGGTTAGATCACAGACATTACTTGATTCCTTACCTGATTCCGGACCCAGCACATCTCCGAGCCTGGAAAGGACACTATTTCAGCATGCGTCGCTTCGCCAGCAGCAGCACCTCGTTATACTCACACGTCAACCGCATCTTTCAACTCGGCGCTGCCTCCATGATTTTCTTCATCGAAACCCAGCACCTGGGGGGAAAACAAAAGGAATAACAAGGTGAGCCGAGAAAACCGACAAAGACAATCTCTTTGCCGCCATATGCTTACCTGCTTTACCACCGGAGGTATTATCCTTTAATTCGCTGCATCTTTCTATGCCGCACCTATAAAGGGAGAGAAAACAGCAAGTTAAACTCATGCAACTTTTACCGGACAGTGTTTGGTAATACAGACTCTTACCTGAACGCCATCAGCTGCCTCCAGGCAATATTCTTTTGGACCCAGCTGCAACCTAACGAGGGAATGGAACAAGAGTGAACATCGGACATATTGAACTCTTTGAACTTTATAGACACTGGAGTCAATATTCCTCCGGAACTCCTCCAGCACCTTCAAACTAGTGAAGTAACTGGTATCTACGCGCCCCTGCATGCCATGCAGGATGGAGAGCTCATCATTTAAAAACATAAGGTGAGGTTACCAAGAGGGGATATAGGAGGTGATTAGTGGGGAGAACGAGAAAAGTTGGGGGGGCCATAACTAAAGTCCACGGGTGGCTAAATCCCTTTCTCCACTTGCAGGAGAATACTTCTACGAGTCCAGCAGACAAGATTAGGCGGGCCAGTCCAGACTGTCATCTCTTCACTACGCATCATGTTGGTGGAGACCGCAGCTGTCCGGGTCCGATCGACGCCTCTGTGGGAACCAGGTGAGCGTAACAGACACTTGCTGTAACCTACACCATCCTGACCAAACCCTAGCATATCTCCACACACCTTAATACATGTGCACATGTAGTAGACATACACATAGTGCAAGCAATTATGAACACATAACAATGGAGTTAATTTCCATGGATGAAAAACAGAACACATGGCCCATTGGGCGCGCAGAAGCAACACAAAACAAACATCAAAGTGTCATGCCCCACATGAATTGTGAACATTTGTATGAGTACTTAAAATTTTCAAGACCCGGTACTGTTGTAGAAGCCTCTGTAATACACTTTTCTCCTCTGTGCCTACTGGAGAAGCTGCTGTTTTGACATACTTTAAACAATAATAATGTTTGTTTGATTTGTAGCCTTTCTAAAGTAGAAAAGAGCCCCAAGCATTGTACCGTCCATGATACGGTAAACAGTTTTTGTTAGCATTCATACTGGTCAAGAAAACACAAAGAGCACTTATCTGAGCTCCGAGAGACCCCGCGGGACCACTCGGAGGTAACGTAGACTGCCATAATAGACCGCCGTACACTGCCTGCCTGTGTGCCTGCACGCTCCTCCTCGCATACAGCGTTCCGATGGAGAAAAGAAAATATCAGCCGTCCATGCTGGCCGGGGATTCCTTCCGCGTCTCGCTCTCACCGCACCCAAAATGTCAAAATAAACCACACCTGCGTGTGCGCCGTTGCCTTCTTTATGCTGCCCATAATCAACTGCAGCTGGCAACGCGCATGCAAAGGACTACATATTCCCCCACAGCATGATGGGATTTGTAGTCTTTGTCTCCTCTTCGTGCAATCCGGCTATACAGGGAACCTTGTCACGCCCTTATTCCTCACAATAATGTCCTACTTGATTGTAGCAGTAGAATGTAATCTCTTGCTTCAAACAAATATATTATTTTTTGCAAATAGTGTTTAGTCTCCTCACAAAAACATGTAAACTAGCACTTTGTCCTGTCCATGATAAAATGGTTGCACACCCAGTTGCAGCAATCCCCTGCCTCCAACGTGCTCCAAGATATTGTTTGCAAATAGTATTTTGCCACACTCAGCTGAAGCCATTGAAAGTATTTTCTTTTGCATCTACTATTTTGTCTCATTGTCAGTCACAAAAGTGAACACAGTCATTTACAGCCACTGAAAGGAATCTGTGACCTCCAAACAGTACTAAGAATTTTCTTTCTTATATTGTATTTTTCCTCCTATGTTATATAAGCTTACCAAACTCAAATAAAGCCACTGAATGTGATCTCTAGCTTCAAAAAAATCAGAGGAATTGTACTTTGCAACTAGTATTTTATTTTATCCATTACAATATTCCCCTGTTACAGCCAATAATTGCAATCTCCTGCCGCCAAACAATTCTAAGAGTTTTTCTTCTAAACTTGTGTTTGGTCTCCTCCGTTTTAAAAGTTGGCACACTCAGATATAAGCACTAAACATACACATGTGCCCCCAAACATTTCTAAGATTGTTCCTTTATAACTACTATTTTGTCTCTTAACCATCCCAAAAAGTTAGCACACTTATCTAAAGCCCCTGATTGTAAGCTCCTGCCTCTGCACATTTCTAAGATATTTATTCACAACTGATTTTTCGTCTCATGACAAATAGTCTGCGCTTTCAGTTAAAACTACTGAATGTAATTTATGGCCTCAAAACAATTCTAAGAATGTTTCTTTGCAACTAATAATCTGTCACGTCATCTATCACAAAAGCTGGTAGCTACAGCCACTCCATATGATCTTCTGTCTCCAAACAATTCTATGATTTTTTTCTTTGCAACTAATAATCTGTCTTGACCATCTCAAAAGAACCCCCTTTCCCTGCCACTCCTCCTTTTTCCACCCCTCTGGCCCCTTCGCGACCACCGACAGGTGTACCACATTCCATGACCATGTGAGGAATCTGAGAGCGTCCTCACTTCTTTCCCCAATATATCCTCCTCTCAGGTGACCAGGGAAAGGCTGTCGCTTTTGGATCCTGACCCTGGGGGTGGATATGTGAAGGAGGATCTCCTGGGTGGAGGAGACTTGGGGAGTCGGGAAGAGGCACCCTTGGGCGAGATGCGGTATCCCCTATTTCCCTTTTGTAAGGAGTAAAATGTCACCACTGCTTTTATATGGTATTACCAATCTCTTCCCTATTTCTTCCTTTTTCTCCCTATTCTCCCTATTTCTCCCTTTTTCTCTAGATACAATACACACCAGTCAGGTACTGAGACAAGGAAGAGGCAACCCAGAGTCATACATCCTCTCTTTATTAAGTCAGACATACTCAAACACCACTCTGGTACTGGGACAAGGAAGAGGCATGGTAAGCACCAAGACGTTTATGCAATAAAGGAACATTGCCTGCACCTGTGGCCGAGGAGGCAGTATAAATGGCCCGCTCAGGTGAGGCTAAGGAGATTGACTGGGAGTTTGCCTAGGAGATCGCCAGAGAGATTGCCTGTGGAATGATTGCAGAAGAAACTGGAGGTGAGACCAGGGAGATGCCTGCCCGAAGCGCCCAGGAGATGCAGAGTTGTTGCAGTCAAACACGGTGAGCCAAAGGAGCCTGAATGACCTGGGACACTGTGGGGTTAACCGTGTGGTTTCTGCAGGTCGGACCACTTGCGAGTGAGTGGAGGACCGTTTAGGCAGTGTGAATGCTGGTCCACTTTGAAATAACGACTTGTGACAGTACGCTAACCTGAAGGTTGAGAAAACTGAATGAAAGGGTTTCTTTGTGCATACCGAACTGTGAATAATGAAATTGAGAAGGCCAAGAAAGGGCCAGCGAAAACAGAAGTTTTGAATTTGTGAAAGGGCCAGTGAATAATGTGCAAATTCCCATCAGGAGAGTGAACTGGGAATATGATGACAACTGATTTATTGTGACTGAAATGTAATCAGATGAAACCTTGTGTTTTGAATACCAAACCGAAAGAATGCAAGTGTGATTGAGTACCAATTGGATTGAAAGCAGTTGGTGATATTCCCTTATACAAAGTAACTGTGAATTGAGTAAAGTGAAGAAAACAAGCTTTGGCAGGTCCCATATGAATATAAAGATCTGTGTATAGTGAAGGAATAAGCAGTGGCAAAATCTTTGAGATCATTTGAAAGTATTACAAGTGAATGGTGGCAAACCAATTATTGAGAAAGCTCCAAGAGAATAAATCCAATACCACTGTGAAACTGAAACAGTGGCAGTGTAACTGTGAAGAAACAAGTAAGGTGTGTTGGTTGCGTGACCTGTTATGGGTGGACTGTGTGGTCCGACAACTGTGCCTAGACCGTATACACCGCCCTAAAGGAAAAGCCACTTGACTCACCCATAAGCTTGTGTTTGACTGTACTGTCAAGGAGAACTTCGGTCAGCTGAAATTGAGGAAGCAAACTTTGTGTCACTGGTGAAATTGATGAAAGGCAACTCTGCCAGACAAACTGGCAAGTGTCCCAAGGAATTGTGTTGTTTTGGAACATTGAAAGACTTGAAAGCTTGGGGAAGGGACCCCCTCATTTTGACAAAGTAAACCATCCTGAATCTTGGGGAAGGGAATCCACTTTTCCAACCAAGAACTGGAAGAAACTCTGAACGTTTATTTGAAAACTTCTCAGACTATCATTAGTTTCTGTTAGGTAGGGAAATCCCACCTTAGCACAGGGCAAGATGGGCCTTTTTCCATCCTTCTTTTCATTTAAATAAAAGTTTGTGATGCAAGCTTTACTCAGTTTTCTGTTTCTACTTCCTGATGCCTTCACAACCCCTCCTCGGAAGACCTTCAAAGGTGGCAACTAGCTCCACTTAGCTACCCACAGCTTTCACTCCACCATTAAAGATTCCTCTGACATCTGCCACCTCCATGAAGACTTCGACCTTGACATCCTCGCTCTCACCGAGACATGGTTCAATGCCAGCTCAGTTACTATTTTTGACACACTTCTTCTGGAGGGCTACAAGATTCTCTCTCTACCCAAGCCTAACTGGCTTGGGGGTGGAGTGGCCCTGATCTTCCATGAATGGATCCCTGATACTATCATACCCACTCAGACCTACTCTTTCTTGAAATGCCTCATCTGCAGGGTTGGTGTCTCTCCAATCATCAGGCTGACTCTGGCCACCATCTACAGGACCCCTGTTCCGGTCTCCCTCTTCCTTTTGGAGTGGTATGCCTCACTTCATTTCTCACGGCCTCTACCTCCAAGCTTCTCTTCCTCAGAGACTTCAATGTTCACCTTGACTCTCCTGATGCAAACTCTGGACTCTTCCACAGCCCCTGTGACTCTCTTTCCCTCACCATTCTTCCCTCTTTTCCGACGCACTCAGCCAGACACAACCGGAATGCTCTCATCTCAGCAGACATACCCATCTCCAACTCTCTCACACCCCTCTGCTGGTCTGACCATGCCCTCCTGTCCTCTCACTTGGAGGATCTCTTGCGTCCCCTGGCTAAGCCTCTGTCCGCACAACCAGTGTCCTTCTCTGTCATTCGACTGATGAAGCGAGTGTCTGTTGCCGCTTTTGCCGCCACTTACATTCCTCCCCCCACTCCGGCCTTTGACTCTTACACTGACACAGCCCTTGCTAACCTTCACCTCTCCATCTTCAACTCTGTGGACATCCGTGCCCCTGTCATGAGGATCCACATGAAGCCTGCCTCAAAAGGCAACACCTGGTATGATTCCAACCTAGCCCCGCAGAAACACAAGTGCAGAGTTGGTGAGTGGAAGTGGCAGACCCCCAGCACATCCTCTGGCAGACTGGCCTGCCGCCTACTCCAAAGGAAATATAGACTCTCCATCCGCTTGAAGAAGAAAGCCTATATCTAAGCCTGCATCCCTGGGACCATTAACAACACGGCTGAACTGTTCAAAATCTGCAAGGAATTTGCCAAACCTTCTGCAGTCTCCACCTCTCCTCTGATATCCCAGACCCTCTGCACTGCACTGGCTTCTCACATCATAACCAAGAGTCAGGACATCCTGTTCTCACTCTCTTCTGCACCCCTCCATTCTCCCTCACCTGCTTTCAGGCCTCACTTGGCCCCCTGTCCCCCTCACTCCTATTCTCCTCTTTCCCACCCATACCTCTGGATGAGATCTCTAGACAAGTCCTCTCTATGAAAGTCTCTTCCAAACAGGTGTTCCCTAGCTCCTCCAGAACTATCAAGGACAACATTGCATCCCTTGCTCCAACCTTGGCTGATTTCTGAAACCACTCCTTTGCCACTGGCTCCTTCCCATTACCCCTCAAGCACACCCTTGTGCACCCTCTCCTCAAAAAGCCTTCTGCCGATCCCCTCTTCCCGGCTAACTACCGCCCTATATCCATTGTGCCCTTCCTGGGCAAACTCTTGGAGAAGCTGGTCATTTCCTAGCTGATCCACCACACTGTACTCTTCGCTGTCTCCACGACCACCAGTCTGGCTTAAGAGCAGTCAGAGGCACAGAAACTGCACTCCTTAACACCAGTGAAGACTTGCTCTCAAATCTCAATTCCAACTCTCCTTTCATTCTCATCCTTTGTGACCTTCCCTCTGCCTTTGATACAGTCAATCATGCCACCCTTAGAAATCGGCTCTGTTATACCCTTGGCATCACGGACCTGGCACTGGACTGGTTGACCTCCTTCCTCTCTGACTGAACTTTTCAGGTTCGACTGGACCCTTTTCTCTCCCCCATCACACTCTCCACCTGCAGCAGCATCCCTCAGGGTTCTATCCTCTCACTGTTGCTCTTCAACATCTACCTTGCCCCTCTAGCCCATCTGATATCCGCCTTCTCTCCTCAATTCCTCATTACTGACTGTCTGACTGATATTCAGGCATGGTGTGCTACAAATGATCTCTGTGTTAATGCCAGTAAGACTGAGATCTTTCTCATTGGGACCCCTGCTCCCTGGTTCCCTGCTACGCTCTGGCTGCCCTCCATGGGCCCCCTCCCCTCACCCAATTGTGAGGGAAAAAGCCTTTGTGTTATCTTTGACTCATCTCTCTCCTTCTCTCCTTCTCTCCTCACATTGCAGACCCTGCCAAGAAGACCCACGTTCAGCTGCACCTCCTCAGAGGCATTCTCCCTTTCCTCACCTTCCCCCTGAAACACATTGTCTCCAGAGCTCTGGTCTTCTCTAGGCTGGGCTACTTCAACAGCCTCTTCCTCAATCTGCCTAAATCATCCTGTCTCCCCCTTGAGCTAATCCAGAATAGGACTGCAAGACTTATCCTTGGCCTCAAGTGCAGGGAATGCATCTCTCCAGCCCTAAAATCTCTCCACTGGCTCCCGGTTGTTGCGAGGATCAAGTTCAAGACTCTCTCTCCCAAAATACCTCCCTGCTAGAGCCCTTTGGTCTTCTAGCTCCAACTCTCTGCAGACCAGAGGCTTTTCCAAGCAGAGAGTGTGAGGTAGATCTCTCTCCTCCACAGGAGCCTCTCTCTGGAATGGCCTCCCTGCCCCTAACAGCCTTGATCAGGATCTCCTTAAGTTCCAGAAGCTTCTCAAGACCATCTTTTTCTCTTCTTCCTTCCCTCTCCCCCTCCCCTGCTAATGACCCCCTGCCGCATTCTGACTGGCTGCCTGGTTCTTTCTGTGTTCATATTCATACAGGGCACCAGACCCTCCTCGCCTAGTCTACGCCAGCACTTCATTTTCCCCTGACCCCCACCAAATCTGCACTTGCCCTACCGGGCTCCCTCACCCTGTACTACCCTGTGGGGCTTACACTCTTACTGAGCCCGATCCAACCCTATCCTCGCACTTTGCATGTTGACCCTTATTCCATGCATTCCCTGCTTTCCCCTGGCACCTGTCCACCTGGCTTCCCTGTAGCACTCGCCTAGCCCAGGGGCCCTCTTGCCCCCTCACTGTCCGCCCACAGCACTTGTGTGCTCTCGCCTCATCGCTTCCCATTTTAGCATTAACTAATTCTGCTCTGACCGGCTCCCCCCGCCGTCCCCAACAACCCTGCACTTCTTGTTACTGCACTTGCATGATCTGAATGAAACAAGGACTAGTAGAACCGTTTTTTGTTATTCTTCATCCCTGTTCTCCCACCCTCTCTTTTAGATTATGGTGCCTGGAAAGACAGTTTACCATACAGGCACATTATAATTATCCAATAAAATAAAATAAACAAAGAGAAAGATTGTTAGACATTTCCTAAAACTGTGATGCTTGGATTCATGTCTGACTGCGAAAGTATGAGAATTCCAAAGTAATGCCACATGGTCAGAAATAGAGCAAGTGTCCCAGCTAGTATGACAAGTAATAAGAATCACCACAAGGTTGAGACCAGCAGAATTTCTTTTCACTCCTAGTGTTTTGTCTTGACATCAGAACATGTCATACAAAGTTGCAGCCACTGTATATACTCGTGTTCCTCTGAACAATTGTAAGAAATGTCTTTGCAATTTCCATTTTACCTTGTTAGACATCTTGAAACAAATATTTTCTCGCATAGGTCACAAAGGTAGAACACCACGAACAACCACTTAATGTACTTTCCTGCCTACAAACAAATCTAGGAAATTTTCTCTGCAAAATGTATTCTGACTTGTCACAAAAACATGAAATTCAGTTACAGAGTGTACACTACTGCCACTAGGGAAATCCATGAACTTGACCCTGCAGACATCATTTTGTCTTGTCATACATTTTTGCTACTTGTTTTTTCTCTTCTCCATCACAAAATGTTGGCACACCCAGTACAACCACTGAACCCCTGCCCCCGAACAGTTTCTATCTAATATGTTTTCTTCTCAATTGGATAGCAGACTATAACTGTACAGCTACTATATCATCCATCCTGCCTCTATCCTGGACAGGCCACTCACTGGTGTCCTTCCACTTATCCACTACCAGACCCACTCCAATGGCTCCTCCATTAGTGCCACCATGTCTAACCAGAAATAAAAAAAGTATCACAGTAGATAAAGTAATCCCTGCGATCCGTCCCACTCTAAATGCATTGCCAGAAAATCTTGATCCCAGTATTCTAGTCCATGAATTCAACAATATTATGCTCAATACATTGGATAAAATTGCCCCTCTCAAACTAAGATCTAGCAAACCAATAGCCCATTTAAATAAATGGTTAAATAAATGGTTTACACCACAACAACAAAGCTAAATTAACCTCACTCTCCTCGCATTTCAAGAATGAAGTCTGCAGGGCAAAACATAACTCTTATGACGAGCGTATTGCCAAATCCAAGTCTAGTATGAAGGAACTCTTCTCCATACTAAAAGAACTAGAGTCACCAACAGCTATACCCAACATCTGTACCAAAGACAAATCTTGGTGCGCAGACATCCAACTTGCTCTAGCTAACAAAATCAACATGCTCCAAAATAAAATTCAGAAAAAAAAGAAGCGCTGAACCTCCAGAATATGCCTAAAAACCTTCCTTGACTACCTTGGAAGTAGAAAAATTCATCCTATCACTGAGGCCCTCCAATTGCAAAGTAGACATCTGCCCAGCACAACTAATAATAGATGCTGCCAGAGAACTATCTCCATTGCTCGCTAAATTGATTAATGCCTCCTTTGCCTCAGGCACCATCCCTGCTAACCTTAAACAGTCTTGGGTGCTCCCTCTCCTCAAGAAACAGACATTAGATCCTCTCATCCCTACTAGCTACCGTCCTATTACCACAGTACCATTTTTACTCAAAATATTGGATAAAGCTGCATACAACCAAATTAAAAAACACCTCGAACTGCATAAACTCTTAGGAGACAGACAATCCGGCTTCCGCCCATTACACGGAACGGAAACAGCCTTAATTGATTTAAAATCCCAAATTGACGAGCTGAGAGACAAAGGTAAGACAGTACTTCTGCTCCTACTTGATCTCTCAGCCGCATTTCATCTAGTCGAACTTAAGGTCCTCTGCAGACACCTTGATTCTGCCACTCACTTCTCCCCTGAGGCCATCAGATGGATTGAATCTTTCCTGAGCGAGAGAACTATGAGAGTATTCTCTCCATCGGCAGCTGCAGACCCGACTCCTATCCTGTGCGGTGTTCCTCAGGGTTCCTGTGTCTCTCCAACTCTCTACAACATCTTCACCAAACCCCTGTTTGATGATCTGGACCTTCTGGGTATCACCTACACTAATTACACAGATGATACACAGATTCTCCTCCCGCTTTCTGGGGATCATAGCAAGGACACAGAGTTGGTGAATAAGGTATATCTTATCATCCGGGCATGGATGGCCACTCATGGCCTATGCTTGAACGATGATAAGACTGAGTTGATAATCATGGGTACACAGGCCAACATAAAAAAACTAGGCCAGGATTTTTCTTCATTCAATATCGACAGGAATACTATCAAAGTCTCCAAGCAAGTAAAAACCCTTGGTTTCTATCTGGATTCCACACTGTCCTTTGATAAACAGATCAAATCCCTGGCCTCCACCACGGCCTACACCTGCAAGTTATTAAGCGCGGGTAAGCCATTCCTTTCTGGCGACAGCTGCTTGATCCTGGCCAGAGCCTTAATTCTCTCTAGAATTGCTTATTGTAATGCCTTATATAGTGGTGCTAATAAAACTATAATCCAGAAGCTCCAAACACTACAAAATAATGCCTTGAGAGCAGCACTTGGCATAAACAAAAGAACTCATATCTCCTCCTTTAGACACCAACATAAATGGCTGTCTACTGGTAATAAAATACAGCTAAAGACGTTGTCACTGACTCACAAAGCTCTAAATAACGTTGCCCCTAACTACCTTACAGATAAACTTCATAGAAGAATCTCTCTCAGATCAACTAGAGTTGGCAATGTTAACTGCCTGGCTATACCAAGATACAGGATTACTACTATTGGTGGTAATAGCTTCGCAGTGATGGCTGCTAAATTATGGAACCTACTGCCACAAGACCTAACCAACCCTACCTAAACTTCAGAAATGTTTTAATAAAACATATTACCTCTACTGACCCCTAGCCTCCTACCCTTTAGATTGTGTCCATTGCTGGACCAACCTACTCCTACTCACCCAATATTCTCATCTAACTCTGCGCTACTGCTTGAAGTTCATGCGTAATCCAATCTACTTGTGAGTCTCAGTGATATACGCAGTGTAACAATTTGTAACTTGTATGTTTGTACATTGTATATTGTTGTAACCACATAAGTCTCTATATATGTACATTTATTGTTGTAGCCACATAAGCCTTATAGTATATATTGTGTATATTGTGTAACCATGTACGCCTTGCATTTTCGTACTGCTGCGCCCTGTTACCTTTGGGTCTGGTGCGCATAAAAAGTGAATAAACAAACAAACAAACAAACAACTAGTATTATGTGTGATCTCAAATATTTGCAGCTAGTATTTTCTTCACAGCTAGTACGTTGTCTCTTCACACATATTTGCAATTATTGTATCTGTTCTGTAACAAAGATTTGACATGGCCAATACAAGTACTGAACGCCCTACATGCCCATTACAAGTACTGAATGTATTTTCCTGTCTCCAAATATTCTACACCTAATACTTTGTTTTGCCACAAAAACATAGCACATTC
Organism: Ambystoma mexicanum; assembly: GCF_040938575.1. NCBI lineage: Eukaryota > Metazoa > Chordata > Amphibia > Caudata > Ambystomatidae > Ambystoma > Ambystoma mexicanum. The sequence continues at coordinate 771,354,908 of NC_090922.1, forward strand.
AGTTATAGTCACTTTATGTACTTTTGGGTGGCCAAACAATTGTACACATTATTTTTCACAATTAGTATTTTGTCTCATCGCAAACGTTGACAACTCGTCATCATCAACTTTTTCCAGATCTATAGAATAGGCACAACATATATCCTACAACATCAAAGTTAAAACAATAAATGACAACCGTAAAATGCATCTAATGCTTGATACATTAAAGTCCTAGCACCAAATTCACTAACCATGCCAAACCTGATGCATGAAAATCCTTGCACCAGATTCACTAACAATGTCTAACCTTGTCCTAATTTACATAAACCCAATTTTCAACTAAATATTCAGTAATGTATACAAAAATATTCTCTAATGCAAGTACTTTTTCCAGGTGAAAAAAATAAACCCCTACCTCAAAACACTTTGCTTCAGGCACACATTTGCATGCCAACATAATCCGAATGAATGCATTTACACAATGCCTTTTTCATGTGGTGGAAGGGTGCCATCACAGATTATGCCACAAAACTCTACCACAAAACTTGTGCATGTTTTATTTTTTATTTGATGTTCTTGTAGTGTGTAATGCAATCAACAGAACACTCAAGATATACATTTATAAATGACTTACCATATCATACCACATCATATCCTGGGAGGGGCTTTGAGGACTGAAGGCATGGGTTTCAGAAGGATTACGAGAAAAGAAAGGGCTTTTGTATGCACCAGAAGCGGTCATGGTCTTTTCAAGTTGAAGGTTGGAGGGCACAGTGTTCCGTAGTGTGGGAATAAGGACAGCAAAGAGGGAAATGCTCAGGTGTTGCTTGGAGATTCTTACCACCTTGAAGAGTGCATAGTCTGAAGACCTGAGATGTTTTGATGGAATAGCAGCCATGAATTTGATGTGAGATGTGATGGGGATCGAGTGTACTTGAATTAAGGCCGAAGATGAGTGGTCATGGGGATGCGGATTGGGATGAAAAATAAGCCCAGTGGCTTTGTTCTGAATAAGTGAGTCTCAATGGAAGGAGGAGATGTAGGGAGTGATGCCCTGGGCTAGACCGAGGGGAAGTTTGCAAGATTTATTTAGGTGACTGATTTGGGAGTGCATGTAGAGTTTGTCATCAAAAAAGAATCCTAAACTCTGAACAGACATATTGATATATATATTTATCATAAGAAAGGGGGAGCAGGGTCGGACTGGGACAAGAAATAGGCCCCGGACACCCAAAAAAAGTGGCCCACCCCTCGTCTCAAAAAAGTGGCCCACTCCTCGCCTCAAAAAAGTGGCCTATCCCTTGCCTCAAAAAAGTGGCCAACCCCTTGCCTCAAAAAACGTGGCCCTCAAACCATCATCTGTGAATCGGCCAATTCACGACTTTACAGAAGATGCTACTTATGGAGTGTTCATGTGTCTAATACATTACAACACATTACCACTGTAACACATTTTCATGCTGCCTGCCTCTTGTCCCAGTTCCGCCCCACAAATGTCACTCTTGTTGAAAGCTGCTATCCCTGCTCGAATTCCACCCCATGGCTGCCATTGTGCTGCCCCATATGAAATTCTATCGCTGTGTATTGAGTGTAATAACATGTTGGCATACAATGGGCCTCATTACGACTTCGGCGGTAGCCATGCCGCCACTGATGGAGTAGCAGGACCTCAGGCGGCAACCCTCATGGTGGACTGTCTGTGCTGGGAGCCAGGTGGAGTGCAGGAGTCTTGGTGAGTACAACAATGACGTGTTCTCTCACATGACTGTTCTGGATGGAGGGCCGGAGCGGCAGCACCAGCAGTGTTAAGGCAGTGGTAGGGAGCGAAGAGAGTTCTGGCAGCAGTGCTGCTGATTGAGTAGCAGGACCTCAGGCGGCAACTTTCAGGGTGAACTTTCTGTGCTTGGAGTCAGGTTGAACGGAGCAGTCTTGATGAGTCCAGCGGTCATGAGATCTCTCCTGTGACCGTGCAGGGTGGAGGGTGGCGGCAGTACCAGCAGAGTCATGGACACAGGAAGGAGTGAGGAGAGTGCTAGTGGCAGCACCACTGATGAAGTAGCAGGACTTCAGGCCGCAACCTCAGGGTGGACTGTCTGTGCTGGGTGGTGTAGAGCAGGCTTGGTGAGTCCAGCGGTCATGTGACCTCTCACGTGACCACACCAGGTGGAGGGTGCTGGTGGCAGCCCCAGCAACATCAAAGGCATGGGACAGAGTGAGGAGAGTCCTAGTGGCAGCGCCACTGACAAAGTAGCAGGACCTCAGGCAGCATACCTCAGGGTGGACTGTCTGTGCTGGGGGCTGGGAGCTGGGTGGAGCAGCGCAGGCTCAGTGAATCCAGCGGTTACGTAAACACTCACGTGACTGCACCGGGTTGAGGGCAGTGGCGGCAGAACCAGCAGCGTTACGGATGCAGGATGCACTGCTGATGAAGTAGCAGGACCTCAGGTGGCAACCCTCAGGGCGGACTGTCTGTGCTGGGAGCCAGATGGATTGGAGCAGGCTCAGCGAGTCCAGCTGTTGCGTGACCTCACATGTTCGACTCACATTTCCTTATGTTGACTTGAGGGGTAATGCATTCAGTCAATGCAGGGAGTCCACACACTGTGGGGCTTTGTATGTGAATACTGAAGTGTGATGATAGCATGCATCAAGAAATCATAAGACTGTTGTTCAGAGTGGCAAGCTAAAGGCCAGTGCCTTATCTACCTAACCTCCCTCAGGGACCTCCTAAACTGTCCCTACACCTTCCGGTAGTTATTTCCAGACACTCTTCATGATTTGGTCTCCTTCCTGTCACAACCACATACTTCTCTCCCTCCCACTTCTTGATGATCCCTTCTTGCTACTCTTCTCCATTCGACTCCGGCTGCCTTCTCTATTCTTGACGTTTTCTTCTTTTATCCCTCTGATGACTCGCGCTCCTCTGATGTGTCTATCTCCTTCTATTTGGATTGCATTTTGTATTTTATTGAATTTTATATAGCGCTTTTAACCAAAGCGCCTCCACACTTTGATGTTCTCCCTCAATTCAACTCCTTCCTCCTCTGCACTACGACTACCTCCTTCATACTACTACTCGCTCCTCCCCACTACTATTGCCTCTTCCACACTACTCCTCCCTCCTTCACACTACTACTACTTCTCCGTCCATCCTTCTACTAAAACACCCTCCTTTCACTCACACAAGTGGTTCATATTTGCTCTCTACATTATCCCTCCTAAACGTTTGTTATGTCGCTGGTTGTCTAGGGGGCCTGCAGCAGTCTCCTTTCCAGATGGGCCAAGACTGGCGTGTGTTGTGCGGATCTGCACCCCCTGGATAAGAGCTCTGGTTATTCGCTCTATGGATTGCTTTGCTCCAGCAGTGTAGGACGTATCGCCCCTGAGAAAAATGTTGTCACCTTTTGAATCCCTCACACAGTGATGGTCCTGCATTGTGCTCAACAGGACGTGAAGCATCTCTGCTCTCGGCAACCAATGCCTTAATAGTTTCAAGTAAATGCCAGTAATGCCACTGTGAGAAAACAGGGCTATTCCAGTGGGGCCAATAAATGCCAGTATACTAAGCAAATTCCTAAAACATGGACTGACGCGGCAATAGTACACATTTTTAAAAAGGGTAACAGAGATAACCCGGCAAACTACGATCCTATCGCCCTTCTTGACATCATGGGCAAGATTTTTGCAACCCTTCTTCTAACCAGATTCCATAGATGGGCAAGATCTGCGCCTTGCTTGGACCAATTTCAAACAGGCTTTGTTAAGAATGCAAGCACCAGTATCAATATCATGATTCTTAACATCATAAAAGAAAACGTAAGTAATGGTGCACCAACAGTATACGTAGCATTCATAGACTTGACACAAGCTTTTGATAAGATCAGCCGACAAAAGCTGTGGGCGAAACTAGTCAACTGGAACTGTCCTGCGGAAATATTAGGCCCAGTGATTGCATTGCATACGGACACTAAACTCCGAGTCTGTTTAAACCGGCAAGGGATGTTATTGGATCAATTCTCATCGGAACATGGTGTGAAGCAGGGATGCCCGCTCGCCCCGGCCTTGTTCATTGCCTTTATGGGAGACTTCCAACATGCACAACCAGCAGTAAGAGCCTTTCCGCCCAAAGTGGGCAATACCCCAATATCTACATTGTTATACGCGGACGATCTGATCCTCATAGATCAAACTCAAATAGGCCTCCAGCACCAACTAACCAACTTGACCAAGTACATTGATGAAAACTATCTGGAGATAAACATTGCTAAATCGAAAATCTTGACTATGGGGAAAAGTCGATTAACAACCACAGACCATGGTCACTGGTATTTGAACACCATAAAAATAGAAACCGTCTCTAGTATGAAATATCTGGGAATTATAATTGACTCAAAAAGATCGGAAAGTGCAACTCATCTAGCACTGTGGGCAAAAATCAAAATCTTGACAACCCAAACTAAACTAGTAGACCGGAAATATGGAAAATTCTTCCTACTCCCTGCAATCCAATTTTACAAACAAAAGGTAGTGCCATCGATAATCTATGGCATGGACGCGGCCTTGAATATTGACAACACCATAAGGGCGAAGCTGGAAGGTTACCTGTGGAAAGCCGTGCTAGGCCTGCCCAAATCCTCATCAATATCAGCTGTTAGACGTGAATTGGGCCTACTATCGTTGAAAGCATCAGTCGACCAAAGTCAGATGAGACTACTTCAGAAAATTATTCTACCAGACACCCTACCGATTTATAAACTGATCCAGGTAGAACTCAATGAAGGTCGCTGCTATGCACTAAACAACTGGGAACAAAAACTTACAAAAAAGCTATCAGACTTGGCCTGTTCGCCTGAGGATCTCATCCTGAACCCGAACAGAATTAAGATAAAAATAGCACAAGAAGATTGGATACAAACTGGAGAGAAAACGACAGCAAATAAGTTACTCGCCCATTTACCCGCAACAACAAATAAACTAAATCAACCTATGAATTACTGTATAAAATTTCCCAACCAAAAACTGCAGAAAACATTTATGAAAATAAGATTTAATCAAATGCCAACTCAGGAAATCATAGCTATTCGTACGAAAGCAGAATCACGAACCTGTAGACTCTGTTCAGAGTCAGAAACGGTGGAAACTTTAAGACATTTACTTTTGAATTGTTCTAAAACCGCGTTTTTGCGCGAGGCCTACCTGTTACCCCTGATGCATTGCGTATCGCTTCGAGAGGAAGACACATGGTGGTGCCGCTTGATTGCAGGAGACAAAACCAAATGGTCCACGGCGGCTGTAAAGATTTTAGAAGCTGCACTGAGACCAAATCAGAAACTGCCAATTAATCAAGTTTGACTAAACGTATCTTGATGCTTCTGTTAATTCGGATATCACCTGTTTTTCCTGCTTTCTGGTTTTGTTTTTGTCTTCCCTTACCCACTCTTTTTACACTGTGTCTTTTATGTGAAACAGCGTCTTGTAAAAATCAAATTGTTCTTTGATTATAAACAAGTAAATAAAAAATAAAAAAAATAAAAAATGCCAGTATTCCCATCGGATTCCCCACTTATTTTGACTGTGCCTATAATAGCTGTAAACCCACTGTAAGAAAATATGTCCTTGATGCCATGTTTGCCCATAATGGCAATAGCGCTACTTTAGGAAAATGCATCTATGCTGTCTGCACCAATATATGCTAATATGCTAATATTTCCTCATCATTATACACTCATGTTGCCTTGTCCATAATGCCCACTGACTCACACTCTACACATACATATAGAACTTGAACAAACACACACCTGCTTACACATACACACGTCTCTCTCTCTCTCACACACACACATGCAGATAGCCACATGCACACACAGATTCAAATGTGCACACACTGACATTGACATTCACAGACAAACACAGGCGACCCATTGAATACTCAAAGGCATATTTACATGCACGCCGAAAACTATTATCCCATTGTTTACCTGCAGGTAGCTGGCGTCTTAACCAGCATCAGCTCCACACTCCCGCTTCAGGCTGTTGCCTGTGCAACCTGCAAGCAGGAAACGGGAATCATGAGAAAGTGTCAATCAAACACCTTTCCATGAGCCCGAGGTGCTGGAATGGACAGAGCTCTCCATGACAATCCTTACCATGGGGATGTGCAGGGCGGGGGGAGAGGGCTACCAGTTTTTCAGCCTGCAGTACCCCAACCAGCATACCGAATGGGCCATGCAAGTAGGGGCTGGTACAGAAAGTCACCCATCAGCCTAATGCCCACACGTCTCCACAAATCCACACAGGAGGTGATATCTGGCATGTTCCAGGTTGCAGCTTCTACTTACATTTGAAGTATCCAAACTACAAACAGCATTCCCGAACCAAATGTCTGCCACTATGGGGATAGGTGCAGAGATCCAGGGCCGCCAGTTCAGCTTCTTTGTTGATGGTTAGAGTGGGTTTACCCCAGAAGGAGGCTCTAGGGTAAGTTAGATCATTATGGTCAAGTATTGTCATTCAGTGACACCACTTCTTCACCGAAAAGACCACCGGGAGTGTGGTATGCGATCAAGTGAGCATTCCATTGTCAAAAACGATTCCAAAGTATAAGGTTTCACACATTCCTGTTCCCACTTAATCCACTGTGAGGTCTCCCCCATGACAGATGAAACCAGTCTCGGGTAGCATGCAGACTGAATGCCCTGTGCTCCATATGTGGATACCAAAGCCACGCCTTTCCACAACCTTCTGAAGTACCTGCCACTTGTTTTGATTGTACCCTTCTTTCGATGATTTGCCATATTATCATGTTGTGACAGTATTTGTTCCTCTAAGCCTAATTATGCTCCCTCTGACCAATAATGTAGGTCCAGGCTGTTAACACCTGTTGCAGAACCTCTATCCCCCCCCCACGCGCACACTCGGGCTGTATGTAACACCACATTGGTGAATCTGGGATAATAATGTGTTGTATTCTCTGCAGATACAGATCTGTGATAGTCTTTGCAAATTGACTCTATGTTTTGCTTCCATGAAAATCTCCCAGTGTAAGTGGGTATTGCTTGAGCGCTGCCATAAATATGTTCATGACATTTTCGTATATTGTTCCTACCAAACAACAGTTACTGTAAAATAATCAATAGCCGTTAAACCATTTTGTCTGATAAAAGAAGTAGAATTATAGAGATTTGAAAAGGTGTGCTTTGTGGTTGTGTCGAAACAAAGAAGCAATGCCAGTTTACATTGGACCTGTTTTTGAAATCTAAAATGAGCACTGCTCGTTTTGAGAGGCATCTATGCGGGTTTTGTAAAGCTGGGTGGCCTAGATACGGGCAAGGATCTACATTGTAATGATGATGGACCAGCTGTCCACAGGAAAACGGATTTAAAGAATATTCCGTTTAATCATTCTGGCAGCCCATATGTGCGTGCAATGTTCCTTTCTGTTACTTGTGCCAAATGTAAATGAGAATTTTGTTTCAAGTTATGGAACCAAAGCTGTCATTTTACATTTGTAATTTCATATCATTTTTGTATAATGGCTTCTGGGGGGAATATGACACTGTCAACATTTTCAAGGTGTATTTCTCAGGCAAAGGTCTTTCATGTTATTTTCAAGCTGCTCCGTTATTTCTGTGCTCTCGAACATATGTAAAATGGCCCAATACAGATAGATTGATGTGGAGCATTTAAAAAAACAATACTGCATTGCTGATGGCACTGTTATTTACTTCAATATCATGGGACCAAAATGAATGTATACTAACATGACAGTGAGATTGTTCAAAATAAAAAAAAAACATATTTTGAACTACTCCTTTTTTCAATTTGTTCTTCAATTTCTAGCGTGCATGTTCGCCAGAATGTGACCTCTTGGCACTAGAACAATTACCATAATCATGTCTTACTAATGATGTGGCTGTGCAGGGGGTCTCAAACTCAATCAGATTCTAAAGCACCTCTCGGGGGCTGCTCTATCAGATGCATGAAAATAAATGCATGATAATACACAGTGACGGATATTTAATGCGCTTAGTGCAAGCGAGGAATCCACGTGATCCGCAATGAAACCACTCAGGCGGTTTGGATGGGATTTCCCTCGCACGAAAAATGTTAAAATGATGCATTTTTTCAGCACACATTTAGGAGAAATTGGAAACAAAGCAATTAGATTTGAAGACATGTATGTACAGGAACGCATGACATTTTTTCATACTTCGGATGCCAGATTAACAAGAGCACACAGTAGCATTTCTTTGAAGCAAATCATGGATGCGACTATCGGAAATTGAAACGGAACCTCGGGCGAAAATGTCAGTAGAAATTCCACCATCTTAAAATATGAAAGAGAATAACTGCTTCTCAAACTGCAAGTTTAATTTAATGTTGTGGTGTACGTTTCCGATTTAAGTTTTTCAAGCAAGGTCTCCTTGTTAAGCCCTTTTTTTTCAACTATGGGTGCTGATGACACTGCACGGGTGGCATCGTGCCAGACTCCAGTGGGAGTTTGAGCTGGTAAAGTCATTATGATTGTTGATTCGCAGTGGTTTCGGATGGTACAACGTCCTTTCATCGCGGGACGTTTTCTCGCAGGTTTTTTTACCGGGAATTTTTTAACGAAAGAAAAACCATCACATTTTTGGGGGGGTTAGAAAATTATATATATGCGATGTGGGTGTTTGGGAATAGATACAAAATGTAAGGGAATGGGGTGTTTGGGGGGACCCCCCAAAAATATATATTTTTTAAATTCGATGGGTTTTTTCGTTAAAAAATTGTGTTAAAAAATCCTGCAAGAAAACATCCCGCGATGAAATGACATGGAACCGTTTCGGATATTGAACAGGTGCTAGGCATGGTGCATCTTGTTGAGCTCTGAACAGGTCTTTCATGATGGCTGGAGTTTGAAAAACCATTTGGCTTTTGCTCAAAAGATCTTTTCAATGGTAAGGTGACTTATGTAGTTTTTCTATTTCATTTGTTGATAACATTTTCGCTCTGCACAGAATGAGCTATTGGTGGTAGAGTCTTTCTCTGTGGTTGGGGAAACTGAAGGCACAGTAGCATTTCCTTTGCTCTCCTCTGTCAGTGCACCCTGTTCTGCAATGTGAACTACTCATGTCGATGCCCCGCCGAAGCAGCTTCAGGGCCTGCTCAGGCCACTGGGAGCCTTATGGGTGACAGGACTATGGGCCTCATTACACGGATGGCGGTATTAAAACATGGACCAAGGTGCTATTAGCACCTTGGTCCATGCCGGTAAAATACCGGCAGCGCCTTGGAGGAATGGGGAATTACCGCCCTCTTCCAAGGTTGGCAGGGCGGTAATTCCCCCTTCCCCCATTGCCCTTCCCCATTCCCATTTTTGCCCCATAGGGCATAATGGGAATGGGGAAGGTGCTAATTACGGCACCGCAATTTTGCGGTGCCGTAATTAGCACCAAGGTCCCTTAGCGGGTTGGTTTTTAACGCCTGCAAAAAGCAGGCGTTAAAGCACCAACCCGCTAAGGGACCTCGTAGTAAGGCGGTAATGGTTAACGGTCACCGTTACCATTAACGGTGACCGTTAACCATTACCGCCATCCGTGTAATGAGGCCCTATGGGTGTTAAAGCCACATATCCGCCTTAGGGGTCAAACGCGAATCTGAGACCACAAGAGGGCAAAGGTCATTAACAATTGTTATATGCCTCCCCTGGGCAGTAATGTTATTATCAATTTGGACTATGGCATGAAACATACACCCACCAAACCTGGGAATCACCCTGATACCCCCGGAGAAGTTCGAGTCAATAGGGGGATACTCTAAGAGCAGCCCTTGCTAGCTTCCCTCTCCTATCCCCCCCCCCCGCACTTGATACATTTCCCACATAAATCACTTAACTCATATGGTTCCCAACCCCCAGCATTTATCATATGAGGGTTATGTTATGTTATTTTCACTTATTAATCACTCGTTCATCCGAGGGCATCATGACGCTGAAAGGAGAGAGGACAGCCTCGACTACAGTCACAGTCCTAAAACAAATACGTTTTCAGTGCCTTTCTAAAAGTAAGGTGATTTGAAAAATATTTCAAGATTGGCGGGAGGCTGTTCCATAGTCGAGCTGAGGCAACAGAGAAAGCTCGGCCACCAGGGTAGAATGAGTAGGGTTGAGAAATCAGTGCATTGTGGTCAGGTGGGAGGAAATACGCACCCAACTTCCAAGTATCCAATCAAGTGGTAGCCATCAGGTGCAGAAGGACAACATGATTAATGTGAGCCATTTCCGTCCTCTAGACCAGAAAGCTATCAGCCCCATTCCAGCATGCACCTGTGCTGCAGAACAATGGTACACACTCAGTAGGGAATAATTCTGCGCTCCGCCCACTCTAGCGTGCAGGCAAATATAGCAAAATCTAAATGACCAAAATAGGGGATAACGAAGTTTAAGATTAATTATGACCTGTATTGCTGCATGCATCTGTTATATATCCTTCGTCATAAATAGAGTTGAAAAACACCAACACAGACAGAAAAAGTACATTACTTGAATATCATCTTAATACCCCCATTCGAAACTTTGATAATAAAAACATAATGAAAAATGAATGCACTGGACAAGCATGGCCTCATCCATTTCTTGTAAAAGTCCTTATCAAAATAGACTTTTCCCAAAAACTCTTCTATTTTCATTGTTTTGGGCATGCTTTCTACAAAAACCTGCCTTCCCCGCAGAGCGGGCGCAGAGTCTGGCAGAGTCTGAGGACTGGGACTGCAATAGTCGACCTGCCTCAGCCTGCTTGCCTGTGTGCTTTCCTGTGTGCTTCCCGTCCCTCCATCTCTGTGGCTGTGGTCTTCTACTGTAAAGCTGCTGCCGCGCAGAATAATGCGCGACAACCTGAGAACTCCCTCCTTTTTAAAAACTTGTGCACAGCGAAGACTAGAATCGACTGTTACCTGAGACATGGAAGCATCTACTGCGGCGTCGCCCTCGCCCTCACCCTTGCCTCAAGTAAGTGCCAGCATATTGAGGGAGACGGTTGCGCTAGAGAGAGTAACAAGATCTGAAGTTAATAATGTAAATGCAAATGCAGACAAGGGGACTCATTATGACCCAGGCGCTAAGTGTTTAACGGCGCCGTAAAAGGCTGCAGCACCGTTATACACTTAGGGCCTCATTACGACCCTGGCGGTAAGGGGTTTACGCCAGCGTTAGCTGCGCCGACCCCTTACCGCCAATTACGAGGTCCCTTAGCGCCATGGAGCTTTTAACACCCGCTTTTAGCGGGTGTTAAAATCCATGGCGCTAAGGGACCATGGAGTTAATTACGCCACCGTAATTTACGGTGGCGTAATTAACGCCTTCCCCACTCCCATTATGCCCTATGGGGCAAAAATGGGAATGGTAAATGGGGATTGGGGACTTACCGCCCCGCCAAGGTCGGAATGGGGCGGTAAGTCCGCCAACCACCATGGCGTAAACGTAGTTTACGCCATGGTGGTAAAGTGACGGCCCAGGCGGTAACTTACCGCCTGGGTCGTAATGAGGCCCTTAGCGCCTAATTACGAGGTCGCTTTGCAGGACCCGACCTTAACGGCTGGTTTTACCAGCCGTTAAAGTAGGGACCCACAAAGAGACCTTAGTGCTAATTACGGTGCCGCAATTTGCGGTACTGTAATTAGCGCCTTCCCCATTCCCATTGAGCCCTATGGGGCAAAAATGGGAATGGGGAAGGGCCATGGTGGCATGAGGAATTACCGCCCAACCAACCTTGGAATGGGGTGGTAATTACCCATTCCCCCATGGCGGACTCTGGCATGGACCATGATGCTAATAGCACCATGGTTTAGCACCGGAGTCCTAATGAGGCCCAAGGACTGCATTAACACGCCAGAAGCTAAACTTGCTGATGCTTATGGGCGTGGGGTGTGCCCTATTGTGTTGGTTGTAGACCCGCAAGTGGGAAATGAGGTTACTGACACTTTACTGAAGTCCGCTCCAACAGTGCCTTTTCTCAGTGAGGTTCCCTCTTTGCGAGCCCTGGTTTGGCGTCTGCTTAATAAACAAACACAACATTAACGAATGCCAATGAGGAAGTCTGCACGGACATTGTACGCCGTGCAAACAGTCTTCGACCTGTGTCTAATTGCCCTATATTGTCACCAGATGGAAGCAAGAGTGCTAACTGGAGGTCCCCGCGTTCCCGCTTCTATAGTGCTTTTGACAACCTGGGCGTGTTGCTGCCGCCCCATCTCTCAGCTGCTGATGCTAGCGAAGCAGATGACAATGTACTTTGCCATCCATGCGACAGCACAGACCCGATCTTGAAGAAAGCTGATATTCAGCAAAATCAGCTCAATTATGAGCAAATCAGCTTAAAAGACTGACACCCCAGTGACAATAGAAGAAACTCTCTGGAAGTAGTCAATAAACTGCTAAATGACCTCACCCGACCTAATAAGGAGAGAACCTGTAAAAACACAGCTAATGCAGCACCTGTGAACTTGGAGTCAGTTGCAGAGCTAGCTGCTGGCGAAACAGCTGCTGCGCAAAGTGCTTCGGCACCGAAACAGCAACAGCTGAAAACTACTTGGATAAAGAGCCTCTCCAAATGTAGGCGATTAGACTCTAGCATTTCACCCAGCATCTGTTGTTCACAGACAAAAAGAGTCAAAATAGTGAATAGCTCCCCAAAAAGTTCTCCAAATCCCCCAAATGATGAAATAATGATGGGCAGTTGTGCTAGACACACTTGCCCTCGGGCAGAAGACTCTTCTTCGGATCATTCCTCCTCTGATTCTTCACTGATGGAATGTCCTTTTCCAAAAATCAGGTGCCCGAATAATCACTTGAGGAGTAGTACTCGGCGTCCTGCCAAAGACGATGATTCATTGGAAATTGCAGAGCGGGTGAAAGACTTACAAGCAACGTTAATGTCCTCTATAGCAATAACAATTGCCCCTTTCATTAAAATGTATAAGCATCTCAATGACAACATTAAAGACTTATCAACTATGGTCTCTATAATGAACACCAAATTCTTGACTTTTGAAAATGAGAATACTCAATGCAAAGAAGTGCTACATGGGATGAATAAGAAGATGGAGTGGGCTTTCAAGTCAATGGCTGAGCACACCAAAAATGCCATCATAGATAAAAAGCTTTTGGCAGAGGTAGCAAAAGAAGCGCTGAGCTTCTTTAAACATAAAGATTATGCACCTTGCTTTGCTCCCAAAACCAATTGCGTAACGTGCCATTCTATCCCGTGTACCAATGGAGCACTGGGCGTCGACAACCCCCTGCCGATGAGCACGGCTGATTCTGAATGTACCACAATTCAGCCAACCGTGTTGAAATAGCAGCGTCTAAAGAGAAAGTGTAAGAGAATTCAATTCAACACTACAGCTAAGTCAATGCCTAGTCTGGGATACTGAATGGAAACCCTTATTGATATATCTTTATGTCCAGTTCATGCGTTCTGGATGACTACCCCTATATAATACCCCTCCCTTGGAATCCCCCTTACCCCACTGAGCCAAGAAGTAGTTCTGTTTTGCAAGTTAAAAGGTTTATTTGATAATTTAAACTATAGTTATATATATATCACACTTTATAATAAATTAATAATTGGACATCACACTTAATCCGATATGATAAGATTAACAACGGAGAATCTGGCACTAGCACACTTGTGAATAGGAACAGAAGAAGAAGGTGGTAGAGAATGCTTTATATCAGTTCAGATGGATGTAATGTTGAATGAAAAATGCAATAGAGAAAATACTCAATATGATTTCAACAAAAAAATGTAATCACTTTTCTGTGGCAATCCCCTCCCCCCTTTATGCAATGCAAGGAAATGGAAGGAAAGCACACAGTTCTCAGAAATGCAGTCAAATGTAATTCAGTTAACCCCAGCAAGCTTAAACTACAGAAGTTGGAAACACAGGCCCAAAATGCTTTTACATGTGCTGGCAATGAAGTGAAAAATATGCTAAAATGCTTTTAATTCCCTCTAGAGGTTCAGGGTGAGTGGTATCTAGTTAATATTAGTCCAGGCTCACTCTTGCCATGATTCAGGAATGATTGGCAGGTTAAACACATTTTTTCTTTAACGGAAGGCAAGCAGCAGCAGATTTTTACACGTGGAGAAACTTGCAAATCGCGGCAAAATGTCAAATCGCGGCAGATTTTTCCGAGTGCGCCGGGCGCGATTGCAGAGGAACTACAAGGACTAGCAATATCGTTTTGGGGTCCTTGGACAGCCTAGGATCTCAGCTTCCAGGTGAAAGCTACTGCAAATCTCTAGGACAAACGGTCACGGAAATATGAGCGATTAAATAAAGGTCGTTTTTCAGATTTGAAATTTTAAAGTTCAAAAAGACAAGTGACAGCTAGCAACTAGAAAATGACAGGTGATAGCTTTTAGGCAGTTCTACTTAGATTAAAATAGATTGAATTATATTATTTTAACTAAGAGATTGGTTCTGCACAGTCTTGCTAGGTACTCACACTATATTCTTGAATTAGAATGGGCCTCGCCACGGATCTGGTCAGGTTTTAGACTCGACTCTGGTCTGGTCTCGGCACTTCACAGTGATCTGGGTCAGCTCTCTCTGCCTCTGGTTCTGGATATTGATAGATTTGAAGTCTGGATCTTTCTGCACAGCTTTCTCTAGAGATTGATGGAGGTAAAGTATGGATTTTCCCGGCAGAGCGTCCCGCAGCAAATGGATTTGAAGGTCCCTATCTGTCCTGTCTGTCTGCTTTTATCTGTTTTTAAAATGGGTGTGTGTGCAGCATCACTAGCCAGCCCCTCTCTCAACTGCCCATTGGCCCAATTCTCCCCTCTCCCATGATTGGGGAAGGAACTGTGAGTCAGAGTGATGCTGTAGGTTTTATGGGTCAGAGGATCCTCCCCTGTCAAATTGCACACAATCTATATTTGATAAAAAAAACATATTTGCACAGGTACACATTTGTTTAAAATTACACGCACCCATCAAATATCACAGGAGGTATACCCTGTCCAAATCTGCTCTTCCTGGGGGCTTGCATTCAGAAATGGCAATATTTGCACTTTTTAACTGGTTTCGCAATATCGGACATTACCCCAAATTTACACACATGTGCGCAAGGAGTATGGACATTAATTGATGAAGTGTCAGATTTTTAACATGCATACATTTTAAGTAATACCCTCTTAACTGCTAGCTTGCCCCCAGATCATGCCACCGGTTCTAAAAACCTCTTAAAATGTGGGCAGAAAAATCACAAGAATTATGGTGTCATTTAAATAATTTTCACAAGTCCGTACTATGAGTTATTCATCTTTTTAGAGTTATGTTCTGGCCCCAAAGGGGTGTGGTTTTTTCAGGTCACATGGTACAGAAACCAGTCTTTCCAGTTTCTGTCAAGCTCAGAGACCCTGCCCCTCCCAGCTTCTGCCAAGAGGAAGCTGTTTTACGACATCTGCAATAAACCATCTGCCTGGGTGAAGGGGGTTGCATTGTTCAGAGCTCCTGTATTCTGTGGGGGCTCCCCTTAATTCAATTATCAGAGAGATGGCATAACCTTAGTGTGGCCAGCAGGAAACAGCCATGCCTGGGAAGTTACTTGTAAATCAAGTTTCACTCCTGATGGGGGTAGTTGCCAGGCAAAATTGGAATCTCTTTAAGCCAGTTTTTAGCCACATGTCATTTCTGTTCCCCAGTTTTCTGCATTCAAATAACTAACAGTTTTTTACATATGCAGCTAGAATGCTGATTCTAAGTTTAAAACTATGACATTTAAACAATTGCAGCCTATGTGACACTCAAAAGTAGGTCACTCATTTCTTTTAAACATTTAGATTTTTAGTGTCTTTCAGTCCAAATTTACTTAAACTGCTGAAATCCACAGCTCAGCCAGTCTTGTGATGAACATTGTTTTAGGCTCATCCTCTTTCCAGATTTTGTATGCCCACAAGACTTTATTCTGCCAGATGTCCGCTGGTGTTCAGTGAGATTTTTGGATGTGTTGCAAATAGGCATTTTGAGCTGGCATTCAGAGAAACAAAAGGTGATTTTAAAGTGTGGTTTTTCCTTTGGCACACATTTCACTCATGGCACCCCGGCCCATCCTGCTCACACTGGTGGGTGGCAAGTTAGGCAACCATTTTAGTGTGCACAACTGCGCGGTTTTCATAGATTCTGGCGCACATGTGGGCTTTTTCAGCATCTTGGATTTCCTAAGCCCACAGCACCAAATGTTGTAGCCTAATAGTCCAAACGTGGGTCAGGACACCCAACAAAAGTAGCGGTCTGTAAGGAAATGGCAAAAACATCTGAGTGCATAGAAGCAACCCCGCATGACTTCACAACTGCCCATTCGGAGCAAAAACCTTTAGCGGTTCCCAATCAGTTGGAAGCTGAGGATGGAGCAACTAGCACAGTAAATGAAGATGGGGTCTCTTCACAACCTCAATTGAACGACACAAATTCACAAAACAATCTGTCGAATAGTCCATTCTCAGTTGTACTAAAGGAAAACCAATCCACAGGAAACTTGGCGTTACAGAATCCCCAAAAAACATCAACATCTAGCGAGATCAATATTCAACGGCTTGATACTCATGCAAAACCTTTCCCCAAGCCTGTGGACAGCAGTAGTCAACCTGAGCTGTTTGACATATTCAAAGGGCAGCCGCAAAGCAAATAGGCAAATACAACAAAGCCCCAACTTGAAAGTGGAATCTTAAAAATCAACCATTAAAGAAATTGAGACGAGGAAATGACTCAATACCTGTTGAAGTGATTTCTTAATTGTGGGTAATTTTCCTTCCATATGGCAACCCCTAAACTTTTTGCTGTTGTTTTCACCAGGATCTAGACTTTGCCAGAGAAGTGCAGCCTTCTGCCGCACTCCTCTGGGCTTTCGCTCCATTCTTACGGGGAAACTGACATGCCCTTAAGACAGTCAGTACCGGGAAACATTGTTTTCCGTAGTTTCTTTATCATGTTGCAGCTTTCGCGCAACTTTTGCGCAACATGGCACAAGAGGGCACTGTAAACTAAGTTACTGCTCTCTTGGGTCTCTAGTCTTCTACAGGCCCTAGATACTCTCTTTGGATTGTAAATGAACGGTGCAAGTGAATCACGGACGGGATTGGTGGCAGCGATCGTTTCTTGTGTTTTTGAGCTCTTTTTGGCGTTTTAAGCACGTTTCTCGCGCTTAGCCCAAAATGGTGGCCTGGCTCCCAAAATGGCCAGACTACGAGGCTCTTTGTCCTGTCTGCTGACCATCTTGCCCTCTTCACCTCCCCCAGGTCGAGCCGACCCGGGGCCTTCCTTATTTGGGCATGTACTTTCCCGCGAAACACAGGTGCTTTTGCGGGCTTCTACAGGCCTTGTGTGTGCCTCCAGGATGGGGGCTGGGATATCTGGTCCCAATACACATCCTAGGCGCCAGAGAGTCTAGGGTGGTGTGAATGCCTGGGACCCCCGTGGTCCGTGATAGGTCCACATATGGTGTGAGTGTTTTATGAGCGGATCTCCCATTTGTTCCCCTCCGTTTTGGCGCAAAGGGAACCTTGGATAAGAGGGGGTTGGAAACGCCACTACAAGGTAGATCTCCTGAGTTCTCATGAACAAAAGAATACAGGAGCCAGGTATCCTGCAACCACAAGGCTGAACCGAGGAATCGCTGGTGACCCGCTGAAGGACTGCTCCTCTGCACTGCCGTCGCTTTGTGAAACCCTTTCTACCTCTGATCGAACGAGAAGGCCTGCATTGGTACTTCGACCATTGGAATAGTGGGAACAACTATTCTCGGCATCTTCACCATCTCCTGCACGTAAGCCTTCGGAAGTGTCTCTGGGCCATCCTGCAGACTGACCAGCCTACCCAGGAGTCTTGCTCTGTAACCGCCGTCAGGTTGTGTTCTATTACGAGCCCTTGTCACTCTCACACGATTCGTACACTTGGCATTCCCAGGTCTGAAGTGAGTAGTGTACATTTGGCTGAAATACACACGGCCGCTCCGTTGCCCTGCTGTGGTAACAAACTGTGCGGGTTCACTGCGTTTGGGACATCCTCAACTCAACTTCTGCTGCTGCAGAATCTACACGATGCCGAGACGTCCCCTGCTCGTATTTGAACCTGCCAGCACTGAAACTGACGTGGAGAAGCCTGGGTCTGCTTGCATCGGGGACCGGTGAGTAGCATCGCTAGGAACTGGTTGCCCTCCTGCAGGAGCCCATAGCTTTTCCCCGCTGTGTCTAACAGCACGCCTTTCCGTACTCGCGCTCTGCTTCTGCCCTCAGTGGAGGCTGCGCTTGAGTCGCGGAACTCTGTTCATCTTCATTTGATTCATCAAACTAAACTGCCTGATTCCCTCGAAGAGACTCCCCTTTTGCCCGTTAGCACCAGCGTGTGCAGGTACTTTTGAGCACAAGGCTCCACTCTTCGTAGGGATTGGACTTCCTTTTAGTTAGGTGCCTCTGAAGGCGGACTGAGTCTAATTATTATTTGCACTGCCTCTTTTCCTCTCCATCTAGGTGGTCTACACATTTCGTGCGTCTAACTCGTTAGACTCGTTTGTATTTGTATATATATTGTATTAGATTTGTATGTGTTGGTTTACTTGGGTTTTATTGTGATTTCTCGCTACAGTCAATGTTACAAAGGCCTTGTAATAAATGTGTATATATTTTTAATATAACACCTGCTTCGAGTAATTTGTAAGTGTCCTTGCTTTGTGTGCTCATTGCGGGCTTTCAGTCACCCTCACCGCTCTTGAAACCTAGGGCCTCATTACACGGTAGGCGGTAAGGGTTTACCGGTACCAGTATTTTACCGGTACCGGTAAACCCTTACTGCCTTACTACGAGGTCCCTTTGCGGGTAGGAGAATTTAAAAACCAACCCGCAAAGGGACCTGGGAGCTAATTACGGCACCGCAATTTGCGGTGCCGTAATTAGCACCTTCCCCATTCCCATTATTCCCTTTGGGGCAAAAATGGGAATGGGGAAGGGCAATGGGGGAAGGGGGAATTACCGCCCCACCAACCTTGGAATAGGGCGATAATTCCCCTTTCCACCAAGGTGGTGCCGGTATTTTACCGGCATGGACCAAGGTGCTAATAGCAGCTTGGTCCACCGCCGTCCGTGTAATGAGGCCCCTAGTCTTGACCGCCGCGATCGCTACCCTGATTGGTCTGGCTTGTCCAGAGGTTACCCTGTTCCAAGAAACTAGGCTGGCCTTCTGAACCTCTGCCCCTCCAGGACAGAGTTCAGAAATCCTTCTTAACAGTAGCGACAGACCAAATCTGCATTAGTGATATATCTGCTGATCTGATGAATGTATAGGTATACGAGGATGAAGAAACCCCTGCTGCGTGTGAGCCTGCTGTACCAACAGAGGTGGAGCCTTAGCTTCAAATGCAGACCCCCCCAGTGCGGCTCCGGACGACGCCACAGGGGTGACTTGCCCCAACAAAGCTGTACGATTATGCCAGCTGATTCAACCACCTGCTACGGATCAAAATGGCCAAGCACAACTAGGGGCAAGTTTTATGACCCTGGATGAAAAACGAACCATGTTGGTTGCAAAACATCAGTTGGCTTGTGTACCTACAAGTGGAAAGGGCAAAATGGGGAGATCCGTAACCTGTAAGCCGGCCCAATATGCCATGAGCCCTCCATGCTTTGTGCCCAATGTCGCACTTGATGTGGACAAGTCAATCTCAAAGATGGACATAGCTTATTGCGTCTCGGCAATCAATCAGCCACGAGTGCTAGGATATGAAAAACCCATCATCACGCAAAAAATGGCAAAAGAAAAAATACAACTACGCAAAAACAGCAAGCTCAACATCGACTGATACTGCAACGTATAGAGTCTTCTGATGACTTAATTTTGAATCGACATAATGTTTTGTCATCTTGTTTCAAGTCTTAGAGCTATTGAATTGGAAGATCTGCAAACTGTCAAACTTTTCGACGAAAGGAAAAACGACGCAGTGATCCTTCACATACAATCAAAACTAATAGATGACACTCTGCTAAATGCTGGGCCGGTACTGATGTCACTTGGATTTGACATCTCAAAACTTCAAGAAAGCAATGCACTTGAAAACGGTGTATCTCGACTCTTAGAATCGGGACCGAAAATGAAGCAAGCTTGTCCAACTAAAAGTTCAGTAGCTGCTCCGTCCACACTAGCTTTGCCAAACACAAGTTCCGGAAATCAGGCATCTCTGGCTAGTTTTCAGATGGGGGATCTAATAAAGATAACCATCGCAGGGCTTGAAGGACAATCAACAACTGCAGATGCCACTGAATTAAAAATCAACTCCGTAGCCAAGACTAACGACTGGTCGTGGCTTGCTGGCTCGCTCAATATGGAACCGGACAAGTAATGCCAGGATCAGGAGGGCTCCATTGTTTGTACACTGGGCTCTTGGAACACCTATTCTCGACGGTTTGGGCAGAAGATCTTGACCTCTTTAGAGGAAACCTGGTTAACTGAATGCCCCTTACTGGAAGGATTTGAAATAGCGCTAAATCCAGCAATAAAACACTGTAAGGGCAGACCGATGGCAGGCCTGCTTACTGCGGTGAAAAAAAGATTCTGGCTTTAGGATTGAGAACTCAACCAACATCTCTCCATTTATTCTGGTGTCCACTGTGACTTCAATGCAAAAAGACAAACACTATGCTTTGCCTATATACATCATTAACCTATATTGGAATCATTTGGCTTTTGGATCATTGGCCTTTATTGAACAAGTAACAGCTACTATTGATGATCTGCTTGAAAAATCAAATTCAACAGATCTAATTATCTGTGGTGATTTGAATATTGATTGTATTGCAAATAAGGAGACAGCTCGCCACAAGAAGAACTGCAATCGACAACAAGATCTTGCTGCACGCCAGTGGTGCCTAGAAATGGACCTTCGAATGCTAGCAATGCTAAATGGTAACACGACTGGAGTCATTCCAGCCCAACCTACCTGGAGAAGATCAGAGCAAAGCTCGGTTCTCGACTACATATTTGTGTCTGAATCTATTCATACTCGAACAACACACCTAGAGGTCACCAAAATGATCTAGAGTGACCATGGTATGGTTAAGGTAAGATTCAACTGCTCAATTCAATGAGAAATAGCGACATGGCCACACACAGTGACCACTGGAGCCAGCAGGACCTGTCTATAACTTAAAGAAGACGAAGTAATTCTTATCACATCTGATTTCTAGCAAAAATCAGACTCACTTGAATTCCAACACCTCTGATGCACTTTAAAGAACACAAACACAGAATAAAACATGCTAGGTTTGCTCCATAACATAAATTTGAACTTGAGGTGTTGCAACGAAAAAGAGCAATGCAGCGAGAACTATGAAAATTAGTAGGTTCCGATAATGCCACTGTTCGCAACCACAAAAGAGCGACCAAGCAGAACTATAAGAACTGGACGAAAGCGCACATGGCAGTCATGCTACAAAATGACTCTGAGCTGATGTTGTCAAAAATGGAAAACAAAAACTTCCCAAAGTACTGGAGACTGATAAATAATAAATTGGCACCTCAACATGCCTTACAAGCCATCCTGGTCCCAGAAGTAGCGTGGAACTTGTTCTATACAAATCTGTTTTGTAAAGACTCTGCAAAAGAGGAATGGAAAGCACCAGCCTTAAATCACTGGGACTTAGCATTCGCAAAGGATGACATTTTACACGCAATTAACAACGTGCGTAATTCAAGAGCTCCTGGTCCAGACGGGCTGACGAACTACACCATTAAACGCAACCCGGACCTTTGGGCAGACTTCTGTGTAATCCTCTTTGAAAGAATCGTCAAGAGACGTGCCACCCCAAAATCGTGGAAAAGTGCTGTGGTTGTTCCGATCTTTAAAAAAGGAGATAGAACTGACCCGAGAAACTATAGACCTATAGCGCTTCTTGATGTGCTGGGGAAAATTTATGTCACACTTCTTCAGCAGAAACTCCTAAACGGAAACCAATCACGTGGATCCGAAACAAGCGGGGTTTGTCAAGGGTGTTGGGTGCAGCCTAAACCAGCTATTGATTAATCTGTCAAAGATGGAAGCCATACGACCAAACTTACTTGGCCCTAATAGTCTTCTCCCATGCTTTCGATAGAATCAATCTAGACCTGATGTGGAAAAAACTGAGCATGTGGAATTGTCCCCCTAGCTTGCTGGATGCAATCAGGGAGTTACACTCTGACACCTCTATTAAGATCAGACTGGATTCTGAAGGTACATTATCAGCTCCAAATCGTATATTCAAAGGCGTCAAACAAGGCTGCCCTTGGCGGCCATCATCTTCAATTTGTTTCTATCTGATGTAAATGACGCCTTTAATGGAGCTGCTACGTCTCCACCGACAATTCATGGTTCCTACATTGATTATGTTATCTATGCGGACAATCTTATTTTACTAGATCTGACGCCTATAGGGCTTCAGCGTAAACTTGCCATCCTCGAAACCTATGTAACAATAAACGGTCTCTGCATTAACAAACAAAAATGTGAAATACTGGTGCTAGAGAAATTGACAGGTATTGGTGGGAGAAGTAAAAAATGTACCTGGTATCTTAATACGGAGCCGTTGAAGATTGTCAAAAGCACTACTTACTTAGGTATGAGGATTAGTGCCAACAGAAATGATGCGCCATGGGTGGAAGTCACAAAGAGCAAGTGTCGACAGCTGGCATGCCAAGCTTCCATGATCAATAAGCAATACGGGAAATTTTCACTGAAGCCAACCGTCACCTTTTAGCAACAAAAAGTTGTGCCGGCACTGATTTATGGTGCAGAAAACACCTTTGGTTGCTCACATGATCTGTGGAACTCATTGGAAAATATCTTTTGGGTCATAGTGTTACACCTGCCCATAGACACCTCAACTGTATGCATACGACACAAACTGGGCCTCATTTCTATCCAAGCAAGAGTATGCTGGAACCTGTTCACTCTATTTAGGAAAACAATGCTAAAGGTGCCAGTGTCGCAAATTAAATTACTGCATAAGCCAGACACTGACAAAGTATATACCATCCATTCTAAGTGGAATGATCAATGTCTCGAAGCGCTGATGTTTGAATACAAACAATTATTGAAAACCCAGACTTGGCAAAGAGGAAGTTATGGAGATCTGACTGGATCAATACATGCAACTTGAAATCCAAATCGAAACTGATAAAGGAAGTCCCTGGTGAAGCGAAAGCATATGGTCAATTATAAGCCTACTTAGCCCGCTTCCCAGATCATAAAGCGAGATCTCTATACCTGCAATTTAGGATCAACGTGCTGGCAACTAAAAAATGACTAAGCACCTGGACCCAATTTGTTGATCTAGATCTCACATGTCGCTTCTGTAGAGAAAATAAAGAGACGCTAAAACATTTAACGCATTTAACGTTGTATTGCCCAGCGTTCCAGAACCAAAGAACAAACAGGTGTTGCCTTGTGTCATTTTGCTTCCAAGGCGAGCACATTGCCGCTGAGCTATCCTCCGGAGACTTGATTTGTAAAATGAAGTTAAACACATGTATGTAATAATCTGCTCTCACTGTAATGCACATCACTGTAGACTCGGCATTTGCTCGTCATTATGTTAAAAAACCTCATTTCATTAGGAGTAGTTTAATCATTCTGGCAAAATGAATGCGTCTTTAATGACAAGAGATATTGCAAACCTCTGGAAACACAGGGGAATCTGTGGACATTTCTTTCACATTTCTGCTTGAAAAAAGTATGCAAAACTGTGAATTTTACAGAAACGAAGATCCTAATATATATATTTATCCTCTATATTTGTCAATTTAGAGTCAAAAATTACAAAAGAAAGTGCACACAATTGAATGTACTGTACCTATTTTCAAAATTCAGGAACATTCAGGAAATGCACTATTTGAAATATGTACAGTAGAGTCTCCATCCCCTTCAGGCCCGTTTTGCGTGTCTCTACACTAGGACCATTGTACCACCTTACCTGTAAATCCTCAGCCCTGTTGCGCATGCCGGTGTTAAAGTCTATAAAACACTCAAGTCTGCGCGAACACACACACACACATGCATGCAAATTTGCATACACAAACACAAACACACACACACACTCTCTCTCTCTTTCTCTTTGTCACTTGTTCATACCGGGCCTTCCCCTTTTAGACATTATGAACAAAAACAGGCCTATGAAAGTCAGTTAAAGTAAAGAAGAGTCAAACAATATACTGCTTGCAATGGGCCACTGTGTAATTGGCCTGCAAAACGGTGCCTCGCTGTGCAGGTTTCCACTTAGTGGAGTTTCCAATGCAATAATGTGGGGCCTGATTGCGAATTTGGCAGTAGTAAAAGGTTATTGGGTGCCTGAAAAGGTCAATCATGATTCTGCGTCATGCGGACCTATCCACTATTTCCCCTTTTGGAGTCCCAAGGACTCCAAGGGGTCAGGTAATTATTTCATGTGGTAATTACTGCATGTGGTTCTGCTTTTGCGTGGCTGTTATTTCCACCAGACAAAGGCAGCCGGTAATTGAAGTTTTTTTGGACATGAAACTCAGGATTTAATGGAGTAGTAAAACAGCTGGTAATAGATGGGCGTGTTACCACAACTGCCAATAAGGTCATAGGTGTCTAATGTTTGTCAGAAGCGTTGCTAGCCTCTGTTGATAGCTGCCATTGCTATCCAACATCCCTGACCCGAGTCTCGCTTCCTTTCAAGATACTTCTTCATGCTCTCCCTTTCTGCATTTCTCTTCGCCTGGAAGTGCAGATGAATAGACATCTCTCGACATAGAGAGAAAAGAGGCACTGATTTCCCAAATTTCCCAAATCAGCGTGTGATTTTCTAAAATCAGCAATTTCATGTGGGCTTAATTCAAGGAACTCTGCATCTCTTCAGACACGTATTGAATATCATTATTGGTAAGGTTTTCTTGGAGAATAGTTGCACACTGAAAAGACTTGGTTACCAATTCCCTTACAAGTCTCACATCCTAATGCCATACTTTTAGCTGAATATAAGGGCGTCTTCTGAAGGATAAATCTTACGTTTGGAGCCATGTCAGGCCAACCTTCTTTGAGTTGTGAAAAATGACTATTTGGAAATCAGTGAATTAAAGAGGTGGCCAAGTATGTCATTACTTTTCCTTTAGTGGACTGTGCTTACTCTTCCTTCAAGAAAGTCATTTACACCAATGGCGTTTTACCCCGAGCCGGAAGAGGCAGGAGTGTCCCATCTGGATTTTCTTCCAGACCACAATGTTCCTCAAATGCTTCTAGAGACAGAGAATTGTTCGGATCTCTCCTGCATCAACAGATCTTTCTACCCCCCAAAGGGGACAATTCTACTGACGAGATCTTGCAGAAGGAAACAATTCTCAGGACGGTTTTCTGGTGAGTACCATTCACATTTAAAACTAAATTCGGGGAACGGGGTCGGAGGGCACATTCAACAGCCAATATAACAAAGGGTCTATGGGCTCTGTCAGCATTGCAGGGATTCCAAACAGAGTTCATATCTAATGCCTTCCACACATCATTTCCAAGAAGGGTTCAGTTCCCCTAGCTATGACTGCAAGTCATTTCCCAGGAAATTCTAGAATGGTTATGACATAGTGCCTTAGAGTTGACCCTGCACTCTCATTTAGGCTTTCTCAGCAATCTTATTACTGTACAAATAAGGACAACGGATTCAGACTTGTTGTCGATATAACAAGGGGTCTATGGGTTCTGCAGACAGTGAAGGAATTGCACACAGAGTTCCTAACAAATTGTATACGTAGGATTAACTTCCACCATATAGGACTAGCAGTAATTTGAGATAGATTTCTAGAAGTGTTATGAAAGGGTGGTCTAGAGTTGACACAGAACTCACCTTCAGGCCTTTCCCGCAATCTTTATATTGCATGAAAAAAGGGCATAGGATTCAGACCTGTTATCAACCTGCGAGATTTCAACACGTTTCTTGTGTAACATCACATTTAAATGGAAACAACTCAGTTGTTACAGGAGATTCTGCAACCAGGTGATTGTATGGTCTGACTGCCCCCACAAACCAAACATGCCTACCCGTCAGTCCCAATACATCCTCAGCACCTCTTCCTACGATTTGTTTGTGGTAGGAAATACTTCTGATTCCCTTGCCTCCCATTTGGTCTGCCATCTGCCCTGTCGATACCAACAGTGTTTTATATTTTCCTATACGCATTAATCGTGCAGGCATCACGGAATGAGGTTTCATTATGTTTTACAGAGATTGAAGGGCACAGCAAAAGATTTTAAGTTTTAAGAGATATTATTTAAACGTGTTCACTTAAGGGCAGGGCCATAATTTGGAACCTGTACTCTTGCTTCTGTGAAGGGGTGGCTTTTCTCTGAGTGGAGAAGAGTGGCAGGACCAGTTGGACAAGTGGAATAACCTATTATATATTGTGAGCTTAGATTGTGAGTTAATTTTGCACTTCGCAAAGTTATATTGTAGCTTGTGTATGCTTTTTCGGATCAGAATGCTTCAGTGAAATAAAACTGTCAGAGACATAGATAAGGGATTAGCTGCAGTATTTTGAGACAGAAACCCCATTTTAATTCTAACTAGATAAAGCATAGAAGCATCATTTTTACTGTTGTTACCATCCACGATTCATGTTATTCTATGTATGCTGAGATATGATACAAGTGTTTTAGTACACCATTTCTACATACCATTTTAGGCAAGCAAACTCAATGTGATTCTCTTTTTATCATCTGAATGCCTTGTTCTACTCTGGGTCAGGACTCGAGTGGATGAAGTATCTTGTACATGGCTTTGAACAGTTTTTGAAACTGCTGGGATGCACGTACAACGTTTCAGCCAGGCAAAGAGATTTGGTTTGAGGAAAACCTATTAGAGAACAACATTGTGGGTGCAGAGTGAAGGTTGTGTCGCGAACAGCACATACATGTTATTAGTTAGGTCTGACACATATTAGATACTTAGACATAGCAACACAGAAAGAGCAACACATGTATTATTGTGGTTGCAGAGGTTGTAGATAGGGCAGTATTATAGGCCCAGTGTTTAATTGATGTATTGTACTGACGTAGGCTAGCGTGATGTGCAAGAAGGATTGAAATAAGTGGAAGATGCAGTAAGCAAGGTAGTGTGGCAAAAACAAGGTTTGTGTGTTAACGTGACAGAAGTGACACCACTTGAGATGTTAAGGCCTAGTACCAATGAACAGAAGATAACACAGTCTTTGGTGCAGAGCTATGGCTTTGATAGTTCAGCTCAAAAACAACCCCCTTTCCCCATTCCCCAGGAGAGAAGCCAAGGTCAGAGGCACCCATGGTGCACAGATTAGCACTAATTGTATCCAGCTGCAGGGCTTGGACGTGATGGGAACGGAATGATAGTTAGTAAAAGAGTGGGACGGGTTGTGCCCTTTGAATGACAAATTCATGAAAATAGGGCACAAAGCTAGGTAAAGATTTAGAACACTACTGCCCTCGCCTTGGGGAGGTCACCCCATATGGAGTACACTTAGACACACAATTTAAGCAAACAAATCCTCGAAATTCAGACTCAAGACTGGTGCCCTGGTCACATCATCCCTGGGCACCTGGAATCGGGGGATGTAAGGGGTGGAGCCATATCTGGAACGTCTTGTGAATCTAGACAGGAGGAGCAGAGGTGATTCCAATACATTTAGTTCAAGGTTGGGGGTTCAGCTCGTGTGCGCCATGGCGTCTGGGTTAATGCGGAAGCCTATTGTCTCATCAAAAGCAGGGATGGCCTCATCAAGTTACTTTGATCGCATCTGGAACAGATGGGTGCACATCATGTAACCCAAATTTAAGAACCCATTGATAAGAACCCACCAATCATACCTAAGCTTGACAGTGACGATCTAGTGGACCATGTGTCAAGGGGAACAGGAGTAGGGTAGATTCGGCCAATAGGTCAAAGGACAATAGGGGGGATTAACATGTTCTATAGGTGGTAGCCAATGAGGGTGGTGGGATTATGCTGTATTCATTATTATGCATGGTATTGTTAATGTGTGGTTTCTCCGCTTTATAAAAGTTGTAACATCTTGAGATAAGACAGGCTCCCTGTCAGTTTGGTTCTACGGGACCGTCTGAGAGCCTGTTTGTATGGAATACAGATTGTTTTCCCTTGCAAAGAGGTGCAGTGATTATTTTGGTCATTTGGATTGTTTTAATTTTTCGATTTTTGGGCTGCCATCCTTTCAATTTGGTGAACCTGACTTGATCCCAGACTCTCATCGAGGTCGGGGTGTCCCAGTCATGATGCATCGGAGGTACGGTGACCATCTACAGTGACCTGCGCCTCTGCACGATTTGAAGAGAGGTTCACAGGTGCCGTTTTGCCAGAAGCCCCATCTGCTCTTTTGAACAGGGTACTGCTCCCACAGTTTGCAGGCTATTGATGGGTCCCTGTATTGGAGGAACTTGTGAGAACACATAGAAATAAGTGCACCTTTGCGGGAGAAAACAATAAGTGGAGAGAGGGTATGTGTTGAATGACTTGGTGGTGAATGGATGAAATGTCCATATCCATCTCGTAATAAATAGCATTTTTTTTTATAAGGTGATATCACAGTATATATTATGAGGTAAAAGATGACGAGAGAGTAACAGGACTTTATCCGATTATGGAGGAAAGGCAGTCCTGCAGGACAAAATAAGAAGTCAAGTCCATTATATGGAGGACCTGGGGAAACTCCACTCAGCAAAAGAGTGTGTGAGGAGATAAATACCCTCATTCCGAGGCAAGGGGATTGAGCAAAGGGCTACATCAATTGTAAATAAAAGTGATTTTATTGTGGAGGTCCATTGTACTGCGGGACCTGGGATCCGTTTGCCCGGCAGAAGGGAATGTAAGGAGGTAAATGCCCTTGTCTCAAGGTGGAGATTGTGGAAGGCTCTATAGCATTTTGTATATATTTGTGTTTTTATTGATTTTTGGTTTAAGGTGTTATTGAATTGTGGTGTGAAGTAGTGGTTGTTGAAAAGTGTGGTGAGTTGAGTGCAGTATTAGTGTGTGGAGTGGGGGGTGACAAGGGATGGGAGAGGTAACAGGAAGGGTGGACAGTAGTGGGAGGAGGGGATTGATACAGATGGATTGCTGGTCAGGAGGTAAAACATCATTACAAGGTTAGGCTTGGATACAACATGAGTTCTTTAACACCACTCAAATATATCTGTACAGCACATCTGCTGTACTGGGAAAAAATATGAAGTATCACAACGAGTGGGTGGTTGATACGAGAGGGGAAATGCATAAGCCCTGGCCCAAAGAAGGAACACAGAAGGAACAAATAACATGGAGGTTTGGTCACATGTGCACTTATTTGGCAGCAAAATATAAGGGGGAAAGTTGAGGAATAGGAAGGGCATTCTGGAGCTTTGCAAAATGGTAGAGGATTTGTTCCTGAGGATCCAAAGAGGGGAGAAATAGTAACACTAGTGCTCTGTGTCACTCCCACACCTAGCATGCTACACGCACCCTGTAACGCCCACATCCCCCCACACCCCTTCCACTCCCACAGGGGTGTTATCCCATGCAAGCAGGTGCAGGATATACTAACCTTGAGTACGTGCCCCATGAAAATCCATATATTTATATATAAAGGAGACAGTTCAAAATCTTTGCAGATTTACTGATCTATACAAATAGTCAGGTGGACAAGACCTCCCTGTACCTGTAGTCTTGACAAAAATAGATCAAGTACGTAATACTAATACACAGTGTTCAAAATATTTTAATAAAGTTTACAAAAAGATTAAAAAAAACTCCATACAAATGTTCAACATGAACACGACCCAACATCAAACACATGGTAGATATAAAAACAAACATATCACTGAACTCACATACATATAGCCACATTTAACAGTTGTAGAAAAAACAATACAATTGGCTTTAACACCCCTTACACTTTCTGAGTTTTCTGACTCAGACAAAAACAGATCCCGACATGTTTCAGTTCTTTTTAGCACTAATTGCACAAACTTTCTTCAGGGGAAAACAACACAATTCACTTGGTTGCCTCCATGCAATCCAGGGCCGCATCAAAGATTCCAATTTTAAACAGCAGATTACTCCTAAGAACACATGGAGAAAACACAGGGGCCGTCACCAAAAGCCACCATCAACTAACTTTAATAGTCAGTATACGCTCATAACATAGCTCCACAATCGCATACATGTACTCCATAGTCGTAATGTACTGGGTAAGGTCCACAGGTTGCTATCAACCCTGCTTCAGAATTCTCAGAACACAACTACGTACCTCTTAGTGTAATGTTCGTAGTGCTGGTGTCTCAATACACACTTGAATAGCTGCAGACTTCATATATCAAGTCTCTATAGGTTTCTTCACTGCTTCTAAGTAGCTGTAAGTCCCAATCAGTATATACAAACAAAACCAAGACAACATGATGTTGTCTGTCAATATGTATCCACATGAAACATGTCCTGTCACCAAGACAAACACCACTTGCCAAAGTTTTAGGCTAAACGCCATTAACCAGACGTCTAAGAGTGTGAGACGGACAGCTTATATCCCATCATCATTGATGACACCACCTATTGTGAAATAGTACTACACACCGTCACCGCAATGGACTCCTAGTGCCATAGTAGTACCTCCTATTATGTTACTATTGCCTGCTGGACTCCTTCTCTGTAATACAAACCGCCAAAAATGCAGTCTCTCACCGAAAGCGTACCTCCAATGTGGGGTACCTCTATGGGTCAAAACATATATATAAACAAGACAGTTAGACAGCATTCACATCTTTATTGCTGCACACATGGTAACGTGCCATTCCACATAAAAAAAGCTAACTGCTTAAACACCACATACCTTATGGAACACCAGTCACCAATGTCTGCACGGGCAAATATCAAAAGACCATGGACACGAACACTCCGCGTCGCACACTCGGTTTGTATTGCCGCGTTCTACTCGAGTTGCCTGTACGGATTCCAATTTAATAAGTATAGAAAGAGGGCTGGAGGATCAACGACCAAGGCTTCAATAGATATTGAACGGGGACTACACCAAGGCATAGCACTCGTGGGTGATCGTAAATACAAATGCATGTGTATTCAACAAGCCGTATTTACTGGACTGAAATAAACCAATAAGGAGCATGTGGAGCATGTCCCAACAACCAAGTTGCTCTTTAGAAGAAACGCCAAAATACCAATTTAAAAATGAAATTAGCAATGGACATAGAAAAAATGAAATTAGCAACCTATCCAGAGGGGACTCACCCTAATAGGCAGAGTTTAAAATGTTATGGGAATAACCCAATTTATTAAATTTGGAGGTGGGTACTGGATTGCATGTTAGTAAATATACACAAATCCATTTCAATACAATAGCAAACAGTGTGCATCCCTCCTGTGGCACAATGTAATACGCATAATTGCTTTGCAACATAAATTATCATAATTTGGTGAAAAATGCTATGTTGACACAATTTAAAACATTGGTAAAGATGTGCATGGTACAGCCATATTTTACCAAAGTCAAATCAGAATGACAGATGTCCTGGTGCAAAACTATTATAACACATTTTTCACAGGTAACAAAACATATTGTGATAATTACACATATTGCTATAATTCAAAAATGCAAATCCATGTCAGGATCCACTGTCAAAATGTAAATGACTGTCGTCTATACATAAAATGAAATCCATCCCTGTATATGAACACAATTTAGGTATAAGGAATCCAGGTGACAACCACAACACATATATGGACCCCATGATCAAGCATGTGTATGCTGCCAGTCAATTTCCTCGTTTAAACCAATGATATTACTTTGGCATTTACATATCATTTTTTGTTCGAACATCATCAACTTACAATCTATTTCTACCTTGCCATTGCCAGAAACCTTCTTCAATATTACCCATCTAAAGTCTTCATGTGAATGTTTCATTTGTACAACGTGTTTGACCATCGGTGCCGTCAATATTTGATTCTTGATACAGCTACGGTGTTCCACCATGCGTGTGCGGCATTTCCTATTGGTCTTGCCAATATATTGTACTCCACAAGGACATGTGATTAAATAAACCACATTTTCTGTATTACAGTTAGTCATCTCATTTAGCACCCATGTAGTGGACATATTAAGCGCAATCTGCTTGGTCTCTTTGGTGAAGGCGCACATCACACATTGTCCACAAGGGTAATGCCCCTTAACTGCTGGAAGGCCCCATATGGTAGTTTGTTTTGGCTCTGCTGTACGCTTGACAGATATGTCCTTTCTAATTATCATCTCTCCAATCTTTTGACTTTTCCTGAAAACTACCAAAGGCGGTGGGGTGGATTTGTCATTATAGATTTTTTTCCACATTTTGTTGATAATGCCCTGGATTTTGTCTGACAGATTCGAAAAAGTGTTAACAAACACAATCTGATTTTCCTTATCATCTCTTTTATTTTTTTCTAATAACGCATCCTGGTAATTATTGTATTCTCTTTTAGAAGAACCTTTTTTGCCAGTTTGGCTGGATAGACTTTACTGCGTAGTTTTTTAGACAGAATACAGGCACTGTCGATGTAGTCCTGCTGCAGACTACTGTTTCTCTTGAGCCTGAGAAATTGTCCGAAAGGTAAATTGGTTGTGATGTGGTTAGCATGATGACTGGAAAAATAAAGAAGAACATTCTTATCTGTTTTTTTGATGTATGGTTTCACTTTTAGATTTCCCAAATGATGAAAAATGGTGATATCTAGAAAATGAATCTCCTGCTGATCTCCTGCCGATTAATCTCCTTAGTGAATTTCAGAAACAGATTCTGTACATTTAACCATTCCACAAAAGTATCAGCCTCTTCCACCGTACCTTCCCACAGTATGAAAATATCATCTATATACCGTAACCATTTTAGTAGATGTTTTTTGAAAGGATTGGTATCGGGATAGATGACTAGTTTCTCAAAATATTCCACATACAAATTGGCAAGATTGGTGGCCATGGCAGCACCCATGGCAGTACCTTCTATTTGTTCAGAAAAGGCTCCCTGGAATTGAAAAAAGTTTTTGGTCAAGGCAAACTCTGCACACCACAGAATAAAGGCATTACTGACTGGATGTCCATCTTCTCTGTCTCTTGGAATTTCCTCAACTACTTCCAAAGTTGCTCTTTGTGGAATAACCGTGTACCGCAATTGTATGTCGAGGCAGATCAATAAAGACTTGCCTGGACAAAAGGGTACATTCTCAATTTTATTGATGGCATCAGTGGTATCTCTTAAGTAACTACTCATTTTGAGGACAAACGGTCTTAGATAATAGTCCACAAATTTGGAGAGAGGTTCTAGTATAGAACTGACCCCTGAAACAATCGGTCTGTCTGGAGTGTTATTAAGGCTTTTGTGAACTTTGGGTAGAATGTAGAATACCGGTACTCCAGCTTGTTTTCTGATGAGATAATCACATTCTTGCTTGCTAATCATTTCTGCTTCATAAGCACTTGAGACTTCTGTTTCTGTGATTTCCATAAGTGTAATAGAAGGATCCGATGGAATGGGACGATAGCTTTTTGCATCATTCAGTAAACGTAAACATTCCCCCACAGAGTCAATGCGATTGAGGAGCATAATTGCCCCACCTTTATCTTCTTGTCTTACCATGACATCCTCAAACTTGGCCAATTTAGAAATCAAAGCTCGTTGTGCATTACCAAAGTTCAAATGGCGAGGAATGCCTCGTTGTTCCAGTTTTTGCACTTCTTTGAGCACCTATTTCTCAAATACCAAGGACTCAGAGATGTAACTGTGGGCTGGAGCATTAAAAGTGGATTTGTTTCTCAGGCCTGTACAGTTGAGGTTTTCATAAACATTGTCATTTTGAAAAAAATCATTCAAATGGACCTTATGCATGAACATGTGGAACTCTGATCTAAATTCAAAAGGATTGTGGAACTTAGTAGTGACAAAATTCAAACCTTTATTGAGCACTAGCTCTTCATTTCTGCTCAAGATGTGATTGGAAAGATTAATCACCACTGATTCCTCGCCCTGCTGCGTGTCTGTATCTGGTTGCCCCAATCCCCTCGGTTGGGCCCCTGTCCTAAAAAAGGATGTCCTTGTTTTTGTCCATTCTGATAAGGTTGTCCTCGACCTCTGCCTGTACCTTGTTGATTGCCTTGGTCCGTTGAACCTGTGCTACCATCATCACTTGAGCTATATGATGTATTGCGGAAATGCACCCTTTTTTTCAAATTGGTCGAATTGGTTGTACCTTGATAAACATTGCCAAATGTGTAACCATCAGCAATATAAGGAAATATCTTTTCATGTTTGAAATTTAAAAAGTCTTTTTTTTATCCTTTTGACACGTTCTAAAGTGGTGTCATTTTTAAACTCTAACAATTCCTTTAGATGTAAATCTAATTTGGTTTTGAAAGTATCAAGATCCAAGTATTTCTTAAATTCATCCTGTAGTTTGGTGATGTCTATTTCAATCTTCTTGGATACTTCTGTTGCTGTGTCTATTATAAGTGCCAACCAATCACGACCACATTTGTTGGATATGTAACTCCATTTGATCTTAAACTCTGGATTATTCCGAAATAACCAGGGTTCATTTCTGACTATGAGACCCTGTGGAAGAGCCTGATTTTTCAGATTTTGCAACATAATAGCACCATGTAATTCCGTACGAATTAGGCGCTTTCTAAGTTGAGCTAGTTCGTCTCATTGATCATTATTTTTGTTCATAATGTCATCACTAGTGTCTGATAACACAGATAAAGAGTCTAAAACATTTTTTACATATTCTTCGCTATATGCAAGGCATTTGAAGGAGTTGCCATAACAGTGACTAATACCAACACCCTACACGTGGTTTGTATGTACACTGAAAAAGGACCACACAATTTCTATAAATACCTTCGAGACCACAATGAGCCTCCTAAATATCAACCTTATTAAAGGAAAAATACCCCTTTAGATACTCTCTCACACGGTCAGAGGTAGACCACAAATATTTATATATAAAGGAGACAGTTTGACATTTTTGCAGATTTACTGATCTATACAAATAGTCAGGTGGACAAGAACTCCCTGTACCTGTAGTCTTGAAAAAATAGATAAGTACGTAATACTAATACACAGTGTTCAAAATATTTTAATAAAGTTTACAAAAAGATAAAAAAACTCATAAAAATGTTCAACATGATCATGACCCAACATCAAACACATGGTAGATATAAAAACAAATATATCACTGAACTCACATACATATAGCCACATTTAACAGTTGTAGAAAAAAAACATACAATTGGCTTTAACATCTCATACACCTTCCGAGTGTTCTGACTCAGACAAAAACAGATCCCGACATGTTTCAGTTCTTTTTAGCACTAATTGCATGAACTTTCTTCAGGGGAAAACAACACGATTCTCTTGGTTGCCACCATGCAATCCATGGCCACATTAAAGATTCCAATTTTAAACAGCAGATTACTCCTAAGAACACATGGAGAAAACACAGGGCCGTCACCAAAAGCCACCATCAACTAACTTGAATATTCAGTATACGCTCATAACATAGCTCCACAATCCCATACATGTACTCCATTGTCGTAATGTACTGGATAAGGTCCACAGGTTGCTGTCAACCATGCCTCAGAATTCTCAGAACACAACTACGTACCTCTTAGTGTAATGTTCATAGTGCTGGTGTCTCAATACACCCTTGAATAGCTGCAGACTTCATATATCAAGTCTCTATAGGTTTCATCACTGCTTCTATGTAGCTGTAGGTCCCAATCAGTATATACAAACAAAACCAAGACAACATGAAGTTGTCTGTCAATATGTATCCACATGAAACATGTCTCGTCACCATGACAGGACAGCAGTGCGTACAATTTATGAAAATGTCCTGCAGCCCCTAACAACAAGTGCCACGTGCAACCCATTCATGATGGAAGCAGAAAATAGGCCACAAAGAGATTTAGAAACAATGCTCCGAAGGACAGAAGCTAAGCTTCTATGAGGAACACAAGAGAGGGGAGAAGCGTGAAGAGTGCCAATATTTACTGATGAGTGGAGAGCGGGTGATATTTTATTTAGAATCAACAGCACTGTGACTAGCAATGTAGATGTTGAAACGAGGAATGAATATAGCAATGATGCAGGATATAGGGGAGGGCGATCGCAAGCAGACAGATTAGATTACAAATCTATCCAATCAGATATTGCAGAGGAGTAGGTAGATGCTTTCTCTCTAGCTCCCACCCTCTCACCGCCATCATATTAGAAATGCAGGATAAGAGCTCTATGTGGGACCCCATGTGTTGTGCCCATTCCACATCAAGTGTTTGAGAGATGATATGCACTCAGGCAACCATACCGAATGTACCCTAATAATGAAAGAAGGATGTCAACACGCACCGTTGGACATCATGGGACGCATAGCGAAATTTGATGAAGGTAGAGTGATGTCATGAAGTAGATACTGTAGGGACAACAGAAACATGTACAACATGATAAAGTAATCACATATAAAATAAGACAAAGCCACCTGCTGACCAATGAGTGTAAATACACACTAACACAAGGTAGATGAGACATATAGAGGCTTGCTATAGAGGAAAATACAACATAGCTAGGACAGCCATAATAGGAAGATGGACGTTGGCTTATGTTAAGACTCAATCAAGCTACCTCAGAGACAGACCAAGGTTGCAGAGTTAGGAGATGTTGGAGAAACAGCTTTGTGTACAGGATGAAGAGAAGTTTATTTTGGCCTTGGATCAAGTATGCTATTTTAAGGAAAAATTGCAAAGCACAAGGGGAGGGAGACAGATAAACCATGTATGTAAGACATATTTCCCTTTGATTAAGGAAGAAGAAAACATTTGCAAGAGCCAAGTATATAACAATTAAAAGTGGATAAGGTTTAAACAAGATGGAGTGAGCAAGTCTCTAGAGGCTAAGAAGAGGAGCAAGAACACCCAGTATAAAATAGCAGTAAATAAGAGGTGGAAAAGAACAAATTTGCGTTTCCTCACACGTGATTCAGAAGTTGAAAACAGGGGCTATTCATTAAGCTTCGGATGAAGATAGTGATGTGATTCCATTCCCTCAAATGTCCCAGAACAGAGAGCAGACTACAAGGTCAACTACAGACGGGAAACTTTGGCTTATGGTCGGATTGATGAGAAGTGATGGATTAATTGGGAAAGTTGGGAGCAATCTGACGTGACTCGAGCACCTGGGTTTTGTTTCGCTTACGTGCTGCTAACAATCCGAAAGTCCAAGATTGGGTGAAAATGCCAACCAATCAGAGGGTCTGTAGGGCAACGTGCTATACAATGTTGCATTGACCAATCTGCTGCCATTTTCTCTGCTATCATCAGCATTATACGTATTGTGAGGTAGTTTGAGGTGTGCCTTACAGATAAGGGGCCTCCAATGAAGTATTAACCCCTATGTATACCTTAGGTACCTATGTTGCTTTAACTAACCCTTCCCTTCAATAGGTTTTACAGTTTTCCACATAGGATGACATCCTAGATGATGCATATTGGGGTATAAATCCTCTGTATAATCAAGTTTGTGTGTTAGTGTGCGAGCATCCGCCCTTTGCTCGTCAGTTTTCCCTGCTTTATTGAATTGAGAATAAAGTAGTATTGTGCCATATTTTCTGAGTCTGTCTGGTTATTTGGTCTGAGATCTTTATTGGTAATTCCATCTAGCCCATGAAACTCTTCAAGGTGCTAGAGCACAATGTTGATGCAGGAAAAGCAGAGGAGGAGGAAGAGTGGGGGACAGATGATGAACAAAGAGAAGAGGTGCCACCCAGAGTGACGCCAAGAGTAGAGAGTTTGTGGGCCCTAAGATTAAGAGCACAACCATGTTGTATGGCAGTGGTAAAAGGGAAGCAAGCGGGAAAAAGTTACTAGCAAAACAGTTGTGAACACAATTTCCGCTGCTACAGAAAGGTCTCGGCAGAGCACAGTAAGTGCTCTAGCTACACAGGGATAGAAAGTATTTTATTAAAGCACTGCGCTTACTTGCCGCAGGAGTAGGCAAGTGGATCTATGTGCTCAAGAAACAGACTACAGGTATTATATTGGCAGTAGGAGAAATTAAGAGCTTGTCTGCTGCAGTATTGGGGGATCAAGCAGATGACAGTTGGAAGAAGGCAGGATATCCAGGGGTATGAATAGGTGACAACACTCATGATGGGGCACACTTTAATGATTGTCGGGCTAGAGTGTGGGCTGCATTGAGGACAGCCTACCCTGACACACCAAACAAACATTCAATAATGGAGCACACTATGAAGGAGGATGAAGATCCAGTGCGGTACATTTTACAGATTCGGGGCATGTGGAGGGCTTAGACAGGGGAAACATGGGACAAGAAACTAGCAATTTTTGATCACATGTTAAAGAAGGGACTTCCAAGGGAGGTGCAGAAGGATTTGGATGAAGTAGTGGGGATTGAAGCAAAGGGATGGGCAGAGATTCATTCAGGCGATTATAGTGCATCATTGTAAAAGGCAGAAAGAGAAGGAAAAGGAAGCAACAGATAACGCACAGAAGACAGAGGTGAATGTAGTGCAAAAGAAATTGGCAAAGTTGAGCATAGAATGAGCAGTGATTATGGGGTCACCCTTGCACCAGGTGGAACAGACCCCGAATTCAGCATTTAGGAAGACCTTTCCTTTGCTGCTATAGTTGTTTTTTTTTGTTTCACGTATACACCTCTTTGTCTTTCTTCTCACTTTGCATGTTTTGGACACTATGGATTAATGTTGTATTGAAATGTGCTTTCCATTGCTGTAATGGTGTTTTTTTCTTACAGTTTGGAAACTATTTCAAAACTGCAGGCAGTTATAATTTTTGTATCAAAACAACGAAAACACTCTTCTAAAAAGGAATAAAGGAATCCATATCCTTTTCTATATGACTTTGTGTCAGTGGCACACAAGTAAATTATAATGATATGCTGGCATTAAGGCACATACGATTTATTTAGTAATCTCTGAAAGATTAGAGTAAATTGTATTTCTTCTTGCAGTTTTTTCTCTGTAATTTGTAGTGTAACAGAGGACAGTTCCAGTTGAAGTGAGAGTGGCACCGGAGTGCACCAAAGAGGGATATCAAGGATTTCAGGACAACCGAGAATACCAGGATGGTTATCAAGGAGATAACCAGAATGTTATCTGTGGGGAAGAGGAGGGCTTCAAGGGGGCCTTGGATGTAGAGGAGGAGCATCTGGCAGGATGGGGCTGTGATTTGGAAAGTCAGGACCATGTTGGTCATGTGGAAAGATGGGTCATTTTGCAGGAGATTGTAGCAGCAGACACGCTTATGCATATAATCCTGGAGCATATCCTAGTGGACCGGCAATGTCAGTTACATATCAACAGCAGCATGGGACAATGTCTCCAAGCGTTCTTTATGGCGCAATGCCTGTGCAGGCACCCCAGCAGATACAACACCCCAGTACCAATATCAAGCACCCACACCCAAGCAGATGCAGCCTCCAGCACCCAATAATGGACCAGCTTATGAGCAGCAACAGACACAACAACCAGTCCCACATGTTTGGGACAAGAATGCTTTGCTGCACGGCACAGGGGCAGTGTACACAGGGGCAAGTGTGGTGGGCGGCAATCCTTTCGTATTCCCATGGACAAACCCATATCACGACTAGGACAGCCACAGAGAGCCCTGAGGTGCCCAGTCCTGTCAGTAACCACTGTCCCAGAAGAGGAACCCCTGATAGGTGTGGAGGCAACAAATCATTTATTTTTATGGTTGACATAAGTGTAATGAAATCATTGATAAAGGGAGGGTGCTTCCCCTTATCAGGCAATATAATGGACACACAGGGATCTTCTGGGCCAATAAATTTGGTTTCATTCACAGAAGATTTACTCATCAAGGTAGGTAACCAAGGGGTATTAGTACCACAACTGTTCTCAAAAGCGGCGCCACTGAACTTGATGGGATGGGATTTGTCAAGCATATTTAACATGACCATTTAATTTTCAGAATGAGGGGTAGTGTGTTCAACACCAGGAATCTGTTACGCCAGGGTCTTGCCAACAACAAGAGCATTGTTCAGTGATAGCGCTACTACAGGAGTACCCGTGCACCAAGATTTGTTTATGTATGGATTACCAATATTTTTTAGTCGAATGCTGGGCATTCAAAGCAAGACATGGAGCGGGTGCTCATTGTGGATTCCAAAATAGCGCTTACAGGGACTGATGAAGAGGGAGGTGAGTGTGCATTGACCCTGTTCAGCCATTGAGTGGGGTATCAGACAGACAGTTGTTTGAAGACACCAACAATGCCGACAAAATGATACTGAAGTGTGCATTTCCTGTCAAATAATGATTCTGCATAGGAAAGTCCAAAGGCCTGTACTTTGCTAAGAGCATTCCTGTTAATTTACAAGATGAACTGTTACAGGTCCCAGGCACTTTTTGGATGGACAACCCTCATGACATAGGGCTCTTGAAGAGCATAGAAGCAGTATCCATTAAATTAAAGCAAGAAGCAGTGTTGCCCAGAGTACAACAGTACCCATTGTCAAGAGAAGCAAATGAAAGAATAGATGAGTCAATTTTTGCGTTGTGGCGACAGGGCATTATAGTACCCTCAGAGTCCCCTTGATTTGCACCCATTGAATAGCATAGTGTAAGCAGAATTCCCACTTGTACCGAACCCTGCCACAATTCTTTGTAACTTTCCAAAAGAAGCCACACATTTTACTGTTTTCGATTTGAAAATGGCGTCTTTTCTATCCATTACACCCTAATTCTCAATACCTTACCGTGTTTATTTACTAAAGCAGCAATTTCAACACACTAGACTCCCACATGGGTACTGTGAGTCTCCCAGTGTTTTTGACAAAGTACTAGACATGGATTTGGGCAATATACATGTACCGAGCACAATCATTGAGTATGTAGATGATCTTCTAGTATGTAGCACCACGGAAGAGATGTGCACAGCAGATTCCATCAAACTATTGACATTGTTTGCACACAAAGGGTACAAAGTATACAAGGAGACAATGCAATATTGCCAGAAAAAGGTTGTGTATTTGGGAAAAATAATATCATCAGCAGGGAAAAGAGTAACTCCGGAAAGAGCATGCAGAATACACCACAGCCTACTACAGTTAAAGAAATACAATTCCTGGGTTTATGTAACTACTGTGGAGCTTGGATATTTTACTATTCTAATTGCACAACACCTCTCCTGCAGGGACTCAAAAAAGCACAGAAGAGGAAGTGGTCACTGACATGGACAGGGGAAATGGCGACATGTTTTTCAGAATTGAAAAATGCTATCAGTAATGCTGCCGTACTAGCAAACCCTGATTACACTAAATAATTCTATTTATTTTCACATTCCAATTGACAGGTAATGACTGCAGTATTGCTCAGCAAATAACCATGGGGCACAAGCCCTTAGCATATTACAATGGTAACTTAGATTCAGTAATGCAGGGTGAATTCCCTTGTGTACAGGCATTGGCCGCAGCAGTATTTGCTATAGAGAAAAGTTCAACCATTACTATGGTGTGCTCAATTACATTATATGTAAAGCACACTGTGTTCGCCATACTGGAGCGATCAAACCCAGATTAACCACACAAAGGGCCGCTGCCTATGAAGTAATTTCATCCAGCCCATCCATTCATATTGCAAGATGGCGTACAGTGAACCCTGCCACGGTTATTGCTATACCTGTTGAGGAAGGGGAGGAGGTGAATAATTGCCTGAAATATGAAGTCCCTGAAGATGATTTGGTACAGGCACGGGAGGACAATGGAGGAGGGGGAGGTCCTTTTTGTTGATGGTTCATCGATAATTGATCAGGAGACTGGCCAGAGACACACAGGGGCAGTGGTGGCCTGCCTCGTAGATGGGGAATATGAGATTAATGTTTAGAAAAGACTACCCACACATTATTCTGCCCAGGCAGTGGAAATGATAGGCTTAATTGAAGCATTAGAAGCATCTCAGTGACGTTTGGTGACCGTTTACTCTGATTTGGTGTGCATCACCACCGCTGGTACATTCAGGGTTGACCAGATGGAAAAGGAAGGGGTTTTGCAGCTCTGATGGCACAACTGCACAACATCCAATCTAATTGGAAAGATTAATTTATCCATTGTTGAGCTCCTCCATGGTAGCGGTAGTTCAATGCGCCACCTACTCTCAAAATACAAACCCTATTTCACTTGGCGTACCACAGGGACTCTGATGTCACTGCATACCCTGAGGTGGCAAAATCAGCAGTTACAGTTAACTATTCCATACACCGTAGTTCTGATTGCACGAATAATTGAGTTGCTGGGACAGGCACCCCAAGAAGAGAAGGATTTATGGGTGAAGAGGGGCTGCACATAGCTCAGCGGAGGATATCTCAGGTGCAACGTGATGAGGTGACTTCAATCACAAGGGCAGTAATGGCATTTATATATCAAACTAGTAAACTTTACAGATTCTGGGTTTGTAGAACGGAAAGGATTAGGGAAGTAAAAAGGTTACAACAGTTTCTCTGTAAATGTGAGGACAGCTAAATCATCCAATGAAGTCTAGATAAGCCTTTCCCAACAGTACCAGTACACAACATGCTACCATCTGTGAGGGCTAAACAATATCAAAGTCAATGAAGTTAGAAGAGTCTTCAGGGAACCAGGACAGCCAAAGTCATTTGGGACGCAGTCTATGGATCTGATGCACTTCTTACATCAAAGTCTTGCACAATGTTAGAGAGGTTCAATAAAATCACCGTAGGGTCACATGCTGTCAACTTGTGAGAAGGGAGTTGGAATCAACTAAAAAATAAGCTACGCCAATGCACTTCCCAAGTGAGAAAAGGCTGGATACAGGCAGTGTGGTAAGTACCTCAAGCCCAAACAGTACCTCTGGTTAGAAGAAGAGTTGTCCAGCTAGATTCTGTCTTGCTACAGTGGTGCAGACCCTGGTTCCTGAGCCTCACCCATGGGGACAAGAGGAAAGGACATCTGGAGGGCTCCTGCAGCGGTACTTGGGAGGACATTAGCAGCTACCGGCTCTTTTCAGTTCCGAAGCACTTTGCGGTTTCAGCACTTAGCAAACAGCACCGATGTGGATCACGAATACCAGTTGGACTTCCTTCACTCCTTTGATCCTGCACTATGGTGAGAGGGCTGTGGATCTGGAGGGTCCTTAGGAGGCTCTTGGAGCTTCTAGCCGGATTTGTTACCGCTGCAGACATTTCACTAGACTGCGGACACTCGACCCCTGGCATTGGGCTTCTGAAGCAACAGAGAGGCAGAGCAATTTGGAGATGGTGGTCCAGTAGAGTTAGTCTCAGGGTTAGTTGGTGCCAAAAACCGAAGGGAAGAAGTTGTCCTGTCTGGAGCTTCTCTGTCGAGGTGCAAAAGGGGTTCAGCACAGCAGCAGGGCTTCACCTGGCAATTCAAAGATCCAGGAGGTTGCAGAAAGCTTTGTTCACAGTTTCTTCATCAGGTTTTTCTCCCAGTGGTCGACTCTGCCTGTAGTCCCAAAAACCTCGCCTTTTAAGCAGGTTTCATCATTTTATGCCCAGCCTAGGCTGTCAATCGCACAGCAGGGTGCCTGTACTAAAAGGCCAGCCAGCCAGCCAATCAGGACTAGTTTCATTCAGGCATTCCTAGAGACAAAGGACAGGGGAGTTTCAGAACCCTCCCTCACATCCTGTCCTTCCAGACACACTGGAGCCAGGTGCAGGCTTCAGGGCTGAGACCTGCCAAAGGCAAGACACACAAAGGGCTCAAACCTGTCTCAACACATAGAGTAAAAACCAAGAAAGACTTCACAAAAAGAAA
Organism: Ambystoma mexicanum; assembly: GCF_040938575.1. Classification (NCBI taxonomy): domain Eukaryota; kingdom Metazoa; phylum Chordata; class Amphibia; order Caudata; family Ambystomatidae; genus Ambystoma; species Ambystoma mexicanum. Next base: position 771,398,748 of record NC_090922.1, read on the forward strand.
ATCACAAAAAAAGAAGAGAGGGGCCATTTTGACAAGAAAAGGTAGTTAAACCTTAGGAGAAAGCTGAAGGATTTCTCAGTGACACTGCACTGAAGGTGATGTGTGTCACCATACAAAAAGCAGATGCCTGAGGAATTTGGCAGACTCCAAAACAGTGAAAACACAAAATCCAAATCAGGAAAAAACACATGAGACAGTGAGAAAAGGGTCTCACTCACTCCATGGTTAAAATTAAAAAGTCCTAAGTCCAGCAAAAGATCTGGGGGTCTCTAAGGTTGATGGGAATTAGCACAGAAATGAGAATTCTCCCTAACACTCACCCACCCCCAGACTACGGGACAGGAGGATTTAATCCACTCATAGATGAATCTCTTATTCCTGTTGGTCATACTTTCTGGAGAGACCATCGGCATTTTGGTGATTACACCCTGACCTGTGTGTGTTCTATGGTAAAATCAAACCCTTTGAGGTTTATTGACCATCTCAACAATTGTGGATTCTCCCCCTTCATCTGCATTAACCATCTCAATGGGTTGGTGGTCAGTCTGAATAATGAAAGTAGAAGCATACAACTATGGCCTAAACCTCTTCAGAGACCACACAATGGCAAAACATTCATGTTTCTATGGATGCCCACTTTGTCTCACAGTCCTTCAGCTTCCAGCTGATGAAGCATATAGGGTGTTCCCTGCCTTTCTCATCGAGTTGGCTCAAAACTGCACCCATCCCTGTATAAGAAGCATCTGACTGTACAATGAAGGATTGGTTATAATCAGGAGCTCTCATGACTGGTGCTTCACAAAGGGCTTTCTTCAGTCCTTCAAAGGCCTTAGTGCCCTCCTCATTCCACCTGACCTTATTGGGGAATTTGGGTGAGAAGATCACATTCAAGGGAGAAGCTATGGTCCCATAGTTCCCTATGAAATTACTCTAACCTAGGAAGGCTTTCACTTGAGTCTGAGTGGTAGGGACGGCCCAGTCCTGTACAGCTTGTACTTTGCTAGGTAAAGGCCAAATTTCATCTCCTCCCACCTCATGCCGAAGGTAGATCACTTTACTCTGACTGATTTGACATTTGCTAGCCTTTATGGTCAGATGGGCCTGTTCCAGGGCCTGCAAAACATATCCTAGGTCGTGAAGATGCTCTCCCCAATTGGGGCTGAACACTGCAATGTCTTCCAAGTATGCCATGCAGAAGACCTCTAATCCATTCAGAATTTGATTCACCATCCCTTGGCACATATCAGATGCATTTTTAAGTCCAAAAGGCATGACCTTAAACTGGTATAAGCCTTCTGGGGCAGAGAATGAAGTTTCCTCTTTGGCATGGTCTGTCAGAGTTGTCAAAGCTATTTGCCATTAGCCTGAGGTCAGGTTAAATGTACTGAGGAACTTGGCTGTACCAAGTTTGTCCACCATTTCATCTGTCCTGGGTAAAGGATGGGCATCAGTCATGGTGACTGCATTATGAGCCCTATAGTCCATGCAGAATCTCAGTATTACTGGACTAGCCCAGGGACTGGTAGATGGCTGAATAACCCCAAGGTCAAGCATCTTCTGACCTACTCCGTTACATGAGTCCTGACATGATCTGACATTCTGTAACCCTGCTTTTGAGAGGGAGACTGTCAACAGTGAGAATATCATGCTGACCCCAAGGGGTCAAGCCTGATGTCAGTGAAAACAGGGAGGCAACCTGATTCAACAGAGCCTTGCACTCCTCCTGTTGTTGCAGATCAAATCTGGATAGAGTTTTACTCCTTCAATTGTCTAATCTAAATGTTGTCCCATGAGGAGATCAGGGAGAGGCTCACTCTCCTCCTCCTCTTGATTCAAGGCTAAGAGCAAAGCTCATAGTTCTGGTCATGAAACATAAGCCTTCAGATGGTTAGTGTGGTAGACCCTAGGGACCTCCTTGGGGTTGCCCAAACCCAATAAATAGTTGACCACTCCAAGCTTGCATACAACCTTGAACGGTCCAATCCACTTGTCCTGTAAGGCCCTCTGCCTTGTAGTTACCATAAACCAATAGAAGTTGGTCTGAAGTGTGGGGTATGTTTATCCACCCAGTAGAACTCCCATACATCACCAAACTGCATTTTTCAGCAGTACCAGCAGAACGGCTGCGCTGGCTCTGTTGAACACCATTGCATTGCACCAAAACTGCATTTTGCAGTCACTGAAATAATGGCTGTGCTGTCTTTTTCAAGCACATATGGGGCGAGATGGAACATGGAACACCCCGAGAATGCTGCCAGTGTTTTCCTTATGTGCACCAAAGAAAAGAATTGAAAAGCAGCACTGCTATGCTGCTAGCTTAAAATTTCCCATTGAAAAAGGAAATATATTGCATTTAAAATGACTGCGCCCTGATGTTCATTTCCACCGTTTCAACAGTACACAGTTCTTCTGTTCCAGTGAGACCCAGCTATGTCCATCCACATTCAGGTTGTCCTCCAACAAAAGGGGGCATTTCTCACTGAATGACAGGCTATGTCAGGCAAAATCTGTGAAATAACAAAGAACTTCACTCCAAGCCATACGGAAAAATGCTTAACTTTTTACAACAAAATATCACAGCTACACTCTTCACAAGAAGCCCTATCTCTCTGTGCTTATGTCAGTTTCAGTGGTTCAGTGGACCCTTGCCTTGAACAGATGTCTGCGTATGTGAAATTGACTAGGGCTACAAATCATGTTTAGAATCTAGATGTAAGAGAAAACCACATTGTGAAGTGACAACAAAGGAAAATTAACCACCTGTAAAATGCTGCTTTTTACAAACAAGGAAATGTCTGTTTAAAAGCAAATTGTTGAATTAAGGCCCTGTCCTAGCATAGAAAGGTGAGGGGGGTTTGTTTTAAAACATATCTGGGATATTTATTTCCAACAGTTTTGCTTTCTGCTTCAGGAAATAAGTAAATAAATAAATAAAAAAATAAATGTGCTGAAGCCACAGAACAGGTTTTTCCTCGCCTGGCTTCAAAGGACTTTGCTTCCTGGGAACAGGATCGGCCTCCCTTCAAGTGGACCAGCCCCCCCGGGGCATATGAATAGGCAAGGGTGGTGGATCGCACACCCTCGTCAGACTCTGTGGCAGTGCTCCATCCTAGTACAATGGATTTCTGGGAGACATAGGTGTGACTTTTTAGCAGCACCTCCCCTCAATTTAAACTGGGGAGCCTCAAAGGCAACTCCAGAGCAGCATTGGATTCAGGCTGGCTAAAGCCTGACATTTAGCTGGGGGTTGTGAAGTATGCCCTTATTTGGAAGACAATCCTGGCCCATTTGGGGCAAAAGACTGTTCTGAATTAATAAACTTTAAGACTTTTATTTCTGCAACCGGAAAACGCAGTAATACGAAAGTTTAACAGTTTAAATGTAATTTTGGTGGCATTAAAACAAGACATTGCAGCTTTCCCTAGCATGTGGGGGACGCAAACGGCAGAAAAATGTAAATCATGGGAAAAGTATGATATAACTTTGAAATTGAATGCAAACATGCCTTGTGATAATAGGTACAGATATCTAAAATTGTAGAATTTTAGGTGAAGCGGTTCCTACTAGAAATGGTGAAAGACTATTAGAATGGTGAAACGATATTGTACAAATGTTGGAATTGGAATGACATGTTCAGTTTAAACTCTGGAATCTGCCTATGTGATTTTCAAAAGTGCTATTACTGTAAAAATGTGCAATTTATGTCATAACTGATTTTGCTAAAAGAAATGTGGGAGGGCCATGGGCCTTGTAAGCATACCCCATAAAACAGATGTCATGTCCCTGAAGTCGAACCGGCTGATAGGAAGGCGCTAACAGTAACCCCTGACCAATCCAGTTGTTAGAGGCATGTCAAGCCAAAAGTCTACCCCATAGTACATCCTGGGATGTCACCCACCTCATAAAAGGTGGAAGCTCACAGAGACAAAGGACACTCTCTTCTGAATTTTCCAGCTCATGCGTATCCAGATATTCCACATTCATCCTGCAAGACTCTAGATTTCACAGCCAGGCCAGGGCATAGCTGACCCTATCCAGGCAGGACCATTGATCCAGAAAAACCCCACTAAAAATCCTAATGACTCAGGGAGAAAGGGGAAAGATGGCTGAATCCTCATTGGGATTATCCAGTACTACCTGCTTGCCCTGCTACCCACTCTATCCAGCTGAGGTGCCACTGTGCTATGACCAGACCTTTTCCTAGCTGTTTTCTTCTAGGAGAGCACGCCGCTGTGACCGGTGATCAGATATTGCCTCACTGTCCAGAACCTCAGTCCGCTGTCCAAAATACCCCATTCAAGTGCTTGTTATGAGTATTTCCCTTCCCCAACAACCACAAACAGCATCCTTTTCTCTGTTACCTTGTAATCGGTCCAATCCCATAGAAATCCTTAACTGCCTTAGCAGAAATCCTTAAAACTGTCAGAATACTTTGTGTACCTTGTGAAGGAAAATCTGTAGTGATCTCCAGTGTTGGCGCCATTTTCATCTCAATTCTGTCCTTGTGTAAGTCCTTAGTACTATTTTGATTGAATAAATGAATTCTCCCTAAATGAGCCACACAGCATGAATGGGTTAAAACTGCAGCTTAACCTCACGGGTGGCGTTTCTCTTTTCTAGCCACTGAAATCTAGTTTAAGTGAAACTTGTCCTTTCCTTTCCTAAACCGATTTTCCTTGTACACTGCTTTCATTTTAAAACCGAATTTCCTTTCCCATTGAGAATCTCATCCTGTGATTAATTTAGAGTCATTCTCTCACTTTCATATTATCCCTGTTATGTGCATCTGTCACTCAGCATAAAAACCGCATTCCGATTCTGTCTATTTCACCCATTTTTCAAGCTGTTCTGTTATTTTGAGCCCGTGTAAATTAGCAAAGGCAATTTCTACATGCGTGATTTGGCTGCATTGTGTTTTTCACTTTAAAGTTGATTTTCTGCATTGTACGCCTTTTCTTAGGACATTGCTTGTAGTTTGCTTGTGTTCTTACATCCCTGATATTGCTATAATTCATATTTACCTCATTCATTTAACCACACATGTAAATCAAATCTTTACTAATTCTGAGTGCTATTTTGTTCAATTGCAAAGGGTTTTAAAATTTGCCTCTCATTTTGTGGGGGAAGGTCATATTTCAGTTCTGTTTGTTGCCTAGTATACCCGACTCCCTGCTACTCCTTGCTACCCACAACAATTTGGTTAACAGGGGTTTGAGGGAGTATTGCAGGGGGAAATCTTAACTGGGGTGCTATCTACCCAAAAAGTAATATTGCTCTCATTCAGTTGTGCTTTGTTTAGGTCATATTAGAAGGTCAAACTACGTGTGTTTCTTCAATTTACCTTGTCATTATCACCCAATTGGTGAATGCTGCCCAATATTAAATTTGTGTGATTTCATTTGAGTGTGTAAAGATAAATTAAATCAACCCCAAACTAGACAAAAAGCAACAAACTACAGGTTACCATTATATAAATAAACTAATAAAGAAACAACACTCTCCATAATGACCACAGTAGAGATAAACAAGGCCAGGCAGCACCATCTGCACAAATTATTTGGCAGAGAGGTCTGGCAAGGATAAATGATGCAACTGGTCACTGCCATGGACATGGATCTGTGGCAAAATGGTAGAGTGTTACATCAAGCTTTGAGTGAGTTCTACATGAGTCAAAATCTTAAAGAAGAGCAGATTATAATGGTCCGAATCAAAGCCTACATATATCTCCATATGGAGTTTATGCAGAAAAAATCTGAAGAAACCAGAACTCTTGTGCAAAACCAATCTGAACTCAACTCAAACCCAGACTGAGCTAAAACTAGTGGAAGGGAAATTGCAAAAGAGCCAAGATTCTGAGGTCAAAGTTGAGAACTATATCAAACAGCTAAAGGAGGACTTGGCTCTGCAACAAGAATTAATTCAGACCAAGAGGCCCAATGAAATGTATCAAGAGTGGAGTGTCAAGAAAAGGTTGACTCTTGACTCTTTGGAAGAGAGTCAACTGAAATTAAAACAACACGTGAGATACAATAACACCAGCGTAGAGCAAATGGCCACTTTACAGAATCAGATAAAAAAATTGGAAGAGGAAAGTAATACATTAATTATGAAAGAACTCCACTTTCAATCAGAATTTGATGAAGAGCGCCGGAAATTAGGCACCATGACGCAACAAAGGGAGGACCTGGCTGAACAAAGGGGCGCTCTGTATCAGGAGAAAGAGGCGCTATACCAGAAAATGTGCAATATAAAGACCAATCTGGAGAGAAGGGAGTCAGACCTTCAGGGACTGACTGGCATAAAAGAAGAACATGAAAAATTAATGGGACATAGGAGACAAATGGAACTCGAGTAAGAACAGGTCATAGAGCGTCTAAATGTGCAGAAAAAGGAGGTTCACCTCCTGCAACAGAAATTGTCTCCCAGACCATACAGGTAGCGCAAAGAGACAATGCGGTCCTTTATGAGGAGAACAATGGACTCCACAAGCAGGTGGCAGCTCAAAAGCGGGTCATAGAGGCCATTCAAGCCCTGATAGCAGAGCAAAAGGCTCAGACCTTTGCCTACTATCAAAAAGTAGGGGCTAAGAATGGGAAACTAGGGAGGTTGGAGAAAGAATATGTTAGGATAAATCCAAACTTGAGGGACCCCGACCAAGTAGAGAGGGACAGGGCTACCCCTCATCACAGTGTGATGCCCTCTGTACTAAGGGCCTCAAACCCATTTGATATTTTGTGCACTGCTGACTTCATGTCTACTGGTTCACATGAGCCAGAAACCGTGAGGCCTTCTGAATTCAATAGGACTAGCATGATGGAGCTGACAGGTCAGCGCCCCACAGAAATTGATGGATGGGCATCCCTGTATAAATACAAAAATATTATGACTGATATCTCTGACCAGGAAGCCTCCTATGAGGAGAAAGTCAGGGAATTAGATTTGCAGAAGCACTATCTCCAAAGGGACCATTTGGTTTGATTTGTAGACAAACAGCATGAAATGAGGCCCCAAAAGAGCATTCTGAAGACCTCCACCCAATCAGGACAGTGGGGGGGATCCTCCGCAAACACTGGAAGCAGGGAGGAGTCAGAAGACTACTCTCATGTGTGCCACAGGTCTACGAGCCCCTCACAAGCTCACAGAATCAGGTTGATCATGAGGGGACCTCAAACAGTAGTGGCTCTGACTCTTGGGGCGTGTGGACTCAGGTGACACGGCAAAAGAAGGCAAATAAACAGAGGAGAGTTCTGGTGAAAGACCCCATTAGGCAGATCAAGGCTATTAGGAATTTCATAACACTGTGCCACAAAAACGCAAAATATTCTGTCTGAGAGCATCTGGAACTCTATGATCAAATGATGGACGCTTTTCACATCAAAGATAGCCAGAACTGCATAGATTGCGCCAAATGGACATTCTCTCCGGAGTACTCCAGCTTCTTTGCTGGACTGGAAGATCAAAACCACCTACAAGGCGACCATCTTGAAGCACTTTTCTGCCCACAGAAACCCTCTGGAGGCTTGCAAAGCGGCCTACAATTTGTAATGCGGAGAAGACCAGGTCCCAAGAGAATTTGTGCAGGAGCTAAAACACACCTTTGCACAAACTACCAGGCGGGTGTGCATTAATTCCAGAGAATTCATAACCACTTACTTTCATGCACTCCCGAAATACATAATGACCCAGCTGGTGAGGAATTTTCAAGGAAAAAAGATCCCTGGACTCGGTAATAGAGCAGGCTACCCGGATCTATGAGGTCCAAAAACCTGCAAAAAATGAAATCCAGATACAAACCCCCAAACCAAACAACACCCCCGGGGCTGCTAAGGTGGCGGAGGTGAAGGTTGCCCCCATTTTAGACCTAGAAATGGGGGGGGGACTCAAAACAAACCTTCCCAAAATCAGCGAAATCAGAGGCAAAGAAGGCCATCTGATCAATCAGTAACAGGTGGCTGTCATGTAGGTAATCCCACCAATGGGACACCTAACTCTCCTGATTACATCAGTTCCAGATAGAAGGGCAAACAACAAGGTCCAGAACCTCACAAAGGATCTGAGTCACATGTTGAGGGCACAGCAGAACCCTCAGATGAACATGGCGGCTCAGAATGCCTCAAACCAAGCGTCTGGCACCCCAGAACAATGACAGGGAGAGAACCCTAACAAATCACTGGTTCCAGAGGAGGAGGCACGGGAGGAAGGAGGGTGTAAATCCCTAGAGGAAGCTTCCTTCCTCACCCTTGAAAAGCCCCTGGACACCCTGAAACCGGAACTAAAGTCTCCTGCCCCCAGAAATCTGTAACCCAGAGAACAGAGGATGGGTAGGAGAAATAAAGAAATTAAAAAGACCCATTTTGTGGAGGAAGTTAGTGTCCTCCAGTTTGAAGGGGGAAGAACCCTTAGAGGATTCTGGGAAGAGAATCTTCTCCTTCAGGGACGGTGAATTCCTCCCAAAGAAAAATGGGTCCCTAGAGATCTGAATGAAGACTGGGTGGGTGTGTGGACTGATTCAGAGTCACCCATCCTGAACCCCAGAATTGTCATCCTGTGAAAAAAACTATTAATGGACGGATCCTCCACACAAACTGGTTCTAGTGACTGCCATCAGGTAAGAGGGGGCAGCACAGAGGTAAGGGAAAAAAGGGATTCAGAAATCCCATCTATTTCAGGATGCTAAATTTTTGTTACAGATTCCCAGACTCCAGTTTCATGTGGCATTCCACACTGGAAGGAAATACTTAGACATTTTATACCAATTCACAATCTGAAAATCCCAAATTCATAGTCAAAAGTGATGAAAAACCAGCTCAAAGTTTAGCCGACTTTCAGAAAATTAGAGAACAGTTGTTCCTCCCTTTTCAGTTAAATGAGGGGAAGGAGTCTCTTCTCACCAGAGTGTGCCTGAACAACGGAAAGAGCTTCATCAGCGAAGCCATGTTCAGAAAACTCCCAAAAGATCAAGCCATTCCATCATTTAAATTGATTGATAAGTGTGAAATGGGCCTAGAACTCCCAATTCTAAACATCTCCTGCCTAGAAGGTTTATGCTCAAAATTTCTATAGGTGATAAAAGCATAGAGGATAATTGTTGGGTCGTGCGAGATGTCCCTGCTGCATTCTATTTAGGCAGTGACATTCTCGATCGGTTTGCAATTAATTCGGACCTTATAAATTACAAGGCCAGACCCCACTAGGGGGCAATCTCATGGCTTTGATGATTCTGAAAAAGCATATCCGTCATCCCAATTGCTGTCGTATGCAGGTGAAGTTCAAATTGAAGAGGAGGTAACCATCCCAGGATGGACCCGACAATTCCCACTGGACTTAAAAATGAAAAGAGGACAGAAACTGCTAAATGCTGATGCCTCTGTACATCCAATGCCCATCTCCAACAGCAGGGGTTGGGGTTAAACCCAACACCATTAGGCAGTGTAGAACACAACACCATTCCAATATTGCTGGATAACAGCGACCCTATTGGAATGGCAGTTGATGACCAACATTTGTCCATGAATCTAGGAAACAAACTGATAGGACCAATTCCACAGGACTGCAATGATAATGACAATGACAATGGCGAAGACATACCACCAGAAAGGATCTTCACCCGGCAGGGGGGAATTTCCTGCTGTACTCTTCCTGCCCTTACGGGGAGGAAGAGGTGACCTGTGACATCAGGCAGGATGAGGTGATCGTCCAGGTCCACAATGACTGCCTCGCCTACCTGAAACCCTCTGTCCAGGTCAATACTCTAACCAGAAACCTCTCCACCCGGCTGGAGGAGGACGCTGAGATAGCAAAGCCCGAAGTATTTCCAGGCTTCAGGCAAATGGTTGAAGAGCGGGTCAATTTAGCTGATGCCTGTGAGACTGAGTAGCAAAAGCAAAAGTTGAAACAGGTTTTCTTAGATTTCCAAGATATCTTTGCTGTGGACTCATACGACTGTGGTCGCACCGAGATACATACTACCACAATTCCCACAGACCCTGGAATGACTCCTGTATTTGTGAAGCAATATCGCTTGCCTCTCGCATCTATGGAGTCCCTGACAGAAATTATCAAAAACCTTGAGTCCCGTGGGATAATTCGTCCAGTGCACAGCATTTTTAATAAACCGGTGGTGGAGATTTTAAAACTAAATGTCAATGGAGACTCTGCGCAGACCTTAGGGAGCTGAACAAATGGGTCCACATGTCCCGATGGCCTCTCCCCTACATTGACCAAGGGCTGGCCAAGATCCAGGGGTCCAAAAATATACACTGCTATTGACCTGACAAATGGATACTGATCCATGCCTGTCAGTTGGGAGGATCAATACAAGCTGGCTTTTACCTTCGGGGGGCAGCAATACACATGGACCCAGGCTCCCTTCTGATACATAAACTCCAGCAACGAATTCAACATCTTCTTACACAAGGCCATGCCCGACTTGGGTGAAAGGGGTAACCTGGCATATGTGGTAATGTCTTGATTAAAAGGTCAATTGTGGAATAACATATAGCAGAAATCCGTTATGTTCTGACCCAGTTGAGGGTTGCCAGAGCAAAACTGTCCCTCCAGAAGGCACAGTGGTGCAGGTCCTGTGTCAACTTCTTGGGACATGAAATAACTCCTGAGGGTCTCTGTCCCCAGGAGAAGAAAGTGGAAGCACTATTAAAGCTAAAAGACCCCACAACACTGCGTGAGCTATGAAGCTTCCTCGGACTGACTAATTACAGTAGGAAGTTCATTGAGGATTACGCAGAGGTTACAAGACCCCTGATCCATCTGTTGAAGGGGGGGTCAATTGAGAATGGGGTCCAGAACAAGCCGAGGCAGTAAAGCAACTCAAAAGAAGCCTTTAACGAGCGCCTTGTCTAGCTTACCCTGTTAAAATCAAGGAGTTCTTCTTGGAGACAGGGTTCTCGAATACATGCTTGACAGCATTATTATAACAAAAGCATGACATGGTCAATAAAATCATCTCCTATGCAAGCAAGACTTTATCCTCTGTGGAGGAAAAATTCAACGATTGTGAGAAGGCACTCCTAATAACGGTGTGGGCATTGAAAAATTACCACCCGTTCACCCAGGGGGAACAAATCATAGCAGAGACTCCCCACCAGCCTTTGCAATACCTCCAAAGCGACAGAATCCAGGCAGGAAATGTGAGTAATTCCAGAATTACTTCCTGGATTCTGTCCATGTAAGGCTTTCCTGTGGACGTCAGATATGGCCAAAACAAGAAGAGTCACCTCGCACAAGGTCTGGCTGACTTGCATGATTGTGCCAGAGAAAACTGTCTCGAATACGAAAGTCTCAAAACCCCAGACAACTTGGAGGCATACCTGAATTCCCCGCACAAAGTCTATGAAGAAGACAAGTGTGAGGAAATGCCCACAGTTTATGTGGACGGGTGCTCCTACCATGTTGAAAACAACAGGGAAAAGGAACTGATGGCCGGCCTTGAGACTGCCTGAGTGAATGATGCCCCAGAGCCCTCAGCTGGGTACAGAATCAGTCCCTGCAGTAGTCAGTGGTGGAGTTGGTGGCAGTTCATCAGGCCATCCTCACTGCCTTTCAACACCAACTCAACGAACTTTGCTTGTGGAGCACCTGGTAATTTGGAAAACCAGAGTCTTGCTGTGTGCCAATAACAAACCACTCAAACATGGCAAGCTAATACAAAATATTGAGGATCTGGTCACCTCTAATGGGATGACAATCTATTGGAAAAAGATTAAGGGTCATTCCAGGATAGAGGGGCCAGACAAAACTGGGAATGATCTAGATGACCAGCTGGCCAAAACTAGAGCCATCCAAGGGGATCTCCTTGAGATGGAGTCCCTGTTGGGGAAATGCTCACAATGAACTCTCAACTGCCTAGTGGAGTAAGGAGACCCCATGTGCTGATTTAATAACAGCACCAAAAGGTGATCCAATTATTGGGAAATGTTATCAACACATTGAGGACCCTGAGAACTTTCCTCTGACAGATACCGATTACATTGGGAAAGAGGACCTCAGGGTGTTGACGAAGTGTCCCAAAATGTTCTGAATCCAAGACGTTATGTTGGTAAGGAGATCCATCTCTGGATGCGACCAGTGGGTCGTACCTACCTCATCCCGGAGCCTGATGCTAAGTCACGCCCATGATGTGGCCACAGCCGGTCATCAGGGGTTTCACACTACTCTAGAAATCTTGCTGGAAGTTGCATACTGGCCACACATGGGGCAGGACCTCGACCAATTTTTGAAGGGGTGTCTTGTGTGTGCACAATTTCAGCCAAATTCACTCACACATCGAGCTCACCTCCAGAAGAGGGGGATGACACTGCCTTGGTCAGATTTACAAGTAGATTTCATCAGACCCGTGATTCGCTCCTCTTGGGGGAACAAGTACATGTTAACAGTAACATGCTTGTTTACCAAACGGGTGGAATGTCTCCCAGCCCCCAATTGCAAGGCAGAAACAGCAGCTGCCCTGATGATCAACCACATCTTTTCACGTTTTTGCCTACCCCAAAGGATTGAGTCAGACCAAGGAAGCCACTTCACCAGCAAAGTGATGACAAACATGTGGGAGATACTTGGGGTAAAAAGGAAACTTCATATTGCATACCTTCTTTCCTCTTGTGGGGGAATTGTGAGGTACAATAAAACAATTGTGAGCATTCTTAAAGAGTTTGTGGCAGATTCTGGGCCAAGTTGGGACATCCGATTACTACTTGTCCTGATGGCCATCAGATCTACACCATCTTTTGCGACCAAAATGTCTCCATTTGAGCTAATGACTGGAGGAAGGATGATGCTACCTCAACATCTGCTCTATAGAACACAAGAGAAGACACTGATTAACGCCTCCACAACTCATGAATATGTTGAGAATCTAAGAAAACACTTTCAGCATGCTTTTGCGTATGCTCAGCGGAATATGGAAAGATCAGCAGAGGGGATGAAGACTCGATATGACTTAAAAACAACCAAAATGGAATATCAAGTAGGAGACAGGGTCTACTTGTACGATTTTCAAAGGACCCAGACAAAGGAGCGAAAATGGCTCCCCTCCTGGCGCGGGCCTTTTGAAATTGTAGATAACATTTAACCTGTCGTCTACAGAATGAGCATCCCCAAAAGAGAGCTGTCAGAAGGGAAATGGGTCCACATTAATCAGTTAAAGAGTTGTTATCACAGGCACACTTTGCAGCTCATTGAGGAGCCAAGGGAAAGTCAAATAGAGGAGACATCTGGAGAATGAGAACAAGAAAAAGAAGAAAAGAAGGGAACAGGTAGGTCCATAGGTATATCTATCTAACAGGGAGTATTTTTTTTCATTATCATTCCAAAAGTGCCTCACATAACCATGGCGTAAAAATAACCATCTTTGCCTTGTTAAGGAATTAGTCACTGATATTGTTCAAATACTCTAATGAGCGTAATGTATGTGTGTCCCACTGATGTCAACCTTCCGGAAAGACAATCAGTGGGAAAATGTTATACCCTGTCTTTATTTATTCACTAATGAGTACCGATTCCGTTCCTTAATCGACCAATGAGATCCTCCCCGGGAACTGGAAAAGGGAAGGAAGGAAAGGGGATGTCGCTCCACACTCCAACGAAAGACAAAGGGAGGATTGTAGCATACCGCTCCCTGATGGAAGAAGGACTCCACCCAATGAACCCCACTTTGCCCTACTCTCGCTCAACAAGAAGACTCAGGAAAGTCGGGGGATCTGTGGGGGTACATTTATCCACCCAGCAGAACTCCCCTACAACACCAAACTGCATTTTTTAGCAGTACCAGCAGAACGGCTGCACTGGCTCTGTTGAGCACCATTGCATTGCACCAAAACTGCGTTTTGCTGTCACAAAAATAATGGCTGCCCTGTCTTTGCCAAGCACATATGGGGTGAGAGGGAACATGGAACACCCCGACAAAGGCTGCCAGTGTTTTCCTTATGTGCACCAAAGAAAATAATTGAAAAGCAGAGCTGCTATGCTGCTAGCTTAAAACTTCCCATTGAAAAAGGAAATATTTTGCATTTGAAATGACTGCACTGCTGCTCTTTTCCACCGTTTCAACAGTACACAGTTTTGTTCCAGTGGGACCCAGCTATGTCCATACATATTCAGGTTGTGCTCCAACAAAAGGGGGCATTTCTCACTGAATGACAGGCTGTTTCAGGCAAGATATGTGAAATAACAAAGAACTTCACTCCAAGCCATACGGAAGAACGCTTGACTTTTTGCAGCAAAATATCACAGCTAAACTCTTCACAAGAAGCCCTATCTCTCTGTGCCTATGTCAGTTTCAGTGGACCCTTGCCTTGAACATATTTATGTGTATGAGAAATTGACTAGTGCTACAAATAATGTTTAGAATCTAGATGTAAGAGAAAACCACATTGTGAAGTGACAAGAAAGGAAAATTAACCACCTGTAAAATCGTGCTTTTTACAAACAAGGAAATGTCTGTTTAAAAGTAAATTGTTGAATTAAGGCCCTTTCCTTGCATAGAAAGGTGAGGGGATTTTGATTTAAAACATATGTAGGATATTTAATTCCAACAGTTTTGCTTTCTGGTTCAGGAAAGAAAAAAATACATTTTCTGAAGCCACAGAACAGGTTTTTCCTGGCCTGGCTTCAAATGACTTTGCTTCCTGGGAACAGGATCTGCCTCCCTTCAAGTGGACCAGCCCACAGGGCATATGAATAGGCAAGGGTGGTGGATCTCGCACCCACGTCAGACTCTGTGGCAGTGCTCCAGCCTGGTACAATGGATTTCTGGGACACATAGGTGTGACTTTTTAGCAGCACCACCCCTCAAAGTAAGCTGGGGAGCTTCAAAGGCAACTCCAGAGCAACAGTGGATTCAGGCTGGCTAAAGCCTGACATTTAGCTGGGGGTTGGGAAGTTGCCCTTATTTGGAAGACAAAGCTGGCCCATTTGGGGAAAAAGACTGTTCTGAATTAATAAACTTTAAGACTTTTATTTCTGCAACTGGAAAACGCAGTAATATGAAAGTTTAACAATTTAAATGTAATTTTGGTGGCATTAAAACAAGACATTGTAGCGTTCCCTAGCATGTGGGGGACGCAAATGGCAGAAAAATGAAAATCCTGGGAAAAGTATACATGGTATAACTTTGAAATTTAATGCAAACATGCCTTGTGATAATAGGTGCACATATCTAAAATTGTAGAATTTTAGGTGAGCGGTTCACACTAGAAATGGCAAAAGATTATTAGAACAGTGAAACGATATTGTACAAATGTGGGAATTGGAATTACATGTTCAGTGTAAAATCTGGAATCTGCCTATGTGATTTTCAAAAGTGCTATTATTGTAAAAATGTGCAATTTATGTCATAACTGATTTTGGCTAAAAGAACTGTGGGTGGGCCATGGGCCTTGTAAGTACACCCCATAAAACAGATGTCATGTCCCTGAAGTCCAACCGGCTGAGAGGAAGGCGGTAACAGTAACTCCTGACCAATCCAGTTGTTAGAGGCATGGCAAGCCAAAGGTCTGTCCCCATAGTGAATCCTGGGATGTCATCCGCCTTATAAAAGTTGGAAGCTCACAGTGACAAAGGACCCTCTTTTCTGAATTTTCCAGCTCATGCGTATCCCGATATTCCATATTCATCCTGCAAGATTCCATATTCCACTGCCAGGCTAGAGCATAGCTGACCCTATCCAGGCAGGACCATTGATCCAGAAAAACCCCACAAAAAATCCCAATAACCAGGGAGAAAGGGGAAAGATGGCTCAATTCTCATTGGGATTATCCAGTACTACCTGCTTGCCCAGCTACCCGCTCTATCCAGCTGAGGTGCCACTGTGCCATGACCATTCCTTTGCCTAGCTGTTTTCTTCTAGGAGAGCAAACGCTGTGACCAGTGACCAGATATTGCCTCTCTGTCCAGAAACTCGGTCCACTGTACAAAATACCCCATTCAAGTGCTTGTTATGAGCATTTCCCTTCCCCAACAACCACAAACTGCATCCTTTGCTCTGTTATATTCGATCCAATCCCATAGAAATCCCCTAACTGCCTTAGCAGAAATCCTTAAAACTGTCAGAATCCTTTGTGCACCTTGTTTAGGAAAATCTGTAGTGACCTCCAGTGTTAGCGCCATTTTTCGACTCATTTATGTCCTTGTGTAAGTCCTTAGTATTATTTTGATTAAATAAATTAATTCTCATTAAAAGAGGCACACAGCGTGAAGGTGTTAAAACTCCAGCTTAACCTTTCTATTCACGGATGGCGTTTCTCTTTTCTAGCCACTAAAATCTAGTTTAGGTGAAACTTGACCTTTCCTTTCCAAACCGATTTTCCTTGTCTACTGCTTTCATTTTTAAAACCGAATTTCCTTTACCATTGAGAATCTCATCCTGTCATTAATTTAGAGTCACTTTTTCACTTTCAAATTGTCCCTGTGATGTGCATCTGTCACTCATCATAAAAACCACATTCCGATTCTGTCTATTTCACCGTTATGTCATTTGCGAATTGAAACACTTGTGTATAGGCACGTTATAAATGCCATATCATATCATATGATTTTGAACCTGTGTAAATTAACAATTTCTACGTGTGTTATTTGCCTGCGCTGTGTTTTTCACTTTCAAGTTGATTTTCTGAATTGTATGCCCGTTGTTAGGACATTGCTTGTAGTTTACTAGTGTTCTTACATCCCTGATACTGTTATAATTCATATTTACCCTCATTCATTCAACCGCACATGTAAATCAAATCTTTACTAATTGCGAGTGCTATTTTGTTCAATTGCAAAGGGTTTTAAATTTTGCCTCTCATTTTGTGGGGGAAGGTCAGATTTCACTTCTGTTTGTTGCCTAGTATACCTGACTCCATGCTACTCCTTGCTACCCAAATTCAGTTAATAGGGATTTGAGGGACTATTACAGGGGGACATCTTAATTGGATTGCTATCTACCCAAAAAGTAATATTGCTCTCATTCAGTTGTGCTTTGTTTAGGTTATATTATAAGGTCAAACTAAGTGTATTTCATTAATTTACCTTGTAATTATCACCCCATTGGTGATTGCTGCCCAATATTAAATTTGTGTGATTTCATTTGAATTTTAATATAAATAAATATTGTATTACCACCCGCCGGCCTGGTTCATGGTCCATTGTGGCCCAAGGTATTTGTAAAAGGGGGTGTGAGATGGGTTAGGTGCCAGCAGAATCAGCATTTTTAGGAAATAAAGTAAAAGTGTTTTAATTGTGCGCTGCATCCTAGGCTAGTGGCAAGAGTACTGGTCTGGTGTGTGACGCCCAATTAGAATCCTTAACAAGAGTAAAGTCCACCATGTTGGCCTTCTGGTTGTGCCAATGCTTGACCAGAGCCTGGCCTGCTTTCAGGTTTTCTGAAGCTTCTGTAATCATCAGTGCCATCCTCTTCCTAAGGCCAGCACACAGTCAGTTACTCTCACTGGCAGTAGGAAAGAAGCACTCCCAAACTATCCATCGATCAGGGCCAAAGGGCCTCTGACTGGATGACCATAAAGAAGTTCAAAGGGGCTGAAACCAACCCTTGCTTGAGGGACTTCTCTATAAGCAAAGAGAAGGCATGGCAGTAGATGGTCCCACTTTCTTCTAAGGGGTTCCTCTAAGGCACCTAACATGCTCTTCATTGTACGGTTAAACATCTCTACCTACCCATTGATTTGGGGATGGTAGGCTGTTGAGAACTTGTGAGTCACTCCACATTTTTTCCACATGGTCTGCATGTAGTGGGGCATAAATTCGATCCCCTGTCAGAGATGACTTCCTTAGGAAAACCTACCCTGGTAAAAATACCAAGGATGGCCTTAGCTACTGCCTGAGCAGTAACAGTTCTCGTAAGTATGGCCTCAGTGATCGAGTAGCGTGTTCTACCACAACCAATATAAATCAGTTGCCTGAGGAAGTTGGAGGGTGTAGGGGACCAACCATGTCAATCCCCACCCTCTCAAAAGGGACTCCCACCACAGGCTGAGGGACTAAAGGTGCCACATTCTTGGTCCCAGTCTTTCCAGAAGTCTGACAAGTGTGGCAGCTCCTACATAAGCCCCCATCTTGGGCCAGTAGAAGTACAGAGATAGACTCTCTTTGGTATCCTTGAAACTGAAGTGACCAGCCAAAAGGATCTCATGTGCCAACTATAGGAATATTTGTCTCAGCTCCTGGGGGGCACTACCAGTCTCCTGTAAGTCCCCTAGGGTAGACTCAGTAGGTTTATTGTAGAGGAGGTCATCCTCCCAGTAAAGCCTATGCTTCCCTGGCTCTTTCCCTTTCAGCCGGGTAGAAGTTGTTGGCTAGCGCAGACCGTCTTGAGAGGGACAGTCTCTTTGTCCTCTGCTGGTCTGCCTATAGGGTCCACCTTCTGCAAATAAAGTCTGTAGCTCAGATTGGTCTCTAGGATCCAGATCTTTAATGCATGGAAGGTTTTCTTCCACGTCTGTGACACCAGTAGCTGATTCCACAGAATTTGGTTGGTTCTCTCACTCAGCATCATCTGGGGAAGGGGTCACTGGGGTGCCCTAGGACAGTTCTCTCTGGGATGTCCTTGTCCTATGAACAGGTTTAGGTTTCAGACCTTTCTTTTTTCCAGAGACCTTGGATTTCTCCTTAGTCTCTTTTCTTTTATTTCTTTCCTTCTTTCTTTATTTATTAACATTTATAAAGCACACAGCAGCCCAGGGGCATTGTGGCGCTGTTACAGACAGTAAGCAATTGTTGCTGGTTAGAGAAAAATGCTTGGTTACATGGTAGTAATGCAGAGGAAAGAGAACATGGTTACAAAGAGGTACAATGGTATGCAGGGAGGAAGGGGGTGGGAGATTAGTTAAAGAGTTTGGTTTTAAGGCCTTTACAGAAAGCAGTGAGGGAGGTCTCCACTCTTAGAGCTTTGGGTAGGTCGTTCCAGAGTTTGGGACTAGGGCCTCATTACGAGCATGGAGGTAAAAATTGAGTCATCGCCGGCATGGTGGTAATAGCGCGTCTGTGCACCCTTGACGCTGCTAATAGCAGCTGATTATGAGTGCGTGAGCATGCGCGAACCCCCATGCTGGTAATGGCTGCACCGCCATGCCACTAAAGGCCCTCCAACCCTCGATAGCACCATCACGGGACTCGCCGATACCGCCTCCGCCAAGGAGCAACCCCTTAATAACGACCCAGTTATACCATTGTGCAAATACCGGGCTTGTAATACCGGACCCGGAAGTAAAGTCATTGCGTCAGAACAGGAAATGCGCCGGCGGCCATCTTAAAAAACACAATCCATTGCAATCCTCTCAATCCAGCAGTGCTACAGAGTTGAGAGCAGGGCCATACCACCCATCATGTCTAAGGCAACCTGCAAGACGACCCCCCGCCTGCGCAAGAAGCGCTTCTCCGACAAGGAGCTCAACATGCTTGCTGATACGCTTGCAGCCCATGCGGATGAGGTGTTCGCCAACAACCTGAAAAGGGAAGTGCAACTCAGAAAAAAAGAAATATGGGAGGAGGTGGCGTGTAAGGTGACAGCGGTTGGCACCACACCCCGCACGGTTAAAGACTGTAAGAAGAGATGGGATGACCTACGTCTCTGGGTGCGTAACATCCTAGCATCAAATTGCAGGGAGGCCATGGCTACAGGCGGGGGTGCCCACTCACCCGTAAACTGATGCGATGGGAAGAGACCTGTAGCACCACCATAAATATGGAGTCGATTGAGGGCTTCGGTGAAATGGAGACGGGTGCAGCGACATCGGTAGATGGAGGTGAGTGACCCCGCAAACCCCAGTAGACCAAATCATGACGTAGTACAACAGATGTGAAAGTGAACCAAGCCAATGCATGGCCCATCATACACACATATACAGATCCATGTCCAGATGGAGGCCCAAACTCTGGCACAATGAAATGCATGCTGCGTGCCAATCCCATTACCAACAGAAACCCAACACACAGGGATTATTCAAATGTCACACATCACGCAAACCGCAATACAATGGTATGCCACCTGGTAAATGAAATGAAATGAAATTATATTTTATTTATATCGCGCTCGTACACAAGTGTTTCAGAGTGCAACCAGGCAAAAAGGGAGCGGAACAAGGGAGAGAAAAAAAACCCAGAAGAAACACCTCTCTTACTAGGCCCAGTGACATTTAAGAAAGCGCAAGTGCATGGGAAAGGAAAATGGGGGAAAGTGCAAGGAAGGGGGGGGGAGTGGAAAGTGCAAAGCAGAGGAGAGAAAACATAAATAAATATTAAATAGAATAAATAAGAAATAAGGGCTTTAAACCATGGTAGTGCAGCCAGCAAGTGGCAGGTGAAAGTTAGTCAGAAAGGTATATCTGATAAGTGCAGAAGAAACGTGTGAGGGGAACCGTATGGGTACAGATACAGAACCCTAGTGCAGATGATGGCCTGGAGGCAGTGCAGGAGGGTGGCAGGGTGAGCAGATACCTGGGCCCGAAAGAACAGAGGGTGGCCAGGTGCACAATGCCATGAGAAGAAATAGATCAACAGGGGACAAGGGGTGCAAAGGCAGAGGCAAAAAGGAAGGTCTTGAGATGTTTCCGGAACCAAAGATGTTTTTCCTCAAGTTTCAAGGTGGCCGGGAGGCTGTTCCAAAGGGAGGCACCAGCCGAAGACAGGGATCTACCCCATCTCGTTTTTTTGCAAAACGACTAACCCTCAGGGAGTTAGAAGTAGAGGAGTGAAGGGCTCGAAAGGGGAGGTATTTAAGAGGGATAGTTGAAGGTATTTTGGACACAGGCCCCAGAAAGCCTTGTGGACAATGCAGAGGGTTTTAAATGTAATCCTTGCATCCACTGGGAGCCAATGAAGGGATTTCAAGGTTGGAGAGATACGATCCCAGGGCTCGATGCCAAGGACAAGTCTTGTTCTGGATTAGTTGTAGAGGGTGGAGAGTGGAGGCAGGTAGATTTAGGAAGAGGCTGTTACAGTAATCCAGTCTGGAAAGAACCAGAGCTTGGGAGACAGTGAACTTTTGAGGGAAGGAGAGGAAAGGTAGTGTACCTCTAAGGAGGTGAAGTAAAAAGTTAGATTTTTTGGAGACATCAGAGATATGTGCGGAGAAGGAAAGTGTAGAGTCAAAGATAACCCCAAGGTTCTTAGCCGCGCAAGTGTGGGTGGGAGGAGGGCCGAGGGAGGGCGGCCTGAGAGTGAGAGGAAAGGATGGAGATGGTGTACCAATAAGGAGGATCTCAGTCTTGTTGGCATTTAGACATAGATCATTGGCGGCACACCAATTTTGAATGGCGATTAGACAATCTGAGATGAGGGAAGGAGAGGAGGAGGCTGGTACACATCAGTACAGAATGGAGAGGCCACGGCATATACCATATCTGTTTAGGTTTTTGGCTGAAGTGCCTGCTAAGTGAGCATTGCAATAGTCTAATTTGGCTCCGATAGTGGCTTGAGCGATGGACAGGCAGTTTTGGCTGGAAACGAAGGGTTTAATGGATGTTATAAGTTTAGTGGTATGGGTGGAGGCCGAAGCAATAGCACTGACATTGATAGGGAGTAGTCTAAGTAGATTCTGAGGGTCTTCAGCGATGTGGAGACCTGGATAGTTGTGTTGCTGATGGTAAAGTTGCAGTATTGTTGGTTGAGTTTAGGCAGGATTCCTTTTTTCGGACCTAGGAGAAGGATCTCAGTCTTCTCTCCGTTGAGGCCGAGTCCATTGGCTGCCATCCAGGCTTGGATGGAGGAGTAGATTTGATTTGGAGGAGGGCTGCTGAGTCAATGTCGTAAGAGCCGGTGAGAGGGAGGAGGACTTGTGTATCGTCGGCATAGTTTGTGTAAGCTATGGCGAGCGAGTCTAGTTTGTCGAGAAGTGGTTTAGTAAATAGGTTGTATAGCATAGTTGTTGTGCAGGAGCCCTGGGGGACTCCACACAGAATGGTGGATGGCACGTCATTAGCCTGATCCAAGAAGACCTTCATAGCTCTACCTTCTAAAAAAGAGGTTATCCAGGAAGTGGCTTGTTTGGAGAAGTGAGCTGCGCTGGTGAGATGGGAGATAAGGATTTTGTGATCAATGAGATTGAACGCTGCAGAGAGGTCCAGTAGCAGGAGGAGAGCTGGTTTGCCTGTGTCATTTATCTTAATTATTTGGTTTTTCAGGTCTAGGAGGGCGGTTTCGGTGCCCTGGCGTTTGCAGAAGCCTGATTGCCTTTTGCCTAGGATGGTGTAGTATTCTACGAAGTGTTGGATCTGGTTGTGGGCTGCTTTATCTAGGATCTTGAGAAGGAAGGGGACAGTAGTTATCGGGCGGTGGTTATTTGGGAAGGAGGGGTCCAGAGATGTTTTTTCAGAAGGGGGCGGTCCCACGCTTCTTTGAGGTTGGAGGGGACAGTGGCTGAGGAAAAAGAGGCATTGATGAATGCCATGATGATAGGAGCCAGGGGCTCATCGCAGTCTTTGATGATATTGGGTGGGCATTCATCCTCTTTACACATTGATGGTTTGAGATGTTGGAGTATGTTTATGACTTCCATTTCAGAGACGTCTCTGAAGGAGAAGGGAGGGATGGAGTGTCTGAGGGAAACGGTGGTGGGTGTAGCCTGGCGGACGGGTTTAGGGACAGCATTATATTGAGTTTGAATTTTGTCTTGGAGAAGTTTTGTTTAGCATGGCTGCTTAAATGCTGGAGCACCAGGCTTCGTCTTTAATGATTTTGTCGGGGCTGGTGGAGGGAATGATAAGGTCCTTAAAGGTAGAGAACATTTCCTTAGATTTGGAGTTGGCGTTAGTGATACAGTGGTTGAAAGATTCGGACTTTGCTTTGAATATGGCTTTTTGTATTGTCTGGATAGCCTTTTGAAATCTGCTAGTGTGGAATCGCTAGGCTTGGCCTGCCAGTTAGATAGTGCTTGGCGTTTGCTGGTGCAAAGGGCTAGTAAGTCTTCTGTGAACCAAGCATTGGTGTGCATGAATTTCTTTTCCTTTTTTGCTTCGATTGGGCTATGGCATCGATGGCTTTTGTGAGGGCGTGGGAATAGATGTCAGCGAGATAGCTGGGGTCACTTGAAAAAGGGGGTTTAAGTTTGCGGATATCCAGGTAGCGGAGAAGGTTGTCCTTGGTTAATTTATTGGAGCTTCTGATCATGGCTGGTGGAGCGCGAGTGAGTACTTTAGTGGTGATGTCGGTGGGGACGGTGAATTGGATGCAATTGTGGTCAGCCCATGGGAGGCAGTGTTGGATACCACAGTGGAGGAGCAGTTGAGTTCTGCCACCCAGTCGAGGGTGCAGCCTTTATCATGAGTCAGGCTAGTGACTTTTTGTGAGAATCACAAGTTTTTCAGATCTTTAGTTAGGGCTAGGGCTGCTTTGTCTTTTGGGTCGTTGAGACCTAAGTTGAAATCTCAGAGCAGGATGGTTTTAGTGGAGCTTTTTATGTTGTTGCCTAGAATATGGAGCAGGTGCCCTTGGAATTCAAGGGCTGTGCCGGGGGTCTATAGATGGTGTGTACATTTATGGTGCAGTTAGGGGACAGAGACAGCAGCTTGGCAGAGAGAAGGTCGGTGTTACCTTCCCATGGGTGATTGCATCGCTTGATGGAAAGTGTGTCCTTAGATATAAGGGCTATACCCCCACTTTTCATGAGTTGACGGTCCTGTCGAAGGATTGAGTAACCTTGAGGGAGGGTGAGGCAGATGGCAGAGCCCGATGCATAATGGAGCCATGATTCTGTGATGGCAAGTTTGTCCAAGTCATGGGTGGTGATGAGGTTGTTGATCTCGAGGGCATGGGCAGTGAGGGAGCAAGTGTTAATAAGGGCAAATTTGAGAGGCTTGGCGGGTGTGTGTTTAGAGGTGGTGGTAGGGTGTGGGGTGTTATACAGGTGGGGTAGGGAGGAGCCTACTGGGTTAGTAATACGAAGTGGCGAGATGAGTGGTGAGCGTGTGCATGAGGGTTGGGTGAGGGGACCCATGGGGAGCAGCCGGTGTGTGGGATTTTGCTGGTTGTGTGGATGCTTGGTTGTGGATTGATGAGGTGGTGAGTATGTGAGGGTTGAGCGTGAGCCTAGTTTGTGGTTTCTGGTGTCTGTAGAGATGGGCATGCTGGGGTGCCGAATGGGCTTGGTGCGTGTCCTCAGCCTGGACAACCTGAGTCCTAGGTTTGTTTGGGTTTGGCCGTACGGTAGCTTGTGTGGGTCATGTTGGCTAAACAGGTGTGCTGATGTGAATTGTGGCTGAGAGGTGTGTGATGTGGGAGGATGTTGGGGCAGGGACAGTGTGTCTGAGGTTTAAAGCAGTGATGAGGTGCAGAATGAGGGTGATGCAGTGTGCGTGCTGGTAATTGGGGGTGTGAAGTGGTGGGGGTCGTGTGGCAAGATGCATTGGTAGGCAGGTGCGGGGCAAGATGCTGTGTGGAGGGTGTGGAGTAGGTGTGGTGCAGAACAATATCGCAGGATAGCTAGTAGTGGCTTTGCGCAGGATAATTGGCAGGCACCTTTGGGCAGAAGTGCGCAACAAACAGTTTTAACAAATGGGCAGCAATAGGCGGCAACCACATTTTAGCAATGGGCAGCAATAGGCAGCAGTCAAATTATAACAAATGGGCCACAATGGGCAGCAGTCAATTTTAACAAATGGGCAGCAATAGGCGGCAATCAAATTTTAGCAATGGGCAGCAATAGGCGGCAATCAAATTATAACAATTGGGCCACAATGGACGGCAGTCAAATTTTAACAAATGGGTGGCAGTCAGATCACGTATTCTGCGGCAGGCACTATAGGGCAAATATAGGTAACACTTGATTTTCGCAAGTGAGTAGCAGTCGGATCACATATATGCGGTAAAAAGAATGTTGGGCAAGAAGGGCGGTAATCGGATTTGACATTTGGGAGCAGACAAAGCAAACATATTATCTGGGACGTTCTTGTGATGGTGAGCAGCGACCATATAACATATCAGTGTGCGGCAATGAGGTATCGCAACATGAAGAGAATCAATTTAAACAGGGTATGCCATAGCTTTTAGACAAAAAGTAATAGCAGGGATTAGTCTTATTGGAATGGTAGTCAGTAACTTCAGGAAGTAGGTGGCGGTGAGGTCAGCGGGGGCAACTGTGTTTCAGCGATGGAGTTTTAACTTAGCAGATCGTGTTTGACAAAGGGTGTAGACCGCAGACCATGCACCAGTGCGCTAACAGGCGCAAATAGGGCCTGGTCTGAGCGGGTCTTCGTTGTGGTGGGCCGGCTTCCGCCTCGCCTAGCGGATATGCGCGGAATAAGAATCGGTCGGGGTTGCCTAGCTATGCGACGCCAGGCTTATTGTGGAGGGAGCGGCCATTTTAGAGGCAGGCTGCCGCTTCGTATAACAAGCGAGGATGTTCAATAGTGATCAGTACCAGGAGATAGACACAGGGTTTATTTGAGTCATGGACGTGCTTACCTATAATGAGTGGAAGTTGAAGGGAGGCCTTCCTGTGGACTGGAGGTATTGGAAATCTTCTTAACCTCAAACTGAGTGTCTCTTAAGGTTGCCTCTCTGGTCAATCTTGTTTGCTCCTGTTTCTTTTTGCTGAGAGGACTCGTGGGACCATACACTACTCCACGATGCTAGCAGTCATGTTATTGCACTGGATGAGGGCTGGCAGAATAGGAACCATTTGGATAGGGCCTCCTGCAAGTTTAGTGCGACCTTTGGGTGCTTTAGCTACATCCTCAGGTTTGAAAAAAAATTCCTCAACCACTGTAAGGCTTGGCCCAGTGTCTCTTATGGCAGGAGTCTCCTGACCATTTAAAAGAACACTGTCCTTATCATATTCTTTGGTGTTATCTGGAATGGTGTTATAAATATCCAGATTCTGTTGTTCCAACAGATCCAGGGACACTAAAGATACACTGGCTTGAACTCCAATGGGATCTTCAGCCAGTAGTTGAAAGTGTGCACTTGCCATGTGTGCTTCTTCCTCTGGGATGAAGGCTAAGGAGGCAGTGTAGACCCCTGAAGGTTTACCCTTACATCTGGGATCCCCTTTCACATGGTCTACAGACCTACATACAAAACATTTTCCAAATGTTCTTTGGAATGGGGGTTTCTGTTGACCTCCCTCTGGTTTGGCACCAAAGGGTTTACTAAACCTACCAGGTTTCCCATGAGATTTACCCTTGTTATGTTGTGGCCCTCTTTTGGGTGGTTGGAATTAGAATTCTATTTACCCTCTTTCTTGTGCTGCTTCCCCTCTTCCTTCTTGTGACAAGCCCCAGAGTCATTATGAGTGGTCCTGTTGGCCATCCATAAGTCAGCAGCTTGTGCTAGCCTTTTAAGATCAATTTCCTTGGAGTCAGCCAAGTGCTGTTTCAGCTCAGGCGAACAGGCATCAAAAATAGATTCATGGAAAAAAGATTTCTCATTCCTTCAAAGGTGTGTACTCTGTACCCCTTAACCCAACCATCTTCAAACATTCACATATCTAGGTAGTCCAAGGGGTACCATCAGCCTTTTTGAGGGTTCTAAACCTCTGAAAGTACTGGGACGGAGTATTCCCAAATCTGGTTATTAATGTCAGCTTAACTAATTTATAGTCCTTTCTATCACTGGCACTCAACTCCAACACAGCATCACAACCATTCTGGGGGAGCCATGGAATCAAATAATGTCCACTTACTCCTTGTACTCAGCCAATCTAACACATCAAGTTTAGGTTCATGCATACTCCCTGCTCCTTTAGGCAGGTGAGGCATATTGGAACTAGCAGACCTAGAATACCCTGAAAGGGAAGCAGAATCAAGGGACATCTTTCTCATCTCCATTTCATGCTGCATTTCTATTTCTCTTAGTTTCACCTCTTGATTTTTTTGTCAGATTGCACATCCAGTTTCTTGAACTCCAACTCTAATATTAGTCTCAAGTGAAATATATTCTGGGTTTAGATTTGGACCTTGTGAGGTCACAATGGGAAGTGACTGAGTTATAGGGACAGGCTGTGGAAGAGGGAGAATCCCTTCTGGAGACTGCTCTCCCTCCTCTAACTCTTATTGCTGATTGGAGTTTGACTCTAAACTAGCATCCTCATCATTATCTTTCACATTAATTTGGTCAGTTGATGATTTAACAACCTTAAAATCATTTCACATGTTTTTCCTTTTAGATTCAGACCCCTACGTTTACACATATCTTTCAGTTGTTCTACTGTCAGGCAAGACAGGGCTGACTCATTAAAGTTATCCATATTTGGCATGTTACAATTGCTTATCCTTTTGGTGGAGCTTAGCTT
Source organism: Ambystoma mexicanum (assembly GCF_040938575.1). Taxonomy (NCBI): domain Eukaryota; kingdom Metazoa; phylum Chordata; class Amphibia; order Caudata; family Ambystomatidae; genus Ambystoma; species Ambystoma mexicanum. Next base: position 771,425,983 of record NC_090922.1, read on the forward strand.
GTGGCTGGTTTAGTTGGGCACAAGTAAACAAATAGTCAATGTAACTCTATGCCAACCCCACTGCCTGCCATCAGTGCTAGGTAGGAATTGGTGCAGTCACACTGTGTGAAACTACACAACATGTATCTGCTTGGTATTAGATAACCCACCTTTTGGTAAAGGTCTGTACTACACAAGTTGGTAGTGTGACTGAGCAGTCAGACCTATCTCAAGAGGGGTAAATGTGAGCTGTAGAACTGTGCACATGAAATCCATAAAAACAAGTAACCAAGTAATACTTACACTCAAGGTTTCAGCTATAAATAGTTATTTATTTATTTAACATCAATTTTTAAATAAGCATTCTTTAAAAAAGGCAATTTGTTGTAACAATGTAAATGGACTTTAAAATTACTTTTCAGAATCAAAACAAGTTAGTGGATAATCTTTGGATATGCTTCTTACAAACTTCCTGCACTCTGAGGTGACTACAATCACAAGGAAATTAATGGCATTTATATATCACACTAGTACACTTTGCAGATTCTGGGGTTGTAGAAAAGAAAGGATTAGGGAAGTTAAAAGTTTAGAACAGTTTCTCTGTAAATGCGAGGACAACTAAATTCTCCAATGACGTTTAGATAAGCCTTTTCCCAGCAATACCAGTACACCACAGGTTACCACGGATGAGGGCTAAACAATATCAAAGTCAATGGAGTTAGAAGCGTCTTCAAGGGACCAGGACAGCCAAAGTCATTTGGGACACAGTCTATGGATCTGATCCACATCTTAGATCAAAGTCTTCAACAAAGTTAGAGAGGTTCAATGTAATCAATGTAGGGTCACACAATGTCAACTTGTCAGAAGGGAGTCTGAATCTACTGAAAAAGAAGCTAAGCCAATTCCCAAGTGAGAAAAGCCTGGCTACAGGCAGTGAGGTAAGTACCTCAAGCCTAAACAGTACCTCTGGTTAGAAGAAGAGTGGTCCAGTTGGATTTTGTCTTGCTACAGCGGTGCAGACCCTGGTTCCTGAGCCTCAGTTGTGGGGACAAGACAGAGGACGTCGGAGGGCTCCTGCGGCAGTTCTTGTGGGGTCATCAGCAGCTACAGGCTCTTTTTGGTTCAGCTGCACTTCATGATTTCAGCACTTAGCGCGCACCGATGCGGATCATGGATACCGGTTGGACTTCCTTCACTCCTTGGTCCTGCTTCTGGAGAGTCCTTAGGAGTCTCCTGGAGCTTCTAGCTGGGTTTGTTACCACTGCAGACATTTCACTCAACTACAGACTCTCGACCCCTGGTATTGGGCCTCTGAAGCAACAGAGAGGCACAGCAAGTTGGGGATGGTGGTCCAGTGGAGTTCATCGCAGGGCTAGTTGGTCCCACTAATCCAAGGGGAGAAATCGCTCCATCCGGAGTTTCTCTGTCAAGGTGAAAAAGGAGTACAGCAGCAGGGCTTCACCGGGCAATTCAAAGGTCCACGAGGTTGAAGCAAGCTTCGTTCATGGTTTCCTCGTTGGATGTTTCTCCCAGTGGTCGACTCTGCCTGTAGTCCCAAAACCCTTGCCTTTTAAGCAGGTTTCCATTCATGCACAGGCAAGGCTGTCAACTCACACTTAAAAGGACAGCCAGCCACCCAATCAGGACTAGTTGTATTCAGGCATTCCTAGAAGCAAAGGACAGGGGAGTTTTAGGACCCTCCCACACATCCTGTCCTTCCAGACATACTAGAGTCAGAGGCGGGTTTCAGGGCTGAAGCCTGCCAAAGGCAAGACAAACAAAGGGCTAAAACCTGTCTCAACACACAAAGTAAAACCCAAGAAATACCTCATAAACAGAAAATTTTGAAAAAAAGAAGACATGGGCCATTTTGCTGTACTGCAGCGGAGGGTTCAGCCTGCGGTAGAAAAGCACAATGGTAGGAAAAGATAAACCACTGCCACCAGCCATTTAAGGTAGTGAGGATAACATGAACATGTTACATGAGAATATAGGATAAGGGGCTACTAGGTGTGTGCTGGACCAACAAAGAAAAAACGTATGGAAAGTCAATTTCACTTTACTATTCTAGCGAACTGTATGTCACACACAAAAAGGTAGTTAAACCTTATGAGAAATCTATAGGATTTCTCAGTGACACTGCACTGAAGGTGCTGTGTGTCACCATGCCCATGGAGTTTGTCAGACTCCAAAAACAATTAAAACACAAAATCCAAATCAGGTAAAAACACATGAGACAGTGAGAAAAAGGGCTCACTCACTCCAAGGTTAGAATTAAAAAGTCCTAAGTCCAGAAAGAGAGCTGGGCGTCTCTAAGGTTGAAGGGAATTAGCACAGAAATTGGAATTCTCCCTAACCCAGAGGTCATAGATAGGGCATATCATAGGCCTGCTATTTCCTTGATATATTGTAGTGACGTAGGATAGAGTGATGTGCGGGAACGATTAAAATAAGCAGAAGATGGAGTCAGCAAGGTAGTGTGGTAAAAGCGGGGATGGTGTGTTGACTTGAGAGAAGTGATGCCATTTTAGATGTTAAGCCCTAGTACACGATGAACAGAAGAGAACACACGCCTTGGTGTAGAATTGTAGCTCTGGTAGTTCAGATCCAAAAACAAATCTCTTTTCCCAATCCCCAGGAGAGCGGCTGAGGTCAGAGGCATCCATGGTGGAAAGATAGGCACTAATTGTATCCGGCTGTGGTGGCTGGACGAGATAGGAACAGAATGTTAGTTGTTAAAAGAGCATGAAGGGATGCACCCTTTGAAGGACAAATTCATAAGAACAGAGCATGAGGCTCAGTGATGCCAATGAGCTAGGCAAATATTTAGAACACTACTGCCCTCACCCCATATGAATTTCACTTAGATAAATCCTCGAATTTCAGAAATTCCAGAAATTCAGACTCAAGAGCGGTGTCCTGGTCACATCATCCCTGGCCACCTGGGGTTAGGTAGAGATAAGGGGGAGCCATGATTGAAATGTACTCTGATTTGGGACAGGAGGAGCAGAGGTGATGCCAATACATTTAGTCCAAGGTCGGGGGTGCAGCTTGGGTGTACCATGGCATCTGGGTTAATGAGGACGCCTATTGTCTAATAAAAAGCAGGGTTGGCCTTGTCAGGTTTCTTTGATCGCATTTGGAACAGGAGTGTGCACCTCACGTGATGGTTCCAAATTTCTAAACAATCCTATACCTGAGTTTGACAGTAATGATACAGGGGACCATGTGCCATGGGGAACGGGGGTTGTGTAGATGTGGCCAATCGGTGAAGGGACGATAAAGGGCGATTAGCATGTTTTATAGGTGGTAGCCAATGAGGGTGGTGAGATTATGCTGTATTCATTATTGTGTATAGAATTGTTAATTTTTGGTTTCTCTGCTATAAACGTAACATCTTGAGATAAGACAAACTCTGTGTCAGTTTGGTTCGACTGTGTGAGACCATTTGTGCATGTAATAAACCTTGTTTTCCCTTGCAAAGAGGTGCAGTGATTATTTTGTTCGTTTTGATTGCTTTTATTCTTCGGTTTTTGGCTTGCATCCTTTCAAAACCTTTTTAGAATCAGAGATATTTTTAGATTATACTAGGTTTTTTAATAAAACTACAAACACTCTGTATCATTCTTTTTTCAAAGTGTCAGATAACTGGATGTGAATAAAATAATTGTGACTTGTTTGCGCTGTAGAATGCCGTAGTAATGGTTGCCAATGTCATGAGAGTTTTTCCATGAGAATTGCAAACCCAAAGACACAGCATTTTTTTTTATATTGATTGAGGTACCACATAACAAACTATCCTTATCCGTAATACATTTTCCCAGTCAAGTCTGATGAAGCATAATTCAAGGTCGACGATTTTTTAGCTAAGAGGAGTTAAAAATGTGACCAAATCACTGTCAAATTGCAAATCAGGTGAAGGTTCAACTTTGTCTGGGAAGCACTAAATTCCAAGCTTAGAGAAGGGATTTCTCTATAGTAAGACTGAGTGAACCGCAGGGGGTTTCCATGTGGAAATTGTGTCAGGAAAACATGTAGAAATCATACAAACACACACATGATGTCATAGCATACATAGCATGAAATAGGAAAATAGTGTCATAATGAAAAAAATGAATAACACAGCAACTGATTAAAACTGTGTAGATTGACTCAAACAGGCAGCATTAAAAAATAATGGGCCAAATAAGACCCAGATGTTTGAGGGAAGAAAAACTCTTGATTGCACCAAAAAGAAATTTAAAAGGGAAAAATAAAATATGTATGATATTGTGACGGAAGCAAAAGGGGGAGGGGGGCTGTTGCACCTAACAGTCTTGTTTGTTTTTCTTTGAGGGCTGACCATACATGTATAACGTACAGAGCACCACATCAGCCAGGTTTAGGGTTTTGACGTGGCAATAACGTTATTGGTTGACAGGAGTCAGTGAACCCATAAGGCTTTGCGGCTGTGAGGCTAGTCTCTGCCTGGGGTCCAGGCACACCAAGTAACATGCAACACGCTACCTACGAGGGCAAATTATTTTTGGTTGAGAACTTCAATAGGAGTCAAGTGGGGTCAAGTCACCCAACTGGGGGCCAGAAATGGATGATGAGAGATCTGCTGCAGGTGGCGAGAGTTTCACGTGGGTAGGCCTGAGTGGAATTGTACAGAGGTAGCATGGTCCTGTTAAACCATGCCACTCAAAGTGAAAGTATGTTAAGTTAGGAAGTCCATTCTCCTCCTAGGTCGATGTGATTCCCCATTTTGACAATTTTTCTAGGCAGTTAAGTAGTCACTGACTCAATGTATCACGCTGGCTTTCTATATGAATGCAGCACTAGCCGATGCCCTCAATTAACTTGGGCCTACCAAAGCTCAGGCAGGCGAGCCGTTGTTTGCTCCTCAGCCGGGGCATGAAAACTATAGTCTTTCTATCAACCCTAACATATCCCACCATTTTAATTTCACTGGCAGGATATCATTCCTGCCCAGCTCAAAATTCTCTATAGTAATCTCTAGAGTCCATCTGTACTGCACATAGACACCACAGGGTCGTCGGCTACATCGCCTTCTCGCGGCCACAAAGCAGATTCCAAAACTCATTCTGCACTGGGGTATCAAGCACGTCTCTCATAATTTGAATCAGAATGTTTAAATCCTTGCGTGGTCCAGTAAACAAGTTTTACAAATGTACTTCAATTATCCTTTTGTTTGTCAATACCTATACCATGAAGGGAATTCAGGATAAAAGCCCAATCATACGTTACAGATCTTTCAACAATAAGATTCAAAGTAGCGCCCTGCTCATTATCCATTACTGATTTATCTTGGATTACTAACAGTTCCCTGGGTATTAATACCTGATTACTTGGTATTTTATCTTTATTTACACCCAGCATTGCCACCTCAACTGAATCAGACATTTCATAGCCCAGTTGTTTAAACGCGGTTGCTTCTGACAAGACTATATTTTTTACCAATTTGGAGAAAAAATCCAGTCTTACTACATCTACTTTGTCCTCGGCAACCTTCTCTGACATATGCAGAGAAGAAGAAACGGTCGGGCCACCTGAACGCCTCATGTCCTGCCCTCGAGCTGTTATAGTTTGTGGAGTCTTCAAGATATCCACCTGCAAAGTGTTACACAACCCCCTTCTATAACAACGACAGCAGGAACCTTTCAAGTCTTGCTTTTCAATTAGGGGCCTGCCACAATCCATGACGAATCCCTCTAAAAAGTTAATTTTACCACCACGTTCTTCAAAACTGCCCATACTTCCCATATCTCATAATGCAACATGTCATGCCCTTATTCATTGTTTTCAGGATTCGTGACAGCACAGGGAAGAAAAGAACATCAATTGTTTGGTGGCCCTGATTAGCCCCCAGGTTTTGGACAAAAGACTCTCTTGCCACAAATCTGACAGCCTGCTCAAACTGTGGGGCCTCACTCACGAGGGGACTCATCAAAACGCAGACAGTTTTCCACCTGTGATGTTTTATAAGGCAAAATCGGAGAAGGAACTGCTGACACCTTTGTTGTCATACGGTGTAGAGCAACATCTCCCTAGCATCCCAGGCTGGTGTAATAGGTGTAGAGCAACATCTTCCCTAGCATCCCAGGCTGGTGTAATAGATGAGTGTAAATCCAGTGATAGGCGTTCTCTCTTCACCAATTCCTTTGAAATGGCAGGCACCAGTATAGAAATGTCTGAACTCAAGTCAATATGCTGACACAACAATAAATCCTCAGGATCAATGTGCGTAAAAGAGCATTATATTCCAGGGTTATCCTGAGTAAAATCCTCCCCAATTGTACCTAAACCTAGAGAAGTTTACATGGATCATAACAGGCACTGATGTACTAGGCAAATCCCATGATTCCAATCTGTTTATGGTATCCTGCCTTCTTTTCTACCCCTGGACTACCTCTGCCATTGTTCGATCATCCATCTGTAATTGGCTTATAACCCTGATGATCTGTGATTGAGTATCGCCATGCGTATTTAGCATTACCTTTGAGGTTTCACCTAGTTCAAAAGGCAGTTTGCTAGTCACGTTCCTACTGGCCAGGGGCTTGTTGAAATTTGGACCAGATATATTGCGCTCCATGTGCCTTTTCTGGCAGCGCAAATCATGCACCATTAAAAGACCCAAACAATTTAACAACTCTTTCCCAGATGTAACAGGCCAATATTACAACAGTATCTTAACCGTTTTTCATAGTCACCAACCAGTCACCAACCGTCGGTCCGCTTGATTGCCCAACTGCACTGATAGACACTCCGCTTCCACGGATGCATGCAAGCGCTACATGCTAGGTCCTTCCAAATTAAAGGTTTGAAGTCAGGTAAAACTGCTTGTTGATCCAGGAGACCAAAGCCAACTCCACCAGAGCCCTGAGTAGTGTGTCATGATCCCTATAGCAACCTCCAACGTCAATTTCAAGTTGTACATTGTAATAATGATTTGTAATAGTGTAACACAGTCCATTCACTGCCCGACTGCACTGAAAGACACTCTGTTTCACCATGCTTCCATGGTGACACCCATCTATGATCCATCCGGTCTTCGAACTACCGACTCAGCAGATTAACTTCCTGGGGTTCCACATTAATGTGGCAACTTCTTCTATCTGCCTTCCACAGGCAAATCCAAATGCCATAAAAAAGTTACATTTTGCACTAGGCCTACCTCCACTTTTTGTAGCATTTTGCATGGATAATACACCTGCTCTCCTGCCCGATTTGGGTAATGTTCCCAGACCTTCTGTATTACACATGTTTTCAGAGGTTGACGATAAGTAGCATTCATCAGGGAAGAACGTATGCAGACTGGGTTCCCCTAGATCACAAAGTAAAGAAGGAGGTGTGTTGGCTGCTCACCCACAAAAGGTCTAGGAATGCACAAGGTATATCTGATTCTACCTAGAGTTTATGCCTAGAATCAGATGCCTGCCTGAACGGCTTGAGCTCCAGGTGGGGAAAAACTTTGAGTGGAGGTCCATGGTCTGACAAGGATTTGACAGCACTCATTAACTGTTTGGAGCTGCTGGCTGGCTCCTTTGCAATGCATTTTTTTGCCAAGAACTGAGCTCATTGCTTACTAGTGTTGGGAATGGACAACGTGTCAATGGCATGTAACATAAACAAGTTAGGAGTACTCACTCAAAGTCTATGGCAGATCTGATAAAATCCCTTTAGCAGTTTTGTCTCAAATAGAATATCATGGAACATCTATAGTTTTTCCGAGGCACAGACAATTCTGTGGTTGATTGGTGCTCCCGGTAACTAAAACATTTCTTTTTTGCATATTTTGTGTTCTGTTTTTCAGGCTCTAAACACCCAGTTACTCTTTTTTTTCTTTTCTTCAGGTGCATACCAGACCCAGAGACGCTGGAGCAACAGAGATATGTTTTCAGAATTGGGAGTGCAGCTTTCTGTAGTCTTTCTGCCACTTGTCTCCTATTTCAATGGTTCTTTTGCAAGTGTATGCCCACATATCATCTCTTATTTTGATAGCCAAACTTTGGCCATCCTAACCTTGGTACCCATTGGACTTGGAAAGGAACATCAACATTCTGTTGAACCTTTTAAGGATCCCTGTACTGTTGTCCAGTCCAGAGGGTTGCCATATACTCTGTTTTCCAGCACCTTTCCAGTTTTGGATCATTCCATTCTGCCCAGGGTTATTTGGCAGTGACTATGGACTTCCTTTGGGAATCATGAGTCCTTGATACAATAAAGATTTATGGCTCTGCTTTGAAATGTTGGGTCTGCTGGTATCTATCAAGTAACTTGGATCCCCATACATCCCCTAAAGTAGACATGGCACGTTTTCTAGATGAACGGTCTTTTATTCATTTTTATAGGTATGTTTACAGATCAGTAATATATGTACAGCAGCTTGATGAATGGTTTGCTAGTAGGCTGGCATGTGTCATAGGTTATTTCTTAGCGCCCTTCAAAGCCTAGATAAGCCATGTACTTGGGACATCAATTTGGGATGATCTCCATTTGGCCATCCAACAAAGTCCTTTCTTCCCAAGCCCTGTCTGCCAAATTGGTGACAATGTTGTGTCAGTTTCCGTAAGAAGGGTCTCGGATGTAAGAACTTTGGTCCTCAAAGGTCAATCTTTTCTTCTCGTGCGGGTTGAGAGTGGTTTGGGAGAAATGTTACAATTTCACAAAGGACCAAAATTGTTTGCAGGTTTTATTGATTACTCCGCATTTCCAGATTCTCCCAATTTTTGTGCGATTCAAATTCTAAAGTCCTATTCAGCAGCTGCTAGGCTGCTGAAAACTTTCTTTTCCCTGCTCTTTGTTTCTTTTAGGAATCTCTTTGACTAGTCTCCTCTTCTACTTCGGCCAGATGGGTCGGATGGGACATGGCACCCACTACTAGAGGGCCCATGGAATATAAGGCATGCTACACTAGCATATGTTTGGAAGACATCCTTAAGGCTCCTGACTATTCTAATGAGAATGTTTTAGGACTTTTAACTGAAAACCTACTGAACATGTTTTTTCTGTAATTGTTTCCAATCTTAAAGCTTGCTTAATAACATTCCTCAGTGCCCTGACATTAAATGGGGATGTTTCTAGTGCATGACAGAAAGTTGAATTGTATTAATGATTCTACATGCCCACCCTGACACTATTTTCGGTTTTGTTTCAGCTTCGGGTTCAAGAGCGGGACTTTCTTCTTTCTGATCTTGGATCCAAGACTTTCGGATGAAAGAAGGGTCAAGCTGAATTAGCTGGCAACATAAAGAAAGAGATAACTTCATCCCGTGCACATCATTGAATTCGAATATTTTTTCACCAACTCGAACATTTCCAAAATGTCTGGGTGCCGGAACCCTAGGCAGCCATGAACCTATGCTTGCCAGAAACGTAATGTTTCTGAATGCAGTAGAGAATCACCCCACTGAGGGTCTGCACTCCTATATGTAATTAAGAAACCGAACCACTAGTGTTTGACAACAGATATAGATTTTATGATGATCTAACAGTCATTCAGAAAACATTTAAAATAATACACAAAGCTTAAAACAGCAAAGTTTACGGATGCATACTTGAATAGAAGAAATCAGCAATGTCGCTCGACCCATTTCACCCTCTGTTATACCTTCCCCACACTATTCTAGAAAAATAAACAGGTGATATCTGGAGTTAAAATTAAATGTATTAAGTATAACAGAAGCAAAGGCATTTCACAAGATTTATACTGGGGAAATCACAGCCAACTATATAGCTATTGGTGGCTGTGTTTACAGAAATAATGAAAGGCCTGCTGTGATAATCTCACTTAGCTGCAGTGTGGACATGCAGTCATTCCATGAATCAATTGATTATGTATTTGAATATATAATTCTATTAGGACAGCCTATTTTCTAAACAACACAATCTAAGTCCATAGTTACATCGCCGCTTGTCTGCCAGCACACTATATACATACATTGAATATCTTTTCAGATTGAAAAATGTTACATATATTTTCTTTTCTCCACTATCAATAACGTGTATTGGTAACAGAGTGAAACAGCATAAACATCAAAATTACCAGGTCTCCTTAACAATGCGGTCCCCCATGTAAATATGGTATTATGGGTCTATGTCATATGAATATAAAGGTGATACAAGCCAAGATAAGAGGTGCCACCATCTACAGGCTTGTGTTTTCAGAAGATGTGTCATAAATTTAGAACACATAGAATATTTACTTATCTACGCTTTGTATACACCCAAGATTAGGATTTTCAAATATTTCTTGAGGGCCTATATCTAATTACATTTGGGAAATGTCATACTCACTTTTGAATAATTCTTCAAGGCACAGAGTCAGCAATGGATCAACAGAAGGTAAATGTTATCGCCCATACTGTTGCTAGATGTGATTCCTCACATACATTAAACTCAATCTTAATGGGTGATAACATTTTACTTACATAAGAGATGACTTTGTGAACTTGGTCATGCTTCTGATGTACGACCACACTTAAACATGTGTTTGAAAAATCCTGTTGCCAGGACACATTATTTGTTTTTGATTGGTTAACCCAAGCATGATGCTTGGGATACAATTTCTTTCAGTTGTTTCACAGCCCCTGTTTGAGAACCTTCCCACTTCTTCTTCCCCCATGCCTTTAAATGATGGTTCATGGGTTTAATGATCTCTCCATAATCTCTCTATATATAAAGCAGAAAATCTGTTAGTTTTTTCCTTATACAGTTACACACCATTGCACCAATCGGCACCACATTTTGTACAGTTACCTAATAGGAACCTCCAGACATTACTGGCTACACAGCATTTGAACACCCATCCCCTTTCCCTGAATTTCAGCGCCTTCACACATGAGACAGTTGCCTGAAATAGGCAAAAAATGAATGTGGTTTTTGAAGGAACATCTTGATGTGAGGAACAAAACTCATACAGACCTTGAAAACTATGTTTCAAGGCCCTAAGATGCACCGTTTCTGAGATATTTTCACTGCAAAACACCGCAATGCACTGCACTGCACCAGGGTGAGGTGACAGAAGTGATGAGGGCACAGAAGGTCCCAGTATGCTACAGCACACCAGCTCACCCCTCCCCTCCATGTCTGCTCTGGAGTATGTCAGCCAGGCACATGCATCCATTCTCAGCGCAGTTTACTTCAGAGTGTAAAGCACATCAAGCGATAAGTGACTTGGAACAGCAACCGACAGGATCATTGATTTTCAACAATTGATGAGAGTGTTATCATGTTTGTCTACAGAACCCAAGCAGAGTACAGATGCTAGTGCTCTATGAATTTAAGAATGTAATAAATGAATGCTAAACGATGTCATAATTCATGTACATTTGTGGGGTTCTTCAATTTCATTAGAGCCTCAACCTCATTTTTCTGGGGAGTAAGTCCCTCAACTGTGATTTCATGGCCTACAAAGATCTCTTTTGTTCTGCGCCGCTGTGCTTTTTTAAGTGATCATTTTGCAACTGTGTTTCATAGTGGGGTCAACAGTCGACATATCTCCACCAGGCGTTCTCCCACAGTTTTACCTTTGTTTAACAAGTCCTCGACATTGGCCAAATTCACCTTTTCTACAAGATAAGGCATGGCTTTCTGTTACAATATATTGAACTCATTTCCACTGCTAATATAGCCAAAAAGAGAATGGGTCAAGGTGTATTTTTGCCCCCAAACGTAAAGTCAAGTTTATATTAGTGTTCACGGAGTACTGAAACAGTCCAATATCCATTAGTCAAACTGATGGCAGAATATACTGTAGAACCCTGGATCTGTGCACGCTCCTGAGCAACATTAGGGAGAGGCCACTGTGAAATGTGTATCCTCTTATTCAATTCTCTTAGGTCCGCTCAGTGTCTCTATTGTCCATTTTGTTTCAATACCCCTAGTATTGGGTTATTAAATGAACTGTGAATTGGTTGAATAATACCATGGGATTCCACTTTTTTAAATAATATTGGTGAGTTACTCCATGGACGCTAGAGGTAACTGATATAGTCTTACAAATACTGGCATCATATTTGGGTCCTTGGGTATGGTGGTATAATGAATGGATGTATGTCCACAACCATAAGAATCGACAGAGAAAGGTTTCTGTAAATGTAGAAATTCAGTGAGAATATGAATGCAATGAGACCGCCTCCAACTGTGACTGCCTCTCCACTCCATGTGAATGACATCCCTGATTATCGTGGTGTATTTATGCTGGATTCAAGGGGTACAGTGAAGCCACACAAGAGAGCAGGCAGACTAGTAGAGCAAGGCCCAGGACAGACCAGTCAGACAGTGCCTACAGATGCTGGCAGTGTAGGGCAGGACAGAAAAGGTGAGGCTCGAGAGAGGAGAGGTAGAAGGCAAAAGAGCCAGGAGCCTCACCTGCCAGCAGTTTACATAGACCATTGGCATGGAATTCAGGCTTCTGAGTCCCCGTGCCAGTTCCCATGGCAACAGGGAATACTTTCCATGCTGCGCATGTGTGGAGCCAGAAACCAGTATTGTGCTCAATTAATTTGCTCTTATTTGTATGATCCACATGTCTATGGCTGTTGTACTATATTGTGTTATGTGCCTGTGAACCGGAGTGTGTTGAGATGGCTCCCGAGAGAAACAGGCTCCTGCCGGATTCTCTGGGATCATTTGCATCACTGCACTGGATGTCCATCTCTGCCACTCCTGGTTTGCGGATCCAAACTCAACTCCCTTTCAATCGGCTGAGAGCAACGGATGCCATCACTCTGCCCTCTCTCTGGACCAACTTCCCCATGTTCAACTGCTGTTCACATGGACTCCTTCTCCAGTTCAGCCTTCAAAGATATCTTTTGAAATGTTGCTACTACCCCCATGATCTGCCCTTGGGGTGGCTCCACCTGGACCGGTGCCCCCAGCGTCCTTGTGCACCACAGTGGCCCTCCTACTTGTCAGGGGTATGCACCCACGTCTCTCAGCACCAGCAATGGCTTGGTATGGGCCCGATGCACAAGCAATATCCAGTTCAAGGCTATTTGATTAAGCAGATGAGTTGTTATGCACTCCTTAGCAGATTTTGACTTCCATGGCCATGGTCCATCTGACTGAATGAACCAACACCTTTTCTGGGATCTGATGATTGTCATTGGTCGCGTTGGCCCAGCATTTGGTTCATCCCACAGCACCAGTTCCACTTCCCAAAAGTGTCCCAAAGGTCACTTGTATTCGCTGGCCAGCTTTACACCAGTGATCCAGGCTTCTTGCACATTTTAAGTTTGAGAATATGTTGAGATACATTTGCCAAACAATACACAAAGACTGGTTGCTATGGTTCGTCCAAACTGCAGAGAGACACAAGTACAGGAAAAGAATAGGGGGGTAAATAAGGATTCAATGGTACTTCTATGAAAATGAAAAAATATAATACATTTTATTGAAAAATGTTTGATCATGATTAAAAACCATATAAAATATTAAGAAACCACATTACAAGTGTCCGTCAAACTTACTCAAAATAATTCCTTATACTCATGTGGTCATTAGAGACACACCATCTAACAAAGAACATATAATCAAAACATTAATCATGCTCAAAGTTAATCAAAAGAGCATGAAACACAAGACATTACAATCACATAACCTATATTCAACAAAGCTTCTAAAAAATTATAGTACAAACTTCATAGAGCATTGTCATTATAGCTCAAAGTAGCCAAACATGTTTCTTTCCTGTGTAAACCTTGTCATAGTTCGTTGGATCGAAATTCTTCAGGGGTGATTCTTAGGTAGTTACATTTCTACCGATCATTCTGAGTGGTATATACTGTTCTGTCAAAGGATGTGATGCTCTGCAATAAAGACAAAGGATAACAGCAACTTATTATTGGTTGCTTATGAGTGAAAAGTTAATCATTACCAATAGAGACAATCGATATAAAGCATATTAATTGTCACATCATGTCTTGACCAATTTACCAATGGTTATATTTATCACTGATAGTGTACAAATTGAGGTATCAATCTGCCAAACCAGCTTCAACTCTAAAAGGGTATAAAGAGAAGGACCAGCTATTAGTGACAAAAGGTCACTTTTATTCACTGTTTATGGTGGCACAGCTCCAAAGGAGCAAATTAGACCCTAGAGGGCAATGGTTGTCAATCATCTGACAATAACCGTAAAACGGTAACTATTGTTCACCTTCAAATTACATGGGACTTAAAATGTGTCTGTATGGAGAAGGAACCGTCAGCCAGGTAGTCAAGCATTGGTAAAAGGTCTTTGTGAAGTTAATAGGGTTCCGAGTATGGACCCTTTCATCTTTTGAAATCTGTAAAGCAATGAGGTACTGTCAATTTAGGATGTTGTACGGAGTGTTTCTATTAGAACACAGTCCTTAACATTGCCATAGATCTGTGAACTCTAAAATTAATTATATCGCCTAGGTCTCATCTCATTGGCATAATAACCAACTCTGCTAACTAATCCCAATTGAAGGGAAAAGGATTAGGCATACTCACTGAGAACACTTATCATTCGTAGGGATGTCAGCACATCTGTTTAGTCCGGATGGTGTCCTTGCTTGACAGCTGTGAAATGTAGGCTTATGTTAGCCCTATCTGTAGTCTATGTACAATTGTAGTCATGTGGTAGCAGATGAGCTGAAGGAAAAGCAGTGAAATGACTAAATGAATGTTCGTCAGTGCTAAGGCAGCAACCTTTCTACAAGAAGTATTTAGTCATGGCTATGGAGTTGGCAATTCTCTAATGCAATGTCTTGCATATTAGGGATACTTAGTTGGTCTAATTAGTATCTCTCTCATTTGAGATCCTTGTTTCGTGTGGACGTTCTGTTGGTACTGCCCTGATTTGCGTTGCCTGCAGTGTTCAGGTTAGTATTGTTGACTGACGTGTCAATAGGTCACATTACTGCGCTTTTGAACGTCATGTGTGGCGGCCATCTTGCAATGGTATGGAAAAACATGCTGTATTCCCGTCCTACCATTATGTGTTAAAGGGAACCGCTAGAAATGCAAGCGTTCATAGAGGAGCCATTCTTGAAACCTCCATCTAATACAAGATCGCAAGTACCAAGAAAGGTCTAAGTTAGAGGTATAAAAATCAATGAAATGACTTAGTATAGAATTATTCACGGATGGCTTGCATGGATAATATCTATTGATAATATCCACTCTATTGTGAGGAAAATCACGAAAGGTCAAAAAAGGTCTGGTCTTTAACCTATTGAATGCCAATCTATCATGTCATTGAGCCCTACCACGTGGCTGTTTCTAAAAAAAATAATAATTTGTGTTTCTTCTCTTGTCAGGTTTTGTCTCTTTGTGTATTCTCAATCTGGTGAAGTTTGATTAGTATTGACCACCTCGCATCTTCGCATGAATGACCGGCCATCAGAAAATGCCCCACCATCGGAGCTGTTAATACTTTATTTCTTATGCAGCTTTTATGCTCGCAAATGCAAACTTTAATCAGTCTTTCCATTTTACCAATGTAGATATTGTTACATGGGCCCCAGATCACGTACATCACCCAGGAGATATCACAATTTGCAAACTCTCTTTGTTGCCACTGGTTGTTTAAACCAATATCTACCATAGTTGTTCTACTTGTCGATCTGCAACATCTGCAATTCCCACAGGCACTGTGGCCTGTCAATTTGCTTAAACCCCAAGTCTCCGTCAAGGTAGTCTGTCTTGTAGTAGGTCCATATATGTCATTCTTCGTAATGATTTCTTTAAAGTTCCTACATCTTTTAAACATGCATCTTGGAGGCACAACAGGCTTAGTTCCTTTTTCCAAAAAATGCAAATTCTTATTAACTATTTGTTTCATTTGGTTAGACCAGGAATTAAATGTATTTACAAAGACAATAAGGTCACTTCCATCATTTCTCGGTTGGTATTCAAGCAGACCTTCTCTGTTGTTATTGAATGCTCTTTTAAAGGCTTTTTTGTTGGGTAACCTCTTTTCAGTAGATTGAAATACCTTTCTTTCTTTGACAAACTGTTCTGTGTTGATGCTATTCCGTTTCAGCCTCAAGAATTGTCTGATTGGAATATTATCACAGACATATCTCGGCTGAAAACTATTCTAAGTTAGAGGAGAATTTTTGTCTATAGGTTTATGGAACCATTTAACCTTTAGTACTCCTTCGACATATTATCAGCATAGATGGTAATGTCAAGAAAATTAAACTGGATAATGCTACTGGTCATGGTGAATGTTAAGTACGGATTCTGTATGTTCAACCAGTCAAAAAAACTGGTCATACTTATATAATCACTATGCCAGATCACAAACATGTCATCAATGTATCCTTTCCACTTAATGATGTTGGTATAGTAGGGGTTCTCATGACTCTGAATGTTATTACTTTCCAGTAGGAGGGAAGACTAGCAGGGTCAGCCTGTGGTTGGTGGCGGAAGGTGAGTGGGTGGTGGGAGCTGGGGTTGGTGGCAGAGGTGAGTGGGGTTGGTGGGAGGAGGGCAGACTAGCAGGGCCTGCCTGAGGTTGGTGGTGAAGGGGGGTGGGGGTGGTGTGAGGTCTCACAACTTGAGGGGGCTGCCTGGGGTTGATGGCAGAGGTGAGTGGGTGCGGCGGGAAGGGAGGGCAGCAGACTAGCCCAGCCTGCCTAGTTTTGGTGGCAGAGGTGAACGGATGGTGGGAGGAAGGCAGACTAGTAGGGTCTGCCTGGGGTTTATGGCAGAGTTGAGTCTGGGTGGTGTGAGTTGGCAGGACTTGAAGGAGCTGCCTGGGTTTTGTGGCAGTAGTTGGGGTTGGACATAGCTGCAGGAGGCTGTCTGCTTGCATGTGCATGATAGTTGATACTCACTGATAAGCCTGGTGTTCCCATAGGTTGCCGATGCCAGCACCCGGTATAGCGGAGAGCGGCAGTAGATGAAGCTATCAGGTGTGCTTCCAGGGAAATTGGCATTCACATGCATGATAACTCCCTTCTCATCACAGATGACATGTGCATTGATAGAATGCCGATGCTGCAGTTGTGGTACATGTGCTTGCTCTCTCGGGGATCTGTAGCGCAACATGGGTACAATCAATGGCTCCCATTGCCTGTCGATAATGTGCAATAGAATTAAGCTCCTGGCACACTCTCTGCTTTGCCTGCAGTGTGCGTGGCATGTATATGTGCATACCCACACAAGATTTTATGCAGTGCAGTACCTGGTCACCGGGATTGCATGAGCTGTGATATGCCCTCTACAATGGCAGAGGTGTGCTGGAATGAGCCCATACCCAACGCGCATTGGCAATGCCAATAGTGTTGCCGTTTACTGTTCTCTGCATTTATAGGCACCAGAGTGCAAGGAGAAGAGTGCAATGTTTTAAAGGAAGATGTGATAAGGGGTGCAGATGTGCAATGGAATGAGAAGGGTAAAAGAGCAACTGAGGAAGCCATTGATAGAGGGTGCCAATGATGAGCAAAGGGCAATATGGGTGAGAAACGGTGAGAGAGTAAAAGAAAAAGTGAGTGTGAGAGGAAGGATGAGAGAAAAGGTAAGGGCTGAGAGCAAAGTTGAGAGTTGGAGAAGACGGAATAAGGGGATATCTTTAAGAGTGCCAAGCAACAGCGCATGCAGAGAGAGAGATTGACAGCGCCTGCAGGGAGAGAGAGAGTGACAGCACGTGTGGGGAGAGAGAGTGACAGCATGCATGTGGGAGCTTGAGAGCAACAGCATGCAGAGAAAGTGACAGCGCGGAGTAACAGAGCGCAACAGCCATTCTGTTTCACACAATGTCTTGCCATTAGCATTGAAAAAGAATGGAAATAAGAAGGGAGTGGTCGCAAAGACTGGAAGACGTCCAAGGGGAGTGCCTGTGCTGCAGAAAAACTCACTCTTTAGCTATCAGTTTTGCCTGCACTATACTTCCAGAAACTGGTGAATATGAAATGTGTGTAGCTGACATTTACTGTATCTACTTCGAGGTGCTATACAGAAGAACCCTTTTAAGTCGTTCATTGCAACTGTGAGTGTCACACAGAGGCAGGGGTGGACTGGCCTATAGCGATATCTGGAGAGTTCCCGGTAGGCTTCTGCACCCTGGGTCTCTTTTGTTCGGTATTTGTAAATGTTCCCATAGGAAAAGGGTTGGGCTTGCTGAAAATGTGCAATATGGGGCCACTTAGAAAATTATTTCTAGGGCCTCCTTTGTTTCCAAGTCCACCTTTGCACAGATGGTTGGTGGACACTGGGCTTGATCAGCAGTGAAATAGGTAACTGGTGTATCAAGTTGATGGTGGATCATAGGGTGCAAGTGTAACATTTGAGTTTAGTGATCCCTGAAGATGGGGGTCAAGTGGAACTAGACAGGACATGCGTGGAGTTAGAGTACCTACAAGGTCAACAAGAATACATTTTGATTGTATACGCACAGTTTCACCTGGGCCCGCACTGCAAGCCTTTGCACTATTTGTGTATATATTGTGAATAGGTCAGTGATTACATTTCTATAGCGGTTTGTAGAACTAATCAACTCTGAAAAGATGTATAACAAAAGGCAATTTTCATTGGATGGTAAAGAGACAATCCACCCTAAACTTGTTACCCTGGCAAACGTGTGTAAAATATGGAATATACACCACCGTTTTTGCACGGTTAAGAGACACCCAGCTAAACTTGTACCCACTCCCCAATTGCTGAACAGATCCGAAAAAACCACTCCTCTGATTAACTGCGTATAGAAATACTGTGGCAGCTGGAAATAAAAGAAAACCGACTTCCGTGTCGCCGCCGCACCCCAGGGTAACGTGTGTGTCCTGGAAGGTGAAATCCAACCAATGTTTTTGGTTGTCTGCCTTTTGTTTTTACACAAGCAATGTCCCTCCACGTTTTCTCACATTGTGTCCCAAAACGGTAAAAGACTGCCCACAGGGAAAGCGTGTGTGCAAGAGCCAACACACTAACCTGAAACGTTTCATTCCAAGCAAAAGGCGTTGTTCAACTTAGGCACCCCTGGTTTGCATTATAATCCATTCCCGGGCGGGACATACAGAGTGCAGTGTCCAAAATGCCATACTCCAAAACTGGATCCAGTAGAAACAAGCAGTATTGCAATTTTCATCGAAATCTATTGCATTTGAGCTTCATCTTGCACATCATCCGCACCGCCTGCTTCTTGTCTCCTTCATGTCTAGCACCTCTTATTCCATCATCGCCTTGCGTCCTCAAATACATCCGCTCCCCTTGCATTCTTCGCGCTTCAGTCCAGGATCTAAAAGGTCTGCCTCTAGCGCTTTATTAACCAAATACCCATCTCACATGCAAAGCCCCCCACGCCTTTCACATCCATCACTGTCATCAGGAATCATTTTTAGGGGGCGGTAGTAGGTGGTGACAGGCAAAAGTAGGCAAACGCAAAGGCACTGCTTGGGGTGTGCTTTTGTACGGGTATGCCTGAAGTGGAGAAAGTCACAGCAGTCATACTTGACAAAGTGGCATTATTTGTCGGACTTGCTCATTTTAAAAATGTGTACACCCACAGATTTAGGCAAGGCCTTCATTCTGGGAGTTACATTTCATATTAATATAACACAGATTATTACAGTGCTTAGAAATTAGTAATGTAGGATCGGACACGACATAACAACGTGGTGATATTTATATGCTGTTTTATATTGGTAAATGAATACAAGAGCCAGGAGGCGGTGATGAGTAGATATCATAGTAAATGTTTATTTTTAAGTGCACAGTGTACCCCATGGCATGCTGCTGGCCAATGTGATAGCTCAGTGATTTAAGCGCTGACCTCAAACATGTGCCAAACGTGCAAATTCAAATCCTTTCAAGGCCTGCTGCTTCTCACTGCACTGATAGGCATGGGTGTGTTCTCGAAGTGCTAAGACCTTGATTGTGCTCTTTTTCAGGTCTTCCATTCTGCCAGGCTCTCCTGGACGCACTGGGGCTCTTTGTTGCTCTCTGGGACCCTCTGGCATCTCAGCAAAAATAATTCAAGCAGCAGACAAGGAGGCAGAGTCAGGTTAATCAGGTTTTATTTCATGCCAGACTGACATAGACCACAAACAGCATCGTTGTCAAGTACACAAACCCCTCTACCAACTGAAAATGGAGCTCCCTTTTATATCTGTCAGAGAAAGAGGATTCAAACCCCCACCTTTTCTAAACATGTCTAGGAAAAGTTGTCCGCCAAATACATTCGCGCACAAGGCAGGTATTTCTTATCTGTTTAAACCTTCAAAATGAAATACATTCTAGCACCCATCCTAGGACTTTCCTGGTCACTCTACCCCAAATATGGTCATGCAGCTGTTTCCCTTAGCTAAATTTTCACACACAGCCCAATTAACTGTCTGGTTTCAGCGCTTATCTGGTTTTTCCCAGGCCACTGCAACCTTGAATTGTTCAACTCTGAGTTGACTATGCTGCCACTATCGGTGGTGAGTGAAATATAATATTTTACTTGTATAAAGGCATTGTCAGTTAAAGGCATTGTTGGTTACATAAAAGGCAGATTTCTTTTCTGTCTGGGTATAGGAAAAGCCATGATAAAAGCATTTTCAACCTTATACACATAACACTATAAAAGGTAGTAATGTCTTTTAACCCTGTGAGTCTATTTTCACACATTTACCATACTAAATCATTCCATACAAATTTCTCTGCCTGGCTTTAAGTGGGGGCTGGGGGGCTGCCCCCTACTGCATTCAGTTGTTGGCACCTCATCTGCATTTCAGGACCTTCATTGCACTTCCCCATCTTTAAAGTTCTTGTTTTGTTAAAACAATGACTTTCAACTATATCCATGTCCACCCTCCTTGATACTTATCTAAAAGCATCCTATCACAATCCTACAATTTGTCACATACTAACACATTTTTATTCTTAAAACACAATATGTGTGTGTCTCTAAACTACTTTTATCTTCTTTCATTTAAGCCCCACTTCCTGTCTCCATTTCCTTTAAACTAACTGTATGCCTAAGATAATGTCACAACCATTGTGAGACTCGAGAGGTTGGTCAAGCGTTGAGATAACCCATTAGCCCATTGTCTCTTCCTATGTCATATCTTGTCTGCAACTCCCACCCCAACAAAATATAATCTCTCCTTCATATTCTTCTTCTGCCCATGCATATATATGTAACTTCTTTTTTAAAACTGTGTCTTTCCCTCTTGTGCCACACATTTTCTTCTTCCGCATCTCCCACTTTACTCGTCATTAGTTTGGCATTGGTGGACCGTCTGTGTCCTGTCACCTTTGTCCTTTCTTTTGACTGTTTTCACAGTCAATCTCTCAGTTTCTTTTGATGCTTAGACCAGGAGTCCATTGTCTCTTTTTCCTTTTTCACAAGGAGTTCATTTTTACTTGAGTGTCTCTCTTTCAATAAATACATTGTTCAAATGAGTCCAAAAGAGGGGACGTTTCAGCATGGGGACACAGGGTTGGGGGAGTCTTTTGCAGATACAGCTCAGACCATCATCATTGTCAGGCTTCCACTGGGTTTCTCTATGACCTCCCTCTTTTCTCACACGGTTTGACGTTAATTGCCCAAGGCATAGAGGTCCCTCGATGTATACCTGTAATATAAAACTGAATGACTTCCTTTGTAAAATAATCATGTCTCTTCTATTTAACACATTTCCTACTAAGCCATTTCCGTAAAACCTCTCTTTTCACATTCCAGCTCTCATACCCTACTTCCTAAAAAATCGCGAGACATTCCCTCTTATTTACACCCCTGCCTCCTAGACAAAGCTACAAGACTTGGACCTCATTACACGGAAGGCGGTAACCATGGCGCTATTAGTGCCATGGTTGCCGATGGTAATTTACTGATTCCGCCATGGTGTATGGCGGAATTACCGCCCCATTCCAAGGTTGGCGGGGCTGTAATTCCACATTCACCATTGGCCCTTCCCCATTCCCATTTGAGCCCCGATAGGGCTCAATGGGAATGAGGAAGGCGGTAATTACGGTACAGCAAATTGTGGTACCGTAATTACCTCCAAGGTCCCTTTGCAGGTCCCGTCCTTAACGGCTGGTAATACCAGCCGTTAAGGTAGGGACCCGCGAAGGGACCTCGTAGTAAGGCGGTAAGGGATTACTGGTACCGTTACCCTTACCGGTACCGGTAATCCCTTACCGCCATCCGTGTAATGAGGCCCATTTTCATTTAAACATTTCCTTTTTATGGGTCATTCTTGCCTTACAAACAAAATACCCCCCATCCCTAGCTCTGTGTCAGCTGGCTAGAACCTGAGTTTGTTTTCAATAATATACAATACATGTTGTCCTTCATGGCACACATTTTTCCCTTGAGGGTGACACATGCAACCTTAAAAATAACAATTAAAGAAAGACGTCTTCTTCTTTTCTGGTCTTCTAGGCACATCCGTAGCAGATGACAGAAATGCCCTTGGGGATCCCCGTCATCTGTAGAAAGCCAAAATAGGGACAAAAGTAATTTGGGCACTGGTAAGGGGTCAGGTTTTCTTCCCAACTTTAACCCTCTCTTCCTTTTCTGCTATCAAAAATACTTTTGCATCATTCTCCCCTATTCGTTGGTGCACATAAACAGCTATTTTCCAACCACCCCGCAGGATACTTAGTTTAGGTTTGGTTCTTTGCTCAGTTTAGCTGCACGTGCTTCCTGGTTAGCAGTAAATACTGGCTCCTTAGCAGTAAATACTTGCCCCTTAGCAGAAATTCTTCCTCTTTTCTTGTCTGTTGGGCAATGGCCTTTGCTTGTGGTTTTCCATTCATCCTATGGAGACAAAACAGAGGTGTTTCGCTGCACACCATCCCTACCTAACTTAATCTAGTCTACCCCTGTTTTTCGAGACTATGGCACCAATTCTTATTATGTGCCTCCATTTTTTATCGTACCCAACAATGTGTGCCTCGTCTAATAATTGCATACCCCTATCACATCAACCTTCTTTCACATTATGAACACAAAAATAATTACTCACCTTCAATTTAACTTCTGTTTTCTGTGGTTGTCTGAAATGGCCATGTTTTCATCTATTTTTTACTCTTTCCACACCTGACTGCACCCATCTTGGGAAAAACAGCTAAACACTTGAAGACATTGTGTCTCTTACTACCTCTTTTCCTGTTACTCACCTGGATCCTCTTACCTTTAGTGCTGATCAATTGTGTGTCCACACCCTTTTAGCATGAACTAGTACTTACCTTTTTCTTTTTCTCCCTAATTTAAGGCCATGCAGACATTTCTCGTGCTTCCACGCAAAGGTCCATAACTTTTATCTGTAAAACAAATCAAAATCATTACAGGCACTCAAAAAAATGTTTTTTACTTACCTCACTATATTTTCTTAAAATGCTTGTGTGATTTTCCCTTGATTGATTGACCCAATTATTGTCAACCATACTCCTTTTCTCGGTCTTCATGGTCACTGATGCTTTTTATTGCCCTACGTTCCTTTTCTGCTGTTGGCCAGGAAAACACATAAGTGCTATTTGTTTTTAAATCTTGATTTTTTGCCTGTTTTATGCTTTAGAGTTCATTCCCTATCCTTTAATTCATTTGCCCAATTGTTCCCTTTCTCAATTTTTCTTTTATTCAAATTTTTGTTTAAGATAATCAATCATTTTCATCTTTTCCTGATTTATTTTTTCTGATCCTGTGTAACAGAGGCCCAAAGTTTCCCTAACGTTTAATCCTTTATTCTTATCATCTCTTATTTATGTTGGCCATTTATTTCATTATTATTTTTTTTCATGTATACTGAAACACACTTCCTTTCCTTTTCTGCGTGATGCTGTAAGGAAAGTACCATTTCATACTCCATTAAGCCCTTTATGGCTGTATTGTCATCTATGACGTTGTTTAACCGAAATCTTTTATCTGAACCATTACTGTCCTTCATGATTCTTATTTCGTTCTGTTTGCTTCTTAATCATTTGCCATATTTCCCTACGTTATGGCTTCCTTTAATTTCCTGGAGATCATCTGTCTCTTCCTCTTGATCATAAATCTTCATGGCCCGTGCCTGAATTTATTAAATATTTTAATAATTTCTCCATCAGGTCACACAGCTGGCTATATTACTATGCTGTCACAATAATAAAATCCTTAAGTTTCCACCCAAACAATCTCATTGGCCTTCTGCCGTTTTTCATGCCTTCAAAATGATGCTCGTCTCTAAATAGTGCATGTCCCAGATACACAAACATGCTTTTCGGTAACCTAAACACCATCATCAGGCTTTCAGGTTTTGTCATTCAATCCTTTCTTCAACCATCTGAATCCTATAATAATAAAATCTCAACTGATCGTCCTGAATCAAAAAGGTTTTTCACTATTTTTTGAAAGAATTTTCTCCACACCAGCCACCAAAGCCTCGGAAATTGTAAAATACCACACCTGGTATAACATCATTCAGGCTGTCCTATCAGGCACGGTGGAGCTCCTAAAAATGGACCTTTAGGAGCACCACAAAAACCCCCATTCAGTACATTATGCTATCCTCAAAATTCCCCACAAAAAATGCAGGTCACAGAGGACCCAATAACCCTCTTCAACTTCAGAGGGCTTTCTACGTCGGAAATACTAGAGAACATGAATAACATTAGACCATTCAGCTGCAAGGCGATGCCTGCCCCTGCCCGCACGTTAGTTTAAAAACCCCATGTAAAATCACTTGCTCCACATCTCATGACGTTCACCAATAGCTCCTTCAATCCCAACACTATTTCTGCAGCTGTGAAACAACCCTTAGGAGTGTTCCTCCACTCACCCTTGTCCATGTCATGCCAGGTTACATGCTACAATCTGTTCTGTTGCACTAATCATTTGAGTGCCATTGCTTCCGCTTCACTACCACAGTCACTAATGCCATCAGCCCTTTCCTTTCCCCACAATGCTTGCAAAAACTGCTCATTCATTTCCCGTGTCATTATCACAGTTAAATTGGATTACTACACTCCCATCCTTGCAGACATCCTAGCAAAATATCTTCACAGGCTCTAAAACGTGCAGGGTGATGCTGCATGCAACTTTCAGTATTCCCAAAAGGATATACATTACTCACGCCATGCGTGCTGCTCACTTGCTACCCATGAAGAAACGGTTAATTTCAAAATCCTAACCATTATGCATAAATGTATATTTCACACAGCACTAATATCTAACTGATGCTGTTAATAGAGTAAGTTCAGCCTGACCCAAAAGAAGTCACCATGTCACTCAACTACAAGTCCCACTAACCAAAATAGCTAATGCCAGAGGTCTAAGCTTCCCCGTCTTGTTCCCAATCCATTGAATGCTTCCTCTAGCGAACTTAGAGCAGAACCATCCCTCCTCATTTTTTCACCAGAAACCCTCAACACTATCTTATTTAGCTACCACTATCAGTTCCCCCAGCGGTGTCTACACATGCTCCCCCTGCTGTTTAATAAACTTCTATGCCATGTGTTTACTCAATTTCTACTCTATCGGATGTGGGCTAAACATGCAGCTCATCCATTGTAACTACAATATGTATTTATCTGTCCTATAACTACAGGCGAAGCTGTGGCATGCAACCACTTGTGTATGCCATTTTCATTGTAATCTGCAAGCCTCTTCATTGTAACAGCACCACGATGCCTAAGGGCTTCTGCGTGCTCTGTAAATTCAAATAAATAAATAAATAAATAAAGGGTTTTCATGCATTCAAGCCTTTCCTTTCTACTAGGAATTGCTCATTCCTCGCCAAACTACAGTAGGCACTACTATTGGACCAATGGAATGCCCCTTCTCTGGGCACTCATGGACAACGCCTTAATAAAATAAAATATATGTATTTATTTATTTTTATTTATTTTACATTTTCAAAACGCTCACACAGCCCGCGGGCATCGAGGTGCTGTTATAAGAATTGTTTTGTTTTATTTAGTTGTGTAATTGTTTTTGTCTTCGTTGCGTATTTATAACACACTTACACACCCAGAGGTTTCTAAGTGTGGACCCGGGGGTTCGAACCTGTGTTGCTTCGTGTCATCTTGCTTCCAAGGCATGCACGTTGCTGCTGAGCTATCCTCCCGCTATCCTGTGGGTCGCATGCCCTCCGAGGACTAGGCTTGTGTACCTGTTCTGTAGGGTAGTCGTCAGGATAAACCTCACAGTTAACTGATACAATACATGCATACCTGGTCTGCACCTTGGAGGGTTTAGTGTCCCATAAAGGCAAACACACGCATACGGTATAGGATGTATGTATCACACAGAATAATGCCTCTGGGCAATACTGAATATTCCTATACAGAAGCCTCTCATAAATCAGGAGAAAAGCGCACTGGCTATCAGTAAACAAATGCATTCGTTTATTAAACTCATGGGCAGCACACAAATTATGCCTTTTTGTCCACAACGTTTAATACTTATGAGAGTGAATCACTCTTGTCAGTCCATCAGACCCTCCTGGTTGGTCCAATATATATGCCTGCCTTTAAAAATTCACAACTGGGGGGCCCAGCTCTAGCCATCCGGCTCCTAAAAACTGGAATGCCCTCCCACCAGCACTAGGAAATGAAGGATGCTTACATTGCTCTCCTGAAAAATGCTGAAAACATTCATGTTTAACCAAGCCTCTTCGTGATCTCATCATGATGAATAGCTAAAATGGCTACGACAATGCCATCCATGTGCTAATTCTTCTCTTGTTCAATGTATTCCTGTACCTGCACCATTGCATCCTCTGTACTCGCTCCAAAAAATGCCGCTGGGCTAATGTGCGCCTACATGTTTAAATAACTACCACTGAAAGGTGCCTATTGAAATTACACCACGGCTGACACTTTTTCCTCAAAAGACTGCTAAACCAATGCCACATCTATAATCTAAAAAGCTGTCTTTGCTACATGGATACACAGTCCCAATGTCTTATCATTAGACCAAAAATTGTTTTTCTTGCCATATTTCTCCTTATTCCAAAACCCTAGTGTCACTTAACTCTTCTAAACACATCTGGCCATCCTCTGGGGCTGTCCCACTGTGAAACACATTAATTTTTCTGTTTTGCAAAAATATTTCTTATTTTACACCTTTTATTCCCAGGTGCTTCTGTGTATCCTGTGTTTGTGTATTGCTGAGCCTACATTTACACTCACTGACTCGTCCTCTGCACCAAATTAATTTTGCATGTAATGCACTTTATAACAAATGCAACATATAAACCACACTCACTTGAGCATTTTCCAGATCACTAAAATAGCTTAACAATTACACCAGCTGTACACGTACACGTACACGTAGCTGATACACTCATGCATCATACAGTGGTGTCTCTCTTGACTTACTTAATCTATGGTTCTCGAGGGTGTTCAACCTATCAGTGCTTTAAAGTAATACCACTGAATATGTAAGGTGCTGTATGACTGCCAAATAACATGACATGACATCTTTGCTCTTTTTAATGTGTCTTTTCACCATTTTTTTTTTTTTAATACTGTATCTAGGCTATTGCTCTGCTACAAAATAACCAGCATGAGTCATAATAAAACATAAATGCAGAATATAATGACCCAACCAGATCTGAGCCCTGCGTCCACCAAAAGTGGGCCATGCAAACACAGGCCACATCAACTGTCCTCTCTGACAAGTGTTTCAAAAATGCACGACATTGCTCGACAAATGCCTCGTATCTACAATCTGCATTTGGCACATGCTTTTGATAACTAAAGCCTTCTGTAAATGTGGCTCTTGATGCGCATTCTGCATTCCTTCAACATGAGCCAATTTCCTGAACTGGCAATGTTATCGTCAAGGCCAACACTGCATTCCTGGCCAAAGCCCTTTCATTTGAGCTCTCGCCTTGCTTTTAAGAAAAACGAAAAAATGTGCTATTCGTGTGCCAGTCTGCCCACTTCAATTTGCACATAGCAACACTGTTTTAAATCTCACATGTTTCTTAGCTGTGCGTTTTTTTCACTCTACAAAACAAACATGTCTACTCTTTAAAATTAATTTGCTAAAGATGCGCTTAGTTTCAAACACCCAAACAGACTGGAATTCCACAAAACTGCACTTCTTATCTGAACCTCATTAAATCATTCCTTCACATTTGCACCGTTCATTTGCCATCAATCACTGTAAATCGAAGGCAATTCTCTGTTTGCACAAGGTTTCTAAAGGTCCCAATCTCTCATTCTCTCTTTCAACTCTGTGCAGTTTCAGTGCTCACATACAACAGCCCTCTTTAAATCACTGTAACTTTGTCATTTAAATGCAAAACTCTACCGTACCTAACACAGTCCATTCGTTATCTTGTCCAGTACTAGAAAATCTCCTTAGTTGCTAGCTTTTTACACTTATCTCAGAACTGTTTGACTTTTTTTTAGATGAAATCACCACGAATTTGTGTGCCTTAAGTCATAGCATCTGATCATCTACATTATTGTTATTTTTTGGCATTGTAAAAACCTTGGCTGAACACCAATTTTTTAGATTTACCTTGAAAATATACTTCCAATGTTTTACAGTGCACACAGACAGTTATGCCATAAAATGAAACAAATGAACAGCCATAACATATAACAATTAGACACACAACATAACATGGCATGTGAAAATAAAAATCAGACAGACTCCGGCTGGCTAAATTTAAGTGCACTTCCTAGTGTCACCTGCCTCTGAAGGTACACTCCTACACCTATATATGTGCGTTTCTTTACAAAATGCGAGTTCACCCCTTTAAAGGAAACTTTAAATTCTCTTGGTTTCCTAATCACCTTATTAAGTGGGCTCTGGGTGCAAATACTCCATCCAGCCGTCTTTAAACGCTAGGAAAATGGGCGTATCCTCTCTCTCTCTCTCAGGTGTGTTCCCAAGGAATATCCTCTTCTCAGGTATCTTCCTGGTATCTCTTTCTTCTCAGGTATCCTTCTGTTATCTCTCTCTATTGCTCAGGTACCGTGAGTCAGTATTTTTTCCCTTATATAAACATTATATTCTTATTTTGATGTTATTTTTTGTTCATATCCCACTTCCCTCAGTTACCTTTTGCTGGGGTCCCCCATGAATATTTTACTCTTGTGATTTTTTAAATGCTGTTAATGTTTTGTTTTTTATTCCCAGATCTGGACTGACATTGTTATTTTTCCCTGAAAAGTTACCACAAATATATATATATATATATTCCTCTTTCTGCCATACTGTTCTCCCTCCCCGTGTCCCTGTCCCTTCTTTTCTATTGGCTAGGGCAGCTGCAGTCTGGGACCCTCTGGCATCTCAGCAAAAGCAATTCAAGCAGCAGGCAAGGAGGCAGAGTCAGGTTCATCAGGTTTTATTTCATGCCAGGCTGACATAGACCACAAACAGCGTCGTTGTCAAGTACACAAACCCCTCTACCAACTGAAAACGGAGCTCCCTTTTATATCTGTCAGAGAAAGAGGATTCAAACCCACACCTTTTCTAAACATGTCTAGGCAAAGTTCTCCGCCGACTAGATTCGCGTACAAGGCAATTATTTCTTATCTGTTTAATCCTTAAAAATGAAATACATTCTGGCATCCATCCTAGGACTTTCCCGGTCACTCTACCCCAAATATGGTCATGCAGCTGTTTCCCTTAGCCCAATTAACTGTCTGGTTTCAGCGCTTATCTGGTTTTTCCCAGGCTACTGCAACCTTGAATTGTTCAACTCTGGGTTGACTATGCTGCCAGTGTATGTAGTGAGTCAAATATATTATTTAACTTGTATACAGGCGTTGTTAGTTAAAGGCATTGTTGGTTACATAAATGGCAGAGTTCTTTTCTGTCTGGGTATAGGAAAAAACGTTTCATTTTCCTACTCAATTGTTATGCTATGCATTCTGTACCTTTCCTACTTACTAAACCATGACAAAAGCATTTTCGACCTTATACACATAACACTATTAAAGGTACTAATGTTTTTTTTAACCCTGTGAGTCTATTTTCACACATTTACCATACTAAATCATTCCATACAAATTTCTCTGCCTGGCTTCCTCCTAATGCATTCAGTTGTTGGTACCTCATCTTCATTTCAGCACCTCCATTACAGGTGGCAGATATGTGAAAGGGGTGCGCTGTTTATATCCTCTGTTACCACCTCTTTACCATGCTCCACGTTTATCATACCCCAATAAGCACCTGTTCAATGTTTTGATTCTGTTTTGCGTTGGGGTGCAAGCAGTACCAAAAATGAGCAGATAGCTCAGAGAGTTGAGCACTCACTTCTGTCATGTGCTGAGTGGTACCTAGCAAATTCAGATCCTGGCAAGACCTATTCAGCTTTTCATCCTTCCAAGGTAGATAAATTAAATACTATTACATTTGGTAATAAGAACACTTGTTACAGTGCTTAGAAGCTGGAGAAATCAGGCATGAAGCGCTCTGTAGATACATGTTCTAGCTGGATAAATGAAAACCGAGGCTGCATTAAGATCATAAGATGCGCGGGTCTGTCACATCCAGTCTTCCCTGTCTTATATACAGGAAGCCTCCTATAACGCTTCACAATTGTGAATAGGGCACACCAGCCGCTGCAATAGGACATGTGGAATGTGGAAGGCTTACGGCAGAGGGGGCTGGTCTGGAAATGTCATAGTGCAGCCGAGGTTAAGTGCCTTGCTGCTTCCTCAGCCTTCACCTTGCAGTTCTTCTCAGGGTTTCCTGATGCCACTGCAGGGTGGATAGGGTCACGGGTATTCTGAGGATGGCAGTGCCCCCTCCTAGCTGGACTATCCCTGGGGAAACGCAGGTGTACCTATGTAATACTTTAAAAGACTATCATGAAAATGCAAGGGTTGTTGGAAGCCGAACTTCATCCAAACCACTCAGGGCACCCTGCTGCATTCACCTCCTGAGGGCGTGCTTTTTCTCAACTCCGAAAATAACTCTTCCAATGGCTTGTGAAGAGGGGGCAGGCACATGCTGCGGTATCTGAATATGAAAGTGCTATCATAATGGGGGTTATCATAATGATTAGTTTGTTGAACTAACCATCTATCACGTGGTACAGTGTTCATAGCATGAGATATGAGATAAGTCCTCTCTGGAATGCATGCGACACAGGACTAAAGGGACACAATTAACAATGAGAATGAATACTACAGAGTATTGGCAGTAAATTGCAGCATCGATCCCTTACATGTGTACAGGAGAAAGTGGCGCTAAGCGGGACGCTTTAAGCACAAGAACTGGGAATTTCCAGATAGCAGGAGAGCTAGTTTTCCATTTCAATGGCATGTTGTTAGGAGGGCACTACAGTGAGAGTAAACTGTGTTTTCATAACAGGCTCCCAATGAGGGCAGCTCTACCTCTGCCCCGGCAGTAAGCATTGCAGTCTGTGCACAGGGGCTGTGAGGTATCTGCTTTTAAATGCACCCGTCCTCTGAAGCGATCAGAGAAGTCTCTGCTTCCAACTTCACTCCACAACAGAGCTGCCTTGTTAGGGGATCCTTAACTGCAGTGTGTGCCAGAGGAGGGGAGCCACAACTGCCCTCATTTCCCTGGGCTCAGATGTAAACAGCACAAGACCCTGCATTTAAAAGCATTCTGCAGTTGCATGCTCCATCATGCTTACTTAAAACAAGGTTAGCAGCGAACTCAAGGAAGTGATGACTTCTGCTCCACCCGCCCTTTCATTGCCTTGTGGATCTCACCTCTCCGACCACGGCAAAGAGCTTCAGGAAGGGAAGCAAGGTTTGAAGGGGGCAGGCCTCACCCACATAGGCAGAAGGCACCTGTTCACCTCCTTATACTCATTTGTCCTCCACTTCGAATATGGAAACAAAATGGCTTCCTTATAGAAACAAACACAGACTTCCTATCCAATCACATTATGGTTTCATCACTAACTACACATCCAACCAGGTTGTGTTTAAATCACAAAACACTCGAACACCAGCCCCAAATTAGTACATGACAATTTGAAAGCCATTTTACAAAACATGTAACGCTTACCTGATATCCCCGGGGGCGTCTGGAAGGCTCTGAGATCTGGAACCCTGGATGCGTAGTTGCCCAGTGCTGAATACATCTGAAATTACAGAAGGGAGGATTTGTGATAACTGTCTCTAATGGGTGAATTTCGCACCTCCCTCTGACCGATTCCCTTGCCACTGGGTTCTTTTCTCACCTTAGTTATTTGTAGGGTGAGCTATCCGTCCTGCGTTTCTTGTGCAGGGGCGCTTGATGTTTGTTGGTGAGCTGCCCGAATTGCTTCACTGGTGCAGTACGCCTTCCTTGGACCCAGGCCTGCTGTGACCCCGAATCTGCTGGTAGGCATGTAGGTTTGTTAATTGTAAGTCTTTGTACTGTTTATGGTGGGAATTCATTAATGTCTTTATCTCCTTCTTTTCAGGTGCGAAGGTCTTGATGCTGGCGTGCCGGATGGAGAGGCACGTTTCTAGGTAAGAGAAAGCACAAAGCGCAGCACCTATATTGTCTTTTAAATCTAACCTGTGTTTTCTTCTTCTTCTCCTCACAGGCCGCTGTGGTGCTGCAAGTGGATGAGAGCGTGATGAAAAACAGGCCCCCGGAATCCGTTAAGGTAAGTACAGCGCTGTGCGGTTGTTTAATATTGAAAGCAAACCTGAATATGACTCTTTTTCTTTGCAGATGTTGCTATGGTGCTCCGGATAGAAGCGTGGCATAGCCCGATGGAATTCAGGTAAGACTGATGGAATTGGATGTTTTGGAAGCGAGCGTTCGAATATTGTTTTTCCCTTTCTCGTTATTGCAGGTCGCAATGTTCGAACAGCAGCTGTGGTAGCGGTTCGCCACACGTGAGTGATGTTTCTTCTTCTCTCAGTTTCCACAGATTGCAGCCCAGTTGAGATGCTGAGTTCCGGATGGTGTTTTCTCAGGTAAAACAGAGTAATCTTGTTCTTGTTCTTGCAGGATTACAGGAAGAAGCTGAAGACCAGGAGCTGGACACGGTGAGCGTCACGCTGCAGGTTGCAGAATAACATGAAACGTGTTCTGCAGTCAGGGTGTGGTTTATATAGCCCAGGTAAAGTAGTACCAGGGAAAATAGTTCCAGGCCTGCCACACCCAAAACACTAGACCGCATGGCTTGGTTCTTAGAACTAGACTGTGTGGGTGCTTCCATGTTGGATTTAAAGGCCCATGTACATAAATAGGACCTAGTTTGAACAGCCCTTCCTTCCTACATATGAGCCTGGTGCCAAAGATGCCAGGACTGGCTCCAGGAGCCCTTTTGCAGTGGGTTTAAGGCCCTCAGGGTTCTGGTGGGAGTCTGCTTGTGGCACAACTGGTGCCCCCTCACAGTGGTCATGACAGCACTCCCCCCCGAGGCCCCGCTCATGGTACCCTTCCTGTCCGGGCCAGGTTTGGTGGGGTTATCCAGGTGAAACCTCTAAATCCGACGTGGTGAGTGAATATGTTCACTTGGTTCCCAAGTTCTGTCTTGAGGCCTGTGCCCTTTCCAGTCCACTAAATAGTATAGGTTAGATCTGGTACATTTAAAATCCAGGATGTTTTTAACTACAAATTCAGGCTCTCCATCAAGTAGCACGGTTTTGGTGGTGTTAAGACTCAGGTTCCTGGTTTTACAGGTTTTACAAGTGACACATGGAACACCGCTTGAATTTGCATGCTTGGTGATAAGGCTAACTTTTTTTTTTAATTATAACATATTTTATTGGTTAATTTTTAAACATACATACAACATACTAACAGTTTCTCCCCCACCCTCCATCCCCCGGTCCCCGGGTTGGTCCATCAATCTGCTCGTTTCTTGCCACTCAATGCATCGCTTTCCAGTAAAATGTTGCTTGCCGAGTTCCGTGCTGTGCTCCTGTGCTCTCTTCCCCCTCCTTCTTTCTCCCTTTTGCTGGCATTCCTCAAATGACACATGCTTCTCACTTTCCCCAAATTTTTGTGGCCTTTGCTGGGCACCCCCGTGCTGTGTATATTCTGTGTTCTTTCGCGGCGCAGATGTCCATTTTGTTTGACCATTGGACCACTGTCGGGCACTCCGGGGCTCCCCATTTCTGCGCTATGTCACGCTTTATCAGGCCCATTGCAATGGAGAGGAAAATACCCTCCCATTTGTTTGAGGTGTTCTCATCTGGGGCCCCCAGTAACATTATTGCAGGCTGTAATGCTATCGTGCGCCCCAGCGTCCTTCCTAATATTTGAGAGTATTGTGTCCAGAAGGTCTTGATCTTGATTTTGGGGCATTCTCAGAGGAGATGGATGAATGTACCTTCCTCCCCCTGGCATCTCAAGCAGTTGGGGTCCGTTGCCCTTCCCCAACCGAAAAGGGCTAAACAGGGGTAGTATACCCTATAGAATATCTTGAGCTGGATCAGTCTTATTCTGGAGTCTATTGCAATTTCATGTGGGTGCATGAGAACCTGAATCCAGTCCTCAGGTTCAATGGCCCCAACATCCCGTTCCCATCTGGCTTGAAGGCTGGCCAGTTCCGGGGTAGCAAATGCATTAATATCTTTATATAGGATAGTTGTTACCTTGGTGGGGATGTGTTGTGTGAGTTGTTTGCGTTCCAGGGGTGTGTAATCTGGTGCATCGGTAAGTGCTTGTCTATGACCATTGAGGGCGTGCGTTAATTGCGTATAATGATAGTGTTATGCTGCTGGGATTCCAAATTTCTCCTGGAGTATTCCAAACGGGAGGATGGAGCCATCAGTAACGATATCTCCTATCATGGTTAGTCCCGCCCACCGGGTCCATCCGGTCAGTTTTCGCACCTCTGACAACATGTGGTTGTTCCACAGTGGTTGTGCCGTGGTGATCCTGTTCCCCCAGCCTATGTGCATGTGAGCCTGCCTCCAGATGGTCGCATGTGGGTCGACATCGTTTGTGCTGGGGGTCTGGCTAGACTCTGGTATATTGTTTCGAGTGGTGGGGTGTCCTGAATAATGGGTAGTTCCGCTCTAATATGTGGAAGTTTGTGATCCCCATGGAGGAGGTTATTGACTACATTTAATTGGCTGGCCCAGTAGTAGGACCTAAGGTGTGGAACTCCAATACCCCCCTCCCATATAGATTGTTGCAACGTGGTCAGCGCAATTCTGGGCTGCCCCCCCTTCCATATCAGTTTCCTAAGGAGGCGCTCCACCCGGATGAATTCCGAATTTGGTATGGCTAGTGGGGCATTTTGCAGTATGTAAAGGAAACGTGGAAGTGCCATCATCTTAAAGAGGGCCGCTCTGCCCATAAGCGTAATGGGAAGGAGCATCCAGTGTTGTACATCCCCAGCAAAGTGGTGAATTAGTGGGTGCAGGTTGAGAAGCACATAGTCTGATAGAGCCCCCGAGACCCATATGCCCAAGTAGCGGAATCCCTCCCTCTCTACTCGGTACGGGGTGTCCCGAGGGGTTGCTAGGTTGCCACCTCTTACTGGGAAGAGGATCAACTTTCCCCAGTTTACTCTGAGGCCACTGAAGTCCCCATAGGTCTCTAGCATTTGGGTTATGATTGGACATGCGTAGACTGGGTTGCTTAAATACAGTAAATGTTGTACGCGTAAAGGGGGAGCTTGTCCTCTCGCCCATCTGGCCAGTGGAAACCAGACCATGTAGTGACCTGTCGGAGCCATCAGGCCAGTGGCTCTATTGCTAGGGCGAAAAGGAGGGGGGACAGAGGACAGCCCTGTCGGGTGCCTCTACCCAGCGGGAAGGTCCCAGAGGTCCAGCCGTTCACCCTAACTGCGGCTAATGGGGCCTCGTATAAGAGTTGGACCCAGCTAAGAAAGGTCTCACCGATGCCCATGCGCCTCATTATTGCCCAGAGACTTGACCATATCACCGAATCGAACGCTTTCTCAAAATCAATTGCGAGTAGTACAAGTGGTGTATTGAGAGTTGGGGCTCTTTCCAACAGCAGGTGTAATAGGCGTAAGTTCATTCTAGTCGATCTTTGAGGCATGAACCCCATTGATCTTGATGGACCAGTGAGGATATGACCGGTTGTACCCTATTGGCCAGTACTTTAGCCAGGATTTTGGCATCGCTATTAATAAGCGATATCGGTCTGTACGATGTGCACTGGTCAGGGGGTTTGCCTTGTCTGGGAATGACCACAATGTTGTCCGTTCGTAGGTCTAGTGGAAGGGTGCCCTGTTCCCTGGCTGCAAGGAACATGTCACAGAGGGGGGCGGCCATCTTGTTGCTGCCCAGCTTCTTCCAGGTCTCGGCCGGGAAACCATTTGGTCCCGGTGTTTTCCTGGATTGTAGCTGGGTCATAGCCTCCGCTATTGTGGGGAGCCCGAGAGCCCCAAATGGGAAATCAGCTGTAGGCAGAAACACCGTGGCATGCAAACACAACCGTTGTTGTGGGTCTCCGACCCAAAGTGATAGCCACGGCAGGCAGAAACACAACGCGGTTGTTTTTGAAAACGCTGCGGTTTTTCTTTCGGAGTTTCTCAGGCTCCTCTTTTTCAAACACAATAACATTGTATTTATGCTTGCGGTCGCTTCAAAAGCTACCGCAAACATAAATACAATGTTTTTAAAGCTGCGGTTTTATTTCTACGGTTTCCGGGCTCCTCCAGCTAGTGTTTATTTTTATTTTAAAAAATAGCACTTACCGAGATGCAGCTGCAGCTTTTCTGCCTGTAGTCTCCGGTCCCCATCCTCCGCGTACAGCACCAATGAAGGAAAAGACACCAAGTGGTAGCTTTTGTTTACTACAGCTGGCTGGCTTTTCCTTCATTAGTGCCGCAAAAGCCAAAGCGAGCACAGCGGCGGGCATCTATTTCACAAAATGGATGCCCCATGTGCTTTCTTTGAGCTTGATTTGCTCAAAATTTTACAAAGGGTCTTGGAAAAAAAAATTGCCAATCGATTTTTTTTAATATTGCCTATCTATTTTGGAGATAAAATATTTTGGGCGAACCATCCCTTTAAGGAATTGCATGATCAGCCATCGTTTTATACTTGTGCCCATGCCATTTACATTCCAGGTAAGGATTTTAAGGGACCTGTGGCGTTCGTTGGGTATCAATGGGGCTTGTGTTCTCCCGTTAATGGAATCTTCGTGGTACTGTGTGGCCATTACTGTCTAAGAATCTGGGATGTTGTGCCTGGTAGGTGCCTGGTGCATTTGGCCGTGGGGACACAGCGTTCGTCCTTGGTGGGGGCCTGGGCAGCGAGCACAGTATGGTTGGTGGCGTCTTGATGGGCATTGGCATAGTGTGACTTCCCAGAAAAAAAACTAACATAAAACACTTCCCCACCCTGCCCCTCCCCAACATGAAGTATCTGTCGGCTATATATTGCCAGATTAACTAATATGAACTGTTTCCCCCTTTCCCACTGACTTACTACTCATTTGTGGGTTTGGTGTCTCGAGTCGGGGATGTGGCGTCCACCGATGGCATGGTGTGATAATGGCAACCACATGTGACTCATATGATCCTTTATACAGGAGTAAAGGCAACTCACTGCTACTGTCGCTTCAGGGGGAGTGTTGTATTACAGGTGGTTGCCAGGAGAAGGGTTGGTTCTTGAGTCCATTAGTGGTTCAGACTGCTCCAGCGTCCGGCCAGTGTTTCCTGTTTAGGCCGTGCTAGGGATTGGGGTCTCTGTCTGGCTCAATTGGGATCTCAGGTATAGGTTGCTGGGCTGGTCTTTGTCTCTGCAATCGGGGTCTTGATCTACCCCTGCGGTGTTGATCTTGTCTGATCCAGTCACCTCTGATGTGGGTCTCCGCCCACTTACAGGCATCCTGTGGGTCGGTGAAGTGTACAGTTTTGCCTTCATGTTGGATTTTCAACTGGGCTGGGAACAGCAGCCCGTATCTCACGTTCATAGAGTGAAGCTTCCTTTTTAGGTGCTCAAAGGATTATCTGGCTTTCTGGACTTCGCGAGTATAGTCTGGAAAGAAAGCAATTCTGGCTCCATTAAATGTCATTGACCCTTTTGTTCGGGCCATTTGTAGGATGGCATCTCTGTCACGATATTTAAGAAGCCTCGTAATGATTGTTCTCGGGGGTGCACCCGGGGCCGGGCGACCGGCAGACAAGCGGTGTGCCGTTCCACTGAGAAAAAGTTCGAGAAGGTCTTTGGCGCAAATGGTCCGACAGCCATTCTTCCAGAAAGAGTTCCACACTGGGTCCCTCCGTGCGTTCCGGCAGTCCCAGGATGTGAATATTATTGCGGTGGGACCTGCCTTCTCCCTCGTCGACTCGGGGTTCCAGGGTTTTCAGTTGGTTTAATGCTTGTGTAAGCTGTTGGTGCACCCCACAGAGGTCGTCCTCCATGCCAGAAATTTGTTGTTCCACCTTTCTGGTCCGAGGCGAGAGTTTCTGGAGGTCAAGTGGAGGAAGAAAACCTCTGTGGAGATAGTGTCCATTTTCTGGTCCACCGAGGAGTGCGAGCTGGCGATGGCGGCCATTACATCTTTTAGCGACAGGGCCTCATCTGGCGGAGGGGGGTCCCCTCCGGGATCCTCGACATTTATTGCTGTAGATGTGTTCGTAGCATATTGGTCCATTGTACTTTGCGTCGAGGTTTTCTTGCTCTTTCCTTTGCCCATGATGTTGCTTTGCGCAAGCAGTCCGGTGCAAGTTTGGAAGAGCAGAGCACTGCTTCTCGTGGCGTTGTTCGAACCTTTACCAGTACTTGCAGTGCCTTTGCAGTCGGCGTGTGCGGGCGTATGCTGTGTTTTGTCACAGAAGCTTTCCCCTTTGGGTGATTGCGTATATATCTTTGAATTCAGGCTGAGAGTCCCACGTGGCTCTCTCGTTGCCATCTCTCACTGGTCGATGGGAGTGGAAATATGGCGCCGGGGCGTCACTGTCCATGTCGGCCTTACCCACAGGAAGAGTCCGCTCTCTGTCCTGGTCCCGGGCTGCTCCCTTATCTGCAGGCGCTGCCGCGCAGCTCCAGGTGCAGATCTGGCGGTCGGGGTTCGCTATCCACCTCCGCTCGTCCCTTTCGCAGTTCACCGCGTCTCGATGGTGGCCATCTTGATTGGGGCCGGGCAAAGTTTCCGCCAGTCTTTCAACGCAGATAACTTGCGTTTCCCTTCACGGATTCGGCTCCTTTCACCGCAAGGCATTGCCCCGAGGTTCCGCCGCCCGGAGATGTCGGTTTTAAGCGGTTTAGTTTCCCATATCACAGGATATTGAAGGATATTTTAGGCGGCCGCGGGAGCGCCGAAGAATCACGTCTCCATTGCACACTCGCTGGACGCGCCCCCAGTGGTAAGGCTAACTTGACGGCCACCGGATTTATCACCG
This sequence comes from Ambystoma mexicanum, assembly GCF_040938575.1. Classification (NCBI taxonomy): domain Eukaryota; kingdom Metazoa; phylum Chordata; class Amphibia; order Caudata; family Ambystomatidae; genus Ambystoma; species Ambystoma mexicanum. Next base: position 771,465,129 of record NC_090922.1, read on the forward strand.
ATTCGATGGTATAGGGTCCTAGATATCTTGGACAAAAGGTCCGGGTACCTTTTATGGGCACATGTTTTGATGCCAACCAGACTTCGTCTACAACTTGGTAATTGGGAGCTTTCTTTCGATGCCGGTCTGAGAATTTTTGTTTGTCTGTCTTTGTCTTGCAGTAAATGTTCATTTGCCCTTTTGAAGGCTTGGGTTATGCTTGTGTGTAGAGTCTTTACCGCTGGAATTTCCAAGGTTGTGGGGGAGTCTAGTTCAGAGGTACGTGGATGTCTTCCGTATATTGTTTAGAATGCGCTTTTCCCCGTGCTAGTGTGTATGGAGTTATTGTATGCTTCTTCCGCTATCCATAATAAGTCTTTCCAATTCTCTTCCACTTGATGGCGCATGCAACGTAGATACTGTTCTAATGTCTGGTTTGTTCTTTCTGTTTGTCCATCCGTTTGGGGGTGATGGCTAGTGGATAATCGAACATCGATTTGTGCCATGGTACAACATTTCCTCCACAAGTTGGATACAAATTGGCTTCCACGATCTGAGATTAGGACTGAGGGCAAATCATGCAGTTTTATAATATGTTCAATAAATGTTTTTGCCAGACGGGTAGTGTTAGGTAGTCCTTTGAATGGAATGAAATGTGCCATTTTAGAAAACCTGTCTACAACCACCAGAATGGTATTAAAACCTTGACAGGGAGGTAAGTCCGTAATAAAATCAAGAGAAAGAGTATGCCAGGGAGCCGGTCGTATACCCAGTGGTTGTAGGAGGCCAGCTGGTTTCTGTTTTTGTGATTTATTCTGTGCACATATCCCACAGGATAGAACAAATTGGCCACCAATAATTCTGTTTAACCTTGGCTTGAGTCTTAGCAATTCCTGGATGGCCTTCGATCAGGGAATCATGATAACCAGACATGACCAATTCTTGAAGATCTTTACTTGGTAGATATAGTCGTCCCTGAAGTAGGGTAATCCATCCAGAACCATGTCATGTTCATTTTGGGAATTCCATTTCTGCAAGAACTCGGGGTTCATTAAGGTTTGAATATTTAAACACACTTTTTGCAACCTTTACAGGACTTGGTTCCCGGCGAATTACTGCTTGTTTGCTTATTTTTAGTATTGGGATTTATCAGCTGTGGTGTTGCATCTTAACCTAGGTTGCCATAGGTAGAATTAAATCATTTCTCAAAATAAATACATCTCCACTTGCGATTTCCCATTGTACTTTAATTGTTATGGTAAGCGCCAAATATAATTCCTTCATATCAGATTACTTTTTCGAAAGTTGAGTATTTTTATTATTCCAAATTTAACTTCTTGTTTTTCCACTCTCAACCTCTTATTAACACTCTCTACATGTGTTTCACCCTTGTTTTTACAGAGGATCATCAGGAGAAATGTGACTGCTATTATAACAGAAAAAGAAAGAAAAATATTCATACCTTTGTATTTGATTCAACAAAAGAATTATTTAAGCAGAAACCACATTGCTCACATGTTCTAACACATTTTTCAAGAATTAATCATGTCAAAAAATATCAAAATGATGCTCACCAATAGTGTTATCTTTTGAGCTTGTTGTGCCACATTTAAATCCACTGACTTTTAAGTTTCCCTTGGGTGCTGTACCCTATTTTAGTAAAAAAGAATGTATATTTTAAATTGGAGGTTACAAAGTAGAACCTGGTTAGGATACTTCCTAAATAAGCAAATAATTTGCTCAAAGTAGCTTTGGGGGAATCAAAGTTTCCTCAGCTTACCTTAATAGAATGATCCGCTTGTCACTCTCACGCTTATTTCCTAACGCATTTAACAGTATCCCTTCGTGCATTTAAATACTCTTTTCGCGTGTGACGTCATCACGTCCGTACTCCCGTGTACGCGATGACGTCATCACATGATTACGTATGCCGTGGCGGCCATTTTAAGTGTCGCTGTTACTTTTATATTTAAAGTTGGCATCGTATTAAATAAGTAATTTGACGGCATTATTTAGTGCCGCTTGAAATGGGTGAGCTTTCCATGATCTACATTCAGGTTAACAACAATCTATTAATCTTTTGGTTTTTAGTGCAAACACGGAAAAATATATCTAATTAGACCAAAAAATAATCTATACCTTCCAAAGGAAATATGATCAAAAATTAATACCAAAAACAAAAATAGGACAAAAACAGGGAGATATAAAAAATGTGAGCCCACACAGTTCATCGCTATCATCAGACTCAGACTCAGCCAGTAATATTGAACATACAGCAGACTCTAGAAATGAAACAGAGAATGAAAATATGAAAGAAGTAGTTTCATCAGATATTGACCAAGAGTGTCCTTTTTTGGAAGAGCTTCGTTTACACAAAAAAAGTCAAAGGATAAATGTCATGAATACAAACACCAATTTAAGGTCCCAGCGAAATACTTTGACAATAGTATCAAGCGGAAGAGAAGAAAAAGAGGAGGACAAAAACGTACAAAGAAATCAACAAGGAATGCAAACAAGATCGAAGCTGAGAGGGAATCAAAGGTAGACTTAGTTCTTAACCTTTCAAACTACAAGATAGATGTTGATTTAAACTCAGCGTTGAACAAGGGCCTTTCCTTTAGCCCCTCCAACAAAATGGACTATTTTCAGATGCAATTAGACTTGTATAGATTTTGTAGAAAGTTGAAACTGAAGAAATATTGAATATGAAGTTCCAGGATAAGGGGTAAAGGGAATCTTTTTTTACTGTGATTTGATTAAGTGCACGGTAATCGATGCAAGTCCTCAAACCTCCTTCCTTCTTGGGTACGAAGAATAAGGGAGAGACTGCCGGTGACTTTGACGGGCGGATAAACCCATTAGCCAGGTATTGATCCAGATAGGAATTCAAGTGGAGATTTTCGGTTTCCGTAAGTGCATAAATTCGACCACAAGGAACCTGTGCGCCAGGTATTGGGTCGATCTGACAGTCATAGGGCCTATGTGGCGGTAATGTGTTAGCCTGTTCCTTCTGAAAAACATCTTGATAATCCTGATATTCTTTTGGTAAGGTGTCCATTGGTTCTGCGATCCCTGATGCTATTCCTTGAACAGATTTCAGGTTTGGCTGTGGTATAGATTTCAGGTACAAGCTTGGGCGCATTCCTCGGAAAAGGTCAGTCTCTTTGAACGCAAGTCTATGTGGGGATTGTGAGTTTCTAACCATGGCATCCCTAAAATCAACCGGAACTGAGGAGCTTTGATGAGGTCAAACGTGATTGCTTCTTGATGTCCATCCTGACACAGAAGGTTTAATTCTGTTGTGCATTGGGTTACTGGTCCTGAAGCAATTTCTGTACCGTCAACAGTAGTTACCTTTTCAGTTGTTGATTTTGTGCATAAGGGAAGTCCCATTTCTGTTGCCAGACCTCGATCTATGTAATTACCAACTGCTCCGCTGTCTATATATGCCTCTATGGCATGCATCCGTTGGTGATTGATCAAGGTTACTGTTAGGGTGACACTTTGCACAGTTCCATGAATCAGGGTTTGTGTCGGCAGTGCAAAATCACTTTTCAGCAGTGCAAATTCACTTTGAAGTGGGCAAGTATTCCATGAATCGGGCCCCTTGTGGGGAGATCAGTAATGGGACATTGCGCATTTTCAGGAATGCCCAAATATAAACATACTGTTTGTTTGTGAATTGGGCACACTGTTCTGTAATCAGTTGTATCGCATTGGAAAAGGACCTGCTAATGTGCTTCGATTGGGAAGCTCCTGCATGCGAATGGCTTTTGTTGACCTTTCAGTGATTTCATCTTTAGGTGGATGGTGAATCGGGTGAAGCAAAGGTAGGACATGTCAGGGACGTAATTTCACCAAAATGCCAGAGGTAGCAGAAGTGATACCGTACGACCTTTGACCTCTGATGACATCAGAGGAAGTGATCTCATTTGACACCCACCCATAAGTGACATCACCAGAACTGATGGAACACAACCTTTCACCCCTTGGCAAACCAGGTAGTGGCATCACATAGCATTGTTCCTAAGTACACTACGAGAATTATGGTTATGATATCACTATAATGTGATATACATTTCATACAAGAATGGATTACCATATGTATCCTTAATATCAGTGTGTATAGGCCCATAATCCCAAATTACTGTGAATCCAAGCAGATATCCAAGGCCAAATGATAATGATGTGTTATTATATAGCATTTACAGTTAAGCGCTTTATATAGAACACATAAACATACGATATCCCCCAACCTGTGTTGGTACTAATTTATCGACCTTGGAAGGATGAAAGGCTGATTTGAGGTGCTGAAGAACAAACTAAATCAGTTACTCACCCCCTGAAGCGTGCCTGAATAAACCTTTAATGAGTCGAGCAATTATTGTATAGAATTCCAGAAAAACAAATTGTTATTCCTATTCTTTTTTATTTAGGGTCACTGCTCAAAGTGTTACACTTGTGGACCCCACTATTTTTTTAACAGGCCTGAACAAGAAAGTCAATAACTCCAAAAATAAACAGCCAGATGGTGATGGCCAGAGCCCAGGATCTTACATTTTTTTAAAAAGGAGAAAAAAGAAAAGTTTTTCTTTTAGGGGTAGCAAGGGAGAACTCAGGGGTCGCATCGGAGACCTCAGAAGTCGCAACTGCGACCAGTGGCGACTCCAATTGACTTCCCTGGGACATGTCAAGAAAAATTATTATGCAGCTGCAATGTCCCTTCCTTTCTAAAAGTAAATGCACTGTGGATTGTGTAGAAGAGTTGCTTTACTGGAAATTCATCAGCAATCCCATAACACGACCCTGTTAGTACATCATACAATTTGAGATGGAATGAACGATCCAGGACATGGACAGGCGTGCAACAGCAATGGGTCTCTCAAAGGTTTGCTGGTACTGTATAGATGAGATGATTGGCAATTTGAGGGTTCTAGTAAAACAGCATGAGCCATGTTTTACGTGAACAATACAAGAGAAATCTACATGCGTTCATTGTCAATTACCTGGATTCTCATAGTTCTGGGGCATTGAATGCTGGGGGGCAATTGACAATGACGATTGTGCCCCTGTAGGGGTTTAATTCATCAAAATATGACTTCACTACTGTTTCGCAGGTTTGGCTACAAATATTCGTATCAGTAATACAGTAAAATATTATTAATACAGATGGTGTATTAGAAATTCAATATGGGTAATGACTACATTTTGTAATTTTCAAAAGCTCCCTGGGGCATCAAAAGCTTTTTAATTAGACTTTTTCTTGTGTAGGCACCGCAATTATGTTCTATTCATCAAGATATTCCTATAATTTGCAAAACCCGCCTTTCTTCTGTTTTTCATCTTTGGGTTTGACTTTATGTTGGTCATAACATTAGGAAATTGCATTATAAAACATGCAAAATCAATTAGTTAACAGAATATAAAGTGCATATTTAAATTGGCAGAGCAAAAGATATCAAGGCACACGAAGTGATAAGGGCGCAGTGTCAGGAAGAGCCACACTGCAAAGGAGGGGCAGCTTAAACATGTGGCGCAGGATTGATCCGCTGCTGGGGAATGTATTTCTCTTTGTACGCCTTGGCCAGTAAGAAACCAAAGGGCAGGATTCTGTCTGTGATTTGTGTCAGGTGTGGTCAATACTATCGAAAGTGACACCAAAGGGAAAACACATTCACTGCAATAGGTGGACTGGACACATTGCCAATATCACCCACGTTCACCAATGCAGCCAATAGCAGAGGTGCGTATGCACCTGACTCCAAATAAACAAAAAAAACGGAAAACGGAAAAATGATCCACGATCGAAAGAAAGACTTACAGCCAAGGCCAGGCATCTTGCAACAAATTCAATAGTTGCTTTTTATTCTTTTTTGAGTTGCCTGAATATGAATTAAAACAATATAATTAACATGATAGAAGAATGGATATCTTAAATGCAAGACAAATCATACGATTTTGTTATCTTAATCTCAGTTTTAATGTTACTGCACTTAACGTCAATTAATGAAATCATTTTTTTCCCTAACATATCTTACGTTTCTCAATCTGATTTCAGAAAAAATATGACTGAGTACATACGTGTCTGTGTCTTTATATGATTTTGTTAAGTGAGGAACTTTAGTTACACACACGATGAAAGAATTCAGAATACTATATTTATCAATGTGTTTTCCTAATGGTGAAACAGATTTAGAATGAATAACTACTATATTGCTTTTCTTTTAACTACTTGCTTCCTTGCCATGTAAGGCAGAGATTCCTGTGAACAGCTCTTTCGGGCCTTAGAAAGATGTGCCTGAAGGAGAGGTTATTTCAGTGCATTACAACATATGTCGACAGTCTACACAAAGTGCATGTGAGGTCAGATCCACACGAGAAGAGGATTGGCAGAATATTGGAGAGGCTTAGCTACACCTAAAAGGGAGGACGTGGTGATGGAGTGATGAGTATTTGTTTTAACGCTTTGCAATGCAAATAAATGTGATTGTTGTTCAAATTGAACAGACAATCATGGATTATCATGAGAAGTAATCAATGTGGACACTTTTTAAATGGGTTTTTGATTTTGTTTTTTTTTACTTCGCTATATTCACTGTTGTTATTCAGTGTATCACGTTGATCCCAATCTATATGTAGAGGATTATTGGACGTGGCTTATATCGGCGTGATCTGTCTGATCTGATCATATTTTCTTGCTTATATGAAATTGTGAATAAATAAGGTTACGAATGTTTACATAATTAGGTGGTGTTTGTTGTAGTGTGTTGGTGAGTTGGTATATGAGACAAAGACCCTTGCTTGTGCTTGTGGGTGGTGGATGGGGTAGTTATGAGGGTGTGTCTACCAGGACCCTCTGTGTGATGCTGGGCCCAGAAGGGGAACACAGGGGATCCCCATCATCAGCCAATCAAACTGAAGCAGGGGACTGTCACCTGTATTCAATCCATGCAGTTGCTTCTCTTATAAGGAGTTCTATGGGCTGCGGAGTGAGCCAGTCTCCCAATGTTCTGTAATATGGTGACCCCCCTCGTGTAGCTTTCCCAGTATTGGAAAACAAGGGAAGCCTTTACCCAAATCAAGGAGCGCAGCAGCAGCCTGCCAGTGGCAGGAAATATGGAGTGAGTGCAGCTATCATGTCAGGAGAAGGAGCATGGGAGCCGTCCAATCAGGAGCGCCGGAATGATGTCTTCAATAATCAAGATCGTTGCCAAGTCTGAAATAGGCTCAGTCTGAGGTGCTGCATTTCAGGGCAGAAAATCATGGTGCCCAGCATAGCTCACAGCATCAGAACTGCTACAGCAGGCCCATTGCTGATACACTAAATGCACACTCTGACACCGGGCAGCCCTATTGGAGGGGCCTGGCTCCTATATGTGGAGCATGTAGTTTGAGAAGATTCTGGGGGGGGTTGGAGTTGGCGACCACCGTGTAGAGGGAATTGGCGTGGGGAGAGGTGGCAGGGCAGATGCAGATGAAGAATATTGGGGTGGAGGATAACAAAGAAGAGGTCTGAAGCAAAAGGAAAAGAAATAAAGCTTATAAGAACATACAGTGTTGGAGAGAGAAACATTAACGTGGAGGTTGAGGAGACAAAGAGACTAGAGGAGCTGGGGGAGAGAAAGAGGTGAAAATAGGTTGAAGAGAGAAGGAGGAAAGCAGAGACTCCGATGAACAAAGAGGGGTTTGAAAGGAGGACCAAAAAGAGGATGGGGAAGAGAGCATTATGAAGGTATAGACCCTTGAACGCACACTCCAAAGCAAATACAACTTGCTAGGGAATATCGCAAAGAGATAGTTTTGCAAGGATAACAAAGTTTTATTTAATATAAAATGCCAGCAAAGTACTCTGCTGACTGAGAGCGCTCTGCCATACATTACACGGGCAGCACACTAAAAAGGCCAAACACATCATCAATGACGAAATCATATATAGTAGAAATTCACAAAGCTGGTTGGTGCAGACATAGAGCAAAGCCTGCTCCACAGGGGATGCCAGGTGCTGATTGGCTGTTTTCTTCCCAGTCGATCTTGGTGCACGTGGGTCAGCGGGGCTCATCCTCGCAGTGAATCTAGCTCTTATCTAAGCTAAACAGCAGGAACTAGTTATTTATTCATCATGGCAGGCACCTGAACATCATATGAAAGGGGTGTCTGAGAGAAAGGAGGATAAAATACAGTTATGTTGACCACCACATTCATGGCTTCATTAGTACCGCAGTTCCCGCACCCAAAGTCTCCCCCGGGGGGATTGATCTCTGATTTATCCTCCCTGGTACCTCATGTTACAGGAGACTTGTGCTGCTGTTGGGAAGATATACAGTCGTGCAAGTTTGTAGATCTGTGGTGGGTACCTTGGGGAGGTTAGGGCATGGGGGTGGGGTCACTGGAGGGTGGCTGGCTCCGGCCTGGGTGGGTGTCAGAGGCCCACTGGCAGTCTAGTGGAGATTGAAGGGTGCATCACAGGGCCTGGCACTGTCTCACACTTTGCGCTGGGCGCATTCCTGAATGTGATACTAGATATTCGCAACAATGGAAGGAGAGGAGGGAAATGGACATCTGCGGGAACAGAGCTCATGCGGAACTGGCCTGGTGTGCTGATGGACTGGCACCTCTGTGTGAACTCGGGATGCAAGCGCCGCATTTCTCAGTATGTCTGTTCTGGGTCTAATACAAAATGGAGTCGCAGGGCAGTGGCATGGCCTAGTGCAATTCATCTATTTCTATGCACTATCATGCCTTTATATGTACCCTGGAGGTGGGGGCTGCTCCTCCCACATCTATGTGTGGAGTTGACCTAATTCTGATGTGCCTAGGGGTGTGGAATAGGATCATTTCCATCCCAACATTCCCCCTTTCGTTACTTCTACAGTAACAAATACCCCCCTCCTTTTCTTTTTTTCTTCGTTCACTTGCCCTCCTCTTCGTTTCCTCCCATGCTGGGCTACCTTTTATGAGCATCCCTGCTCTACACACCCTCCTCTGGATTTCGCTGCACTCTGCATATTGTTCCAGGGTACAGGTCATGTATATGCACCCCCTCATCATCCGCCAAATCTTCTCACACTTCCTTATATTTCTTGGGGTTCGGTGGGGCTGAAATAGTCGTGTGATATAAAGTGGCCACCTCATACCCATGACCATGGTATATAGCAACCATACGATAGTTGGGACTATCATTTTCTCCTGTCTGTATTTGCTCTTTCTGTGTATCATGAGGTACTTTTTTACTATTGCTATTCCCAATTGTCACCATCATCATTGCACTATTAGGTACCACCTTTGCACAGCAACGGAGACTCAGCTGGTACACGCAGAAAATCACCAAAAGGAACACAATGATAGGGATCAGCATCTTCGTAGTTGTTCCAAGCCATGACGGTACGCAACTGAATGCCATGTTTACCCAGTCGCCCTCTTGTATTCCTGCTTCCTTTTTCATATTCACTCCGAGTTCACGTACGGCTGCTATTGCTTGTGATAGTGTCCCATTTTCAGCGTATGTAGAAGGTGCGAATTTTCAACATGAACTCACAATCTTTTTGCAAACTCTGCCTACATAGCAGTGAGGAGATCAAGGAAATAGCGATTTTGCATTGTCATTAGCCAAAGTGCTCTCATTTCCACCTTGATGATGTTAAACCGTTCTTCAGTATCATTTTCCAACTGAATCAGCTCCCAAAGGATGATTTGGAGCCACTTGGCGTTTGCTTTTGCTTGGATGCTGGACACAAGAGATGCAAAACATTTCTCTGCGGAGCTGAAAAGTTTGTATTCATCAGGTATTTGTGCGAGCAGGTCAGAGGAATCTTGGGCCAAATAGTTGGAGGATCGTCTTTTTCTGAACAGACAGTCATGGCATTCTTTATCTGGGAGGATGCAAAATCTCGGGGGTGATGCAGTGTGCATTACTTATGTTGACTCAGCCGTTGCTTGTCCATCATCAGGCAATGGTACCCTCTTTAGGTGCTTCTCTGGGACAACCAACAGGGCTGAATGCAGTGTTGCAAGCGAGCAATAGCCCCTCCATTATGGCAGGAGGTGCAAGTGCAAGTCCATCAGTGCTGCAGTTCCTTTTCTGAAATCTGGAATGATCACGGTTCTGTTACAGAGTTGGTTGGACCACCCCGAGACATCCGCTTCACCATAGAAACAAAGTTCATTATTTTGCTCTTGCTGTACGTTCACTTGTTTTTCAATGGCAGTGACCCAGGTTAGCTTTGTAATGTGTTCTGTCCATATTTGTGCACATGTTTCCTCTGCAAAAGCTAATCTCTCCTTAGAATGACCACACAGTCCCTATGCTTTGCACATGAAAGTTGTTTCTCGCCACTTGTTTTCCATAAAACTCATTCCTTCTATGGCTAGGAAGGGTTCCATGAATCACTTTGGATCTGTTTAACCTGCCTTGCATTTGCGACTGTCAGTATCCAGGAGTTTTAGTTTCATGCTGCATGCTTGAAAGGTGCCCTTCCACCTACGTAATGCAAGGTGCATGAGACATTGTGACTCTACTAAGGGTACCTCTTGAGGTATTAAGACCTTGGGTGCCCCAGATGCATACAGTATTAAGGAACACATGTAGCAACTCCCATTAATCATTAGTCTTCCCATAGCACTCATGTCAGAGTACCAGCTATTTGATTGCCCGGGATGGCGACAGTCCTCCACTTTATCTAGTCCTAAACCATGGTATGCATCATAATTGTACTGGCGTGTTTGCCGTTTTCTTCTATCACTGCGCAAGGGGAATTGTCATTTCTCTAACAGGGCTCTATATGATCTACTTTCATTACTCCCTGCTCACTGTGCTTAGAGAGGCTCAGCTTCACCTCACTGATGATGTCCAACAAGGCTGAAACACGTGTATGGGGTTGCTGTTGGTACTCTTGTTCAGAGACGAATTGCCATAGCATTTCGTTGCTGGACTGCTCATGTGGGCAGGACAAAGACTGATATGCAAATGGATATTTCCCATCTGTGAAAGGTACAGTGAGCAAAAAGCAGATGGCTGTGAACTCTCAATGTGGTTAATAACCACTGAACAGGTTATCATGCCTCGTTCTTCCGAGAGAGGGGCGCCTGCTACCTTTGCTGAATACCGTCCCATTTCCATTTGCCCCCCTCATCCCCTTCTTTCATATGGCACTCTCAGATAAAAGATGCTCCCAAATAAATCACCAAAATAAACATCAATATTGTGAAAAGTATTGCACTGAAGTGCAGGCCACAGTTATAGCTGTAGGCCCTATGTGAGCTGATCCTATTTCTACTGCTATCTACATTTACATTTTCATTGAGCGGCGTAGAAAGAGGAGGAGGAGGAGAGAAAGAGAGAGAGAGAGAGAGAGACAGACAGAGCGAGAGAGAGAGAGAGAGAGAAAGAGAGAGAGAGAGAGAGAGAGTCATTTATAGTTGCTCCTGCTCTAACAGTAATGCAGTAATACATCTTCTTACCACTGCCAAGAAGCTGCCGGTCCCAACCCTTTTGGGAACGCATTTATATTGTGTTTCTAAGGTTAAGAACTTGGGCTGTGTCTGGCAGGACGATTAAAGTAGTGAATGCGAGGTCGGAGCAAAGGTCCAGGCAGTGCATTATGTTCTGAGACTCTTACGACAGGTACTCCCCTATATACCTAAGGAGGATCATGCTTCGGTGGTGGGTACCCTGACTAATGCACATCTGGACTATTGCAACCGTCAGTTGACTGGTATTCTGTCTAAATAAGTGCAGAGACTTCAAAAACCCCAAAAAGCGGCAATTAGGACGATTTTTAAGTTGGGCAAAACTGCCCATGTTTCTCCATCTCGCTGTGCTTTACACTGGCTAGCGGTAGAAGACCGCAACAGATTTAAGGCAGCTTGCCTTATCTTTAAATGTATGAATGGGCATGTCCTGGCAAATTTGAGTGAACTGATTCAGCCTTATTAACCCACAAGACTTTTGCGATCTGGAAATATTGTCATCTCCTGCCGATTCCCCATTCAGTGTACACAGCAAGAGGAGACAGAAGATTTGCCGTCTTTGGTCAAAAAATTTGGAATTCGCTCCCAATCGAAATCAGTACCATCAAATCACTTCCATAGGGCCCTGAAGACATTTTTGTTCAGGTAGCTTTACTCTAGATTATTTTCCTTTTGTTGCTTCCCTTCTGGGGTTGGTTCTGTTTTACATGAATGTGCTATTTCACCTGTGCCGCTATATGGTTTGGTCCGTCATATGCGCCATACAAATGTAAAATTCAAATACAAAAAACATGTTCCTTTTTACATATGTCACATGCACAATCAAATATTCATTCTGAGCTGCTTGTTTAAGGCATGGCTGGGGTTGTCTGGTTCTCAGTCTGGGTGCTTGGGGGTATGTTACCCTTTGCTTTTTGAACATGTGAGTGGTGGATCCAGCACCGCAACCCTTTCACTTTTACAGCGAGCGGGGTGCAGTACACTACCTCATACAGTCCGTGGAACATGGAGAGTTTCATTTCTGAACGAAGATTTGCACATAGACCCATTCTCCTGGCATTAAGGGTTGCATGGTTGTGATCTCTGCTGGTGCACCCGTGGTTGTCACACTCTCAGCTGTGAATGGGGTGCAATTTGTTTTGCTATACATCATATTGCACGGGTGAGCCATGTGAGGTATTCTTTGAATTCTTCTCCTAGGACCGTGGCCATCCTGCGTGCATCCAAAGCTCTTCTTACTGGTGACAGTGGCATTTGCATACATTGACCAATTACTATTTCATGGGGGAGGGCAGGTGGTGGTCCTTGCTAGGCTTTGTGTGCTTAGCAGAAAAAGTACCAGGGACAGGCAGTACACCCAGTTTTTCTTTAGAGATTTGCATAGTTTGGATAGTCTATTCTTAAGGAGACCATTTATTTTCTCAACCAATCCATTTGCTTGTGGGTGGTAAATCAAGCACATGTTGTGTTTTATCCCTAGAAGTGATGTGACCTCTTTGAACAATTCATTGAAGAAGTGTGTTCCATTGTATGATCATATGACCTCGCACACTTCTCTCACCAGGAACTTCGCTGCACACTTACCATCTGGGTGGGTACAGACCCCTGCCTCTACCCATGGAGAGAAGAGACACACCACCACAATCAAAAATCGGGCCCCATTACACCTTTCTCCCATGTTTGCATAATCAATGTGCAGATCACAGAAGGGACCCACAGGGCAAGGCAGAGTGCCCCGTAATGTTGTTAGAATCATCCCTGTGCTGAACAGTTGGAACGTGGTACACTGGACTACCATATTGTTGAGGTATTCCTGTAGATTTGGAATAAACCAATCTTCCTGGAGATTGGCAGCTATATGCTGTTTCGAACTGTGTGCTGGGAAATGTAGTTGTTCGAACGCTGTGTATAGTAATTCAACTGGCATAACAACCTTTCCAGTTGCCTTTTGTCTCCATAACAGTTCGGTGTGTGACTGAGTACAGGCATGTTTAAACCATAATTCTTGCTCTGTACTCGGTGCTCTGTGCTGTGTGTGTGCAAGGCGTTTGACGACGGCCACCACGGAAGGTACTGCAAGGGACACGATAAACTGGTTTAGTAATTCTGCATTTTGCACTGGGGACCCTTATACTCTCCTGAGCCTGCTCCTTCTCCATCTTGATAGTCCAGCTTGTACTGTCGTAGTGACATATGCTGAATCAGAATACATTGTCACACAGCATCCTTTTGATGCGTGGAGCGCCCCAATTAGTGTTACGAGCGCCGCTGCTTGTGTGGAGTAATGCATTGGCAGTCGTTTCATGATCAGTGTTTCATATTCCCCCTCTTCCATTCTCACAATGGCAGCCCCTACAAGTTTTTCACCTGTCTCCTGGTCAATGGACACTGACCCATTGACGAAGAACACTTCTCCCTCTCCTAGGGCGTACTCCTTTGCCTTCAGTATGTCATCCCCTTCTCCCTCATATGTTGCACACTCATGCTCTTGCATGGCCTCAACAGTGCATGGTTCTGTAAGGAACGTGGCAGGATTTACTGTCTTACACCTTACCACATGGATATTGGGGCTAGATAGAATGATTTCATAAACTGATGCTCTTTGTGTTGTCAGGGTGGATTTCGATCATTTCAATATTGCAAACAGTGTGTGTTCAACGTATAGAGTGACGGATCGCCCCAAGACAATGGTAGAGCTTTTTTCAATGGCAAAGGCAGCAGCTGCAAGAGCTTGTTCGCAAGTGAACTGACCATGCATAACTGAATCAAGTGTGCCACTATAATATGCAAGTGGCTTGTGTCCCATTGAGCTTTTCTGTGTCAGTACTGCGGTCATGAGAGTGTCATTTGAGTGTGAAAATAAGTAAAAGTCCTGATCCTAGTTCGGGGTCTCTAGTTCTGGGGCTGTTGAGATCAGACTCTTTAATTCATTGAAAGCTGTTACCATTTCTGCTGTCCATGCAATGTCTGTTTTCTCTCTCTGTGCTTCTTTCAGCCCTTGCAGGAGCAGCCTAGTTTAAGCTGCATAATCTAAAATCCAGGCCCGGCAGTAATTGCTCAGCCCCAGGAACTTCTGCATCTCTTTTACTGTGTCTTATTTGGCAGTGGCACGTATTGTCACGACCCTGTCTGGAATTATCCTTTTGCCATCTTTGGAAATGAGCTTGCCCAGGACAGTACTGGAGTTTCTTCTTGTCCACTTTGTACCCCATTTGTTCTAGTAGATGGAGCAGAATAATTGAGTCCCTCTGACAGCTCTGTTCTCTGAAACTACAGACCAGTAGGTCATCTACATATTGAACGATCATGCTGGGGACCTGAATGTTGCAGAGATCTTCATGCAATATCCTATTGAATATGCTAGGGCTTTCGCAGTATCCCTGTGAGGTGAGGTGAGGTATTATGACTCTGGGTCGAGAGGTACTGAGAAGAAGGCATTCTTCTAATCCACCACAGTGAAGTGGGTGGCTTGTTTCGGGATGCCGCACAGGATGGTGGCCAGATTTGGGACAAGAGGAAATTCTTTCTGTACAATATCATTAAGGGGGCGAAGGTCCTGGATCATCCTCCCACTCGCCCCTGTGGCCTTCTTGATCGGATAGATAGTGGTGTTACAGGGAGAAGTAGAGGGGCCAATTATACCTTGCTGTAAGAGGGCTTGCAGTGTTTCCTGTATTCCCCCCTATGTTTCCCTAGACAGGGGGTACTGTTTCACTTTTGGTAGTTTAGCTCCTATTCTAAGTGTTATTTTTACAGGGGTGACTTCTTTTAACATTCCCACATCATGTGGGTTAGTGGTCCATAAGTGGGTTGGGATCTGCTGCATGTCTTTTTCATAAAAGGACAGGGTCTGCTGACAATAGCCATGAGGGGGCTTGGCACTTTCCCGTACTGTACCATGATATCACAAGGAATGATGATTTCTAACACATTATCCCCATCATTGTTGTTGTCAGTGAACAGCCCTTCATCAGTTAATTTGTGCAATGCTATATTGGGATCAATGCACTGCACTGTGCACCACTCGCACCCATGGATGTCATTATAGAGTATGACAATTATTTTGGCACACACTTGGACCCCTTCTACATCTAGAGACAGAATGGCACCAGCTACCACTTCGGGGGTTGCTATGGGGCGAAAGACAAAATCTGCAGACACTCTCCATTCTTTCCTGGTGAGTTCAGGTACTGCTCTTGCTAACACTCGAATCCCATACACAAACATATCGGGGCCCACTAGTATCCCACTTACCATTAGTTCATTTGCCACTGCATGGATTACCAACATTGCTCTGAGTGAGCACATGCCGAGGGTGAAACAAACAATCCCTCTGAGCAAGTCTCTTCCCAGTAAGTTGTCAGGGTAACTTTCATAATAAAGGAGAGGTGCTCGCACTACCTTTTCCCCTATCTTGACATTTAATTCTTCAGTGTAAGGAACTGTGACCACAGCCCCAGAGAATCCTTGTGTATTGAGAGTTTGTCCTGATAACGGGATGTCACCTTCACAGTTGCATGACTTTTCTGCACCCGAGTCCATCATGAAGATGAACAGTTTGTTTCCTATCCCTGCCCCACCAGTGATTCCTCTTCTGGATGCAAGGTAGTCGATAGAACTGGACACGCAAGTGCTCTCTGTGGGCTGTCCTGGTCAGTATATGTGTCTGTCCCTGGGCATGAAAAGGGGTCCCCTCCCAGCACACAGGCCCCTTGATAGGGCACTGGCATGCCATTCGGGCAGTGGCAAAACGGTTACTGTTTCTACCTACTTGTTGGTTGGTGCGATTCTGGGGTATCTGCATTGTGTGAGGCGGGTGACGGTAGGTGCCGGGCATCTGGGGAGGTAAATGGGGTAGGGTAGAGGTATCTTGTATGCTCCTTGTGCTGGCCCCTGTGGGCTACCAGGTGGGGGTTCCCATATTGTTGTTGGTTGTAATAGGGTTGGTTATATTGATAGTTTCCTCCTTGCCTGTTGCGGCACTCCTGGGCGAAGTGCCCCCACCTCCTGCATGACCAACACTGCCCTTGGATCCCTCCTCTGGGCGCTTGTCCTCTGAAATCCCCCTCCCCTTTCTCGCCCAGACCTACTTTGTCCTCTTACTAGTCTTCCTGGCCGCTGGCGTCCCATGTATTGTTGATTTCCTCCCCACTGTTCCTGCTTGTTGCCTGCCACACAGCTGCCATCCTTGCCTGTGGGGCGATGGGAACACCTCCCTCTTCCCCCATGTGTTCTGGGGCGGTGCTGCTGCAACAGCAGCTACTTACACTAGTTTTGTCTGTACTAGTTTCAATTCTTCTGCTTGCCTCCTCTGAATAGTTTCCTTTTCCCTCTCTTTGATCCTCCTACAATGATGCACTATGATGCTTTGAATTTCAGGCCAACCTTTTACTTCTATCCCTGCTATCTTATCAAGGACCTTCTGTACTTCCTTTTGGAGTCTCCGCTTGATGAGGAAGTAAAATAGTGATGTTGATTGGTCCCAAGCAGTGCCTGTCTCTTCTCTCCACATCTCTTGGGCTCGAAGAATGAACTGCGCAGCGTCTTCCTCATCCCCCATAGTGCAATGCATTATGGAGTGTACGTCGGGAGTATCTGGGAAGGCCCTCCGCAGTGCATCCCACACTCGTGCTTGGCTGTTGTTAAATGAGACCCCATCATGGGAGTCATTACGTATGGTCAACCCCGGGTACCATGCTTTCACCCACACTGAATCTGACTGATCTCCCACTGCAGATACTAGTAGGTTTCTGATGTCTCCTATGGGGAGGGGTACTGCCGCCGTCTGGTTCTTGAAGGCATAGATCCATTTTCCCATGCCTGCCATGAGCGGGGGGAGGGATTTAAGGAGGTTGTTTTTATCCATCTGTTCCATTGGGACGTAATGAGGAAGACCTGCTCCTTTGTGGATCAAGGGCATTTGCTATTTTGATTTCACTTTCCCACCTTTTACACCATTCCCTTTCCTTTTTGCTAAGGCCATTCTCCCAAACCTTTCTCTCAACGTCCCTTTCCATGTCCCCTCTACCCTTGGTGTGCTCAACTGTACCTGTGAGACCCTTCTCACTGCACCTTCTTCCACATCATTAAAGTTACTGCAGTACTCCTCATGCCTTACCGACCCCACTTTCTCATATTCCAAACTATCTGTTTCCCCTTCCCATTCTACGCGCACAGCCCGTATGGACGTGCTATCAATCCTGAAGAGAAAATCTCCTGATTTCCATTCATCTTCCAGGGGGGGAGGAAGGGTACTCTGGGGCCGTGGTCCACTCTCTGGTCCTCTCGCTGCCTGACATGCTGCTCGTAATCGAGCCAACTTCATCCAGGTGGAAGCCAATGCTACTTCAATATCCCTTGCACTTACTCCTGTGTGGGTTGGGGTTGTGGTTTGTGGGTCATATGGCGGGGGTGGTGCAGTACTCACATTTGCTTGAGCACTTCCCCCTGACACATAGGTTGGATATGAGTACCCCTCTGCTGGTCGTGTTAGTAACGGGTACATTTTCTTTGGTTCCTGTTCTCCCTTTTCGCTATCTCCAACGTTACCATTACCTGTGGTTACGTTTTTTTTTTAAACTTTCCTTTATTGGCAAGAAGTAGCAGCCGATACAGTGTAAATTAGCACAGTAACACACATTTCACAATAAAGCATGGTTCGTTGCATACAAGTATTACAGAGGGTCATATACAGAGCCAACTGCGGTTATCCACGGTAGAGGCGTGCTTCATGTAACGAGATCAGCCCCCCGATCAGGAGAGGGAGGGGAAGACCGGAGCTCCAGGTCCACCTTATTGTTCAGGTAACTACAGAACTCAGTCCAAATGGTTTTAGGGCGAGCATTACCCGGAAGCATCTTAACATTGTCCTCTTCACAGGATTGTGTCCAGGTGAGGGCCTTGAGCCACATCTCCAGAGAGGGAGGGGACCTGCACTTCCAGCACTGCAAAATACATTTCTTGGCCACACTCGCCGCCACATTTAAGAACTTGGCTACCCGTTTCGGTTCAGTCCCTTCCCAGAGCCCAAACAGGAGAGGCAGGGGTTCAGGATACACACGGAACCCCACTATTTCAGAGAGGGCATCGAGTACCGCGTTCCAGAACGGGGCCAGTGCCCCGCACGACCAGAACATGTGTGCGTGGTCCGCATCGCTGGCCCTACATCTCTGACATGGGTGCGATTGATCTCGGGCAAATTTTCCAATCGCATAAGGGGTGTAGTACAGGCGGTTGAGCAGTTTGTATTGGATATACCTAACTCTGGAGTTAAGGGAAACCCTGCGGGTGTGCATGCACATTTTGGACCACATATCGTCCGTGATGTCTAATCCCAGGTCCCGGCTCCAGGCATCCCGGACGGTGTGGGGGGGTTCAGCAGCCCGTGTCATCAACATTTTATATAGGTAGGATACGATACCCTTACAACCAGCGGAATTGGCAATATAGCAGACCTCGGGGGATTCAGGGGGTTCGTTCGGGTATGAAGGCCACAGGCCCTGGACCGCCGTCCTAATGCGGAAGTATTGCAGCAGTTCTAGTGGGCCTCCACATCTCCGGGGTGATGAATTTCCCGTCAGGGAACAGATCAGAAAGTGATCTGTATCCCAGGTCCGACCAGTGGCGTATAAGGAGCTGATCCTGTGTGGGGGTGAGGCCCGGGAAAGACCAGAGGGGAAGCCATTTGTAGTACGGGGGAGTCCGAATTAGGCGTAAGGATCTGCCTCCATGCTTTGATGGTGGAGGCCACTGGGTCGGCAGGGGCGTGCGTCTGATACGAGTGAAATAGGATCAGGGACATGACATTCACCTCCTCGGTTGCTAGGATTTTGAGTTTGACATGCGGGGGGGGTTCGTGGTGGTGATACCAATACGTGGCATGCTGGGCCGCCGTCCAGTACTGGGTGAGGTCAGGAGCTCCAAAGCCCCCCCTCTCGTAGGGGAGGGTCATGTGCAGCCACTTCCTGCGCACGGCACCCGAGTGCCAAAGAAAACGGGCAAACTCAGAGTGTAGGTCCGAAAATTATTGTTTCCTGGGCCAAAGAGGAACATTAGCGAACACATACAGGAGTTTAGGCACGATGATCATTTTAATTAGGGATAGTCTCCCTAATAGTGAGAGAGGAAGGTTCCGCCATCTCTCTATTCTGGTACGAGCGTACTGTGCGGCGGCCCCATAGTTATCAGACACTAATGTGGCTTTCGAGAGGGCCACATGGACCCCCAGGTATTTGATGCCCTTGGGCACCCATTTCAGAGGAAATTCACATGCAGGCTGGGGGGTAGCAGGAGTAAAGGGAAGGATTTCTGATTTAGAATAATTTATGGCGAAGCCTGAGAATGTGCCAATTTTAATGATTTCTCGTATGATCGGGTCGAGGTGGACTGAGGGGTTTCTGACATATAAAAGCATGTCATCTGCGTACAGTGATATAATTTCGGGGGTGTCTCGGAGGCGAATCCCTCTGCGCACGTGGTTGTTCCGCACGCTGTCAGCCATGGGCTCTATGGCCATAGCAAATAACAAGGGAGAGAAAGGGCACCCCTGCCGCGTCCCTCTGTGGAGGGAGAAGGGGGCCGATAAGCGGGAGTTGACCAGGACTCTGGCTATCAGATTAGTGTATAGTAGTTTAATACAGGACAGCATGCATGGGCCAATTCCCACCTTTCCAAGCACCGCCCACAGATGTTGCCAAGAAACCATGTCGAACGCTTTTTGGGCGTCCAATGTCACGGCCACAGCGTTGGCTTGGGGATCAATTCTGGAGATTACATTAAACAACCGTCGAATATTTAAGGCGGTTGAGCAGGCAGGCACAAATCCGCTCTGGTCAGGGTGGATGAGATATTTCATGATGGGGAGGAACCTGTTAGCTATGATTTTGGCGAAAATCTTGGTGTCAGTGTTGATGAGGGATAGAGGTCTGTAGGATCCGCACTCATCTGGGGGCTTGCCCGGCTTAGGAAGCACAGTAATGACAGCCTCCCGAAGGGACCGGGGGAGGGCGGCAAGACGCAACGACTCCTCCCAAAGCTCGTGAAGGCGTGGAGAGAGGAGAGCAACGTGCTCCTGATAGAACTCAGCGGTCATGCCATCCGGACCGGGGGCTTTTCCCTTAGGGAGGGCCGAGATGACTGCAGTTATCTCGTCAAGGGTGAAGGGAGCATCTAGTTGTTCTTTGGTGTCCAGGGATAATAGGGTCATTGGGATGCGTTCTAGGAGGTCGTCCAGGTCTTGTGGGCTGTGCTCCGATTGCTGTGCATAAAGCGTTGTGTAGAACTCTGCAAAGGTCTCTAGGATGGGGCTGTCGGACCAGTGTCGCACTCCATCGCTATCTATGATGCTATCAATGCGTGCCCTACCATTCTCGGCCCGGACGAGACGGGCCAGCACTCGGCCTGGTCTCTCCCCCTCCCCGTATTTCCGGGCCGTGACGGGGCGGGCGAGGTAGCTTATCTCGCTATGGACAAGGGACTCGAACGTGTCTAGTTCGGTTCTAATCTGTGCTAGTATGGGCAGAGTCGGGGTGACCGCGTATTCGCGCTCTAGGTCTCCAAGCTTGGTCTCAGAGCGGTGCAGGGAGTTTCTAATATCTTTGAGTACCCCGGCCTCCCTAGAGATGCACATGCCCCTGATGAAAACTTTAAAGGCCTCCCACCTTACCCCGTCCGTAGTGTCATGGCGTTTGTTGCTGTCAAAAAACGTGGTAATATCTGCAAGAATGTCAGCCTTGAATACAATGTCGTGTAGTGTGTCAGATTTAAATCTCCAGTTAGAATGCGGAGGTAGGGCAGGGCGCAGGGCGATATCCAGCGTGATCGGGGAGTGATCGGAGAGTGTGCGAGGGAGAATCTGTGAGGTGAGTGCCTTGCCCATGAGGCCCGCAGAGAGAAGGAACAGGTCAATCCTGGAGTGACTGTCGTGGACGGAGGAGTAAAATGTAAACTCTTTCGACACCGGGTGGAGAATCCTCCAGGCGTCCACCAGACCAGCGGCGGTCATGTGTGCGTGGAGGCGACGGGCCGCCCTGGACAGTGTTCTGGGAGCAACCCCAGATCTGTCCAGGTCGGAGTCCAGGATGAGGTTCACATCCCCCCCCCCAAATGATGGGAACCCCAGCATAGCCAAGGAGGATATTAAGGATATGGTCAAAGAATTCGGGTGTGTCAATGCATGGAGCGTATGTGTTGACCAAAATGCACTCTGAGTTGGCTAGGAAACAATGAAGGATCACATATCTGCCCTGGGCATCGATATGGCTGGCGCGAAGGGATAACTCCAGCGACTTGTGAATCAAGGTGAGGACACCCCTGGATTGGGAGGAGAACACAGTGAAATATTTATTGGGGCCCCAAGCCGGGGCGAGCGAGGACGATAATTGTGCAAGGGCATGAGTTTCCTGTAGGAAGAGTATCTTGACCCCGTGCCTCTGGACGTCGGCCGTGACCCTGCGTGCCTTGGTGTAGTTGCTCAGCCCCCTAATATTCCAGGACATTAGCCTAATGGACATTTATAGCAATTTAGGGGGGATCCAAGTAGTGTGTGTCAAACTTAGCCAAATAGATGCCGGCCACTAGTGCGGTGGCCTGATGTGTCATTTCAGAAGCTGCCACTGTCTCACCTTTTTTGTTAATATAACTTCCCCCGAATAACACCTCCCCCCACCCTCACTGCCACCCCCCACCTAGCAGTGCCCAGAAACCCACCCAAATTCTCATGGCATCCGTACCAAAGCCAACGTGGCTGGTTCAACCCCCAAACCAAACAAGGGGGCCGCCCCTGAACTAAACAAACCAAACTCGGCGTTGCAACTGCAGCAGGGGTAGCTGCTGCCGTGACCCGGTCAACATAGTTGAACGGTGTAATACACCAAATAGTGCATAGCGGTGATTGAGTTAAATCGTGAGAGGAGACCGCCTAGCAGGGCCCAATGAGCAAGGGTAGTAGGAGTATATAACCCATGTAAAGGTGCCATATATCGTGGACAATACATCTGCGACCCTCATAGCATGTCTTAAACATTCAGCAATGAGTTGTGACAATAGGAGCATTCATTACAGGAGGATACATGAACAGGCGTGGTACCAGTACCACAATGAGGCAGGTATCAGGTGTGTAACAGGCCAGCTCAATCCTCATCACCAGGGACGGCCCCGGGGCCCGTGCTAGGAATGTGAGCCTCGATAAATTTCACCGCCTCCTCAGGGACAGTGAAAAAGTATAGTTTATTACGGTGATTGAGCTTCAGCCTGGCGGGGAATAACATGGCATATTCTACCTTCCTCTCTCTGAGCATCTTCTTCACTCCATTAAATTGCCTTTGCTCCATTTGGACACTGACAGAGAAGTCCGGGAAAATGCGATCTGGGATTCAAGTCTTAGTTCCCCCTTTTCGCGGGCCAACCAGAGGATGTGGTCTCTATCCTTGTAGCTGAGGACTTTGGCAATAATTGGTCTGGGGAAGTCGCCCGGTTTGGGGCGAGGGGCCAGTGAGCGGTGAGCCCGCTCGATGGTGAAGAAGGGGGAAAGTGGAGGATCTCCCAGGTGGTCTCTCAGGAGGGCCTCGACTGCCAGTTCCATTTTGCCCTTGAGAGCCGACTCGGGAACCCCGACGGTGCGGATATTGTTCCTGCGGGACCTAGATTCCAAGTCATCGCACTTCGCCTTGACCTGCTTCATATCACGCACCAGGTCCGAGACCGTATTCTGGAGCACGTGCACCTCATCCTTGGTTGTTCCAATCCTAGTTTCGGCCTCACCTAACCTGGTGCCATGCTGATCGAATTTGGTGCGCAGTGAGGCTACGTTGGCATTTTTGTCATCTAATTTTTCGTGAAATGACGCAAAGTTTTTGGCCATAGACTCCATGAGCGACGTAAGGTCTGGCTGTGGGGGGCAAGAGGAAACATCCGAGTCGTCAGGAGGAAGGGCAGCCTCGGCCTGAGCTTGGTCTTGCTTGGCTAGGGCTTTAGCAAACTTGTCCATTGCCCCAGCCTTGTTGGCCCCGCGTGCCTTGCCGGACATTCTCAGGGAGCGCCTTGAAGAGAGAGTGTGTATTTCCCGTGGGGAGACAGGAATGGTCCCCAAGAGGTTAGAGAGGGGCTCGGGCCGTGATCAGCGCCCAGCCTTGGTGTGTTCCGGGACGACAAGTCCACCCGAGGGGCCAGGGGCGAGGTGGCCAGTAGTGGCAAGCAGCTGAGTCAGGGGCGTGGGGTACCCTAAGGCGTAGTGAGAGGAGGCCCCCCTTAGCGCAGAGTATTGGGCGCCCAGGACGGCACCAGCAGCAAGAGAGTGTTTGCAGGGGGGAACTAGCGGAGGTGCAGCCGAGAGACGAGGCGGAGCAGTAGAGCCTGAAGTTCAGCGAGCATATCCCTCGCCCCTCTCACCTTGGGCCCATGTGGGTCGAAGAGCCGTAGTTTGTCCGGGCCGTAGCATGGCCCCCAGCTTTGCAGTGTGTTGAGGCAGGATCAAGGCCCCGAGCCCCAGTGGGCCCCGCGCCGCAGCCGGCAGAAGGCACCAGCAGAACCAGCAAAATAGTTTGCGGGGGCCTCAATTCGGACCAGGCAGCTGGATCGGGCCGCCGCAGGGACCAGTGGCGCAGGCCGCGAGGTGCTCGGGCGGTGTGCGCACGGGGCCGCTCCGGCAGCCCCCACCGTAACCTCGCCTGTCAGGGGCCGGCGCCCACCTATCAGCCAGGGGCAGGAGCACTCGGAAGCGGTGCCTCGGCGGGCGGCCAACGGTTCCGGCGCGCTCCGCAGGCGGGGCGCGGGCCGCAGATGTCGATGGCACACAGAGGGCCGGAGGGCGGAGAGGGGGCGGCCCAGGCAGCCAGACCCCGAGCCGCAGGAGTGTCCACCCCGGCGGGCCGATGATGGGGGATGGGCCGCAATCGGCGTCACGCGGGTCGGAGTCCTTCGGAGGTGGAAATGATGGCCCCAGATGTCCGTTTTCGCCCAGAAAAAATGCCGTATGTAGCAGTGGCAATGGGCAGTAGGATGCGTGGGGTCTCGGCGATAGCTTGTGTTTAGAACCGCTGATTCCGGCGGATTTGCATCTCGCGGGTCACGGAGCTCAGACGCTAAGCGGCCATCTTGTCGGCTGCTCAACAGCGCCCCCCGTGGTTACGTTTTCTGATACTGTTCCCTTTTTCAGTGACCAGTGTTTCTTGAAACATCTGCCAAAGATCTAATATTTCTCTTCAGTTTTGTAGTTGCTTCCCCTTGTGCTTAGCAGTCAAGTATGTGGACATGTGGTCTAAGGTTTTCTTATCAAAGGACCCATCCTCTGGCCAGGCATGGGGTAGTCCCTCCTCTTTCGTCTCTGTCCCCCACTGTCCATATTTCTTAATGTTCTCACTGTACAGGGGTAGGCTTTTAAATATATGGGATAGTGGGGTGTCTATCCCCATGGTTATTCGCTTTTTCTAACATGTGTCACAAAGAATGTTCATACAGAATTCCCCTCCCACACCCACCTAAACCATTAAGGTCCACAATGACAGTTAATAAACAAAAGTGGACATGAATGTTTTTTAACTAAAAAACAAAACATATACTTAACAACCCCGCTTCTTCCCCTTACAGCATTCCCATTCCTCACCTACTCACTTCTCATTCTCATCACACCTGCCCCTCCTGGTCTCCTGGGCCTCCTCCATGCACATAAAAAGCACTGCAAATAACAAGTTAAAATAATAAGTTAAAATAACAACCACTACTTGTTTCCGAGGCCTCTAATTATACAGGGCTCCTACTTTTTCTCTGTATTTGTAAATGTCCGCACTAGTCGGGACAGTGCACTGTGGCTGCCACCTTCTGTCCCCTCGCAGGGTAGGCTCCCTTTCTTTCCTCTTTTATATTCTCTGTATAACTTAAATTTAGCAAAAATAATAATAAATGGCCATTAAAATTCTTCACGTTCAAACAATCAAACCGTTCATTTACTTTCAGTCACTGCGCGTTCCCTTCAATCATACTGCTCTATACCCAAGACCCCAGACTTTGTTATTTCTTGCATTCTATATTCACTTGCCAGTGTTCTCCCGAAAGCCTCCATTTGTGGTTAATCCACAACACGTCTGGGCCTCTCACTGGGGCTGCACCCGCCTCCGAGCAGGTGAGGTATTCGCAAAGCTGGAACCCACAACAACTGCTTCTTCTGCATACGCATTTTATGGGACTGGTCAGCTGTAGGTGGGCACAGCCTTTCCGGAGAGGCCCCTGGATATCGCCGCAAGTAAGGGGGCTAAGGAATCATGTCACAGGGATCACCAAATGAAGGTATTGACCTCTGAATGCACACTCCAAAGTAAATACAACCCGCTAAAGAATAAAGCAAAGAGATAGTTTTGCAAGTATAACAAAGTTTTAGACAATATAAAGGCCAGCAAAGAGCTGTGCTGCCCAAGAGCTCTCTGCCAAAAATTACACGGGCAACACACTAAAAAGGCCAAATGCATCATCAGTGACGAAATGATATATAGTAGAAACTCACATAGCTGATTGGTGCAGACATATACAGAAGGCCGCTCCTTAGTGGGTGCCAGGTGCTAATTGGCTGTTTTCTTCCCAGTAGATCTTGGTGCACGTGGGTCAGGTGGGCTCATCCCCGTGGTGAAGGTCAGAGCGAACATTAGAAAGATTCTATCTAATCAAAGCTAAACATCAGGAACTAGTTATTTATTCATCATGGCAGGTACCTGGACACCATATGAAAGGGGTGTCTGAGAGAAAGGAGGATAAAATACAGTTATGTTGACCCCCACATTCATGGCTTCATTAATACCACAGTTCCCGCACCCAAAGTCTCCACCAGGGGATTGATCTCTGATTTATCCTCCCTGGTACCTCATGTTACAGGAGACGCGTGTTGCTATTGAGAAGATATACAGTCGTGCGAGTTTGTAGATCTGTGGTGGGCACCTTGGGGAGGTTAGGGCATGGGGGTCAGATCAGTGGGGGATGGCTGGCTCCGGCCTGGCTGGGTGGTGGTCAGAAGCCCACTGGCAGTTTAGTGGAGATGGATGGGTGCATCACAGAGCTTGGTACTGTCTCACGCTCCGTGACGGGTGCATTCCTGAATGTGATACTAGATATTTGCAACAATGGAGGGAGAGAAGGGAAATGGACTTCCATGGGAACAGGGCTTGTACAGAGCTGGCCTGGTGTGCTGATGGCCTGGCACCTCTGTGTGAACTCGGGATGCAAGTGCTGCAGCTCTCGGTATGTCTGTTCTGGGCCTAATACAAAATGGAGTCACAGGGCCATGGCTAGTGCTATTCACCTATTTCTATGTGATATCAGGCCTTTAAATACACCCTGGTTGTGGGGGCTGCTCCCCATTCATCTACGTGTGGCGTTCACTTAATTTGGGCACGCCTGGGGGGGGGTGGGATTGGATAATTTCCATCCCAACAATTATTAGGGAGGAGTGGAGGAATATCACAAGAGATGTGGGAAGGTGGCAAGGAGAAGTGGAAGAGGGTATGTGAAGGATGTTGGATAAGCAGAGGTTGGGAGGAAGTCTAAAGAGGAAGCAGAAAGAACGCAGGGAGATGAGAGCTCCCATGATGAAGACCAAGAATTGGAGGAGGTTATGTGAAATAGGAAATTATATCTGTATCGCAGGTCTGGGAAGTCTGGCAAGTCTGGGAAGGAAAAAGTTGGTGATGACAGGAGCAAAGTGGTCCAGACAAAAGGTTGTGAGGGTCAGGGGAAAGTGAATCCTATCCTAGAGCAGTTGAAGAAGAGAAGTCAGGATGCAAAGTAGAGCTTCCACTAGATACAAGGCCATTGTGATCCATGAAGGAGGAGTGAGTGGGCAGGTTTGGGATGGGGTTTAGAAAACAAGACTGAGACCTTGAGACAGGGGTGAGTTGGCAGGGCGACAGGGTCGAGGGAAAGCCCCTGGATATGATCAAATTATCATGCTTCTGATGGCAAGTGAGGGGGCTCAGCCAACCACTCCTCTGCCCAGCTGTTGCCTGTTAGGCAGAATCATATACAGTACCCTTTGGGAACACCACACACAATTAAGACTACAAGTGCAAGTACAAATTCACCTTTGGTACACGCCAGTACTACACAGTAAAGTGGTAGTGATGGCTGAGCAGCCAGACTTATCTCAAGAGTTAAGTGAGCAGTATCAGAAGTTACACAAAGGACAGCAATTACTATGGTTCAAACACTAACGCAAGGTTTCTGAGAAAAAGAATATACATTTATTTACACATTCATTTGTAAAACAGTTCACTAAATAAAGCAGCAGAAAAATCACACTCTTTTTCCAGTAAATAGTCATCTCATCAGAGGTGACCACATCATGAATGGATTATATTAATTTCCCATGCTTGAGCGGTTTGTTATTTGCACACAGCATGCCTCATTTTTTCCAATTAATCAGGTGCTCCACAAACCCATTCCTGACATAATCTGAATCAATGATTATGACCGGTTCTTGGAGTTGGTGTTGCACGGCAGTGAGGATGGCTTGATGTGCCACCATCAACTCTGCCACCTGACTACTTCGGGGACCGATCTTGTACCCAGCAGACGGCAACGGGGCATCATTCACCCTGGCATTCCCAACACCAGCCACCAGTTCTTTTTCTCTGTGTTTTTCAACATGGTAGGAACACACATCCACATAAACTGTGGGTATCCCTTGGCACGTGTTTTCGTGGGGAAGTTTGATACGCCTCCATGTTGTCTTTGGTTTTTAGACTTTTATCCTCAAGACAGTTTTCTTGAGCACAGTCATGCAAGTCAGAGATCCTTGCGCGAGGGGACTCTTCTTGTTTTGGCCATATCTGACCTCCACAGGAAAGCCTTGGATGGACAGAATCCAGGAAGTAATGGTAGAATTACTCACTTTCCCTTTTCGGATTCTGCCACTTCGGAGTCCCGACAATGAAATGCTCTCCCTGGATGAACGGGCGGTAATTCTTCAATGCCCACACTGTTGTCAGATGTGCATTTTCACAATCGTTAAATATTTCCTCCACAGAGGACAAAGTCTTACTGGCATACGAGATGACTTGTTTGACCTTGCTGTGCTTTTGGTATAATAATACTATTGGTAAGCAAGTATTTGAGAACCCCATCTCCAAGAAGAACTCCTTTTTTTTATGGGGCAAGCCAAGCAAGGTGCTTGGGAAAGGCTTCTTTTCAGTTGTTTTACTGCCTCAGCTTGCTCTGGACCCCACTCCCATTTGACCCCGGCCTTTAATAAATGGACCGAGGGTCTTGTGACCTCTGCATAGTCCTCTATGAAATGTCTCCTATAATTAGTAAGTCCAAGAAGGCTTCTTAGTTCACACAGAGTCATAGGGTCTTTTAATTTCAGTAAGACTTCCACCTTTTTCGCCTGGGGAATGAGACACTCAGGGGTGATTTCATGCCCTAGGAAGTTCACGCGGGTCCTACACCACTGTGCCTTCTGGAAGGATAGTTTATCTCTGGCTTTCTGCAACTGGGTCAGAACATAGCGTATTTAAGCTATGTGTTCCTCCACAGTTCAGTTATTGATTAAAACATTGTCTACATTAGCCAGGTTTCCCCTTTCGCCCAGGTCGGCATGGTCTTGTGCAGGAAGATGTGAAATTTGTTGCCAGTGTTTATGTATCCAAAGGGGGTTCGGGTCCACGTGTATTGCTGCCCCCTGAAGGTAAAGGCAAGCTTGTACTGGTCTTCCCTACTCACAGGTACTGTCCAGTAAACGTTGGTCAGGTCAATGGAGGTATAAACCTTTGACCATTGGATCTGGACCAGTCCCTTATCGATGTAGGGAAGGGGCCACCCTTACATGTGTACCCATGTCTCCCTAAGGTCTGCGCAAAGTCTGCATTGGCCATTGGGTCTGAGTATTCCCAGTACCGGGTTATTAAATGTACTGTGGAATCTCTGTGAGTGACTCCATAGACACAAAAGGCAACCGGTATTGCTTTACTGATACGGGGGCCATACCAGAGTTTGTTGGTGTGGAGGTATCTTGGTGCGACCACTGTCATACGAGTTCAAGGCAAAGATCTCTTGAAAATCCCAAAACACCTGTTTCAGCTTCTGCTTTGCTCCTTGGTCTCATAGGCATCAGCGAGGTTGATTCATTCCTCAACCATCTGACTGAAGCCTGGAAACACCTCAGATTTTGCAATTTCTTCTGTATCCTCCAGCTGAGTGGAGAGATCTCTTGTTATGGTGTTGGCCTAGACAGGAGGTTTCAAGGAGAGAATGTAGTCACTGTTGACTTGGAATACCACCTCATCCTTCCTGATGTGACAGGTTGCCTCTTCCCCACCATAAGGGCAGAAAGAGTACACTAAGAAATTCTCCCCTTGCTTAGTGAAAATCTTTTCAGGAGGCATATTGTTGTCACAGAGGTAACAGTCATTTGGAATTGGTCCCATGATCTCATTCCCTAAGTCAATGGAAAAATGTTGGGCATCAACCGCCATTCTAATAAAGATGTCTGCGCCCAAAGTGATAGTTCTAGGGTCGCTGTAATCCTCCAATATTCGATTGGTGTTGTGTTCTAGGTCAACTAGTGGTGGCGGGTCAAAATACAACCCCTGCTGTCAGAGGTGATAGCTAAAATTTAAATAAGCGTCCTGGATTTTGAGGTTCTGTCCTTGCTTAATTTTTAGGGGAATTGTGAAATGTCGTACCTGTCCTGGTATGTTGACCTCTTCTCCCATTTGAACTTCAACTGCATACGGCAGCAATTGGGCTGACTGAAATGCTTTCTCTGGGTTGTCAAAGCCAATGGGTTTACCTCCTGTCGGGACTAGGCTTTGTAATTAATTAGGTCCAAATTAATTGTGAATCGATTGAGAATGTCACTGCCTAAGTAAAAGGAGGAGGGGACATCTCTCACATCCTAGCAATTATGATCTATGTTTTTGTCGCCAATGGATAGTTTTAGCATGCACCTGCAAGGCAAGAGATTTTTGGAATTTGGAGTTTCCAGAACCATTTCCCACTTATTAATCAAGTTAAATGTGGGAATGGTCTGATCTTTTGGGAGTTTCCTGAATAATGCTTTGCTGATGAAGCTTCTTCCATTATTCAAGCATACTCTGGCAAGGACTGGCTCCCCCCTTCATTTACCTGAATGGGTAGAATGAACTGTTCACCCTTTTTCTGGATATCAGCCAAACTTTGAGCTGGTTTTTCATCATCTTTTGTCATGGGATTTGGGTTCTTCTCCGATTGTGGATTGGTATAAAATGTCAGGGTATTTCCTTCCAGTCTGGAATGCCACTTAGAATTGGGAGGAAGGTTGATTTTCAAAAGTGGAGAAGGGTTCCCCTCACCAGTTTTGTTCTCCTCCAGAGATGACAGTGATGTCAGGGATTTCATTGTTCCTAAAGTGAAATCCGATTTGGTCAGACCGCTGTTCAATCATGTGGCATGTGCCATATAAACTCACATAATTGGTACATTGTTTCAATTTGATTGACTGGTTAGTCTGAGTCCAGAGGACCTTGTTCACACAATCAATCAGGGGTGATAACCTCCAGAGGAGGTAATTCCCCAGTAGACAAGGTGTGCCCTATGGAGTGACTACTATGACCTGATTTTTCACCCTATGTCGCCCAATTTTGATCTGCAGATCTGCAGTCCCCTCGAAGGAATTGTCATTTCCATCGAAGTTTTCGAGTTGCCCAGGAAGAGGTTATGAGGGGAATTTGGTGACTCTCTCCACTTCCTGAATTCATTTGGTCAAAGGCCTTTTTGGACAGAAGGGTGGCTTGGGATCCAGTAACCACCAGTGCTGAAAATGCACATTGGCCATGTACCCTGACAGAGGTATACAATCTGCCCTCTCTCTCTTCAAGGGGGCAAAGAAAATGTGCATTTTGAGGCAGCTTGTCAGGCCATTTCTTTATTTTGACTGTGTGATCTTGGGCAGTTTTCTGTGTCAGCGTCCGGGGATCTGAAAAGAAAATTGGGCATCCAGTTAACTGTGGGATTTGGAAATCCCCTTTTTCCCCTGACTTTTTGCTGCCCTTGTTTTCCTGGAGACAGTTGCCCGAACTTGTTTGGGGGGATGATGCCTAATTTCTTTCATAGTTCTCTGGGTGACATGGTTGGGGTTCAGGAATTGGTGGTTCTGGGTCAGTCTCCATACTTACCCAGTCTAAATTAAGGTCTTTTGGGACCTATTTTTCCTTGGGAAAGGATCCCTCCATCCCTGAAAGAGAAGATTTTCTTCCCTGAATCCTCCAGGGATTCATCCCCTTCAAATGGGATGACACGAACCTCATCCACGAAATGGGTTTTCTTTGTCCCTTGGTTTCTCCTACTTACCCTCTGTTCCCTAGGTTGCAGCTTTTCGGGGGTATGAGATTTGGTTCAGTTTCAGAGGTTTCAGGGAGTTTTTCTCGGGTAAGGAAGGAAGTCTCCGCTAGGTGTTTGCATCTCCCTTTCCCCTTGGGCCTCCTCCTCTGCAACTTGTTGGTTGTCCAGGTTTTCTCCCCATCACTGCTTTGGGACACTCATCAGTGTTGAGCTGTTCTGGGCAGCCATGTTCATTTGAGGGTTCTGCTGAGCCCTCAACATGCGACACAGGTCTTGTGTCAGACTTTGGACCTGGCACTCCAGTTGCGACATCCTTTCTTGTTGGTATAGGGGTCTGGAGTCAATCCTTTGCTGCTCTCGGGAAGGGTAGCTGTTCCTTCTCCCAGAGTAGCTTGGGTATTCAGGGTTTCCCTGATAACCCTCCATCCTTGGTCTCCCTTCTCACTGATTTGGGGCTCTAGTGTCCTGAAAGCAGGGAGAGAGAGGAGGACTGTTTTGGAAGTTGAGGTTTGGAGGGTATCTGGGGAAGAACTTAAGTTGAGGGTGCAGCATTTCTTCCCTCCTGAGGGAAGTTTTGAGGAAGGTTTTGAGGGAGGTTTTCTGGGGCTGTACTTACCTGATTGGACCAACCCTCTTGTGCCGGGGGGAGCCCATACATACCCCAAGATGGGTCTGTTACCCTTTTATGTCGGGCTAATACAGGTAGCAGGGTCAGGTGAAGAGTTGGTTGGATATCCTGCCTGGCTACCACCCGATTGGGATTGATCAGAGGGTCTTCTCTGCCTCTCATTCTGCTTATTAGAGGGAGGAGTATTTTTAGGCACCCCCATTTCCAAGTCCAAAATGGGGGTATTTTTCACCTCTGCAACCTTGGCAGCAGCGGGGTGTTTGATGGTTTGACGTTTGTGGGGTTATTTTTGTTCTCGGATGGCTTTTGGACTTCATAAATCCAGATAGCCTGTTCTATTACCCAATCCAGGGTCCTACACTCATGGATGTTTCTTACCAATTGGGTCATTATATATTTGGGGAGCGCATGGAAATAACTATTGATTAACTTCCGGCTATCTGTGCACAACCATCTAGAGGTCTGGGCAAATGCCTGCTTCAGTTCTTGCACAAACCATCTAGGTGTCTGATCTTCTCCACACTGCAGGTTGTAGGCCACCTTCCAGGCCTCCTGAGGGTTCCTGTGCACGGAGAAGTGCTTCAAGATGGCCACCTTATAGGTGAACCATCTTTGATCATCTTGATCATCTAGCCAGCAAAGAAGCTGGAGTATTCCGGGGAGAATGTCCATTTGACAAACTCCAAGAAATTGTGATAATTTTTGATGCCTAATGACATCATCATCTGATCATACAGCTCCAGATGCTCCCATACTGAGTATTTTGCATTTTTGTGATAGGGTGTCATAAAACCTTTGATGGCTTTTATTTGCCGAATTGGATCCTTTAAAAGAGCTCTCTTTTGTTTTTCAGCATTCTTTTTCCACTGCCCTGAGTCCACTCGCCCACTGACTCAGAGCTGATGCTATTGGTGGTCTACTCTCTCTTCTCCCCGAGACTGGGAATCCATTCCATAATGATGGGGTCTGGTCTCTTCTCCACTGTGTCACTGTCGGCTCTCTGGGTCACTTCCCTTGGGCTCCCCCTTTCTCAAAGGGATTACCTCATCTTCCTCATCCCTTCTTCCGGGTGTGGTGGAGAAATCC
Source organism: Ambystoma mexicanum (assembly GCF_040938575.1). NCBI lineage: Eukaryota > Metazoa > Chordata > Amphibia > Caudata > Ambystomatidae > Ambystoma > Ambystoma mexicanum. The sequence goes on from NC_090922.1 coordinate 771,498,586, forward strand.
CCCCACCTCCATGAATGAGTGAACGTTTTCAAAATACTATTTTGAGGCCTGGACTCTGATTCTACTCTGTCTACAAAGCGGACCAAGTGGTCCCTTTGTAACTTGTGTTTCTGCAGTCTAACCTCTGATCCTCTCATGATAGGAGCCCTCCTGGTCAGAAGTATGTGCTAGTGTATTTTTAAGTCTGACTAAAGATGAATATCCATCAATATCTGATAGGGACTGGCCTTCCCGCTCAGTAACTCTAGCCCTGAATGAGTCCAGCTGCCTCATGTTACCCTGTTCTTGCAAACTATTAGGCATGACGTTAGCAGAGTCCTGCGCATATAATGTGGTGAGTTGGCTTGCCGCCCCTGGTAAAGAAGACATCACACCATGGTCAGGGGTTGCCCTTCCATACCGTAACTGTTCGAGGTGCTTCAAAGCCTGTTTGTATCTAATTTCCTTCTCCGGTCTCTCAGATGTCTCTTTCTCAGCCCCTATCTCTTTGTGATGTATAGAGGCCTGAGATTTGTGCTCTGTTTCAGGGCTTGAGTAGCTTCTATTACCTTGCTTTGTGCCACTACTTGGCCACTGAGTCCCTTGTTCTCCTCACAAAGGGACTCATGTTCCTTCTGTGAGGCCTGTATTATCTCAGAATACTCGGACCTCTTCTTTTGCAGGAGACTCATTGCCCCACTTTGCGCATTTTTGGCCTGCATTGCCTGCTCTAGGTCAAATTTTGCTTGCCTCACCTGTCCCATTAATTTTCCATTTTCTACCCTCATGTCAGTCAGTTCCTGAAAACATGCTCCATGTCTGTCTATAACTGGCACACTTCCTGACACAGGACACTTTTCTACTGACACAATTTGCTATTCTGTTCACTGAGGTGATCGCTCTGTCGTTTCATTGCGCTCAAATTCTGGCGCTCCTGCTTGAATTCTACTTGGGAATGGACCTCCCTTATAGTCAACTGGCTATTCTCCTCTTTCAATTGCTTAATCTGTATTTGAAATACACACATGTCCTCTAAGCAGGCTCTATTTTGCATCACTGGTTGACTCCATTTTAGTTGACTCTCTCTCAGGTTTTCAACACCTTCTTGACATTCTTCTCTCCTTGCAGAAAATTGAGACTCACGCTCTAAATTTGTTTGCTGCTGTGCTGCTAACTCATCCTTTAGCTGCTGAATAATGTTTTCTAATTTTAACTCCGAATTTTAACTCTGTTGCACTTTCTCCTCTACTTGCTTTAACTCTCTTGTGCTAGATCCAAGAGCTCAGATTGGTTTTTCACAGAGGCTAAACTTTCCTGGTATCTTTCTTCCATGATTATCATATGGAAGTATATATATGCTGTGAGCTCAGCTATTTTAATGTGCTCATCTCTGGTGGTCTGTGTCATGAAGAAGTCTGTGCGGTCCTGATGTAACAAGTAATTATCTTGCCACGCATCCATATTTATAGAGGTAACCTCCTGCAATGAAAGAACGCAGCTTTAGAAAACATTGAGTTCATGCGCCAGCGTGATATTCAGCCATGATGGTGTTAGGTGGGATGGCCTTGTAAAGGAGGATGCGACACCAGAGGGGATTTATACATCTTCTTTATTCAGGCATTTACCACATACTGACTTTTTCCTTTCTCCTCCCCGCTCCCACATCATTTACCCAAGTGGTCTCTGTCTCCCTCTTAAAGGGACAGAACCTCTTAACATCACCCCCGGACAAATGTCCTGACGTCCGCCTAGCACTCTTCTACTAAGCAGAGTGGTCTTCTGAGGGTCCGGTGAGGCCTCGCACTCCTCTTGTCACCCAGGAGCAGGCCTGCTGTTTCCAACGGCTCCGCCACTTGGTGGTCGGTTCCTTCAGGGGGATTGCTCGGGTCATCTCTGGGTTCTCGAGGCTAAGGGTCAGGGTCAGGCGGTGGAGGTCGTTCATCCTCCCTCTTGACAAAGTGCTTAAATTGGGAGCTGTTCCTTGTCACTTCTTTGTCTGCGTTCACCACCATCACCAATGGCCATGATGTTGAGTGGCTTTGTAGCGAAACAAGCGTCTGTCTTCTTGGAGGGTGCTTGCTGTACCAGAAATTCATCTCCCACTCAGAACTCCTTGGACTTGGCCCCTCTGCTCATGTCTGTCTCCACTGAAGCTTTCTCTTTCCGCTCCGTGTCCCTTCTTATGACCTCCAGAACTGCTTCCTGCTGGGCCACTAGGTGTCTCACGAGGCGGCTACGAACTTTGTATTGCATCATTAGCTCGGCCGGGGTCTTATTGGTAGCTTCATGGGGAGTATTCCGGTAACCTCGGAGCAGCCGGCACAGCGCTTGATGGGGGTCAGCGCTCTCGATGCAAGCTCTCTGCAACGTTTTCTTAATTGAGGTCATAAACCGCTCACCCATTCCATTGGCTTGCGGCCATCTGGGAGTGATCTTCTGATGGGTGAACCCCATATGTTTCGCAAAGGATTCAAACTCGTGGCCACTGAATGGAGGCCCATTGTCGGATTTGATCGTGCCAGGGATTCCCCACTCCCTCAATACTTCATTGAATATTGCCGCTACATGAGCGAAAACAGTGTTGGCAGTTTTCTTGACGATGGGGAACCTTGAGTGTTCGTCTATGAATAGTAGGAGGTATTCATCTAATTCCATGGGTCCATAAAAGTCAACAGCTACTCTTTTCCATGGGTTTCTGGAATTTGTGCTGGTTGGAGTGGGACTGGTACCTATGCTTGGGCTGTGCATTGGCATGCTATGCAGTTCTTCACCCATCTGTCAACCATAGAGTCCAAGAAGGGGAACCACACGTGACACTGCAGTTGCCTCTTAGTATTGTTGGTGCCTCTGTGTCCCTCGTGTGTCGTCTTGATTACTTCTGCTCTGAGAGTCACGGGGATGACTAGTCGGCACCCTCTCAGCAGTGTTGCATTGTCTTTGACAGCCAGTTTTGTGTGTACCTTAGCGAGCCTAACCATTTAATCTCTGCACACCCCCGGGTGGTTTAGCACAGCCCGCTGGTAGTCCCTCCTCTTGTTGTTCTCCATTAGGCTGATTGCCAATGCCATGGAGGGTTCTGCAGTGGATGCTGCTGCAACCATCAGTAGTGAAATTGCTGGTGGGAGTGCATTGGAGGCTTCGTAGTTTATGTACTCCGTGTCGCCCACTCTGGGGATAGGCATGCCTACCTGATGTCGTGATAAGTAGTCCGCTGATTTGTTTTCACTCCTGGGCTTGTGGATGATATCAAAGTCATATTCTTGTAGTCTGATGCTCCACCATTCAATCCTGGGGGGCATCATGGTACGGGGATTCCCAAAGAGAGACAGCAAGGCGTGATGTCAGTGATGAGTGTGAATCTTTTACCTATGACAAAGTTGTGCAAATGTTTGCAAGCCATACAGCCGCCAGACTTTCTTTTTCAGTCTAATAGAATGCAGATTCAGGCGGGGCCAGGGCTCTGCTGGCCAGCCTGTGAGTATGCAGATTCAGGTGGGGTCAGGGCTCTGCGGGCATTGGCAACGATGTGCCTGGGGTGGGAATCGACCCCATTCATCTGGGCGAGTATGGCACTTAGCACCACCAGGCTTGTATCCACAGCGATTTCTGTGTGCCAGTTAGGGTCGAAGTATGCCAATCGACGGGTTTCCACCAAAGTTGATTTAATGGTGTGGAAGGCCTCCTGACATGCAGCTGACCAGGTGAACATGGAGTCCTTCTGTAGCAGGTGTCATAGCGGTTCTGTGATGGATGCGTAGTGTGGGATATAGGGAGCGCAATAGCCAGAAATGACCGAATGTCTGCCACTTGTGTCGGTTCACGGAGGTTTGAAATGGTGGCGACCTTGTCGGGGTCTGGCGTCATGCCATCTGCAGAGAAGATATACCCAAAGAATTTAGCTTGGTCTTGCTGAACCGACACTTCTCTATGTTCAACGTCAAACCCGCTCCTTGGACAGGTGCGCCGTACTGGCCTGATGACTTGTATGATTGCCTCTTGGAAATTTTCAGCAGCTGATGAAATGCCAAAGTTGAGGTGTTTGTAGCAAAAACGGCCATCATGGGTGGCAAATGTGGTGATGCCCCTTGATTCAGGGTGTAGTTACATCTAGTGATAACCTTGATTCAGGTCCAGTTTGGAGAAGAGCACAGACTTATTTAGCTGGACAATCATATCCTCAATTTGGGGCCCTGGGTTCAGATCCCTCTGGATGGCGGTGTTAGCCATTGTCATGTCCACACAGAGTCTTAAACGTCCACCCTCCCTGGGCACAATCACTAGAGGTTCAGCTTGTTTGAGACTGCTGCCTGTAGGTGGAACCCTACCCTCCTGGGATGTTGGGGGACGGGTCGGACCATGGTGTCGATGTGTAGTTTGATGGGGGATCCTTTCAGTTTCCCCAACCCTTTGCAGAGGAGCGGGAACTTCACCAGGATCGTTTCTTTCCTGATGGGGATCATTGGTGCGTGGTCGTTTGTAATCATACAAATGTTCTCTTTCCTGTCACCTGGGGGTGTGACGGTTTGTATTACGTCCCCTTCATGGAAATGTATGTCGATGAGTCCTCGACAGTACGCAGTGTGGAAGCTCAACAAGCACCACCCTTTTGGTGGGCTCCAGATTACATGAATGAATGTGGCCATGGATAGTCCTTTATGTATAAGTTGGCGCTTGAAGTGTCCGATGGAGTGGAGGGGGAGGTCTGCACCCCACTTGAAGATTTTTGACTTCGTCTTGGCTAGTGTTGGTCTTTCAGGGATTTGCAGGAATTCTTCTTTCCCCATAATGTTGATGGTCAAATCCTTGGACATCACCCCTAATTGTGGACTTGGAATGAGGCCCAATGTGTAATTTGTACCCTAAGGGCCTGATTAACAGGGCGTTTTCCTTTGGGGTTGTGCCATTAAACTACTGCTACTGTGAATCAGGCCTTAAGGGCCTAATTCATAGAAAATGCACTTAGTAAACCAGGAAGCAGAATTGTCTGTTGCCAATATTGACGGCTATCCTGGGTGCCTCTCTCACTTCTCTGTCATCCAGGATGAGGTTGACGTACTCGTCCTGAACATATTGGTCATAGTCGTCGTCTCCGTAGGGGGTCCAGGTACTTGTGGCAGGCTGTGACCATGATGTGGCTGAGGTGGTCCGTCGTATCCATCTACGAGTTGTGGGCCTTCTTCTGGGTAGTGATCTTCCACAGCTCTTATGTAGCGCCTTGGCCCCTGTTGGTAGGGTCTCATCTGGTAGGGTAGGTTCTGGAGGGTCTGATTGTACATTCTGTATTTTGGTTGTGGTGGCAGTCGTGGAGTGGGAAATGGTCTGCCTTCCCTGCAGACGGACTGAAAGTGGCTTTCTCTGCCACAATTGCTGCATCTTTGAGAGAGAGCAGGGAATGCCTCTGAGTGAGGGAACGCCATCCCGCAGCTCCTCTGTCTACCGGGCGTTGGCTGGCCGGGTGGACCGCTGCTATGAGTTCATTCTTGTCTTGTTTGCTGTTGGCACTCCCCAAAATCAATGCTGCTTGTGCGTCCACTCTTTTGAAGATTCTGGCCAGTACGTTTACTTCATCTATGGAAAGTGGCTTGTTCAGTAGTTACTTCTTTAGGGTTTGGGATGGGCACCCTTCTATCACCATCAGCCGTATTGATTCATCCAGTGAAAAGGCACAGAATTGACAGTGTCCACCTTTGACTCTCAGGCGAGTGATGGATTCATCAACCGTTTCTTCCCCCCGTTGGGTGCACTGATGAAAATGTAAGGTTCATAGTTGCGATTGGACTCAATCACATGTTTTTTAATTCAGGGCAGTTATCAGTGAGGTCAAGTCCGGCTGTTCTTCTGGCGATTGGTCTTGATGAGTGTTTTGAACTCCCTGCCAACGATGTTGATAAACATATTTTGTAAATTCGGTGATTTCTCCTCACTCGCCACTTTTATGAAGTTGTTGAAGTTGTCTAGCCATTTGACCCATCTCGGGCCTTTGTCCCCCTGTGGGGTCATGGTGAACGGAAGAAGCATTCGCCAGGCGGTGCCGTGGACCTAGTAGGAGAGTCTGGCCAGGCAGGAGGCTGTGGCGCAGGGTCACTCATTGTGCGGGGTGACGCAGTTGAGGTATACATGTACCGTTAGGTACAAGTCCCTTTAAGGGTAGTAGGTAAGTTTGCTAATATGGGCTGTTTTACAGCAAAGGTCCATGGCGGTGTTGCCCCTAGTGGCTGTGGGCTCTGTGGGCAGCACCCACCACACGGTATATAGCTTCTTGTGTTCAGTATCTGCCCCCAGAGCATCTGTGCCAGGGTGGCTTGCGCTTACTGGGTGATACACGTGGAGCTTTGGAGTCAGTTCTTTAAAGAGCCACAATTGTGGGGAAAGGCCCACCGTGGCTGTGGAGGTATCGCTTGTGGCGTGGACTAGTGAGGGCCCTCTAGGCAAATCTGGGCGAGAGCAGCCTGTGCGAGCGTGTGTTAGGATTGCAAATGCCCGTTCAGCATGTAGCGGCGGTGCCGCATCGTGTTGGCGGACACGCCGGCCGTGGGGGGCACAGGAGCCACCCACCTGATGGTGCTGCATGTGATTTCGTGCTCCTGCACATGGAGCGAGGGATGGCCGCTGGCGGATTGCCGTGCGGTATGTTGCTGTAGTCTGTGTGCTGCTTCTACAGCATTGAGCATCAGAGATACGCCTTCTGTGAATGCCCGGGATCGGGTGACTTGGGGCTTGGCGAGATTGCCGATGAGTAGGATGGAAACACGTGCTGGATGCGCACCGGAGTGGAGCGCTGGAAACTGTGCTTGGCGCACTGGGATCACCCGCCAGCTGAGAGGAAGGACTCCATGTCGCAGGAGACCGCCTATTCGCCAGTTGTTAGGCCGGATGGCCAAGTAAAGGAGGACGCGAAACCCGAGAGGATTCATACGTATTCTTTATTCAGGCATTTACCACGTACTGACCATTCCCTTTCTCCTCCCTGCACCCTCGTCATTAACCCACGTGGTCGCTGTTTTCCTCTTAAAGGGACAGGGCCTCTTAACAGATGGGTTGATTTAATGTTACGGTACCCGGATGGCTATCATAAAAAAAGGTCTGATTTAGAATTCTTATTTCAACTGATTTTGAATGAGGCAAGTATGGTTAAAGAAACATTGAATGGAATTACTTTTTCACTAGCTAGCCCTTTTTATATATCTATGTAGGAAACTGAAATCTAAAATGTGAGTTAAAAAAATATTTGCGAACCTTGCATTTCATCTGCAGAGGAACGATTCAAAGATGCCTCCATCTTACTTTCATCCCATCCTTTCCTTAAAATACACAGAGGGAAAGGTCCAGCGTTATTCTGTTCTCGCAAATTGATGAGACCAATATTTTGAATTTGTTGAAATGATGCATTTTGCAGAACCATTTTTGAGATGATAGGGGTACACACACACACATATCAGCACGTATACAGAAACGCAAACTCGCTCGAACACACTCACATAGCTTTAATTACATTCAAACACGCATTTTAACACTTTTTTGTATTTTTTTCAAATGTACCTTTACACATCTCTGCTTTGGTCTGGGGCTTTGGTCTTCTCCGAGTCTGTGTGGAGCACATGCAGTCGGCTCCAAGGGATGGTTGCATAGCAACCTGTAGAATTCCCGCTCACTCTGGAGCATATAATGTCTCCCCACATACTCAGCCATGGAAAGCACCAGCCCGGTGGGAGGCAAGAGATTCACTAGTCAGAGAGGAAGGGCATCGCCCCACTGCTCACCTTGCTTCTTGCAGGCCCCCACCTGACCACAAAGGTGCAGGGGGCTTGTGAATGACAGCAGCAATGATTGTTTTTACTTACTCCATGATTAAAACACACTTACACCAGGAAAAATATGTCTGACTCGGCCCCGTGTGCTCTAACGTTATGAACATCTGGCTTGATGACTTCCGAGTGAGCATGTGCAAAGGTGAGCTTGGGGGTGGGGGGGAGAGGAGGCAACAAGGATGAAAAGAGTACATCTGTCTGCACACATCTACATTCATACCCGCTTCCCTGTAGTGGCATATGTCTCATCTAAAAAGGTCCATACCAGAAGTTTCAAGTTTAAACACAGATTGAACATTTTAGGCAGAAAGATTTCAGCGAAACATTAAAGGCCTTCACAGAGCAGAACGTGCACCTGCTCCTGGGTCATTAAAATGCGTCAGAGCCGGAGAGGTGAAAACGTTATTCCATTTAGCACATTAAGTTATATGCACGCAGGTGTGTCTTCGGACTTGAATAAAGCGGGCCATTTTGCTTTGCCATTATCTCAGTCTTCTGTGTGATCCTGGAAAGTGTCTTTTTTTGCTGCAGTACTCTGAGTTTTTCATAACACTATTATTCACTGCCAAATGCAGCCTGACCAAATCGCCAGAGAACAAGTCAGTCCAGTCTAAAAATAATCAGCCCCTTCGATCTCGTTCTGACTGCACGCAGAAGCAGCGCCGCGACTTCCAAAAAGCCGCGAGACAATGCCAGCAAAGGTCCCCTCCAGTTGAGTTTATTTTGCTCTCCGCGCGGGTTTTAATTGTGTCCGAATATGAAGCTAATTTACACATTTTTTTTTTTTTAAAAGTAGTTTGCAATAATATGCATTCAAATCAATTAATTTGGTAAACACTTAGGACATGGAGACTTGAATATTCTTCCAGAGAGAATGTCGAAAGGAATGAACTCGCTTAGTTTGCAACACGAAGGATATTTTCTAAATAAAAAATTGTAAAAATGATTTCCAAAAAAAGCATATTGTTTAAGTTAAACTTGATGCAATCCATTCACAAATGCATACATCTAATTGAGTGAAGTGCAACATTCATAAATACAATTTTGTTTCTATTGTTCCGCATTTCTTTTAGATTATAAGGCAATTCACAGAGACATTTCATGGAGACAGTTTCCCAGCTGAAATGATGCGTTACTATGCCACGTTGCACAGACTAGTGTCAGACACGCAACAATTAATAATGTTTAAAAAGGCTCAGCGGACGTTGTTAAAACATTTGCTAGAACTTTTTACAGAACAAGGCCTTAAGAACCTTTCATGAGATGTTTCACAAACCGAACACATTTCTGTCCTGGCAGTAGAGGAAGAAATGAATTCTGGAAAGCCGCGTTTCATAATGCTGCTACCCTGATTTCAGAAAAAATTCACAGGCGGGTTAAAAATGATGCTTCTCTACAATGCACTTTCGTCTATGCCTGTTTCACCTGTTCAATAGGCTAAGGGGAATATTTGACTTTTCCTCATTTACAAGTGGACCCTTTTTGTGAACACAGGATGTGACTTCCATAGTTAGTTCCAGGCGAGGGGGTGTGGCGGCCTCCCAGCCAATGGGGAGGCTCAGAACGTGGGCATTACCAGATGGTGATCCCGCCACCTTGAGCCTCCTCAGGGCTGGCGGCCACCATCCGCCCTTAGTGGGGTATCGGGTAAGTGTTCTGGTCCCCACTTCCATTCTCCCCCTCCACAGATTTCCCTTTCCCCCACCCCCTTCCCTTCACTTAGCTCTTTTTTGGCTCCTCTTCAGAAGCAGACGCGCTGGAAATGCTTCTGTTTCCAGCCCGTCCGCTCCCTATCTGCAACACGCCATCATGGAAAGGAAGAAGGGACTACTACACATAGTCCCTTTGCCTTTCCATGGCGGTCATTTTTTTGTTTACATTTTCTTCTATGCTTTGAATGGCCGCCATGGAAAGGGAGAAGGGATTATGTGCAGTCCCTTTTCCCTTTCCATGGTGGCCATTTTGTTTGTTTACCTTTTTATTTATTTCGATTGGCGGCCATGGAAAGGGAGAATGGACTACATTCTCCCTTCTTTGGTGGCCATTTTTTATTTATTTTTTCTTCACTTTGAAAAGCGCAACCAGGAAAATTGCTTTTAGTACCCCGGTTCAGTCGGCCGGGATACTAATAGCAATAATCCTCTCGCCGGGGGGAGAGGGGTATTATTGAGTCAGGTAATGCCTTGGGTCCTTCGTTAACTGTGGGCCCCGGGCATTACCTGACTCAGTAATGCTCCCCTGGCTCAGGGATTATTCCTTAAGTAGAATCTTCCCAACATACGTCCCAGAGTGATGTATTGCACAAGTGGATGTATGAATGGGGTTAGAATGTGAGCATCATAGATGTTCACATTATCACCCCCTTGCGATTTGCATGACATTTTTTTCCCTGTGTGTTAACAGATGTGACAATGGGCCTCATTATGAGTCTGCCCGTCAGGAAATAGGGGTGCTGGTAGCAACATATTGTGAAAAGCGAAAAATAATATGAGGCCGGGAAACCCAAAGGAAACACACCAAACACTGGTTACAAAGGAACAAACAAAGTACTTTATTTTAAGGTCAAGCAATGACAAAGTCAATGACAGGTCAGATAGCTATCGGCCCTCAGTACAACACAACAAACTTCAACGGGGTTCGATGTATTCAGTGAGAGACTGTACATTGGGACATTCAGGCTTTTATACATTTCTCCAGCCTGTTTTCCAACCCCTTCGCGGGTTTACCATTCCATGAATGTATTACTGGTCTAGGGTCTCTGCCAGGTCAATCTTCTAATACATACATCAGTATACGCATAGATCAGTTCCGTTGATACAGGTAATCCATTTACATGCAGGTCAACAGAAGGACAAGGCCTCGGTTCACGACCCTAACAAGTGGCTTGCAGGCAAGTTATACATTAGCTGTACGGAGGTCATGTCGACCAGGTTCTGTTCGGAATGGCATCGTCCACCATTTTGATGTACAAGGTGACTTTTACTCAACAAGAGAACCTAAAATGGCGGTTTGATTCAAGATGGCGGCTTACATCAATTTCTAACGTCAAGACCTTGCCGTAGAGAGTTATTCGCGTACAGTTTTATGCGACTTGGCGTAGGCCAATATACATAGAATCGTTTACAATAGGAGGCATAATTTAATATCCAGTTTGACAAACCCTCCTTTTGGCCTATGCCAAGTGCTAAGACTACTTCTGATTTCCTTGCAAGTAACTCCATATGTCATCGTCCATACACCCTGAATCGCCATCAGAGATATCTATGGCCATCATGTCATTCACTAAGATCTCTTTTAGCACATACTCCTTGGAGGTTTTATCCGGGGCATATACTTTGTGTCCTATCGTACCTATCGCCTGAGCACAACATCCCCCTAGCATCGAACATATACTAGGCAGACATTGGATACAACAACAAAGGAATAGCAGAACTCCCAAAATGATCAACAAAACCGAAAGTACCTTCCAACCTCAAGATCGCAAGAAATCCCAAAACCAAGCACTAAGATTCCAGTTCCCCTCGGGAGTCTGGTACAAAAACACAGCAAGCGAACCCCACTAATTTACATACTCCACCACGTTCAGCCAGAATGACATCTAATGCCATCCGGTTCTGGAGTGCTACTAATCTTATCGCTTTCTGCTCCAATGTCATGTTATAAAGTATATCTGTGGTCCGGTTGATGGTTCTCTCCAGTACTCTCGCTAGTCTCCTGATGTCTTCGGAATTTGCTATCTGCCCCCAAAATGGCACAAAAGATTTCGCTATATCTCCCATCACTTGTGCGGTGGTATCACCATTCTCGTCCCGCTGTGGACGAGCCTTTGAAACTTCCAAAGTGCATGCTATGAATACCCCAGGTAACAGGATCCCTAAATAACAGGTTCCCTGCCAATCCCTGGGCAACCATGGAAATGCTAAATTACCGCAAACGAAATAGACAGGTTTGCCCACATACAAAGGTCTGTTTTCCCCAGTCAAATTTGCAACGTTGGCACAGCCTTTAAAATCTCCCATTGACCGGGTACCATTCCTCTGTATGCAGAAAGAAACTGAATCAGGGCTATGGTTAACAGAGTAAGAAGGAGGCACGGCATCCTTATTGCCTATCGGAGCCATTTTAAAGGAAACTAGATTGGAAAGGACGGGATAGTCTATCAGAAGGCCTAATTGAAGCAACGTTGAGTTTGCTCCTATTTGCGAAAAGCGAGCATCCAAGGGGAGTCAGAACACATTTCTCAAAATCATTCAAATTAGTTCCATCAAAGTTCCCCGAGATGCTATCATTCCATCGGCCAAAGAACAGTGCTCTAAGAGAGGCATAACAAGCAGTCGTCAAAGGTAAGGGATGAATATACCAACCTAGCCCCTTATCCCCATGTTGCAGTAAATGTGAACAGACCCAACAATTGGTTTTGTTAAAAAGGCATGTGTTGAATTCATAATCAGCATCATAGTATTATTGTGATACTTCTGTCTATGCTGAGAGTCCCTAGGTGACAGAGTATGCACATGTACAAAAGGAGTAAAAACAGTAGGTACAATATCAGTTGGCAAAAGAGGCTCTAGAGGATAAATCTCCTCGACGTACCAGAATCCTAAAGCAGTTACTATACAAACCCCAATTATTATCATCAAAACATAGCAATACGTTTTCGGGGCCCAGGCACATTGTTCATTGTCCAAGTTGGTCACCCCCTTATTTACAAGTCCAATACGGGCAGTAGCGGTGGCAGGCATCATAGTCTTCGGATGGAAACCCCAATGTTTGTTGCTGGCGACCCCCCGGTCGCGCGGCTTCTTAGTCCTTCCCCAACCCTAGGCGACAGAGCCCTCTTTCTCAAAATTTGGGCAAAAGCAAGCCCTTGATGATCCTTTCCTTCTTTTGAATGCACAGTCAAACCGTGCTGTAGGTCTATTTTCTCCGCCGAAGATTATATCTGGTGGTTCCCGGTACTGTTTGATCCGGAAATAAAGTAACGTCACTCCCCGAGGGAAGCAACGTATCAGTGGCAACGGAAGTTGCAGAATTCGAAGCAATGGTTTCTGGAAATGACTTTTCCAAAGAGTGTGGAGACAAAATGGACGGTTCCCCAGGCCCCACGGGCTCAGAGAGATTCTCCGACTCACTCACAGTGCTATTTGCTGCTTCAGGATCATCGATTGCAGCGTTAGCGAGGGGTTCTGTTTCTTCTGTAACGTGCGGCGTCGGGTGAGGAAGTTTCTTGACATGCGTCGCATGTATCCAGTTCTTCTTTCCAGCCACCCGTACTGCCGTTTGGGTGACCAACAAGACCTGGAATGGTCCCCGACAGCGAGGTGCGAGGCAAGAAGACCGCTCGTACACTCTCACCAGGACCCAGCTTCCAGGCCGGATGTTGTGTCCTGGGCCCTCATAACGTACAGGTAAAGCTGATCGTACCTGATGATAAATGAAATACAGATTTTTAGTCAACTGGTTACAGTAGTCTGAAAGCAATACATTCTCAACATTTGTCAGTGTTTTAGGTTTCGGAAGACCCCAAATATTGGTAGGCCTCCCCATTACCACCTCAAATGGAGAGAGCCCAGTCTTAGTTTGAGGGGTAGTGCGCATGGCTAATAACACGATCGGTAAGGCGTCTGGCCATTTTAGTTTGGTACTGGCACATGTCTTAGCGAGTTTGTTCTTTAGGATACCGTTATGTCTCTCTACCAACCAGGTACTTTGAGGATGTCTAGCCGAATGAAATCGCTTATGAATATGTAGTGCCGTACATATCTGTAAAATTACAGCAGCAACAAAATGTGGACCATTGTCCGACCAGATGACTCTTGGCAACCCAAACCGCGGGAAGTACTCCTTTATCATAATTTTTGCGGTGGTCATGGCTGTAGCATCTTTGACAGGGAAAGCCTCAACCCATTTACTGAAGGCACAAATGAGCACAAGGACATATTTTAAACTAGTCCACCGCTCCATCTCAATAAAATCAAAATGAATCACTTCAAACGGGACAGAAGGAGGCCCAAAGCTACCCCTTGGAGTTACCGTCCCCTTCCCCACATTGTGCTGTAGGCAAATCATGCAATTTTGGAAATAATGCTGAGCAATTTTTGAAATCTTACCATTTACCCAGACTTTCTCTAACATTTTCGTAATCTGTTGAGCACACACATGTGTGGGACCGTGTGCCATAGTAACCATCATGACTATGTAGGCATTAGGAAGTTACCATTTCCCTTCAATTGTGTCCACCCAACACCCGTCATCATCTAATTTCCCCAAGCCTTCAGCCCATTTCTTAGATTCTTCCATTGTGGCATCAGCTTGGATATCCCGCACAGACCCAATATCCTGGTCCATTACATAGACATTCCTAGTTTCTCTTAGAGCATATATTTCTGTGCGATGATCTGTGGCAGTTTGTCTGGCTATCTGATCAGCGAAAGCAATCCCTTTTCCTACATCGTCTGTGATCTTGCGATGCGCTGCACATTTCATGATCGCTAACTGACTAGGGAGTGCGAGCGCCGAGAGCAATTGTACTATCAGGGGGCCATGCTGAATCTTGGTCCCATGTGAAGTTAGAAACCCTCTTTCTGACCAAAGTCTCCCAAAGTTGTGAGCCACCCCAAAAGCATACTGACTGTCAGTATATATATTCACTGTTAGCCCTTCGGAAAGCTCACAAGCTCGGGTTAATGCTATAATCTCTGCAGCCTGCGCAGAGTTATGTGTAATTCGCTTGGTCTCTACAACCGTGCTCAATGTAGTGACTGCATAAGCAGCTGTGAATGTACCATCCGGAAGTTTGAAACAGGAGCCATCACAAAATAGCTCCCCTTGTGCATTATCCAAAGGAGTGTCCTTAAGATCAATTCTGCTCTTCGTTTCTTGTTCAGTAGCATAAAGGCAATCATGTGACTCATCATCACCGCAAACAGTATTTTGCGGGAAAGGTAGGAGTTCAGCCGGGTGAAGAACACAACACCTCCTAATTTGTATGTGGGGAGCAAACAAAATTAATTCATATCTCGTCAATCGTGCGGAAGTGAGGTGTTGCGTTTGGGTTTTGTTCAATAGAACATCTACAGAGTGAGGCACCATCAGGGTTAAATCATGGCCTAGGACCATTCCCTTACTCTGTTTTACAGACGCTGCAGCGACAGCTCGCAAACATCTTGGCAAAGCGCATGCGACAGGATCAAGGGCGGAAGATTAGTAACCGCACAGCCTATTCTTCCCTCCATGTTCCTGCGTTAATACAGCAAAAGCACGTCCATCACATTCATGCACAAACAACACAAAGGCCTTGTTGTAATTTGGTGTACCCAAAACCGGTGCAGAGCATAATGCAGTCTTGAGAAGCTGAAATGATTGTTGATGTTCCGATTTCCAAGGCAATGGCGAAGAAATGCCCTTCTTTGTCAAAGCCAACATCGGTTTTATCACTAGTGAAAAGTTCGGGATCCATAACCTACAGTAAGAAGCCATACCTATTAAGGCTCTGACTTCCTTCTGTGTATTTGGGACAGACATGCCAGAAATGTGTTTTATTCTTTCAGGTGTCAATCTTCTTCCCTCCTTTGACAGGAGGTATCCTAAATAAGCAACCTCCTGGCAACAATATTGAAACTTTTTAAGCGAAGCTTTGTGACCATGCTTAGCTAGATGGATGAGCAACAATACAGTGCCCTCTTTACAAGAGCTCTCAGAATCTGCTGCTAAAAGCAAGTCGTCAACGTACTGAAGCAGCGTACAAGTAGGGGGTAATTCAAGAGTATCAAGCTGTTCTTTCAAGGCCCTACTGTAAATGCTAGGACTCTCGGTGTAACCTTGAGGTGCAAAAGTAAATGTGAACGAGCGTCCCCCTAAGGTGAACGCAAACAAATATCTACTGACCTTGTGTATAGGAATACTGAAGAAAGCATTCTTCAGGTCCACAACACTAAAGTAAGTAGCCGTAGCTGGATTCATAGTTAATATCGTTGTCACATCAGGCACAATTGGAAATTGTGGAGCGACAACTCTATTAATGGCACGCAAATCAATTATAAAACGAAACGGAATAGCATTATCGCCTTTTTTGTACACAGGTAGGATCGGACTATTGCACAAACTTCCTGTAATCTCCTCAATCACCCCACGATGCACAAAATTGGAAACAATGCTCTTCAAAGCTCGCTCACCTTCAACCAAGATCTTATACTGCGGAATACAGCTTAATACCATGTTTCAAGGCTATTCTAACAGGCTCAATCTGTAGAACACCGACATCATTGTCGTCAGCCACCCACAAACACTCCAGGACATTACTGAATTCTGGTGGCAAAGGTCTAGTCAAAAATTGTGAAACAGAAAACTGCTGTGGTGGAATCGTCAAACGCACTCCATCAGATGAACAATGAATTTCCGCATTTAATTCCTTCAACAGATTCAACCCCAACAAATTCTCTCCACAATTCGAAGTCAAAAGAAATGGACAATGGTCCGTAAAGGGACCCAAAGAAACAGGTACCGGCGAAGAAACCGGACAAATGACTGGTGTGCCAGAAAACCCTACGGAGACATTGGTTTGCCCTGACAGTGGAATGTTTGGAACCCGAGACTGATCAATGGAGCACTTCTGTGCTCCAGTGTCTATCAAGAACTGATGTTTTCTATTTCCCACTACCATTTCAACGTAGGGACCTTTCTGACTAACGGGAATAGGTGTAGGTTCCAAACCCTGTTTCGGGCAATCCTAACGAAACAGAATATCATCAGAACGAAGCTCCTCAGAGAGGTAAGCAGCAGAAGGGTGATCGAATATGTTTCTAGTATCCACACACGAAGTCTGATTGTCCTGTGAAAAAGGTTGCTAAGGATCCTGCGAAAACGGACCTCTACCAGGGCCCCCCACCCTGCGGCGACCTCTGAGTCATCTACCCAAATGTGTTATTCGACCTCTGTCGAAGGACGGGTCATTGTGCACGCCAATTACCCTCCTTGCGACAATAGGCACACTGGTTAATGTTCACAGGACCCAAGGGCACATTCCCTTGTGGAACATACTGACCTCTAATCTGCGAACTACCCCCTCTGGGGCCTCTAACAATTTGTTGTAACAATACTTTAGTCTTTAAGTCTCCTTTTCTCTTTTCTACTCTATCTTTTTCGTTATTGACACGGTTCTCGTAGTACTGAGCCATGTGCAGTACTTCTGATTGGGATTTCACCTGCCAAGCACTCTCGGAAGACATAATCTGTGACTGGATGTCAGGCAGCAATCCACGCACAAATTTGTCCACAAATAACCTTTTCCCAGATTCTGTGCCTAAATCCTGTCCACTGAAGTCCGAGAATACTTGTTTGAACCGATTAAAAAACTCAGTGGCACCCTCAGATTTTCCTTGGACACAGGCCGTAAGCTTGTCCCAAATAATTCTTTTTTCGGGAATTGTAGTTTTTAATTTCGCAATGATTCTGTCAGGCAAAGTGAGTATCACCTGAGGCGGTCTCTCACCAGCTGGCCTTTCCCCGTCAAGCCTAGTTATATTAGACCACGTATCTCCCAACCCAGGTGCATCATCTATTGTTCTAACCTGCTTCCACAAATCTACGGGCAGGAGTACAGGGAATAACAAGTCAATATCGCCTAGGGTGAACACTGAGGACTGCAAGACGGACTCTATCTCTTTATAGAATCCTGTCAGATTTTTCCCAATGTCGGGAATAGATTGTCTAATAATGTTTACTTCCTGTCGTGAAAACGGGACGTGAACAAACTGTGATACATAATGTGCAGGAATGTCCACAGCAGCTATACCTGCTGCAGCATTAGCGGAAATCTCAACTTTTGGGACAAATCTCGGAGGTATCTCTCTCATAGGCAACTGAGATATAGGCAACTCTGAACGCTTACTAAGCAACAGAGCTAAGTCGAGCGCTAAAGCAGTCGAAGAAGTGTCAAGTGAAAAAGCTCTCTTATAAATACCCAGTAACTCTGTGGGACAACTAACCTTCTTCCTCACACATTCATCCTGCAGGTACTCTACGATTACCTGAATCACCTTCCTCTGCATTTCTAGCGTATATTGACTATATGTATCATATACCTCAACTAGAGTTATCGATAAATCCGGAATCCATCTAATCGCATCTCTTGTACAAATTTGTGCTTCCTCAGATGCCCATTTACGACACGGTAGAATTCGTTTCTGTACATACATACTCTCCTCTTCGTCATCCTCATTCTGTAACTTCTCCAAATCTCTTGTATACTCAAACAACCTCTCGACATGCTCATGTACTTTCTCCACAGTATCTCTTGATAGTGATAAAGTATTCAGATCCCTCAGCCCTTGTGGGAGATCCACATTATTTAATTTACCCCACATACGCATAAATGAATCCCTAAACCTTCAATAAAAAACATTTTTCTCAGGAAAATTATCCATATTAGACAGTGTGGCAAAAATATTAGCTCGATCATCTCTCTCCATTACAATGCTTAGCCCATGCAAACAAATCTCGCTTTTTATCTGTAGTGACAGTATTACGAGTAACAACCTTTGACCCCGCACCCCGATCAACTATAGTCGGTACAGAACCACTCGGGAGTGGAGGTGCAGGCAGATTCAATGGAGGTGTTATTACTGGTGCAATGGGAAGAGGTAGTAGAGCAGGCGGAGGAACAACAGCCGGAATAATAGGAGCAACAGGTTGAGCAGGGAGAGCAGGAATAACAGCAGGAAGAGGCAAAGCAACAGGAGAGGATCATACGGAGGTGGTGCAGAGGCACCAGGCCTTCGCTCATTTAACAATTTGTCGAGAAACTCGTCAGAAACATGAAGGTCTCTAGAAGGATAGATTTTCTGAATACCGAGTGAGAAAGCTCTATCCATATTCTTAACTGACTCAGACTGTTTGTCCTGATCATATAACAACGCCTTTTCAGCATTCGTTTTATGACGGCGCGCATATTTTTCCCTACTCTTAAGCTGCTGCAACGCTTCTTTTTTCCAATTCTGTAGAACATCAAATGCTGCGGGTCTGGCCTTTTTCTTTAATAAGACCGACTCTAAGTATTCAATACGAGGGATCTCAAAACTACCATTGATTGGCCACTGAAGTTCAGAGGCATGTCTGGTTTGTCTGTGCCAAATATCATTAAAGACTACACTTCCAATGCCATGTTTACAATACATAGTAAACGCCGGCGACCCCTCCTGTGGTGGCGGCCGGCTAAATTCCAAAGATTGTTGATCGTTGCAGAATAATGCCCTAAAGCAGCTAGACAATTTCCCAGGCATTTCTCAAAAACTTGGTGTTACCTGGTCAATAATTGTGTCTGCAGATACAATGCGCCAAATTCAAATTGTCAGGGTTAAATTAAGAGTCGGGTCACGACTCACCTGAATATCCAGGTATTTCTGACTTCCCGGTCGCAATGGCCCCGGAAAGCAGAGTTGTCACGGAAGCACCAGCACTGTTAGCAACGCTGCCGGTGCTTCTGTGTCCCCATTCCCGTGGGACTAAAATTTTCCGCCACCTGATATCCCGGGTCGCCGGGACTCGTAATGTCCAAATGGCACCGGGATCTCAGGTGACAGAAACAGTGATAAAGTCGGTGGCAACACACCGGTAGCACTGGCGGGTTACTGCCCAACTTGGAATGAGGCCCAATGTGTAATTTGAACCCTAAGGGCCTGATTAACAAAGCGTTTTCCTTTGGCATTGTGCCATTAATCTACAGCTTCTGTCAATCAGGCCCTAAGGGCCTAATTCATAGAAAATGCACTCAGTCCCCGAAAGTTAGTCTTTGAACATTTTTGCGCGTTCTGCGTATTCATGGATTCAAAAGTGCAAAAAAGTAACATTAACCTTTGGGCCAGACCTTGCAACACCCTCCAGCACCTCGGCAACACTGAGTACTGTCCGCCGTAACTCAAGGCAGCACCCCGGCGAAACTACGTGCTATCACCCGTAACATGCGGACGGAACCCCTTACATTACAGTTCGGTAGCTCTGAACTGTGTTAGAAAAAGTTAACCAAGTTTTCGTGGACTTAATTGAATGTTTTCCTTCCCGTGTCAGAATGAAAAGTGCTTTTTGGAAAAAGAAACACAAACTTTGCGTTTGTTGTGGATGTGTGTGTTTCAGTCCCTCATTCTGCATTAGCTAATCTTATGATGTTGGTGATGACAGGGCACGTTTGGCTACGCTGCCCACTAACATAATTGAAATAGGTAGAGCTCATTTTGAGCGCATGGTGGTGTTAGCGTTAGCGTTAGGGGCATGGGAACGTAATCAGTACGGCAAGGGCCTATTGAGTCTATCTGATTTATTGAGAAATTTAAAGTAGATGGAGCTTTAACTGTGAAAAGTGGTTCCTAAAGGGACCTTTTTTGCTGTTTTTAGATTTTCTTTTT
This sequence comes from Ambystoma mexicanum, assembly GCF_040938575.1. NCBI lineage: Eukaryota > Metazoa > Chordata > Amphibia > Caudata > Ambystomatidae > Ambystoma > Ambystoma mexicanum. The sequence continues at coordinate 771,518,771 of NC_090922.1, forward strand.
TGCAGGAGAGGTCAACAAGTAAGGTGGGGAGGAAAATGAGGCACCAACCACAAATATGGAGGGGCAGGTGGACAGAGGAAGATGCTTGTGTGTGTTACATCTAAGGTAGGGGATGTGTTTCTCATGCTCTTCGATTACAGCTTCAAAAGCTTCAAATTACATTTGTGATGCCATCTATCATGTCCCTGGTGTTAGTCTTAACAGTGCATGGTGGTGGCACGAGTTATGGTTGCTTAGCTTACCATAAATGCCAAATTTCTGGGGATTTTACTTGCAACCATAACGCCCCTTTAACAACGTTTTTTTCACTGAATATATATACATTCGTAACGACTGCTACTGTGTATGGAGAAGTGAGTGGGGCATTTAAGGAATATTACCAATCTCCCATTCTGCTAGAAATGATATTCAGGACAGATATACAAAGTCATGGATGACGATGAATTGGAAACCAGCTGGTGGCCAAGATGGCCAAGATGGCGTAGCTTGTAGGAGACAGAGAATGGCAGAGCCTCATCCATGCAATCGATATAGCTATCACACAGCAGGTCTGTTGACGAAGGTTTTGGGAAACTCCAATGGCCCTTGACAAAAGTCACAGAAGTGTGGATGTAGACGGGGTGCCTCTCTTGCCTGTGCCATTACATTTCTTCGATTCTGAATTTAATCAGGAAAAGGAGACTTCAAAAGAACTTGCAAAGGGCAAATTAGTATTTAAAAAATCTTGTCTATCAATAGATCTGTTAATGGCCTGAATAGATTCCACGTCAAATTTGGAGTCCAGATGTTGGTACATTAACTTAAGATTTACAAGAGACACGTGATGTGGCCATATGCTTACGATAATTGTCCAATTTACGTAAGGGCTGGATCGTTGGCTCAGTAACAAATTAGCTTGCCTTGTAATCTGAAGTCAGGAACCAAAACGGGTAAAGATAATATACGTGATTGGAGGGAGGAGTGTATGAAAATAATGATTATATTTGCTTGTGGAAATAAAACCAGTTCTACAGCAGATATTGCCATGACCTGAGGTATGTACTCACACTTATAGCGATATTGGGGCCTATTTCCTCCCTGCAATGTCAAATATACATTGCGCTCAATGACACTCTACAGCATTTGATATTAAAATTGTCATCCACACGTTATGAGACGCTCAGGAAGTGCCAACTAATTATGCGCTTGCATTTAAAGGATGCCCTGGCATCAGGCGCATGTGTGTTCAAAGGCTTGCATCCTGATGAGTAAGCTGTGTGCAGTGGAGCACAACTAAACCCAGGATTTTGTGTACATTAATTCAAGAAGGTAGGAAACCAATTAAACTGCGAGCTCACATAGTCAGTCATATGTATGGAGATAAGTGTTCGGAGCATGTCGGTTCATGATTTTAAGTCTATATGCGCATTTTATTGTACATACAGTGAAAACATGATATACTATGTAATAACAAAAGCGTATCAGGCATGTTGTAATATAGTGATGTTAATCAACATTTGTCAGAATAATCGATGAGTCAAACTAATGAAATGTGCAGAGTGTTTTTTAACGGAGAAATCATATTGTATGCAATATGAAATATTTAAACGCCTGCATTTTATTTAAAAAAGTTACTGTACAAACAATTATTTCTACAGAAGCAAAACACATGTTAATTGAAGTAAAATGCGTAGTTGATGGGTGTTGTACTTATTGTCATGAAGAAAAGGGATTCTGTCACTGGGGGCTACAGAATATAGTCCAAAACAAAACGGGACTTTATTTAAAAGAATGGTACAGCACACCAAGCTTAGTGAGCCATTAGTACAATTAAGTCGTTTGTCAAACTGTCCCCATAGATTGTTAAAACAATGTTATGGCTTGGAGGTTTGTGGTCAAAGCCCAAGGATCAGCATTTGTATCTTTGTGAATATGCATTTTTGTCAAGGGATCATCCTGCTTAATATGAGCTTGGCTAATGGAAGCAGAGAGAGATTACTTTTTTAAAATTGTGTTAAGGTTACAAATATAAACCTTTCACAACAATTAATCAATATTTTCATTGTTCACTTCATAGAACAAAACGTAGTTTAAAACATCAAAAAAACATCTTGTACCATAAAATTGTTTATATCATCAGTTGAGGTAGAAAAATAATAAAATCATATAAACAACTTCCATCCCTATAGAGCACCTGCATAGACCTAAACCTTCTGTCCAACACTACCTTAATAGTTAAATGATGTAGTTTAACCCAGCAGAAAATACATCACTGTCATTGAGAATTTTTACTCTTAGCTATAATTATGATCTTAATATACATTTCCAGGACCTCCTAGCATGCAATTCTCTGAAAAACACCTCAGCTACTGCATCTTAGAATCAGCTCCTAAATCATGGTTATCATGAGTGTCTAGTTTGGAGGCAGCTAGTTAATATATTGGATCACATTTAACTGATTCAGGAACCTTAGGGATGCTAGATTAATGGCAACTGATGACCCCCAATGGATCATATGCCATAATATTTCTCCATCAAGTATTCAAAGGTTCCTCAGAGCTTTCCAAAAAACTGCTGCCCCATAATCTCTAGCTCAACGCAGTCACATCACATGTGACATAATGTTTCCACTGTGCCGGATACTTTACAGAATCTGCACTGCGTGGAGGGATACTCGCGCTTAGAGCTCACATCTAGAGTTTCTATGGTTGAGTCAAATCCAACCTGCGGTGGAGAAATTCTTCGCGCCAGTGCATGTTGGGGAATTTATTTAAATATAGCAGAAGGGAACCCCATTTCATCTGTTCTAAAAGCAAGTCTTCGTATAGCCTATATGTTTCAATTCTTTCAATTGTGTCGAGATCCACTTAGAATCCCATAACTTTTATTTTTCCTTCTTTTTTTAAATTTAAAAACCTTTACAAAAATATCATATTCGTCAGCATTAAAAGTATGTGTTTTCACTCAATCGTAATTATAAAAATAATTGGTAGCTATTAATAAATACATTAAGATACATTGAGATACATTGAGATACATAGCTTTGAACATTAATACATACATAAAACATTCCTGGATTATGAATACAGAAGTTTTCAAACAATCACTTGCACAGGCAATTTTCAGTATTTAAAGCAGGTAATTAGCCTTTAAGCAATCTTGTTGCACAAACATAAAAACGTGTAACACTAAACGTACAACATAAAGGAATTCAGTTCAGGCATCATACAGGATCCATCGTATGTTGAGACCAAAGGACACTCATAGGTTCAGTAAGAACAGAATAATTACGTTTGCAAGCTCTCTTACGAGAATCCAAGACAAGGGATGCTTCTTTATTAAAACCCGTATTTGGACACTATTTGTTTGTGAATTCTGATATTTTATCATTGATTTCTATCAAGAGCCGTGTCAGGGCTAGGACCAGTTCAGAGCTATTCCCCCACATGCATCTTGCCCAGCATGATTCTCTGGCCGATTGGGACATGGGTACCATACGTTTCCCAAGAGTCTCAATACTTATCTGTTCAAAGTACGGGCATACCATAGTCAAATGTTTCAGGGTTTCTTGTTCATTTCATCCCTTACAGCAACTGCACCATCTCCTTTCAATCGCTGGACCCATGCCCCTCCAAGATCGAGTTCTTTCAAGAGTTAGGAACTGATTTAGTTTGAACCGCATATGTAAGGCTCTTCTCTTTTCACATGGACATTTTTTGAGGTATGGTGCTCTGTTTCTTTTTTTCTGACAAACTTTGCATATTCATTATATAGTGTGTACCTATGATTTTTATCAGTTAGTATGCACCAATCCACATCTAGGTGCTTCCTCTTCATATTTGCCAATTGCACAGCCATCTCAATAGTAGTGACATTCATTTTAGTCATTACTCTGTTAATTCTCTTAAGTAGATGTTGTACTCAAATAGGTATCCCGAATAATAGTAGGCAAATGGTGTCCTTCCGTGGCAGCACCTTAGGAATTGCTCACTGAAGTTACCTAGCGTCATGGTAGGGGACTGTTTGCAGGTGACATGTGAGTAATGAGGCCACTGTTAGAAACATAGGCACTGATTCGCAAAGAAACTACTCTGAGTACCTCAGACTTACCCATGATTACTCCTACCTGGAGCTATTTGATCCACATAAGAAGTTACCAAAAGTAACTATTACTTTCCCCTGATTCATAGCGACTTCTTTGTAAATCCCCCCAGTTTTCTCAAGTGACCAGTATTGTAAAGTAGGTTTCTTGAGACAGCAGGTGACAGCAGGTGATCTTTAGGTTTTTATTCAGTTCCATATTAAATCAGATGTCACCAAGATAAGATATTGATAGGAGCAAATAATTTAGGGAAGAGCCCACCGGCTCCCACCGGCCAGGCTACATCGCCAACAACTGCCTAGGTGCAGAACTCCAAGACTAACATAAATATTCTTCTCACCCACACAACATTCTGTACTGACATCATCACACTTAAGCAGGCTTCCACACATGGAGAGAACAATATACAATAACCAGGTTTTACAGTATGTAGTGTAGATATCATAGCCTTATTGACAGAGGGAGAGGTCATTATCGTGGGGTAATGACCCACCATCAAACGGTCATTATCCCAAGTGATAATGACCTCTTCCGAGGTTTATAAGGTTATTAGCACATATTGGTAGCAGTATTACATGTTTTGGAGTTTTGGTGATGAAGACAATGGGCCTCATTACGAGTTTGGAGGTAGCCATGCCCACAAAAGGGGACTTACCAGGCCATTCCGACCTCGGAGGGCACGGAAATTTCCTTTTGAGGGACCCGGACCCGGTACATCCCCATTCCCATTTGAGCCCCCATAGGGCTCAATGGGAATGGGGAGGATGCTAACAACGGGCCTGTTAATTATGGGCCCGTTGTTAGCATTCTGGTCTGCTAGCGGGTCCTGCTCTGCATGTCTTGTCTGGCCAGGCGTCCAGAGCGGGACCCGCTGCAGACCTCTTAATGTGGCGGCCCGGAATGAAGGGTGCCATTCCCTTACCGGCACTGTTCATTCCGCGCCCGCCTACGTTGTAATGAGGCCCAATATGTTACTTTGATAATGAGTAAAGTAAATAGATAAACTAACGCAGCACATTAAGGGCCTCATTTACAAAAAAGTTTACAATGAGCGTTTCCCATGTAAAATATTTTTGAAAATCAGGCCCTAAATGTGCTTCAATTCTGTGCATTTAAAAAACAAGTTTGTCTTCATGAGTTAAGCATTTTAATAGCAACTTGGTTAAACTAGGGTGATACTATCATGTATTAGATGGTGTGAAAAAATAAACAGTTTATAAGAAAGTGAAAAACATTTCCTAAGTTTTAGTTTCCTCTTTGCTGTGTTAAATAGGATGTTCCAGGAAAAAAGGTCCTCCGAAAGAGGAAGTGTCTTGTTGAAAGAAATCTTGCCTCGAAATTTCATTCTTGTTTCCCTGCCTGTTTTTGAAGGCAGAATGTTCAGAACCCTGCTAATACCAGTAGTTATTGACTACACTCTGAACATTCTGGTTGGCCAAGAGGAGGTCAGTATCTATCTCCATGTTCTAATGAAGATTACCCAGGCTTGCAGCTCAGGTGTTCTTTGTTCTATTAAAGACACAGAGGTGAGCTGAGCATTATTCAGCTTCTTTCTTCTCACTCTCCAGCAGTTTCAAAGGGTATCTCTTAACTGTACAACATTTTGTTTAAACGTTGCAAAAGAAACTACAAATCCCTATTAGTCTTTTTGGCCGTGTAGTTCTAACCAAATTCCTTTCCTCTGGACCCGATATTTCACATCCTGTTTAGGTCACTTCCTCTTATTTGATGCTCTAAACTGTGGTATCTGAACAACTGTCTCTTCAGGCAACTGAGACTCTAGCCAACAAACTTTGCTGTTCTGTGATGGCCAGCAAACTCCTCAGTGAGAACCGTCCAGCCCCTGAATGCTATTCCTCATCCTGCCAGTATGGATACTTCCCCAGTTTTCTGGTCTTCTCCAGTATGATGAGAAACATACAATTATGATGACAAACATACACTAGGGTGGGAATATGCACCTTGCACATCAACTACAACTGAGCACATATTTTTCTCTTATGTTCCATATAATGCATATTTTGGGTGGGATAATACTCACCTTAGTGTCTTTAATAGAATCAAGACTCCCTTAGCTGTAAGCATGGCTAATCTTCATTCTATGTCAAGACCAGAGACAAGTATCATGCTTGTTCAAATCTGTGCACCACTGATGCTGCTAATGACAATACTGGCTTGAAGTAAAACATCCTAAATGAGGAATCGTTTGACCAATCAGTCGCTTGCAAGATATCTTGGATGCTAGCCCCTGATACAAAAGCTTTCAAAGCCATAGGGCCCCTTACTGAATGCACTCCAAATATGGACTTATCAACTCCTGCTTGCATCGTAATCTTGCACATCATTCTAGCAATAGTCACTGCCAATATTGCCTTAAAAGGATTACAACATGTTATGAGTATTTGAGTCACTCCTGTCGGCGTTACTTCTTCTGTCCTGCATTTGTATACCTTAATACAGGAGGCCACCCATAGCTTCGGCTTCTCCGGCAAGTAAGGATATGATATAATCGTTGAGTTAGTCTTAGTTGTCTTTGCCACATAAAACCACTGCCTCCAGATAAAACAACTTCCTGTCTAATTCTAGAGCCTTGAGATCTGACTCTCTCATGAAGGAGACTAGATGAAGCAGCATCGCTAACTTGCCCGATAATTGCTGCATTGATAATTCTTTGTTCTGTGGCCAACTGCCAAAAAGTGTCAGCACCACATTCACATCCCATGGATATGAATATTGAGGATGCAGTGGAGAGTGGAATTGAACCCCTTTAATCAGCCGAACTACTGCTTAGTGCTCTCCTACTGGCTTGCCATCCACCATACGGTGTGCTGCTGAGATCGCTGAACTGTAAACACCCAGGGTCCTGAACAGTCATCCTCCTACTGATAGAGAAGACAAAAAATTGAGCACTTGAACTATAGGCGTTGAAATGGGATGAATATTTTAATGATGAAACCAGTCCTCCCACTTGCCCCATGCAGCGTTATAGCTCCTGATTGTAGAAGGTGCCCATGATTTTTCGATAAGTTGGGCAGCCTGTCCCAAAATTCCTGGCAGGCTCCACTTGCTCCCGACACCCAGCAGGTCAGCAGCCGAAGAGTCCTGACTATTCACAAAGGGAGATATTTCCCAATTGGATCTGACAGGAGCTCTGGATTCCATGGCAGAGTCCACAGGAAATCCAAGCCAAGTACCATCAGAACTGGAAACCAAGCTTGTGACTTCCAGGTGGGAGCAATGATCACCACTTCTGCTTCCTCCCTGAAAAACTTCGCTAGGACTCTGGTCAGCATTATGAATACCAGGAACGTGTCAAGTACTGCTCCCCTAGAACTGTGAAGAACAGCATCTGTACCTGGTGCATCTGGCTCTAACCTCCAATAGAAGAACAGGTAATCTGTGTGTTCAACCTGGAGGCAAACAGATCGATGTCTAGTGATCCATAAAGCCTTGTTAATCCCAGGAAACCCCCACTGTCTCCATACCGGGAGTTTCAGTCTGCCACTATATCTGTTTCCCTTGCAGATACTCTGCCGTGACTGAAACTTTCCTCTCTAGGCCATAGTGCCAGAAGTGCTTTGCTAACTCCACTGGCATTTTGGATCTTGTACCTCCTAGGTGATTGATATATCTTACTGCCAACACATTGTCTATATTCAGGAGAATACAGCATTTTACTCTTCCCTCACCAAATGCCTGAATTGCGAAAGTGCCAGCTAATAGTTTTAGACAATTGATGTGCAGGTCTAGTTCTTCTGGGGCCCATTTGCCTTCTGTCTCCAATGGCCAGCATCTGGATCCCCAGACTGGCCTGCAGGCATCTGATTCTAGAGTCAGCTCTGGCACGTCTCTGAAAATGGTGCAACCATTACACGCTTCCATGTTCCGGAGATACCATTCTAACTCAGTTTTCCTTTCCCGATCTAGGGGCATCATCTTGTGGTATTTCAGACCCTCTTGCAGATGTCTGATCTTCAATCTATGGAGGTCCCTGTAATGCAATGACCCCCAGAAATATGGCTTGAATCGAGGATGCCAGCAGTCCTACTATTCTCACCAAGGTCTGTTGGGAAATCACTGTCTTCTTGAGGTATACTCTGATTTCTTTTCTTGATAGCTCTCAATTTCTGTGCTGGAATTTCCAGAGTCATTTTCGTGGTATCTACCACAAACCCCAGAAAATCCATCTGCTTCTTGGGAGTCAATTTGGACTTCTCTTGATTGATAAGAAACCCGAGGGGCACTAGTAGGTCTCCCACCCAAAACACCTGTTCTTGCAGCACATTTCTGCTCGCTGGTAGAATAAGGATGTCGCTCAGGTATATTATCATCCTTATCCCTCTTTCTCTTATTGCTGCCGCTACTGGTTTCATGAGCTTGGTAAAGGTCCATGGTGCCAAGGAGAACCCAAAAGGCAACCCCCACCTAAAGCTTAAGAATGGGTGGTCTTCTGTCGCTACTAGTATAGTAAGGTATGTGTCTTTTAGATCTATTATCCCTAGCCAGTCCTCTTTCCTGAGGATATCTATGAGGTGAATGCCATCCATCTTGAAGTGTCTGTACATTATCCACCCATTGAGCTCCTTCAAGTTTATGACTGCCCTCACTTCGTCTTTTGTGTGGACTAAAAAACATGTTGTTGACAAACAACGAAGCTAGCCCTTTGCTTCGTTCTATAGATCCCTTTGCCTTCACCTGTCGAAACTCATTCTCCAGAATACACTCTTCTTCCTGAGATATTGTTAGTCTTAACTAATCTTTATCTGCCTGGGGGAATCTATTAACTCTAATCAGAACCCTGATGCTGTCTGCAGGACCCAAGCATCGCTTGACAGCATGTGGCATCTGTCAATGCATCTTTTCATCCTGCCCCCTACTGATTAGGCTCCTTGTTATCGGCTGTATTCACTTCCTCTGCAACCTCTGGTAGCTCTTCCTTGTGTTGGAAAGGACAAGTCTTGTTGGCGCACTCCCAGTATTGGGTCCCAACTTCTTGAGGCCTTTGTTGTGAGTAGTAATGACTGGTCAATCAGCCTCTATAACATTCTGTCTCTGCAAAAACTCTATTGGGGAACATTTTCTTTATTGATGACTTTACCTTTGCTTAGCAAAGGCTTCTCCAAATAGCAGACCCTATGCGGTCTCTCCCGCTTCATATGATGCTAGGTCCCCTAGCTTGTTGTCTCTTTTTAGTAATAAACTTTTCCTTCTTTCAGAAGATAGGGTGCAGTTAGCATTCCCTAATAGCATTACTGCCCTCTGTGCCCAGCTACCCAGGACATCTGCTTCCACCGGCTCTCCGGTGTCTCTAGCTCTCTCCGCCAGATCCATGATCTTGGCGATCAGTCCTGCTAAATCAAGCACTTTCTCCTGACAGTTCTTCCACACCCTGCCCATTCCGTTATACATGTATTGAAAAGCCTTGGTAACAAATGAAACTTTCTAGGGACTAGTTCCAGCATTTCTGCCACCTTGCCTGTGAGTTCTGAACGTGGAACTCCGACTTCATACTGAGTCTTGTTTCTTTTTATTGAGGTTTTAGCAATATTTGTGACATGTATGATGTCACTCTAGGGGATGGTTGGATCTGGGGTGCCTGATGGGTGCCTGATGCTGTCTGGGTTGAACACATCTGACATCTCCACTGCTACATCCTGTATGGTTTTCTCTTTCTTTTCTCTCTTTATCCTCTGAACTGATTTGACTGAGCACTTCTTGACCGAGTCCTTCTTGACAGACTTATCATTATCCAAAGACATATACGTTTCTCCTATATTGACATCCCCTGGGGAACGGGGTAGGAGGCTTGTCACAGCCGACTTTAGCAGGAAAGCATCTTGCAGATTTCCAAAGGTGTCAGGAACATCTAGGGTCTGTCTATTACCCTCAGTAGCATGACCTGGGGGAGTAGAAGAGCTTTTCCTCTTCTGGGTCTGTTTACTTCACTTCTTGTCCACCTCCTTTTGGGTGTGTATAGAAGAAATGCTTTGTATTGTTTCACTATCTTTAGTCCTCTTGCCGCACCCTGTCATGGTATCCAGTGTGTATAGTCTCTCTTGCAGGGGGTTCACTCCTTGCTCCACTGCCCCATCAATGAGTCCCCTAGCACTTGAAAACTGAGTGGCAGGTGTCTAGCCTCCTGTGTCTTCCTGGCTACCTTAACTCCAGCTGTCTTTTTCCATTTGAGCTGTAGTTAAGTGCTTATCGTGCTGAATGTGCCTAGTGCCTGCACAAGCAGGCTGGTGTGCATGTCCACTGGGCCTTCCCTGAGGCTTTATTTGTTTATATGTGGTTCTTAGAGACTGCAAAGCTTCTGAGAGTTTTACGCTCTGCTCCTCAATTGTGAGCTAATAATGCAAGCTTGCTTTTGAAGGCTGTGAGGTCTCTGCGTGCGCTCTCTCTACTCTATAGGAGCTAGTTCGCAAAGATCTTATCAGTACCACGTGAGCTACCAATATGGACTCGCTCCTGCACACTTGTGTGCGAACGTTCTCTTTGAGTTGAGAGTTTTCATATATCCCTCACAAACCAGGGTGTTGTGGTTTCATAATAATGAAGGTTGAGCGGGTGAGCAGGTTTCCTGGATGTAAGCTGAGTTGCTCACGGACTGTGCTTGCTCCTCGGTCTTGCTGCCAAATCAAGTCGTTACTTAATATTGGAACCGCTGAGTCACTCTCCTCCTGCGAAATCTACAAAATCCAATTTCACTTTAAGAGCATACACTAACATGCTAATTCTGTATAAAACATTGAAACAATATGCGCTGCGTGCGAAATGGTACTTATTTGGCTCAATAGCAGATAAAAAAGAGGAAGGGACTTCAACAGGATGTGACATATCGGGTCCAGAGGAAAGGAAGTTGGTTAGGAGAACTACATGACAGAAAGGACTTATAGGGATTTCAAGTTCCTTTTGCAGTGTTTATACGAAGATACTAAGCAAATAAGTAAAAACAAGTTTGATGAACTGCAAGACAGTTGATTTGCTTTGCCATTTTTGTTGAACACATATTGGTTAGTGCTAGTAAGTACACGTTACAAACATATATAGAAAATACACCCATTAGAATAATCCTTGCAGGTTTAGACTGAGTTTGAGGGGGGTGAAAGACAGCCAAAAGAGTCAAAGAAATATTTGGGAACATGGATAGGAGGGAATTTAAAATAACTATTGCAAGAAGCATATAGAAGATTACAGCTTTAAATAAGCAAATGCTTATCAACTGTAACAAAAATTGCTGATTTAATAATATATTACGTTTTCTAGACTTTGACTACATGGGACCTTACAGTCATTCTTACTCTAAAATAATCTTTAAGATGGAGACCTACTTTTCCAGTAATCTTCGAATAGGGTGAGATTGATGTCTCTCCAACACTGATGCATTCTCTTTCATTTATCGAAGTCCATCCGTTTATCTGCGGTCTGTGCAGAGTTTTTGAAAGTGCCAGGCTATTATGCAAATCTATGCAAAAAGGACTAGCATACTCATTGTTGGCACTTAAGGGGTTAAGCTATTGGCTCTGATGAGCTCCTGTCCACCTTAGTTTTGAACCACTCCATGACTTTGCGGCGGGGTGTGGGGTTGGAGGGGCTGGTGATTAGGATGAAATAATATTGATGGCATTTAACATGTTCAGAATCCACTGGCAAGCGTAAACGTTTGTTTGAGTGAGAACAAACCTAGGGCCAGATTTACAAAAATAATTTCAATGGGACTTTCCCATGTTAAAACATTTAGGTAAATCTCCTCAATCTCCTCATCCATGATGTACAAAACCACAGTGCTATTGGACGATTGTGTTCAAAGGGACTTTATGGCTCTGAAGTGTTTTGCTTCACTTGGGATTTCATGTTGTTCTGAGTATATAAAATAAATAAAGTTTTTTATTGCATGCTGCTTTGAGTGAGTCGCTGCATAATGTATCGGCCAGATGTTGAATATATATATACATTACATGGCACTCAGTAGCAGCCGTGTTGCTATGGTTAAGTTGCACACCTCACAGAAAGACCAGTTTTTGGGCGGCGTATAAACTTGGCGCCATTTGACGAATCCCCACCAAACTTTGCAAAAAAGGTATACAGCCACGTCAGAAAGATTGGTTTGGAAGAAGTTAGGTGCAGTTTCGTCAAGGGAGGCAAAGTTATAGGGTGGTCCCAAAACGTTTGAAATCCTCACATACATAATGGAAAAAATGTTTTGCCTATAGCTCAACCCGCTGGACGGATTTGCACCCAACTTGCGCGAGGTGAGATGGTTTGGTCCCAAAAGCATGTTTTTGAAAATTTGGTGTAAATCCATTCCAGTAGTTCTTTTAAAAATGCCCAAAAGGTAGGTCCCAAGAAATGTGTGATATCTGCGCCCAGTCCGCTGACTCATTTCCTGGTTCAGTTTCCGGGGATGCCTCTGGACCAATCAAGCCATGTGACGTCTGCAGACTTCGTACTCATTTGTTGATTGGTCAATTAAAAATGTGAGGTGCGTCAAAAATATATATATATATATATATATATATATATATATATATATATATATATATATATATATATATATGGACTGTATTCTGAATAACCTAAAGGATCACATTCCAAGCAGACAATTCAGGAATATATTCTGAATAACCTAGAGCAACCCATATTGCCTAATGAGGACTTTATCCTGATTTACCCATGGGATTAAATCCTGAGTAACCCAAACAGTTGAAGACAAACAATTGTAAATCAGTAAACTCTGAAATGCTATTGAATGACAAGCAATTATCTATTTGCAATACTTCATTCCTACTACAAATGTGATATTCAACACTTGGTTGAATCAAGTTGAATATATTAGAGACCCTTGTGATGTTAATGAATGGCAACAGGAAGACTCGAACCTTCATAATCAATAATAAATACTGGATATTATAACATGAGTTTAACCATCAGTGCAATGAGACTTTTTTATTTTTTTGAATATTTTAGTTGTATACTGACCTGCAAAACATTCTCCGAGCGCAGAAGTATCACTCCTCTCATTCATTATCATTTATATTTCCAATATTGGACAGACACAATTTTTGGCGTCACAATTTAGCGACGGACAGCATAGAAATGAGGATTTTCTTTCGCCTCAGTATCTGACATATATCTGCAAACCATTATCTCATTATCTGTTCAGCTAACAGGGACGAAAGACACAAACCATGGGAAAGGAAGAACACTAATAAAAAGCAACAATTGACAAAGCTAATCGCTACAGCTTTTGTATTAGGTCATTTTTTGTTGTGACGCATAGGTATTCATTTTTGTTTGGAGTTGCAGTCTGACAGACTACATGGCATAGAAAGTCTAACATTTCACTTCAATGGCAGACACTGCCAGTCGTGCCACATCTACATTTGTATTTGTATTTGTATTCTATTGAATATATATAGCGGTTTAACCCAACACGCTTTACAAGAGGAACAAGCAAGATACAACAAGCATTACATAACAATTGAATCAAACCAGAAAACAGTGCAAGAAACAATTTACATTATTGATGAGGATTAGTGAGAGTAAAGAGGGAACAGGGTGTGAGAGGTAATAGGAGGTATGAGTGGTGGAAAAAGCAGAAGTAAGAGAGGAAGCAAAAGGTGTAAGGGAGAAGAATGGAAGAGATAAGAATTAGAGAAGTGCAGGAAGTAGGGTACGAGGGAGTAGAGTGGAAGGAGAGGGTGAGGTGGTACAGAAGTAGGAAAGAAACATGGTATGTTGATGGCATCCAATGCTGGCAAATATATAATGTAGTCACCAGTGTTGCTGGCAAAGATGCTTTCAAATAAATGAAATGGCAATCATGTTCTAAAAATGACTGTGATTTACTGCAACCCCTTGGAAAATTGTTTAGTTTTTTTCAATCCAATTGTGTTTTGTCTGATCTTGATGGCCCAAAATGCATCCGGCAAAACAGAAAGGTGATGACTGGAAGGTTTTGAATTTATCATAACCACGGGCAAAGCTCTGGACAACCCTCCAGACCATCGTTTTTCGGCCTGCCACGCCATTACAGAAGGGGAAAAACCATATGCAAATCAGGCTTGGTCCTACCCCAATAGGGGCTGTCCAGCCCGAACTGCTAGGTCACATCCCTTCTGCACGAGACCACAAGCATCCCCAGACATGTTTCAGCCTTGTTGGGCGTCATCAGTGAGGAGTAGCTTGGGTCTCTAGGCCCGGCAGACTCGGGACCCACGTCTGGGCATACCCGTCCCACTCGGGGTGACTTTAGCAAAACAGAAAGGTGATGACTGGAAGGTTTTGAATTAATCATAACCACGGGCAAAGCTCTGGGCAACCCTCCAGACCATTGTTTTTCAGCCTGCCAAGCCATTGCAGAAGGGGAAAGTAGAGTACGAGGGAGTAGAGTGGAAGGAGGGGGTGGGGTGGTACAGAAGTAGGAAAGAAACATGGTAAACATGGTAAACATGGCATCCAATGCTGGTAAATATATACAGGGTAATTCATAGAATTTCGCAGAAAAGTGTCGCAAGCGGCTGGCGCAGAGTGTCCGCGTGCGATTGTCTGCGCCAGGCACGTGCGCTAAAACCGATTTCCGCGCACAGCGTATTCATGGATTTTAGGCTCCCAAACCAGCCGCGGCGCAGAGTATCGCAGCGACCCTGCAGCAGCGCCAGTAACGCCCCCAAGAACGCCCTCGCGCAAGGAAAAGCCATCAAAATCGCTAAATCATCGCAAAGGGCTGCGCTAACCCTGGACCAGTTTACAGGGCTGCCAAACAAGGAACGCAAAGCGGGTAACGTGCATATCAGGGGTACGCGTGAAGTTATACACGCGATTAGCCAGGCTGCCAGGGTACGTGTATTTCAGGGGTGCGAGGGAAGTTCAACACGCGATAGTCCAGGGAACGTGTATTACAGGGGTACGCGGGAAGTTCAACACGCGATTGTCCAGGGAACGTGTATTACAGGGGTACGCGGTAAGTTCAACACGCGATTGTCCAGGGAACGTCTATTACAGGGGTACGCGGGAAGTCTTACATGCGATTAGCCAGGGCACGTGTAATACAGGGGTACGCGTGAAGTTATACACGCGATTAGCCAGGGTACGTGTATTACAGGGGTACGTGGGAATTATCACACGCGAATTGGCTGGGTACGTGTATTACAGGGGTACGCGGTAAGTTCAACACGCGATTGTCCAGGGAACGTCTATTACAGGGGTACGCGGGAAGTCTTACATGCGATTAGCCAGGGCACGTGTAATACAGGGGTACACGTGAAGTTATACACGCGATTAGCCAGGGTACGTGTATTACAGGGGTACGTGGGAATTATCACACGCGATTTGGCTGGGTACGTGTATTACAGGGGTACACGGGAAGTTCTACACGCGATTCGGCTGGGTACGTGTATTACAGGGGTGCGCGGGAATTCTCACATGCGATTTGGCCAGGTACGTGTATAACAGGGGTGTGCGGGAATTATCACACGCAATTAGGCTGGGTGGGTCCTCACAGGTGTTCCCTGTACACCCTCCACGGCCCCAGCAGGCAGCCCACAAAACAGGGGACTACCCTGCACACCTGCTCATGTCCCCCTGCACCCCCACCCCCCAGCACTGCAGGGTCACCCTCCACCAGGCCCCCACTCATGTCTCCCACCACCCCCACCCCCCAGCAGTGCAGGGGCACCCTCCACCAGGCCCCCACTCATGTCTCCCACCACCCCCACCCCCCTGCCACCATGGGCAGCCCCCACCAGGCCCCCACTCATGTCTCCCACCACCCCCACCCCCCAGCAGTGCAGGGGCACCCTCCACCAGGCCCCCACTCATGTCTCCCACCACCCCCACCCCCCAGCAGTGCAGGGTCACCCTCCACCAGGCCCCCACTCATGTCTCCCACCACCCCCACCCCCCAGCAGTGCAGGGTCACCCTCCACCAGGCCCCCACTCATGTCCCCCTGCACCCCCACCCCCCAGCAGTGCAGGGTCACCCTCCACCAGGCCCCCACTCATGTCTCCCACCACCCCCACCCCCCAGCAGTGCAGGGTCACCCTCCACCAGGCCCCCACTCATGTCTCCCACCACCCCCACCCCCCTGCCACCATGGGCAGCCCCCACCAGGCCCCCACTCATGTCTCCCACCACCCCCACTCCCCAGCAGTGCAGGGTCAACCACCACCAGGCCCCCACTCATGTCCCCCTGCACCCCCACCCCCCAGCAGTGCAGGGGCACCCTCCACCAGGCCCCCACTCATGTCTCCCACCACCCCCACCCCCCTGCCACCATGGGCAGCCCCCACCAGGCCCCCACTCATGTCTCCCACCACCCCCACCCCCCAGCAGTGCAGGGTCAACCACCACCAGGCCCCCACTCATGTCCCCCTGCACCCCCATCCCCCAGCAGTGCAGGGGCACCCTCCACCAGGCCCCCACTCATGTCTCCCACCACCCCCACCCCCCAGCAGTGCAGGGTCACCCTCCACAAGGCCCCCACTCATGTCTCCCACCACCCCCACCCCCCTGCCACCATGGGCAGCCCCCACCAGGCCCCCACTCATGTCTCCCACCACCCCCACCCCCCAGCAGTGCAGGGTCAACCACCACCAGGCCCCCACTCATGTCCCCCTGCACCCCCACCCCCCAGCAGTGCAGGGGCACCCTCCACCAGGCCCCCACTCATGTCTCCCACCACCCCCACCCCCCAGCAGTGCAGGGTCACCCTCCACCAGGCCCCCACTCATGCTCCCACCACCCCCACCCCCCTGCCACCATGGGCAGCCCCCACCAGGCCCCCACTCATGTCTCCCACCACCCCCACCCCCCAGCAGTGCAGGGGCACCCTCCACCAGGCCCCCGCTCATGTCTCCCACCACCCCCACCCCCCAGCAGTGCAGGGTCACCCTCCACCAGGCCCCCACTCATGTCTCCCACCACCCCCACCCCCCAGCAGTGCAGGGTCACCCTCCACCAGGCCCCCACTCATGTCCCCCTGCACCCCCACCCCCCAGCAGTGCAGGGTCACCCTCCACCAGGCCCCCACTCATGTCTCCCACCACCCCCACCCCCCAGCAGTGCAGGGTCACCCTCCACCAGGCCCCCACTCATGTCTCCCACCACCCCCACCCCCCTGCCACCATGGGCAGCCCCCACTCATGTTTCCCACCACCCCCACCCCCCAGCAGTGCAGGGTCACCCTCCACCAGGCCCCCACTCATGTCTCCCACCACCCCCACCCCCCTGCCACCATGTGCAGCCCCCACCAGGTCCTCACAATCCCCAATCATGTGCGTAATGGTCAGCCTCCACAGCCAAAAAGCCCTAACAAGTAACCCATTCACCCACATGGAAATGAAAACACATGTTACACCCCCAATGTTCATGAAGCAAATGAACCCATGTGCGTCACACACAGATTTCCAAATTGAATGGGAAAACACACAACATGACATGCATGAAACCAATGAGATGAAACCACACAGTGAACAATGGAAAAAAAAATGTATTGGACAAAAATACAAATGGTAAAGAAAGAAAAATAACTACAATGTAAATGTGAAAAAATAAGCTGCATGTCCGCATAAAAACACAAAAGCAGAAAATCAAATCCATAAAATTTTGTCCAAAGTAAAATGTAAAAACTCTCCATGCAACAAAGAACTATGTACAAAAATAACAAGGGTCCATCATCACAACTGAACTAAGGAAACCTCCTAAAAAACCTACCTAAATATCAACTATATACAAAAAGTGGAGCAGTGTCCGTCGACTCCAAATCATAAGAAAAAACAAAGGAAACCTAAAACTAAAGAACTATATACAAAGGCGGCGGGCAAGTCCAGCGGCTCACTCCGTGGTGTTCCGGGCCAGGGCATCATCGAACTCCTGTTCGATGTCCCGGAGGCGGTCCAGTTCCATGGCCCCGAGGGTCCGCAGGGATGACGCCGTGTCCTCTTCCAACCCCCTGCGGATTGCCTCGAGGCACTCGGCCCGCCTCAGGGCCCTCCGCATGGAGTTCTCCGCCCTGACCATTGTGAGCCGCGCCTCTTCCGCCCGCCGCCGCTCCGCACCTATGGCGTGGCCCAACCGCTGCCACACGGAAGACACTCTCTGTCCTGGGTCCTCCTGCCCTCCGGCCGATGCCTGCCCCTCCGATGTCGAAGGCCCCGAGCCTTCATGGCTCCCACCATGTTGCTGCTGCTGCTGCTCTGCCTCTGCCCGTGCACTGCCTCCTGCTGCCTGCACATCCTCCGCCGGCTGGGGTGCAGTTGTTGATGTGGCCACCCCTGCTGGACGTCCGACTCCCGACTGTGGCAGGGATGCCTCCTCCACCAGCCTGGCCGCACTGTCAGAGGCAGCTCCACAGGGCACCCAGGTGACTGATGGGTGGGAAGATGGCACAGAGGACGACTGGCGCGTAGGGGGTCCAGTTGAGGAGGGGGTCGGAACAAGCCCCATCAGACGGAGGAATCCGGTCTGGGTGACCTGTCCCAGCAGGCTGACGTGGTCAACGAGCCATTCGAGATGACGTGCAGTCTCTCCATGAAAAGACTGCAGGTCACCTCGCATGGCCCGTTGACGCAACGCCACACCAGCCAGGACAGGCTCAACCCGGACCTGGATAGCCACGTCCGCAGGCAGAGGAAGGCCAGTTGACGTCATCTCATCCCCTGCCTGGAAATGGGTCTGGACGTAGGCATCCCTGCTGGTGCAAGATGATGCAGGGACAGGATCGGGGACAGGATTGCACACAGGCACCTCCGCGGCTGCCTGTGCTGCCTCCTGTCCCTGGTCCTGGACTGCACCACTAGCACCAGTGGGATCCCCACCTCCAGACCCCGTCTCTGGTGCTTGCACGGCCTCCTCCTCCACCAGACCCCCCACCAACCTGGATGACTCCGTGCCATCTTCCCCTGTTGGGCCCTGTGGGGTCCCAGCTGCCCCTTCTGCTGCCGAGGAGTCCAACTCCAACCTCTGCCTCTTGGACCTCCCCCCGGCAGCTGCGGCCTGGGACGCGGCACCGGACTCCTCACTCCCCGACGAGATGACAACACGGGAGGGGAGCCGGGCCTTGCGTCTCCGGCTGGCGGTCGGATCCCCGCCGCTGTGCTCCACAGCACCTTCTCCGCCCTCTTCATCAGTTGACGCTGCAGACAGGGAGAAACAAAACACAGGCATCAGGGCACTGTACAATGGACACATACACACATGACAGTTGCACATGAGTGGCATTGGCAAACCTCAGACATGTCATCACAATCCCCAACACACATGTCATTGCAACTCGCACACATGAGCCATACCACAGCCATATCGCAACTGCCACCACCATCCATAAACATACAACAGCATGAGCAGCCAAAGGTGACCCAGACATCACATGCAACACAGGAAGTGCACCACACATGTACACACACCAACACACTTGCATGCATGTGTACACCTCTGCCAAGTGTCGCACTGTTCAGACGGGCATCCATGTCACATCTGCCAATCAGGCTTACACATACCGCAGTCACATGCATCCATGTTGCATCACTGTTGCACCCTTGTCAAATACACACACATGCACATGTACACAGTGCTCATACATGCAGCCCAATACAAAATACATGCGTGACATCACGGACATGTCTACTTACATACACATACATACAAACATGTGTGCACGCACAACTGCATTTGCCATGCAAGCCTACACACACAAGCACCATCCATGTCTCACACATTACAGCCCTCGCATGTGTCAGCCCCACGGCCATGTACACCCCCACCCATACTCGACCCCATACAAACAGATGTGCAACCGGCACAATACCGAATAATCACCACACGCACTGCTCACAATCAGGATGCATGTACACTCACCGCTCGACTCCAGACGGGTCTGCTTCTCCAGGACCTGGACGTGGAGCGCTGGGGATATGCGTTCCAGGACCCCCATCTGTTCTTCCGACAAGTGGCCCCGGCGCCCCTTGGCATCCGGTGCCTTGAAGAGGCGCCGGGCCTTGTTCAGGGTCCTGGACCTGAAGTCCTCCCAGCGCTTCCTGACATGTTGTAAGTCCCGGACTGCCACCCCCTCCGCGTTGATGGCAGTCACGATGTCAGTCCAGATCCGAGTCCGTCCTTCCTTGTCGGCGCGGGAACTTCCGAAGAGGGCATCATACTGCCCCAGGACTTGCTTCACCAGGACACCAACTTCGGTGGCACTGAAGCTGGTGCCCCTCTGCCTCTCTGGCCGGGGGTTGTCAGTGGTCACAGATGGTGTTTGCCCCGACATGACAACCCTAGAGGCAGGAGTGGGTGGGCAACTGGGTCCTGGGGCTGGGCTGTGGAGCGATGGAATTCCAGTCGGGAGTCTTCGGTACCAGCAGGGGTGGTCACAGCAACAGCACCCCTGGCTGATGTGCAGGCAGCAAATGGCAGTGCACGTGGGCAGCATGCAGTCAGGCAGCAGCAGATGGTAGGTGGGAGCGTGCTCGGGGCTCTGGGGGGCAGTAGTTCGGCCTTCTGGGCAGGAGCGTGGTCTTCCGTGTGCTTACGCGTGGCCAGCTTGGTACGGAGTGATTTGGCACGTGAAAATCTTGCACGTCAGCGTGAAAATCGAGGAAAGGCCCTTAGCGCGTAAGCGCGTCAGCACGCATACGCGATTCTATTGGACCAAAGGCCCTCAGCGCTTAAGCGCGTCTGTGACGTGACCCGCACGGGTGTTTCCCACACAGCACGTGATGACAGAGCACACGTGGAAAGACTGCACGTCAGAGTCTCATCGCGTGTGATTGGTGGAAATGGCCCTACACGCAGAAGTGACAAAGCGTGTAATTTGTGGAAATGGCCCTAGCGCGTACACGCCGCGTAAGTGACGCTGGACGTGTGTGCCTGTATAAAAGGTACGCGTAGAACACCACTTCCTTGTACGTGCTTTTCGTGGAGAGCGAGTGGGTGAATTCTGTACTTCTTGTCGTTTCACACGCGATTTACTTCACGGCGTTTCAAGTTCGTATTCCCTGTTACCTCTGACAGCTTTTTCTCTTCTTTCGCTTTTACTGGTTTACCTGGGCCTGTTCCCTCAAACAGTGTTCCCTTCTACTGTTGTCCTGTCTCCTCAGACAGCGTACAAATCTTCTTTTGGCGGGGGTGTTGCCAACCAAACGTGCTCCTTTTACACGCTCGTTTACCAGGCAGACGGTGAGTCACGCACGTATCTAACATCTGTGCTTGCCCCGTGTGTAGCCTACCCCTTCAGAGGTCATTCTAGGCTGCGTGTGACACGCATACGTTCATTCTTGTGTTTCTGGGTGCCACAGCGTAGTGCAGGTTTTTCTTTCTGCACACGTGGTCTAGGAGGGGTTGCGTGCACGTCATCTCCCTTTTTTGGGCCTCCTGTGCGTTGCGTGACCCGTCATCTTTCCCCAGGGGTTACATTCAGCCTTGCTAGAGCACTAGGGTACAATTACCATCTGGTACCCAACCCCTTTGACCCCCAATTGCCCAGGACAATAGTCTACATCCACTCCCATACGCACATTAACATCAGTGCCATGGCTGGGAGGCGAGGATTCCGTAAGGGTGGCAAAGGTGGAAGAGCCACAAGTGGTGGCCGTGGTGGATCCGGTAGGGGACGTGGTCGTAACTTGCAGGGTGAGCCTGTCCCCCCATGTGTGGAGGACCAGTCACGGGCACCCATAATCCCCCCCTCCCCCCTCCCATTGAGGCTGATGTGGCTGACACCATCCATGCTCAGCCCTTGTTGGACCAGCCCATTGTGGCACCAGACCTGGCTGACTCCATGGCTGACTTCCAGGTCAGCAGGGCTACGACACGTGCGCTGGTGCACGTTGATGCCATCATGCCACGTGGATCTGGGGCAGCAAGGTCATCTGCTGCACCAAGGAGGCAGGGCGGAGAGGCTGCAGGGGCAGCTGCGGCTCCATCCACCCCAGCCCTCACACACCCAGCCAGGACAGTGTCGGTCCTAGTCCATGCTGCTGACATTCCCCCTGACACCATCACACTAGAGCCAATGCCTGCACCAACTCCCATGCTGAGTATGCAATCCCACACTCCTGATACAGAGTCCACCAGGGCTCCTGCCCCTAGTGTCCAGAGCGGCGCAGGACACTCAGGATCACCACCACCTTCCAAGCGGAAGAGGAAGAGTGCTCGTCCGGCACAGGCTGATGCCCCAGACACGGCTACACAGTCCGGCCCGTCCAGGAAGCCCAGCTTCACAGATGACGAACTGAATGCACTTGTCGAGTATGTGTCCGGACATGACAACGAGATGGTCATTGTTGCAGGATCCAAGACCACACCTGCACAACGCCAGGCACACTGGCAGACCGTTGCGGACATCGTAAGTGCCCTTGGAATCGTGAGGCGCACAGCCAATGATTGCTATAAGCGCTGGAATGACCTAAAGCGCAGGGCAAAGAGTAAGCTGGCCTCAAGTCATGCCGCAACTCTAGTGACTGGAGGTGGGTCTCCAGTAGTAGACATGGAACTCACTCCACATGAGTCAGTCGCTGGGACCTACGTCACGGAGGAACAGATCCAAGGCGTGGGAGATCTGGCTGATTACGAGGCATTGTCCGGGAGTGCACATGCATGTGTGTGTCATACATGTGCATGGTGTGTGTGTGAGGGCTTCTGTTTGTGTGCCAGGTGAGAGTGTGTGCGCCTGAGTCGTATGGGTCAGCCATGTGCTTCATGCAATACTTCCTGCGCAGCTGCATTTGGCCATAGCAGTATCCCTTCTGCCAACAGTAGACATCTAGCCCAACTGCACGCCAGTTGCCCTTGAAGTGTCACCTTGCCACAACATTGTTGCTTATTTTTCACTGTTCATTCAGTCAGTTTGTTTGCATTCCACCACTTTCACTAGGCATGTCGCTGTCCACTAGTCACATGTCTGACATGGGTATGGTAAAGTGGAGTGACTTTGTTACCTGGATATCATTTGTACACACATGTCCCTGTGCAATTGGACCATTTCAGACTGGCAGCTCCAGGTGTAAAATCTGACCTGTTAGGATTAGAAAAGCAATTACATGCGGGAACTGGACTGAATGAATAGGTGCTGCCCTCCTCTCCATCTTCACTCAATAGCAATGGTACATGCCATCTGTGTGATGGCATGTGTGTTTCACCTGGCAATCACAGGCCAATGTGTGATGCCACTGCCAGGCAGCATGCAGAAAATGTGTTCATCTTCCATCTTGGTGTCATCAGTGTGTGCCATTTGCCTGCACTTCATACGCAGTGAGGGTGCATGCATGGGAGGGTTTTAGTCATGTGGGACATGTGTCAATCAAGTACTGGTTCTCTTGCTTCTCAGCCCTCATTGTGTGCCATGGTGCTAATGCCTGTTTCCATTTCTTTGTTTTCATGTCTTTGCAGGGGAAGACGCACCTGATACTGCTGGGGTTGTGGAGATGGTGCAGACCCAGGAGGGGTCCGAGGGCGGACCAACCACCAGTGAGGGACGTGGTGTGGTGGTGGGGGAGAACCCACAAGTGCTGTAGGTCGTGCTCTCAAGGGGTGTCTCTGGCTGCACCTCCCCCGAGCTGTACTCAGGTGTTGATTCGGATGAGACCTACGTGCCGTCACAGGTGAGTGTTCCAGGGAGGGATTCTGTTCTGTCTCACCCACCTGCACCAGGGTCAGAACCCTCCATGGGGATGTCAGTGTTGGCAGCTACGCCTTTGGTGGTTACGGATGCAGGGTCACACTCCGCGACATCTGATCCTGTTCCTGGGCCAGCAGATCAGAGGGGGAATGCAGTCCTGCAGCCTCAGGCAGTGCCGGCACAGCAAGGCGCAGTTCGCCTTGCCCCAGACAGGTGTGGTGCCCGCCAACGTGGTGGCCGTACGCCACCCGGCAATAC
This sequence comes from Ambystoma mexicanum, assembly GCF_040938575.1. Classification (NCBI taxonomy): domain Eukaryota; kingdom Metazoa; phylum Chordata; class Amphibia; order Caudata; family Ambystomatidae; genus Ambystoma; species Ambystoma mexicanum. The sequence goes on from NC_090922.1 coordinate 771,542,726, forward strand.
CACATGGGAGCAATCCATTTACGGTATGGCAACCCAACAGGCTGCATCATCCGAGATGATGGCTCAGGCCATGGATAGGGTGGCCACTTCTATTGTCCCCCCAGAAAGGCTGATGGAGCGACTAGAGCAGGCAACCGACTCCATCTGCCAGTCACACAGGGAGGACATGTTGGGGTCCAACAGGGACAGGCGGGCGGCACTGGCGACTCTGCAGGAGGCCATCTCCATTGAGTCCCAGGGCCACAGGGAAGCCCTGAGGCAGGAGCTCCTTCACCTCAGGACGACTCTTGTTGAGCTTGAGGCTTCAACACACCAAAGGACAGAACAGCAGCTGGAGCGTCTCACCCGTACGCTCTCAGCTGAGATGCAGGCAACGAGGGCGGAGGTCCGGGCATCCCGTGAGTTGTTGCATGGGGACCTCCGCACACTCATCCTCCAGAACCAGACCTACCACACCCGCATGCTTGCAGCCATGGAGGAGCAGACTAGGGCCTTGCGTGGGCTGCCTCCCATAGTGCAACCACCTCCGGATGCAGCTGCACAGGGTGATAATAGCGACAGCAGTGATACTCCCACAATAGGGTAGCCGTGTGGGCCATGAGCCCATGGAGGTGTTTTATCTTCCCAGGATCCACGCAGGTGGGTTCTGGTGTGCATCCTGTCCTCGGACCTCCTGGGTGGCCTCCCCAACCCCCCCGGGCCCATCAATGGCCATTTTTGATTGTTTCTTATTTTTATTTTTATTTTGATTTCTTTTATTCCCAATTTTTTTGGGACGATCTGTTGGCTTCCGTGGTTCCTGTGGGCATACGCTGCATTGTGGCTGGGCACATGCAGGCTTGTAATGTATTTGGTTCAGATGCTTGGGTTTGAGTCACACACACCCCTCCTGCTTCCCGTTTCCATGGGCTTGCAAAGGGTGTGCCCAAGTGACAGTGAATTACACAGTGACGTTGGACTCCCATGAGCTGTGTGGGCAGTCTGTAGTCAATACTGTGTATACATTCCTAGTGCATATTGCTGTTGTGTTGTACACTGCATGTTGCATTGATGTGTAACTCTTCTTCTGTGTCTACCTCCCAATTTGCAGGTCCCTTCCTCATGTCCACACAAGGACCTCTAGTCTGGAGATGGGGTCCATGTTGGCAGCAGTGCACCTACAACTCTACATGGCGACAACACTGCACAGTTGGTAGTGGTGGGAGTGCAGGCATTTCCAGGTGGTGAGACTACTAATATGTAACATTTGTGATGTCATGTTAATGGTAGTACGTGCTCAAGTATGTTGTTGGTCCGGCATTGCTGTGAGCATTTCAGGTGTTGCAGGTTTCTAATAGTGCCACTGTACATAGTGAGACTGATGTCATGTTGTGGGGATTACTTTGTTTACCTGCAATTAGCATGACATGGCACGGTGTGTCGTGTGGCGGTGCTGGGGTTGGGTTGGCTGACATGGCACTGTCCTCTTGTTGCATTTTGCAAGTGGGTATTCATTTTAGCTGCTTCAATGTGTAACTTCACAAAACTGCATTGGTGGTGTCTGTGTGGGTAGGGATGCACACATTGTGACACTTCCAGGTGAAAAATCTCAGGCTGACATGGTATTCCCGGTTCATTCTCCAGACATTCAGGATCAGTGTCAGGTTGAGTCATCATTGATTGTCAGATGGAATGTGCCAGGGCAGTGTGCACTCCACAGGGGTGTGATTTCTATGTGAAGTAATTAGCCACTAGCTGTGTACGGGCTGCCTCCCCCCGTGCCCTTTCCCCTCCCATGCGCAGCGGCTGTGCATGTGGTTGGGGATGTGGGGCCACCACCATGTCCACGGCCAGGCCCCGGCGTGTTGCAACGTTGTGCAGGACACATGCTGCCACTATGATCCTGCACACTACTGGGGGAGCGTATAACAGCTGCCCGCCAGAACGGTCAAGGGAGCAAAAGCGTGACTTTAGCACTCCGAATGTGCGCTCCACTATGCCCCTGGTTGTAATGTGGGCTGTGTTATATCTTACCTGGGGTGGCGTGGTGGGGTTCCAAATTGGCGTCATCATGTGTGGGCTGAGAGGGTAGGCACTGTCCCCTGTGGAGGTGGTGATTGGTATCATTGGTGGGGTTGTGACCTTGCTCAGTATCCAACATGCATGCATGTGCAGTGGCATACATACTCACCAAGCAGCCATGTATCGCCATGCCGCCCAGCTTCTAGGTCCCGGCTTAGGGTGGACATTCGGTAAATGAAGCTGTCGTGGGTGGAGCCGGGATAGTTGGCATATACTGAGGTGATGATTCCCTTGGCATTACATGCTACCTGCACGTTGATGGAATGCCAGTGCTTGCGGTTCCTATAGATGTGCTCAGATGCCCTGGGGGGACGTAGAGCCACATGGGTGCAGTCGATGGCACCTAGCACTTTGGGGAATCGTGCCACAGCGTAAAAATCCAGGGCGGCAGCATGCCTTTCTGCAGGTGTTCTGGGCAGGTATATGTGCCTGCGGACTGATGGGCGTGCAGTGATGATGTTCAAGACCTGGTGTAGGCAGCGTGACTGGGTGGCCTGGGACACCCCACCCACTATGGCACTTGTCCGCTGAAATGATCCAGTGGCTAAGAAGTGCAGTACATTGAGGACCTTCTCCAGGGGGCTGAGTGCTTGGGAGCACAGGGTGGGTGATGTGAGGTCATCCTCCCATTCACTCACCAGGTCCAGTATAATGTGTGGTGGAAACCTGTACCTCCCATACACCTGGTCATCAGGCATCCCGAAAAGGCTGGTTCTGGGTGTGAATATTCTGGCCCTGACTATCCTCCTCCTCCTCCTTTGGTAGCCCACTGCCACTGCTGCTAGGAACGGTATGTTCATCCTGGCGTCTGAGCTTGTTATTGTTAAAGTCTGGAAATGTATGCTTTGCGCGTGTTCTAGGCGAGCGTGTGACCCGCGCACCCCTGGAATCCAGTTCCCAGTCCAATAGCGTGTGGAAATTCACACGCACCACGGGATACAGCGTGTGACCCGCGCACCCCTGGAATCCAGTTCCCAGTCCAATAGCGTGTGGAAATTCACACGCACCACGGGATACAGCGTGTGACCCGCGCACCCCTGGAATCCAGTTCCCAGTCCAATAGCATGTGTAAATTCACACGCACCACGGGATACAGGTTCGCTGACGTACTTGCGTGTGTAAGTGCCCGCGCACCCATTAAATACACGTACATAGGCCAATCGCGTGTACGCGCACTTTTGTCCAATTACACGCGATGACACTCTGACGTGCAGTATTTCCACGTGTGCCCCGTCATCACGTGCTGAGTGGGGAACACCCGTGCGGGTCACGTCACAGACGCGCTTACGCGCTGAGGGACTCTGGTCCAATAGAAACGCGTATGCGTGCTGACCGCTTACGCGCTAAGGGCCTTTCCTCGGATTTCACGCTGACGTGCAGGATTTTCACGTGCCAAATCACTCCGTATCAAGCTGGCCACGCGAAAACACACGGAAGACCACGCTCCTGCCCAGAAGGCCGAGTTACTGCCCCCCAGTGCCCCGAGCAGCCTCCCACGTGCCATCTGCTGCTGCCTGCCTGCCTGCCTGCCTGCTGCCACCGTGCCCTGCCATTTGGTGCCTGCACATCAGCCATCTGCAGGGGTCCAGTTGCTGTGTCCACCCCTGCTGGAACTGAAGACTCCCGACTGGGATTACATCGCTCCACAGCCCAGCCCCAGGACCCAGTTGCCCACCCACACCTGCCTCTGGGGTTGCCATGTCGGGCACTTCCACATCTGGCACCAGTGGCAACCCCAGGCCAGAGGGGCAGAGGGGCACCAGCTTCACTGTCACCGAAGTTGGTGTCCTGGTGGAGCATGTCCTGGGGCAGTATGATGCCCTCTTTGGATCGTCCCGCGCCAGCAAGGAAGGACGGCAGAGGATCTGGGCCGACTGTGTGGTTGCCATCAACGCGGAGGGGGTGGCAACCCGCGATGTCCTGAAGATCAAGAAGCGCTGGGAGGACTTGAGGTCCAGGACCCTTGTGAAGGCCCGGCGCCTCGTGGAGGGGGGCCGGGGCCGCATGAGTTCCATCCAGATGAGGGTCCTGGAACGCGTACGCCCAGCGCTCCACGCCCAGATCCTTGAGAGGGAGGCCCGTCTGGAGTTGAGCGGTAAGTGTCCAAGCATTACTGTGTGAGACAGGGCATGTTGCGGTGTGCTGGTTCTATGATACTTGCCTGTATGTGTGCCATAGGCCATGTATGCATGTATGTGTGCAGGGACATCATGGTAATGCATGTGCGACCAGTGATGTGTGATCCACATGGTTGTTGCATGTGTTGAAATGCCGCATGGGGAGCCCTATGCAGATTTTGAACATGAGAGCATGCCAGTCTCTGTACCTGGACATGGGTGGGGGTGAGGGATGGGTGCTGATGCCAGGTACATATATGGTAGCCATGTCTGTGTGCCTGACCTGCGTGTCTGTGACTTGTGCATGCCATGGATGCATGACACATGTGTGTGACAATGCACAGATTCAGTGAAGCAGCCAAATTACCCTTGTATCCGCTGTGTTTGGTGTGTTAGGGGCCAGATGGATGTGACTGAGGTGAAGTGTGTGCATGTGATAGGCATGAGCCATGATGCATGTGAGTTACATATCATTGAATGTTTCAAGAGTCCATTGGACATGCATGGAAATGTCCATGGCATGCACCATGCCTGTTACTGTGTGTGTTTTGCCTGGACTGACCCATGTGTTGTGGAGGGACATGATGGAAGTGTACTTTGACAGTGGTGCTCATCTGCTATTGCTTCCTGTCTAGGGGACCATTGTACAGTGCCCTGATGCTTGTGTTCTTTGTCTCCCTCTACGCAGCGGCTAGTGAAGAAGAGGGCGGAGACGGCGCTGTGGAGCAAGGCGGCGGGGATGCCCCCACGGCTGCAGCGGAAGGGGTGGGTGAGCCCCCACAGGGGCCTGCTACGGTGGGAGACGGTGAGGAGCCAGCCAGGTTGGTGGTTTGCACAGAGGAGGAGGCCGCCACTGAGGCACACATGGGGCCTGGTGGGGGCATCCCTGCTGGTGCAAGTGGTGCAGTCCAGGGCCAGGGGCAGGAGGCAGCACAGGTCACCGTGGAGGGGCCTGTGCATGTCGCTGTCCCTGACCCTGTGAGTGCACCACCATGCACCAGCAGGGATGCCCCGTCCCAGGCCTGTCTGCAGGTAGAGGGGATGTCCATGTCACCTGACTCCCCTCCACCTGCGGACGTGGGAACCCCTGGCCGTGCGGAGAAGGTCCTGATTGGGGTCGCGATGCGCACGGCTGTGATTCGTGATGCCGTGCGTGCTTCCCGGGAGGAGCACGCACGTCATCACGAAGTGCACCGTGCTGACGTGGCCCAATTGGGATCGGCCATGTTCGGGGGTTTCCTGCATGTGTTGGCCAATGTGGCGGCCCTCTCCTCCTCTGTGCATGCTATCCACCAGTCGTTCCCCTTGCCGTCTTCCAGCCCAGATGCCACCAGGGCCCCCTGTGGACCTGCCCCGACCAATGCAGCCAGCTCGGTGGGGATCCCATCCCTGCCACAGTTGGGAGTCGGAGGTCCAGCAGGGGTGGACAACACAGCAACTGGACCCCAGCAGATGGAAGATGTGACAGCATCATCGGGCAAGGCACGTGCACGACGGCGTCGGTGGTTTCCATCAGCCTGGATGCCGTCGTGCTGGCAGAGGCAGTGGCGTCGGAGGCAGCAGCGGGCTCGACGTGGGAGGCATCATGGCTCGGGGCCATCAAGATCAGAGGGGCAGGCATCGGCCGGAGGGCAGGGCAACCCTGGGATGGTGGTGTCTTCCGTGTGGGAGCAGTTGGTCCAGCGGATAGGTGCGGAGCGGCAGCGGGCGGAAGAGGAGCGGCTCGCCATGGTCAGGGCGGAGTTCTCCATGCGTCGGGCGTTGAGGCGGGCTGAGTGCCTCGAGGAAGCTCGCAGGGAGTTTGAGCTGAACATTGGGTTATCCCTGCGAGACCTCGGGGCCAGGACAGAGTCCCGCCTCCAGGACATCGACATGGAGTTCGATGATGCCCTAGCCAGCAACATCAACAAGTGAGCCGCAGGACTTGCCCGCTGCCTTTGTTTATAGTTATATAGTTAGTTAGTGTTAGGTTTCCTTTATTTGTTTTTATTATTTTGGACCGCTCGGACAATGGCCACTTTTTTGTATATATTTTTTTCATTAGGTAGTAGTAGGTTTCCTTTATGGTGTTGGGCTCATGGACCCTGGTAAATTCCTGTATTTAGTTTGTTTTTTGAAGGAACATTTTCTTTTTTTCATTATTGTGTTCACCATGTGCAAATGGTTTTTCATTCTTTTGCTTCTACTTGATATTGCTTTGGTCAACATTTGTTTTTGTATTCCTTTTTTGATTTTTACTTTTGTTCTCCAACATGGACCATTTATTTTATTATCCACATAGTTGTATGTTTGATTTGTTTACTTATTTTTAATCTTTAATACATTTTTTATTTTTACTTCCACTTGTCTTATTTTGTCTTTGGTTTCATACATGTCATGATATGGGTTTTGACATTCACTTGCAGCCATTGTGTATGTGTGTGTGACGGACATGTGTTAATTTACATACTTGCCATTGGGGTTGTGTCATGTAATTGCATTCACTATGTGGGTGGATGCAATCCTTGCCTGGGTGTTTGTGCTGGGTATGCTGCCCATCACTGCCATGATTGTGTATCGCCAGGACCTGGGGGCAGGGGGACATGGGTGGGGGCCTGGTGGAGGGTGACCCTGCACTGCTGCGGTGTGGGGGTGGTGGGAGACATGAGTTGGACATGGGTGGGGGCCTGCTGGCAGGTGCCCCACAGTGCTGGGGGGTGGGGGTGGTGGGTGACATGAGTGGGGGCCTGGTGGAGGCTGCCCCTGCACTGCTGGGGTGTGGGGGTGGTGGGAGACATGAGTGGGGGCCTGGTGGACGGTGCCCCTGCACTGCTGGGGTGTGGGGGTGGTGGGAGACATGAGTGGGGGCCTGGTGGAGGGTGCCCCTGGTGGCTGGGGGGTGGGGGTGGTGGGTGACATGAGTGGGGGCCTGGTGGAGGCTGCCCCTGCACAGCTGGGGTGTGGGGGTGGTGGGAGACATGAGTTGGACATGGGTGGGGGCCTGCTGGCAGGTGCCCCACAGAGCTGGGGGGTGGGGGTGGTGGGTGACATGAGTGGGGGCCTGGTGGAGGCTGCCCCTGCACTGCTGGGGTGTGGGGGTGGTGGGAGACATGAGTGGGGGCCTGGTGGAGGCTGCCCCTGCACTGCTGGGGTGTGGGGGTGGTGGGAGACATGAGTGGGGGCCTGGTGGAGGCTGCCCCTACACTGCTGGGGTGTGGGGGTGGTGGGAGACATGAGTGGGGGCCTGGTGGAGGGTGCCCCTGGTGGCTGGGGGGTGGGGGTGGTGGGTGACATGAGTGGGGGCCTGGTGGAGGCTGCCCCTGCACTGCTGGGGTGTGGGGGTGGTGGGAGACATGAGTAGGGGCCTGGTGGAGGGTGCCCCTGGTGGCTGGGGTGTGGGGGTGGTCGGAGACATGAGTGGGGGCCTGGTGGAGGGTGCCCCTGGTGGCTGGGGGGTGGGGGTGGTGGGTGACATGAGTGGGGGCCTGGTGGAGGCTGCCCCTGCACTGCTGGGGTGTGGGGGTGGTGGGATACATGAGTAGGGGCCTGGTGGAGGGTGCCCCTGGTGGCTGGGGTGTGGGGGTGGTGGGAGACATGAGTGGGGGCCTGGTGGAGGGTGCCCCTGGTGGCTGGGGGGTGGGGTGGTGGGAGACATGAGTGGGGGCCTGGTGGAGGGTGCCCCTGGTGGCTGGGGGGTGGGGGTGGTGGGAGACATGAGTGGGGGCCTGGTGGAGGGTGCCCCTGGTGGCTGGGGTGTGGGGGTGGTGGGAGACATGAGTGGGGGCCTGGTGGAGGGTGCCCCTGGTGGCTGGGGGGTGGGGGTGGTGGGTGACATGAGTGGGGGCCTGGTGGAGGCTGCCCCTGCACTGCTGGGGTGTGGGGGAGGTGGGAGACATGAGTAGGGGCCTGGTGGAGGGTGCCCCTGGTGGCTGGGGTGTGAGGGTGGTGGGAGACATGAGTGGGGGCCTGGTGGAGGGTGCCCCTGGTGGCTGGGGGGTGGGGGTGGTGGGTGACATGAGTGGGGGCCTGGTGGAGGCTGCCCCTACACTGCTGGGGTGTGGGGGTGGTGGGAGACATGAGTGGGGGCCTGGTGGAGGGTGCCCCTGGTGGCTGGGGGGTGGGGGTGGTGGGTGACATGAGTGGGGGCCTGGTGGAGGCTGCCCCTGCACTGCTGGGGTGTGGGGGTGGTGGGAGACATGAGTAGGGGCCTGGTGGAGGGTGCCCCTGGTGGCTGGGGGGTGGGGGTGGTGGGTGACATGAGTGGGGGCCTGGTGGAGGGTGCCCCTGCACTGCTGGGGTGTGGGGGTGGTGGGAGACATGAGTGGGGGCCTGGTGGAGGGTGCCCCTGGTGGCTGGGGTGTGGGGGTGGTGGGAGACATGAGTTGGACAAGGGTGGGGGCCTGCTGGCAGGTGCCCCACAGTGCTGGGGGGTGGGGGTGGTGGGTGACATGAGTGGGGGCCTGGTGGAGGCTGCCCCTGCACTGCTGGGGTGTGGGGGTGGTGGGAGACATGAGTTGGACAAGGGTGGGGGCCTGCTGGCAGGTGCCCCACAGTGCTGGGGGGTGGGGGTGGTGGGTGACATGAGTGGGGGCCTGGTGGAGGGTGCCCCTGGTGGCTGGGGTGTGGGGGTGGTGGGAGACATGAGTGGGGGCCTGGTGGAGGGTGCCCCTGGTGGCTGGGGTGTGGGGGTGGTGGGAGACATGAGTGGGGGCCTGGTGGAGGGTGCCCCTGGTGGCTGGGGGGTGGGGGTGGTGGGTGACATGAGTGGGGGCCTGGTGGAGGCTGCCCCTGCACTGCTGGGGTGTGGGGGTGGTGGGAGACATGAGTAGGGGCCTGGTGGAGGGTGCCCCCGGTTGCTGGGGTGTGGGGGTGGTGGGAGACATGAGTGGGGGCCTGGTGGAGGGTGCCCCTGGTGGCTGGGGTGTGGGGGTGGTGGGAGACATGAGTGGGGGCCTGGTGGAGGGTGCCCCTGGTGGCTGGGGTGTGGGGGTGGTGGGAGACATGAGTGGGGGCCTGGTGGAGGGTGCCCCTGGTGGCTGGGGGTGGGGGTGGTGGGTGACATGCGTGGGGGCCTGGTGGAGGCTGCCCCTACACTGCTGGGGTGTGGGGGTGGTGGGAGACATGAGTGGGGGCCTGGTGGAGGGTGCCCCTGGTGGCTGGGGGGTGGGGGTGGTGGGTGACATGAGTGGGGGCCTGGTGGAGGCTGCCCCTGCACTGCTGGGGTGTGGGGGTGGTGGGAGACATGAGTAGGGGCCTGGTGGAGGGTGCCCCTGGTGGCTGGGGTGTGGGGGTGGTGGGAGACATGAGTGGGGGCCTGGTGGAGGGTGCCCCTGGTGGCTGGGGGGTGGGGGTGGTGGGTGACATGAGTGGGGGCCTGGTGGAGGCTGCCCCTGCACTGCTGGGGTGTGGGGGTGGTGGGAGACATGAGTGGGGGCCTGGTGGAGGGTGCCCCTGGTGGCTGGGGTGTGGGGGTGGTGGGAGACATGAGTTGGACATGGGTGGGGGCCTGCTGGCAGGTGCCCCACAGTGCTGGGGGGTGGGGGTGCAAGGGGACATGAGTTGGTGTTCATTAGTTCAAGGAGACATGTGCCTTTGCTGGGGGGCATGCCCATGTTGGGTGGGCTGCCTGTGGGACATGACCAGGGATGCAGGGTAGTCCCCTGTGGTGTGGGCTGCCTGCAGGGGCCGTGGAGGGTGTACAGGGTACACCTGGGAGAACCCACACTGTAAAATCACATGTGGAACTTCCCGCGCACCCCTGAAATACACGCGCCCAGGCTATTCACGTGTGGAACTTCCCACGCACCCCTGAAATACACGCGCCCAGGCTATTCGCGTGTGGAACTCCCCGCGCACCCCTGAAATACACGCGCACCCAGGCTATTTGCGTGTGGAACTTCCCGCGCACCCCTGAAATACACGCGCCCAGGCTATTCGCGTGTGGAACTTCCCGCGCACCCCTGAAATACACGCGCCCAGGCTATTCGCGTGTGGAACTTCCCGCGCACCCCTGAAATACACGCACCCAGGCTATTCGCGTGTGGAACTCCCCACGCACCCCTGAAATACACGCGCCCCCAGGCTATTCGCGTGTGGAACTTCCCGCGCACCCCTGGAATACACGTAGCCCGCTCCCCCAGGCCCGATCGCGTGAGTGACTTCACTCGAACCCCTGTAAGACACGTAGCCCGCTCCCCCAGACCCGATCGCGTGTGAAACTTCACGCGAACCCCTGAAATACACGTAGCACGCTCCCCCAGGCCCGATCGCGTGAGAAACTTCACGCGAACCCCTGAAATACACGTAGCCCGCTCCCCCAGGCCCGATCGCGTGAGTAACTTCACGCGAACCCCTGTGATGCACGTACCCTGCTGAAATCGAGTGTTAGACTTCCCGCGCACCCCGGTATACACGCACACGTATTTTTTGTCAGCTGGTGTCCGTGTTTGTGGGTACCCCTTTGCACGTCATTTTTCCTGGAGGGCCACAGTATGGGACATTCATCATGGCAGTATATAGGTGCTATTTGTTGGCGCACCTTTTGGCGCACATTTCTTACAGTCGCAGAGACGCTACTGCCTGCTTTCTTGTGGCGGTCGTGTTTGTGCCTGTGCGCTGGTTTGAGCGTGCGCTTTTTTCCCCTATTCTATTTCATGAATACGTGTTGTAGGCGAGCGTGTGGGCGTTCCGCGCACTTGTGCCCTGTACTTCCCCCGTGACGCCCACGTTTTGGCAAGTTGTTCCCCATTCCGAGTGTTACGCCCGTGTTCCGCCTACTTTTGTTGCGTGCGCCGCGCTATGTGCGAATTTCGCTGTGGCCTGTGCGATTTTCGCTGTGACCTGGCGCACGCTGTTAGATGGCCTGTGCGCCAACGTGCGCCGCGCACTTTTTTATCGCACATCCGCTGGTTTTCTCGCGCACGGCCTTCCATGAATCGACGTGCGCTGCTTTTCGTGCGATTTTTGCAATTGCACTGCGATTTTCGCTATTCCACTGCGATTCGCACGTTTTTGCCCACTTGCGCCGCGCTAATTATTCCATGAATCGGCCTGATAATGTAGTCACCAGTGTTGCTGGCATAGATGCTTTCAAATAAATGAAATGGCAATCATGTTCTAAAAATGACTGTGATTTACTGCAACCCCTTGGAAAATTGTTTAGTTTTTTTCAATCCAATTTTGTTTTGTCTGATCTTAATGGCCCAAAATGCATCCGCTCACAGTTTTTGTTTTTCACAAATGTACCTTGAGGAGAAGCCAATGACCTCTCTAGAAATGGCTTTTTGGCTCCTTTAGTACAATGATCCAATGCACCATTTGGCACTTGCTTCAACAAAATCTTTTGGATTTGGGGACAACTGTCAAACGGCTACTGAGGTGGTCTTTAAATCCTTTCATGTTCTGTCAATATTGCTTGCAGAATGTGCTTTTCAGAACAAATTATTTTTCGTTACTTGGAAAACCCGCCGTCATTAAATAGAGGCGGAGAGCTATACAGGTTTAGCCCCGGACAGTGATCAATGCAGCTTCTGGAAAAAGACCTAATCAAGCTTTTTGTCCATCTAGAAAATGTTTCTGAGTACCTCAGGTGTGAGGGGAGAATAGATAAATAGTGAGAATACAAAAACGAGGTAGGGAGGTAGTGAGCTGCTCATACATACACAAATAGGTATATGTTAGGTGTAAAGGATAGGTGTAAGGCTAGATTTGGGATATGCCTAGCGCTCCAATTCAACACAGCCGCACCATTGGTTTGTGTGCAAACAGTGGCCTTTTTCCAGCGCTAGTACGGAAAATGTTCTCTTAGCATTGTGGAAGGAGTTAGGGTTGTAGGGCTGCAAAGCCAATTCCATGTACATACAATACTTCATTAAAACCTGATCAATTATAGATTACTGTGCATTTTCGAAACAGGTTTTTTCCATTTGGTGTAAGTACAATGCTAGAGTAAAAGTGGAAAACTACTGAGTCAGTGCGCATAGCAAGCTGTGCTGTCCGGAACATGGCAGATGTCGCGTTGAAAGACAAAATGAGCATGGTGGTTCCCATCGGCACATTTATATCCCCCCAGTGGATATGCTACTGCTCAGTTTTAACAAGTCATAGTATTTGCAGAATGGAACAGCATACCTGAATATAGTAAAAACATACACTAGGATTAAGAAGGGACTTTCCAGTCACTACATTAATCAGGAATCTCACCACCCCCAGCCCCTCCTGGTCAATGGTGAGGAATCGTGAAAGTTTGAGTTCAAAACAATGGATAATCACAGCTTAAAGAACCCAACTCTTAAGACGACAGTGTTTGGTTACTCTATAGTCCATTCACCAAGTACAGTGTACAGTGTACACGACTTGCATCCCTAGTCTTGGTCATCAGGCATCCATTTTAGGATACTCGGGCTTAGATGCCCAAAATACAAAGGTATGTACACAGGGTTTCTACACTCCAAAATAGTGCTGTGTAGACTCTAAAAAAATACATTCTTGTTTCTATATATGATCAAGTGTGCTGAAAGTCATGTGTCCATGTCAAATACAAACTCATAAGAGTGCAGCTTCTGTACATTAGACATAACCGTCTCTGTCATTAGTTACCTGGAAGGTGCACCTTTCCTTCATCAGGTGGGGAGGCCACATTGCAATGCAATCCACCCTCCCTGATATTAGACAGGAACAGAACAGAAGAGATAATAATAAACCGCTACTGATTTCCATTGCCATGGCACAGACCCATGTATTCCCCACCAAACAAAAGATAATGAAGGGGTCCAACAATCTCTTAATATGAGGAAAGTATGCATTTATGGACCTATTGTTTCATACAGTTAAATTGATTCAGGAAACAGATTAGCAGAATTAAAATGACATCACAGGAATTCCTCACTTTGGGCCAACACTTATACTTATATCCCCCATATACTAGCACCACACTTTTGGCTTTGCCTGTGGGGGATGCAATAATTAACATACACATGTCTCTGTACCATGGACAATAGCCGATGTGTGCTTAAAATCCCCGGGATTATTCTGACGTGCCACGTGATATATTGTCCAACCAGTAAACTCTCTCCCTTCTATCCATAACTTAGTGTAATTTGTCCTGCATTCATTTTTCTATGTTATGTCTATCACTTTGGTGGAGTCTTTGTCATCTCTCTCTCTGCTGTATATCTCTATGCCCTCTGTACTATTTGTCTCTATGTCTCAATCTCTCGGGTTTCTCTGTATCCCTCCCCTGTGAAAGAACAGAGCCCTGAGTCAATGAAATAAAATAAATAATAAATCACATGTCAATCAGATGGGAAGGAAAAAACACAAATCAAGGCGAGGGACTGAAGGTATTTTCTTTGCAGTAAATAAGAGAAGCAATATTTTTGACCCCATCATGATTCCATCTCGTGTTCCCAGTGAAAGTGTTTATTACTGTCCTTTGAACTTCTAGCAGACTTTGGTTAGGGTGTCCATTTACTTAAACACAATGCTTGGCTGTCATAAATTGGACAGCACATGGGCACCTACTCTGCAGTGTATAAACGTTATGGTTTGTCCAGGTTATTGGGATTAGGCCATTGAACTGGGGCCAATGGATCACAATGTTTACGCTTGCAAAAACAGTCAACCTCTCATTAATGATGGAAGCTGTCACAGGGGTGCAGGCCTATGCCCCTCGACTAGGGAGGACGGGACCGGGAGAGTGATTGAGCAGCCATCTTATACCCAGAATTACTACATCATGTGGTATCTATTGCCATGAACAAAAATGATGCACCATTGTTTCTTAGCAATGAGGGACCTTGTTTTAGGCAGGAGGCAGGAATATTGTGCCGGAAGGCCCAGCAAGTGTTCCTAGAAAGTTCGATGGTCATGTGCCCAGAACAGGATAAAAGTAGTCGATCTTAGTTGGTTGGGAATGGGTTGATGCTAGGATGCTGTCCATTTGCCTTGCAAGCAAGCCAATAAACAGTGTTGCTTAATTATCTGAAATTTAAAACAATTCTTTCTGACGTTCACACCCTTTCTCCTGCGACTTACTATAATGTGTACTGCTCTGGTGTGAGGTACTGAAAGAATTATAGCATCATTATATAATATAATGTTTCTTAACAGGAGCATGCTGATCATCCCACTGCAGAAGCAAGACATCATCTGCACCATTCTGCTTGGTGGTATTGCACATGGAACATTCTGTGTGCAATATATTATGTCATGTTATTGGGATTTAATCCATGCATCTCTCTCTCTCTCTCCCTCTACTCACTCTCAGTATGGTGTAGTGTATCATCTCTCTCTAATGCATGTCTCTGTGTCTCTCTCCCTCTATTGTGCCTCTCCCGCCCTTTCTTCTGTAACGTACTACAATGTTTTCTGCTGTGTGGCCATGTGATAAAATATTATAATATACTATTATAACATATATTTTCTTCACAGATCCCCTCAAGAAGACCTGCAGTTTTGTTGGGAGGAAATTGACAGCACCATTGAGTTGGAGTCCTCCCCACCCTAGTAGCGCGGCATCCCCTGCACCATTGCACCCACAGGCATTGAAAACAGTAAATTCATCATTTTGTATGTTATGTTATGATATCTCTTCCTCTGTGTCAGTGTGGTCTTGGTCATCTCACTCTCTCTTGCTTTCTCTCTCGCTCTCTCTGTCACTCCCTCACTCTCTTTCTCTAGTCTCTCTTTCTATAAGGCACTGATATCTACACACTTGCATGTTGAGCCCCCGACCCCCAGATGCCAGAACTGCTTATATTTTCTAATAAAAGCAGTCAATGGACTCCCATTTAAAAGAGCTTCAAACCTTCATGGCCAACAGTTGGGCCTCCATTGAGGGGTCCAGACCTTCAGTTTGAAGACCACTGGACCACTATTTTCCTCTATGTCTCTCTCTCTCTACTATATCTCCATATGTCTGTCACTCAATCTATGTATGCTGTCTGTCTCTATGTCTCTATGTCTCTCTTACTATCTCTCTTACTATCTCTCTACTCTGTGTCGCTATTGTTCGATTTGTCACTTTTTTTCTATCTGCCACTTGCCCTTTCTTCTATAACTCTCGACAATGTGTCCTGCCGTGGGGTAATGTGCTAAAATATTATAATATACTATTATAATATAATTTTCCTTAACAGAAGCCACCCACACAATTCCTGCAGTTTGGGAACAATGGGCTGGGATGTACCATAGAGTGGGAGGGCACCCCTTACTGATGGACTAAAGCTGTACCTTTGCCACCAATTGCCTGAAACCCAGCACCTGGTATGCAGCTGATGTTCTTCAAACTGGCAATTTACAAGAGGCTTTTGTAAAAGCTCATCTGTTGAGTACAGCAACTCAGTGACACTTGGCCATGCTAGTGGAGAGCAAGGTCATGACTGCCCCACCTTTTAACCCGAATTTGTAGAGGACACCTTCTTCTCACCCACCCCCATGATTTTTCTCCACCTTCTCCTCATGTACCCTCACCCATTTACCCCCACCTTTTCCCCACTTGCATCAACCATTGTACCCACACTTCTCTCTAACTGCTCCCACCCTTTCACCCCCAACTTCCCCTGAAACTCACCCTGGCACTCCTGCCTTCCCGTCACTGACACCCATGCAGGTTCCACTGTCTTCTTTGGCCCCATGGACCACACACACCTTCCCTCACCCGTGGCTCCATGGAAGAAGAGTATAGTCATCTCGAACATGTATATGGGTTCATGACCTGCCATAATAACCCTGAGATGCCCTCCAAGCCTAGTCGATGGGCTTTTGCACACTCTTGAGGAACCCCTTTTTTTGTACCAAGATCAACACAATTGGTGTTCATCTGGGTACAGGATAGTCTGGGCAATTGGAAACCCCCTACATGCTGCTTCAGTGGAGTGCGTGTGGTCATTGTCCTGTACAATGTGTGATTGTGGATGTCCTCTGGGTAATGTTGCCTCACATACGGCAACAGCCCCTGCTTAATTTTTTTTTTTTTAATAAGGCTATTTCCATTATGTCCTCAAATGTTTTGGGGGATTCTGCCCTTGACATACATATTTATTGGATGCTTGTGGTGGATTTGCTAAAACATGTATCCTTTCCTCCCGAGTGCTACCCTGTTGAACCTTTGGAAGCTGATGGTAGTGCTAACTGTGAACAGAGAAGACATTCATACAGTCTTCCATCATCTTCATTCAGATCTTCATGTGGGCCACCCTCTTTCCACATAGATGTATGTCGTGTAGGAGATAGTACAAAGAGCATGAACACGACATGGTTATAATACAAGAAATTAACTCTCCTTGGCACATACATCTAAAGTGAAGGACAACCAATGTGAGTGTTACAAAATCCTGCCTAAGGCATACATACAGAGATGGTTGGCATGTATGTGCAGCCCCTCCTCCTGCTCTCCACATTTACAAAGACAGAAATATATATGACTGTGTTTGTCAATACCTGGCTGTATAGATTTATAACTATTCAAGTTGTACAGTGTGTCTAAAGGAAGCAGCATTTGCCAAGGCAACGGGAGTACTAAGAACCAGCATCATTATACTTAATTACTAGGTGGGCAGTTGACTCTTGTTAAATCTGAACAACACAACAACACGTTTCTGAATAAGGCATAATACAAAATAAAACAATTATCACTGTCTTGCACAGACATCTAAAGTGAAGCACCAAACCCAAAAGAGAGTGGTACTGTAACCTGAGTCAGCTAAACATACATATAATGATTAATATTCTGAAAATAGCAAACGGAGAAGAGAGTGGGCACCACAAAATATTAAAAATATTCCAAATATTCAAGTCAGTATAAAATAAGTATTGAATGTTCAAAAAATACACACAATTTAGAAGGAGCTTGCTGTGACAAGTCTGGAGACACCCGGACTCAAAATTGCAACAAAAGCTAGAGACCAAGTAACAGTACTGGGTCACACAGCCGCTCACATTTGGGCCCAACCTGGGCACGTAATTATTTAAAGTTCAAAGCAGTCTACTCAGGTATCCAAAATGTATAATACTTGTTCAAAAATAGAGAGATGAGTCTGTTTGGTAGTTTATATCAAAATAATGATTTATCCAAAGAAATATAAAAATAAAGCTATCACTAATGAATCCTTAGTGAGGGAGCAATTGAGACAATCCATACGTAATTCAGACTAAATATGCCAATGCATTTCGGAAATAATTTCCTTCTTCAGGGCAAGTCTAGTAATTTAAGCAATTATGCAGATATGTAACGTAATACATTCACATCATGAAAATAAATCAAACAAAGCACACATTGATGAAAAAATAAGGGTAGAACATACCAATCAGTAGTGGTTTCAAAGTTGATAAATGTAAAAGACAAAAACAAGAAGGCACAATAAGTGGTTTGCAATATAAGTCAATGGGACAAAAAGGATATGAAACTAGGTTTTACCTTATAGATGTGGCCAATGGTGCAAAACAGAACGTTCAGCATTCATGCCCACTTTAAAATGGGTCAGCAAAAATGTCATAGATAACGTGGATAGAATGTAAAAAACACTCGTGTTCATAGAAGAACGAATCTGGTGATCATAAAGGATCTAGTTAGATGCCGTGTCATTGGAGGCATAACCGTGTATAGAGAAAGGTAAGAGGGGTGTATTGTGAGCGAATTCCTTACCTTGCAGCACACGGGGCGAACAAATCCTCCTGTGTGCAGCTGCAGGGCAGTGTCTCAAACTGCCGTGTTGAGACGTTGCCAAGACAACGGCTCTTTTGTTAGACACGTGACCGCCTCGCATCTGTGAGATGCAGGTGGTCACGAAATAAAGATGTATAGCCATCAATAGCCTGCATAAATAAACACAATACATATTTATGGGGCATAACCTGTTAATGCCTGCAATTGTGATACCATAATTTCAATAAATTAAGAAAAATGAAAATAATGGAAACAGAAGAAATACTGCTGCGGGCCAAATGGCAAACGAGGCAGGTAAAGGTAATGTTACTAAATTACGTGTTGATGATGTTGGTAAAAAACATGAATGTATGAACCGCTGTGTTAACAACATAAAATACATCATGTGAACAAATATAAACCAATCAGTTGTAAATTGTAAAAAAAGGAAAATGCACAAGAATAAACCAGTTTAGATGGGGCTATTCAAAGGTCACAGAAGAATCGAGGTTCAGCCTTAGTGCGGGAGGTGTCACCCTAGGGCGGCACCTTGGGTCCCAGACATCATCAGGGACTTGCGGCAAGGCTGATATTCGGTGGTACAAAACATCCTTTCAAACTGAAACTGAAAATGGTGCGGATTAGCAGATACAATATCGAATGCGTAATAGAGGCACATGAAGTGCGTCAGGGCATAGAGTATCATATGTTAGAAAACATGTTCTTGAATAAAACTGTATCTCAGACATAACAGTGGTAATTAATTTCAGACATAACAGTGGTAATTAATTTCTTCATTCAGACCACTCGGAACCAGACTGCAGAGTTTGTCAATCCAAAATGTCTCCCTGCGATTAAGGCACAGGCCTAAATCTTCATGGGGGTTATTCCTGGTAAAAACCTCCAGGATCAGAAACTTGATTTGTGAAAGGTTATGGTTATTCAAGGCCCAATGGCGAGCCACAGCTGAATTTAGGTTGGAATTGCGGATGCAGGACCGGTGTTCATTCCACCTTATTTTGGCTGCTCTGGTTGACTGGCCCATGTAGTATTTCCCACAATGATTAATATTCATAAAATATCAGTCAATTAGAGCTATCCAGTCGGCCGGTCTGTCTTGTGTTATGTGATTGGTTAACAGTTGTCTGCATAGGTTATACCAGTATTGTGACTGTCCAATATCTTTAATGATCTTTATTTGCAATTGGTATATGCCCGATTGCGCCAACTGTGTTAATGATTTTCTTATCAGATCAAGCCTTGTGAGACTAAAATACACACATTATTACATCAAGGTGAACTCATTTATTTCAACAGCATCACAGTATTATAAGTTCCTTTTATAAAGTCTCTTTCATTTCTCCTGGGTTATACAAAATCTTTTTCTTTTTCCTTTTAATTTTTTCAAAGTATAACACCGTTTTCTCATCGTTTTTTCTCTTCTCTCTTTATAAATGTTCTGTCATATATATTCTCTCAACACGTGTTTCTCTACTAGTCTATAGTGAGTCATCAGGAGAGAATCTAAAATTGTTAAACAAACACACTGATTCACAATATTAACGAACATAAAACCAACCATACAAACCCTCCTTTCCCTCCTCACCCCCACCCATGCCCCAACCAGAGATCCTACAATACCCTCGGAGAGTCAAAACCATAAATTCTCCATCCTGATCCAGTGGGTCCGCCCTTGGCCTGTGCAGACTGCCCTTTCAATTGCACCCCCCTACCCTCGGGCCACATGTCACCCTAGTCAATTCCCATTGTCTGCTCCTCCCATCGGAGAATGCCTAGGCTGTATTGCTGGCCCATCAGCTTCAACCTCCAGGTGCAGTAAGGCCTGCCCCTCAGCACAGGTAGTGATGCAGTGTTGTGTCCCATCGAGCGTGAAGAGTAGTCCAAATGTGAAAGCCCATTTATACCTGTAGCATTAAGGATGAGGCATAAATCATATATATATATATATTGGGGTTTATTCATATATTAAAGTATTGTAACTATATATATTTAAAGGGATATAGCAGGAGTCTCTGAAGGAGGATGCTTCAGTCTCTCTAACTGCTCCTTCAGTGACCCTCAGCTTCCTCCACATTCTCCTTCTAGAATCCCTTCAGGTTCCACACCAATGCAGCAGCAGGTGTTACCATGCTACATGCTACACATCCCTCAAGTCTTTACTCTCCATAGTCTTTTAAGTACATCGGTCTCTGGTACTTCCTCCCAAACCTTGATGCTGACATTTTCATCACAGTTGGTACATATATGGAATTTACTGGTAAGGAACATTTCTGGTTCTCTCTATTTACACCAACATCACTTTTTCCCATACTCTCACTAGTAGCTTTACTAATCATTCTCATAACTCTTCCATTATTCCATACTCTTCCATCACTTGTTCGTACAGCATGTTTAAACACTTCTATGACTTGGATAGGATCAGACCACTTAATGCCTTTCACTCTCAGTGCCTTCGGCAGCTTTACTCTCACAAAACACCCTACCTCCATTGTTTCATCACACTTAAATCTTTTCTTGTCATGCCCTGCTTTATTCCTATTTTGCCTCTGCCTAATCATATCTACAGCATTACTAGTTACTACTCCCATATTTATCACTTCACCCAACCGACCAGGACATAACTTGGTAGTTGCTTTTCTGCCTCTGCTCAATTCAAATGGTGATACAGCTGTAGAACTGTGTGGAGTAAACCTGTGTGCCATAATGAAATTTCTGACTGCTTCCTTCCAGCTCATTCCATTTGCCCATGCCCATCTAATGGCATCTTTAAGAATCCTGTTGTACCTTTCCACCACACCATTAGTCTGTGGGTGATACACTGCACTCGTCACTTGCTTAATCAATTTCTTTTCTAAATAATCTTCCATTTCTTTCGAGACAAATTGAGGAGCATTATCAGATAGGATAACTCCAGGATATCCTTCCCTACCACATACCTCCTCCATGAAATTGATAATATATTTGGTTGCGACACTAGACATCATTTTCACTTCTGCCCATCTTGTTAAAATATCAATCATTACCACACAAAATGTTTGGATACCTTCACTCCATATCGGACCCATTATATCAATCCCAACTTTCATCCATGGTCTACTTGGCACATCCGTCATAACCATCGGATACTCACTACTCACGCAACTCTTATCAGACTTATTACAAAGGATACCGTTTCTTATGATCCTCTCGATTTCTGCATCACATCCTGGCCACCAATATGTATTCCTTATTCTGCACTTGGTTTTGGATATGCCTTGGTGGCCTTCATGTCCCAGATCAATTATTTTCTCCCTGACATCTTCAGGTGGAATTAATCTGTCTCCTCTAAACAAATATCCATCTTGTACACTCAATTCATCTCTGACGCTCCAAAGACCTTGCACATCTGCCTCCTTGATCTTATTGAGAGGAACATGTCTTTTATTTATATTTTCCATCATAAACTGTATTTTTACATCTTTACTCATGGTTTCCAACCATTCTTCCTTGGCAATGGCTGTGTCCTGTAACATACATATCATCTCTTGTTGATTTTCTTCATCTTCGCTACCACTTTCCTCTTGGGAATTCGTAAGTCTAGATAAATAGTCTGCAGCATAATCCCTCACTCCTAGAATATACTTAACCACTACATTGAACTCCTGCATTCTATGAACCCACCTTCGTATCCTTGCCGACACTTTGTCCAATCCCTTTGTCGGGGGGAAATTCTGCCGGGGTCGGCCGGGCCGTCCGCAGACCTCCGGGCAGGGAGGCCCCAACTCCTCCCGTATATCCCAGACGAGATTGAGTATGAGACACACACAAGGAGCAAGGTGACTCTGCTGTTTATTTAGACAAAACGGCAGGGATGGGTCAAGGAGCGTACGCGTTCGTCCTGACACACACACAATCGTGGGGCTCGCAGGCCCTTTTTACTGCATTATGACGCGCTACTTGCGTCACTTCAGAAAGTTAACAAAAAACCTATCGCCACTCTTAATTGGTTGCTCGAGTGGTAGGGTTAGTATAGTACACATATAGAGAATGATATTAGTGGACAAGGTGTAGTCAGGTGGTATATCTGGGTTGTCCCTACAATTAGATACATAAGAATTGTTACATGAAGACTCCTGAGGATTGGCTAGTATTACTGACGTCTGAGATAAGAGCCCCATGTTCTGATTGGTGCATCCGTGAGCTTCCCAGCCTGGGACCACCGTTGTTCCCAGCTCTCGGTGTACCTGTGTTTGCAACAATGTTTCAATATGGGTACGTGCAGACAATATGAGGATTTATTCATAGGTGGAAGGCTGACCGCTCCCACTGTAGCAGATGTCCATTGAGCCTTTCAAGTGTATCGGCCTGTGTCTCGTAGTGAGGGATCCAGACGCCTTTTCTCTCCTGGGTTTTGGCATCTCGTCAGGTTCGGCTTGGTCACGTGGGGAGGGACCGTGAAAGAGGCAGAATTCTGCACAATTAATATTGTTTTTTCTACTGCGCGTCTGGTTTAATTTGTCGGCGTGCCTTTATCGTTGAGGCGCGGAGTGCGAGGTTGCAACATCGTGCCTTTGATGATTTGTTCTTGGATGTGGGTTTGCAACATTGCGACCTTGGCTGGTTGCTCCACCGGGTTCTTTCTGCAGGATCAGCAACCTGACTCTTGCTTTGTTAATGTCCACGGGAGCTCTTGTTTGAGGCCTACTCGGGCCTGGTGCTTAAGTAGTCTGTTTGGTGCATAGGTGCTTTTAGGTTATAATAGCATATATTTCCATGACCAGTATCGTGTTTCCATTATACCTCTCATGGTGGTAACGGGTTTCAAGAGAAGCGTGAGCAAGCGTTATAGATGAGTTCATGATGCGTCTTGCGTTTCTGCGTTCTGAAAGCCTATGTAAAAATAATAAAGATGCACGTCCGTGAATATGCCTGTCGCCTACGTCAGAGCACTGAGTATGTTCTTCGTGTAGATTGGTGTGGAAATGTTAAGTGTGTGTATTTGTACAGATGTGCTTCCCGTTGTCTAGGTCGTCATGGCATCTCTAACGGCGTGTGGTTTTTAGTCTAGCTGATCCGAGCCACAGGTGTCGGCATGTCCAGTGCGGGCTGCTGGGCAGGCAGGTGGACACATCCGTATGTTCCTGTACCAGGGTACCTGGTCGTCTGGTAAATGGACAAACTCTTCTCGCGGCGGGTGTCTGGGCCGTGACCCTCTAGGCCAAGCGCGAGAGGTGAAGGACGGGAGCCTGGTCTTCCATTCTCCCACTTCAGTCCCCCCTCTGGTCGACTTGTCGACCACAAACATATCCTTCTTGTTATCTCCTCTTACCCTCCATATCTTAGTTATCCCTCCGAGATGTCCATAATGGTTTACATGATCTTCAAATGACCAATACATGTATTCACATGTTCCTCCAGGAGTACAGTATACCCATCTTCCTATGTAGCTCCTGGGGTTCCTTGGGTTCTCGATCTTCACTGATGGTGGGTCTAGATGATTGGTGATGATTTGGGTGCGCAACTTCTCCCTTTCTTGTATTATCACACCTGTATGCTGGCCGTCATCTGCTAGCATTAAGGGGTGCATTCCCACCATTTCCAGCAACTCGTCAGTCGTGCGTGCCTTCCGGGCCTTCCAAAATCTAATTATGATCAGGGTAGATCCAGCCAAAATAGTACACCCCACTATTATTTTCAGTCCATCTGACAGCCAAGATGGCATCCATGACCATAATAGTGAAAACCAGCTCTTATCCTTGTCTACACCGTTACTTTCATCCATCATTTTGGAGTGCATCTGGGCCAATTGTGAAACTGCTTCTGTCAGTGTACCATTGTCAGCATCGTTGGCAGGTATGAACGTGCAGCAAGATTGTCCTATCTTTGCACAAACTCCTCCTTCCATTGCTGTGAGAAGGTCCAATACATATCTGTTCTGGAGTGCTACCATCCTTACAGCTCGCAGCTCCTCTTTAATTGCGTTGAACCCATTTACTGTTGAATTGATGGTCATCATTAGTTCCCATCTGGTTATTTGGAGCCATTTTGCGTTTGCGTATGCCTGCAGTCCCGGATGTATTATTGAGGAGAAGAACATTGCTGCTCTGCTGAATAGTCTGTGTTCTGGCGGTATTGATGTTAGTTCCGTTTCCGACCTTCCCCACAGGTAATTTACTGTCAGTGGCTCTCCTTGTCTTTTTCTCCTATTTAGGACAGTATCATTGCTGTTGGTCCTGTTCTCTTGCTCCTTCTGAAGTGGTGCAGATCTCTTTCTTCTCCTATCCCCTTCATCCATTTTAGGAAATTTCGCCACATCGACATGCTTCTTAGGTACCACTAGTGATGGTACATTGACGTGTACCATTGTGCACACACCATTCCACAGGGGAGGCAGTGTATGATATGCCTTTTCTCCGCAGGCCCAATAATGGTCCATTATTACTGCTGTTCCCGCTCCCCCCTCAGGTAACTCCATCACGCTTGCACAATTGGTGTTATATCCTACGTCCACCTCTCCTTTATGCTGGTAGCATACTTTGGGCGCAGTCAATGGTAGTATAGTTATTGGGTCTTCATCTTCTTCTACCCACGTGAGCATTGGTACATACTTGATCCACGTCGTCCAACATCGATGATTGTGTGTCTCGATAGTTGAGATAGTTTCTTTTGTTACCATGTTGCTGCCAATCACTCCTATCTCCCAGCTGTTGCCCAGATACACCTTTCCTGTTATCGTCAGTAGTGGCCTCTCCCAGCATCCTTGTTTACCCGGAACTTCAGTGGCGTACCAATCACATGGTAGATACTGCAGTGTTACCTTCTTTGTTTCTCCTTTTGCAGGGCCACTTGTTATGTACCTGAATGCTTCAGCATGTAAACTGGTCTTGTGATAACTCAGATAGGTCTTGAGGAAGTTGTTTTCATATGGGTATGAGTCTCGTGTTTTCCATGTCATGTGCACTACTGTTCCTTGAAATCTTCCTTTTGTTTGGAACAGGGCCAAATAGATTATGCACTGTGCTGTTTTTTCATCTATTTCTGTGGCAACAAATGTTCGTGAAGCGCTCATGGCGTATGGTATTAATGAGCAAACGTAACAGCTGTCCTCGGTTGTCTGCTTACCAATGCGGGTCATGTGCTGGTACCATATGTTGTTTGCGACGTGTGCTGAATCTTGTACATAATTATCAATACCTTTATTGTCTGAGTATGTGCTGCGTTTAACTCTATTTTGCTTGGGTGCAAAATTACTATTACCACCTGACGTAACACCTGTTGCAGCAGGGAACGGGGGTATATTAGGTTTGGGTGCAGCAATAAAATCGATAGCATAGCTGTACTGCCAGACAGAGGCAGCCAAGAACCCGGTGATCATAAAAATCCCTATTATTTTTATTACATATGCTAATCTCACCGGCATTTTGCTCTTACCTTGCTGCAGTCCTGGCAGCGTATTCTTGCGACGTTAAAGTTGCCCGCCTAAAAATTCTCAAAAGTGCTCGTTATTAAATGTTAGTTTTGTTTCCTTTAAGCTCTCCCTATCAAGTAGTCATTCAGTGCCCAGGCGAAGAGCTGCTCCCACGCTACTCTAAGTGATCGGTCTCTTAGGACCGGCAAGTATGGGCGGAGGTGGGGCATGTAATATTCTATGGCCAGGAGGAAGGCTGTGTAGTAGACACGTACCCTTCTCCTTTTTAGGTATGTTGGCCTTTTTATTTCGTATACAAATTGGTGTGACAATTCTTCTGGGTAGTTATCGTCTGGCAGCACCATCTACGCCTGTACACTGAACTTGTTAATTAGCTTTTTCTTAACAATACAATATTACGCAGTTCCTGTATGTGCGAGAGAAAAAAGAGAACATTCACGTGTTTACATGTGTATTGGTGCAAGCAATGTCCTTCAGTTTTAGTTACAACTGTACTTAGCAGTCAATGGGGGGGGGTTTGCGCTCAGATGGCTGAAGTATTTTTACTCTTTGAGCGTGTGACCATGGGGTGGGCAGTATGGGGATCACCCCCTTCTTCGTCAGTTATTGTCTCCGAGGGAACAATTGGGTCGTTGTCTGTGGTGGAACTTTCTTCCGCTGTCGGGGATGTTGTTGCTGTTCTTCCAATGGACCTGTCGTTGGCGCTGGGGCGGGTCTGCAGTTTGTAGATCTTTACGTCATGTAGGTGGTTCCAGGCACGCCTATCCTTTAGTTTTACTGCTCTTGTTGATACGTCCTCTACCAGATGGGGGCCAGTGAACCTCTTCTCGTTCCACTTTCTATTGAAATTGCGAAGTAGCACGTGGTCACCTTTGGCAAGTTTGCACAAGTTCTCCTTTCCCAATTCTGTACTTGCGCCTTTTTCTTGATTGCTGGTAGACCCGCCCCCTGTGCGCTCGAGCTGTTGAGACACAAACACGACACTAGTAATCAAAGAAGACACATATTGATACATTTCATCACCTAACACACTCGCTGAACTTTCGTGGTCGGTGAATGCCCTTGACGTTGGGGTTAGGGGAAGGCGCATTTGACGTCCAGTAACCACTTCGTGAGGGGTGAGGTGGTGGTCGGACCCTGGCCTATTTCTAAGTTCAAATAAAGCTAACGGAAGGCAATACAACCAACTTTTCTTTGTTGTTTGTTGTATTTTTGCAATTGCCTCCTTCAATAAGCCATTCAGGCGTTCACATACGCCATTAGCCTGTGGGTGGTATGCACATGCAAATTTGTGTTTAATGTTCAGCAGGGATGTGATATGTTGGAACATTTCGTTTGCGAAATGTGGGCCGTTGTCTGATCTTAATACCTCGCACACTCCCCACCTGGGGAAGACCTCCCTTACTATGAATTTGGCTGCTCTAAACGCATCAGGGTGTGAACAGGGCCCTGCTTCAATCCACCTAGAAAATGGGCATACTACTACAATCATATACCTATTACCTTGACATATGTTGATCATATCAACATAGTCAATGTGAAGGTGCCGAAAAGGTCCTTCTGGCCGGGGTATGGTACCTCTTATCACTTTTAGAGTATGACAGGCCGTAAACTGTTGACATGTGAGGCAATTGCTGATAAAATTTGACACATGAGAGTTTAACTCAGGACAAAACCAATCTTCTCTAATTCGTGCTGCGATTATTTCCTTGCCTGTATGGGCAGGGTGATGTAATTGTCTCAGGGCGGTATTTAACAGTGCCAACGGTATTACAACTTTCCCCGTGCCACCCTGGCGCCATAGTGCGTCGGTTGGGGACATTGTACATCCTCTTTTTACCCATACTTCTTTTTCGGCCATTGGTGCAGCCGCTTGTAGTTCCATAATCTGTGTGGCTGGGAGATGGGTGTACCCTTCTTTTATTAACATCTCCCTAGCTATTCCCCTCCCTCTCCCTCTCTGTGAGTCTGTGGGGTTCCATATCTCACCAAAGTATGCAGCATATTTCGCATGTGCGTCTGCTGCTGCATTCCCTTTTGACACGTAGTCTTCACCATTGGTGTGTGCGGTGCATTTGACTAGGGCTAGTTCTTGGGGGTCGTTTATTACTTCAATTAGTTCAGCCAACAAGAGGGCATGTTGTACTGGAGTGCCATCAGCTCTCCTAAACCCTCTTCTTCTCCATTTTGATAACCCTGAGTGGACAGTGGATGTAACATATGCACTGTCGGAATATATGGTTACTCTTTTATTAAAACTTTCCTTTAATGCCAATATTAGTGCAACCAGTTCAGCGGCTTGAGCAGAGTAGTGCTGTGGTAATTGTACACACTTCATAGCCACACACACCGGCGCCTCCATCATTTTTACCACTGCTGCCCCAGTCCTTCGTATCCCATCTCCTTGATCAATAGTTGATGACCCATCAATAAACAAAAGCTCACCTCCCTCTAGTGCGTTTTCTTCAACTTTTCTAGTACATGAGTACATTTTAGTTATTTGGGTGCAGTCGTGGGCGTAATCTCCCTCTTCAATTACTTCTGCTAGGAACCTTGCAGGGTTAACCGTGCTACATCTAACAATTGCTAGTTCAGCTTTAGACAAAATAATCTCATAACCTGATGCCCTCTGTGTCGTTAGTGTGGACTTAGGTTTGTTCAATATCGCAAATAATGCATGTTCCACAAACAGTGTAGTTGGACACCCCATAGTTATTGCTGATGCTTTTTCTACTGCAAAGGCAGCTGCAGCGAGACCTTGTTCACAAGGGAAGTGGCCTAACATCACAGGGTCTAAGTGTCCGCTGTAAAATGCTACTGGTTTATATCCCATGCTCGTTTTTTGTGCCAATACTGCTTTCATCACTGCTGAGTCGCAATGTGAAAATATAAAAAAGCGTCGCTCATAGTCTGGGGATGCCAGTACTGGAGCAGTTGATATCGCGTCTTTCAATTCGTCAAATGCCTCCCTCATTTCCATAGTCCATCCCAACTTTTTCTCCCCTTTATTTGCTTCCTTCAAACCCTCAAGCAGGGGTCCTATGTATGAGCTGTAATCAAATACCCATGCTCTACAGTAGTTGCACAGCCCCAGAAATTGCTGCAGTTCTCTCACAGTCTGTGGCACGGGAGTGCTTGAGATGGCCTGTGCTCTTTGTGGTGCAATCCTTCTTCCATGTTGGGATATCAGTTGGCCAATGTAAAGTACCTGTTCCTGACAGTATTGTATCTTTTCCATGTCTACCTTGTACCCCTTTTCAGCCAATATTGTCAACATCTTTAAGGAGTCCTCTCTACATTTACTTTCGTTTGTACTGCAAATTATTATGTCATCCACATACTGTAACACTGTGCTTTCCATCTCAACGTTACCCAAATCCATCTGTATTACTCTATTGAAAATTGAGGGTGATTCACAATACCCCTGTGGTAATCTGGTATGTTTCCACTTTGTATTTCGGTAAGTGAAGCTTGTCAGATCTTGTGAGTCTGGGTGTAATGGTATTGAGAAAAAAGCATTTTTAAGGTCAATCACTGTAAATCGTGATGCTTCTGCTGGAATGCCACACAATATTGTGGCCGGGTTTGCTGTTACTGGATACTCTGCTTCTACTATGTTGTTCAAGGGTCTGAGGTCCTGTATGAAGCGCCAAGACCCCCCTTTAGCCTTGCGCACCGGGTACACAGCTGTGTTACATGGTGATTCTGAGGGGACCAATATGCCATTGTTTATAAGGGCCGTTATGGTTTCATATATGCCTTCATCTGCGTCTTTTGACAATGGGTACTGTTTCACTCTTGGTAGTATGGCACCTTTTTTCAATTTTATCCTTACACCCCCTATGCTTTTTATGCATCCTACGTCATAAGGGCTAATAGTCCATAATGATTTGGGCACTTTTGACATATCCTCCTTAAAAAATGGGACTGGGGTGCCTGCGGGTGCCTCAAGTGCCATTGCAATTTTCTGTGCTACTTGTTTGTGAGCCACTCTTAGCCATATTTCTACACTCATCATGAACACCATTTCATCTTCTTCCTTTTCTTCTGAGAACAG
The DNA here is from genome assembly GCF_040938575.1 of Ambystoma mexicanum. Taxonomy (NCBI): domain Eukaryota; kingdom Metazoa; phylum Chordata; class Amphibia; order Caudata; family Ambystomatidae; genus Ambystoma; species Ambystoma mexicanum. Next base: position 771,572,014 of record NC_090922.1, read on the forward strand.
CTCTTCATCTGACACCTGGGTCAGCCTACATCCTTCTGCTAGTGCTATCACCGCCCTCCATGCTCTCCCTTCTTTATCTTGGGCGTGCACAGCAACATAATCAGCTGTTGCAATAATGCTCTCAATGTCCATTACAAACACCTTCCCTTCCAGTTCATTAACTGGTGTTTCTGGTCGGAACAGATAGGCTGCTGGCCTCCTCCATATTTTCCCTTCTATCCCTGGCATCCATGCAAATGCCATGTCTGTGCCATACTGGAATAGCTCGCCATCTACTGGCTCCGCCCTAATCGCTGTCTGTCCACAGTATGCTTGCAAAATCTGTCGTGCTGCGAGCATGTTAATCCCTGGAGTAGAGCAAATTATGCCATCCTCTGTAAAGGAGATCGTCATATTCAACCTGTTCATTATGTCTCTCCCCAGTATATTTACTGGTGAGGCACTATAATACAAAAGTGGGACTGACAGATCATAATCTCCAATAGATAATGGAACGTTATCAGTAAATGGAACCAACCCCTTAGCCCCAGAAAATCCTTGGGTGTTCATGGCTTCACCTGACATTTTAAATTTACCTTCCCTTATGCAAGACCGGGTTGCCCCGGTGTCAACAAGAAATGATAATTTTTTGTCACCTATCGTTACCTCTATGCGTGGTTCCTCCGCACTATTAGGTGTTACTGACAGGATGGGACACACCAAGGCCGTCTGTGGGCTGGCCTATTGGGGGTACAATGATTGGCCATTCCCTGTGTAAGGGTTGTGTCCCAACACCGTCACCCTACCCAATTGCGTTTGTTGAGTTTGGGGTGGTGGTTGTATTAACGCTACTTGTTGTTGTGGCGGTGGCAGTTGCTGTGTTATTTGTTGTTGTGGCAGTGAATAGGTTTGTGGCTGTTGTGTTGTTTGTTGTTGTGGGTCACTCCCTTTTTGTGACATCTGCTGTTGTTGTATGCCCTGCTGTTCTTGTGAGGTCCTAGGTTGTACTTGTTCATTCCATGCTGGTGTTCCTGGCCTGACCCTACATGTACGTGACATGTGTCCTAATAGTCCGCAGCTCCAACACACGGGTGGTTCCCTGCTTTGCCATGGGAAGCTCCCTGTGTTGTCCTGGTATACGGGTTGCCCTGTGGGGTAGTAATTTCTATGTCCCCCAGCCTGTTGTTGGGTATTATATCCGTATCCTCTCCCCCTCATAAACCCTCCTCTCCCTCTGTTATAACTATAATACCCAGTTCCTTGCATGGGGTACCCTCCTCCCATGTTTGGTGCGTGTAATTGCAGAGGCGGCACTTGCTGTATTACAGCTTGTGGAGGCGCTATTTGGGCGGGATCTTGTGCAGCCACTACTTGCGTTGGGCTTTGGGCCATTGGTGTGGGCGTAGTTATTAGTGCCCCTTCCATTGTGTATTTAGTAAGTTTTTTCTGTACTAGTTTGGCCTCTTCTGTTTTCCTATCCTCTTCCTTTTGTTTCATTTTTCCTTGCCATGTCCTGCAGTGATGTACTATAGTCAGTTGTATTTCTGGCCATGGTTTTGCTTCCATCCCCACTACTTTCTTTAGTTGTTTCTGAACCCCTTCTGGGAGCCCTTGTACTAGTATATGATAAAATATGGCTGGTGTTTTGTCCCATTGTTCTCTAGTTTCCATGCGCCACTTCTCTTGAATATCCTGGATATAATCAACAGGGTCCTCATTTTCACCCATCTTACGGGAAGTAATGGCTCCTATGTCTGATGTGTCTGGGTACTGCACTCTCAGTGCCTGCCATAGCGCATGTCTACAGTTTGCAAATGGTGCCCCATCATGCGATGTGTTCGTTATCGTTACCCCATGGAATCCCGCTCTTTTCCAAATATCATCCGCTCTATCCCCTAATATTGATATTAACAGGCCCTTCACATCTCCTACTGCTAGTTTCTGTCCTGCGGTGTGTTTTTCCATTTCATATATCCACTTACCCGCACCTCCACTTAGTGATGGGAGCCTACATTTTATATTTTCTTTATCCGTATGTTTCCAAGGTACATACTGTGGTCTAACCCCTCCTCTCTCCAACAGTGGCATTAAATTCTGTCTTGTGTCACCCTTTACGCTCCATAATATTGAGTCTTCACACCCCTCCTCTTCCCCCGTTTCCTTTACTACTTCAAATTCTTCCTTACTACCTCTGCTCCTACCTCCCTCTTCTTCCTTTCCCCTTTTTTCATCATTTCCTGTGTTCAATATGGGTATGTCTATTTGTCTGTCTTGCCTGCGACTAGGGAGGTCCCTAAGCCGACATGCATAAGGTGTAATTTCGTTCATGAAGGGCGCGAGCTTTATTCTGTGCAGTGAGCGTGCGATGGTTGAACATGTATGGTGTGACGTGGGAGGGCGTGATGGAGATGTGGGTGGCGTGGTTTCATGGGTTTGTGTTTCCCCTATTCTTTTCACTCCCTCCTTACTTCTCTCCAGCTCCTCCCATCTTCTACTCATCCAGGGCGAATCTATGTTTGTTCTAGTGAGGTATAGCTTATCTAAGCTTTCCCTTTCACTCTTTCTTCCATCCTTCTCCACTCCTTCTTCCTCCTCACTGCAAAAGTCATTCATAAATGGCACCCCCCACACTGCCTTTTTTCCTTTTATTGTTACTGTTTTTAAGTCTATTAAGTCTCTTTCTCCCCTTTCGTTGTTACCAACTGTTCCCCCTAGTACTGATGTTGTTGCTATCTCTCTACTTTTATATACATCTCCCCATCTTTCACTCTCCCTACTCCTCCCTTCTCTTCCCCCTTCACTTCTCTCCTCCATTTCCCTACTATTTTCCTCCCTTTTTCTTTTCAATTCCTCCATTACTTCGTTGCTCATCTGTTCCAATATTCTTTCATCCTCTTTCTTCCTTTCCCATTTCACCCTTTCTCTTTCTACTATACTCTCTATTACCTTCCCCTCTTCATATTTCTTAGCTGTCTCTGATAGTACCCTCCTCCTCCATATTTCCATTTCCTTTTCCTTTTCTTCTTCTTCCTTCTTCTTCTCCCTCAGCACTACTCTTGATACCCTATCTGCTGCTGCTTTTACCCTTTCAGCTTCTCTCTTTTGCTCCTCATTTCGTTCCCTTAATTTTTCCAATTCGTTCTTACCTTCTTTCCTTTTCCTCACTCTCTCTCTTTCCTCCCTCTCGAGTTGTTTGATCAATTCATTCTGCTCGTCCCTTAGTTTTGCTAATTTTTCCTCCAAAATCTCTTCCTTCTGCCATAGTAGCTCCTCTCCCCTCATTTCACTCTCTCTGGCACTATCCTCGTCTGTTCTCCTTACCGCCTCCCTTTCTTCTCCAGTTAGTGAGCCTCGTAATTTCAATAATATCTGTGCAGCTACCCACTCATCGTTTCCTATCTCTACAGTCTGCTCTTCTCCAATCCTTTCTTCCCCCATTGGTATCTTCCTATGAGCCACATATGGTGGAGGGCTGTCTGCCGGGTTCGAGTATCCTTCAGCCGCCCTGAACTGTCCTTCTATTTCTCCTAATTCTCTTAAAGGGTACAACCCTCCTCCCTCTGTTTTCACTCCCGGTGTTATGGGTGTCTCATTGTTCCGTTCCTTTTTTATGTCGTTTGATTTATCAATCTTTTCTCCTCCCTGTCCTCCGTTCCCCGTATTCTTTGTGCTTTCGCACCCCTTTTCCTCATCCGTTCCTTCTTTCTTAATCTCCTTTTCTTCCGGTGTTTCCCCCATAGTGAACATTCCATTTGGTCCTGGTCGGGACCCCTGGAACATCCTCCATAAGTTAAACACCTCCACATGGTTTGCCAACTTCTTCCCCTTGTATGTATTGTGCAGATGGTTTAGTAGTGAATGTTGGGCATATGGATCGAAACTACCATTAGGCGGCCATGGTGTTAACATTTTGTTGTCCGTCCCCTGGGTCCACTCTATGCTGTACTTAATTAATTTCTCCCTATGTGGTGGCAGTGTGGTGCATATGTGTTGTAATGGGGTAGTGAGGGTGTTCCCCCACCCTCCCGACTCTCTCCCGTATGACATAGTGCCCCTCCCCTTGTTACCCTTCTCTTTACCAGCAGTTTACAATATACAACCTCGTATTGCTTACCTTGCCCCGCAAGTGTGGGGACTTACGACAATCCCTTGACAGATTATGCAATAATAATAAATATGATGTTATATTATATTCCTTCCCCTACGGCCCCCTGCGGCCGAAGCGCACGCAGCCCCCTGCGGCTGCGTACCCCTTACGACAATCTTATACAGTCGTCCTGTTTCTCCGTTCTCCTCCCCCTTTTACACTTGCCGTGGCCGGCGTTCTCCGTGCGCAGCCACGCCCCTTTCCCCTTCTCCTTTTCCGATCCTCTAGTCTATCCGTTATCTCCGTGTCTGCTCCCTTATCATCTTTCTCTTCCTCCCCACTCTCAACCCAAAGTTCCTTATGCACGCGATATCCTATTAAAACCCTATTGGTGACGTCACCGATTTCTTCGAGCTACTGGTATATTCTTGTTATATTCTTTAAGTTCAAAATACACTTGCAATCTACCCCGCTAACCCTACAGCTGTCTTCCTGTCTCTCCTGGAACAAGGTAATCTCATCAATAATATAACCGGACTGCGCACGCTGCGTCGCCTCGCGTGTGATACGCCCCTCAACAGGAGGGCTTAACCAGCCAATTATCTTCCGTTTTGGGCAACTATGTAACTAGCTACCGCCCACAGGGAAACGTCATCTACCTATCGAGTTTCTTGCTCGAACAATAGGAAACCTCATCTACTCATTGATCAATAAATGTCAAGTCGTAGGAAACCACACACACCCACCCTCACACGTAGTCGCAATTTAGGCCATCAGTGTCTTACGAGCGGCTGCACGTGATGTTTTCGTGCCCCGCCCCCCTCTTTCGCGTAACGTTAGCCGACTGTTCTCGCACTCGTTTCGCTACCATTCATTCCATTGGCAACACTCAGTTAAACCTTTGCCGCACATCTGTACAATACCTCCCTCCTCCCTTATTTACTTCCTCCCCCTCCCTCACAATTTCGCATTGCTTGTTGTGCGTGTCATGCTCACCAAGTTCTCTCGATGCAGGGCCGCTCGACTGCGTGCACCCCTCCAAGCGGCTCGCCACCTCCCCTCGTCTGGACCACGTCTGGACACTCGCCGACCGCGGGCGGGATACTTCTCAACCGGCTCCCGAGGGCCAATATCCGGATTGCGCTGTCCGGTCTTCTCGCAGCTCCGCGATGGTCCTGTAGTCCTCAGAAGGGGGCAACGGCAGAGGGGGCCGCGCCGCCGGGCCTCCTCGCAACGGGAGTGCCTGGAAAAACTAAAAATAAAAGTTGATCTTAAACAGATCTCAGCAGTGCCTCCAACTTGTCGGGGGGAAATTCTGCCGGGGTCGGCCGGGCCGTCCGCAGACCTCTGGGCAGGGAGGCCCCAACTCCTCCCGTATATCCCAGACGAGATTGAGTATGAGACACACACAAGGAGCAAGGTGACTCTGCTGTTTATTTAGACAAAACGGCAGGGATGGGTCAAGGAGCGTACGCGTTCGTCCTGACACACACACAATCGTGGGGCTCGCAGGCCCTTTTTACTGCATTATGACGCGCTACTTGCGTCACTTCAGAAAGTTAACAAAAAACCTATCGCCACTCTTAATTGGTTGCTCGAGTGGTAGGGTTAGTATAGTACACATATAGAGAATGATATTAGTGGACAAGGTGTAGTCAGGTGGTATATCTGGGTTGTCCCTACAATTAGATACATAAGAATTGTTACATGAAGACTCCTGAGGATTGGCTAGTATTACTGACGTCTGAGATAAGAGCCCCATGTTCTGATTGGTGCATCCGTGAGCTTCCCAGCCTGGGACCACCGTTGTTCCCAGCTCTCGGTGTACCTGTGTTTGCAACAATGTTTCAATATGGGTACGTGCAGACAATATGAGGATTTATTCATAGGTGAAGGGCTGACCGCTCCCACTGTAGCAGATGTCCATTGAGCCTTTCAAGTGTATCGGCCTGTGTCTCGTAGTGAGGGATCCAGACGCCTTTTCTCTCCTGGGTTTTGGCATCTCGTCAGGTTCGGCTTGGTCACGTGGGGAGGGACCGTGAAAGAGGCAGAATTCTGCACAATTAATATTGTTTTTTCTACTGCGCGTCTGGTTTAATTTGTCGGCGTGCCTTTATCGTTGAGGCGCGGAGTGCGAGGTTGCAACATCGTGCCTTTGATGATTTGTTCTTGGATGTGGGTTTGCAACATTGCGACCTTGGCTGGTTGCTCCACCGGGTTCTTTCTGCAGGATCAGCAACCTGACTCTTGCTTTGTTAATGTCCACGGGAGCTCTTGTTTGAGGCCTACTCGGGCCTGGTGCTTAAGTAGTCTGTTTGGTGCATAGGTGCTTTTAGGTTATAATAGCATATATTTCCATGACCAGTATCGTGTTTCCATTATACCTCTCATGGTGGTAACGGGTTTCAAGAGAAGCGTGAGCAAGCGTTATAGATGAGTTCATGATGCGTCTTGCGTTTCTGCGTTCTGAAAGCCTATGTAAAAATAATAAAGATGCACGTCCGTGAATATGCCTGTCGCCTACGTCAGAGCACTGAGTATGTTCTTCGTGTAGATTGGTGTGGAAATGTTAAGTGTGTGTATTTGTACAGATGTGCTTCCCGTTGTCTAGGTCGTCATGGCATCTCTAACGACGTGTGGTTTTTAGTCTAGCTGATCCGAGCCGCAGGTGTCGGCATGGCCAGTGCGGGCTGCTGGGCAGGCAGGTGGACACATCCGTATGTTCCTGTACCAGGGTACCTGGTCGTCTGGTAAATGGACAAACTCTTCTCGCGGCGGGTGTCTGGGCCGTGACCCTCTAGGCCAAGCGCGAGAGGTGAAGGACGGGAGCCTGGTCTTCCATTCTCCCACTTCACCTTGATCATGAATAGTTCCACTAGTGGTTTGTGAACTGTGTTTATCTCAAATTGTGTTCCCCAGACAAAACTCCTGTATTTGTCTACTGCCCATATAATGGCTAAAGCCTCCTTTTCGATAGTTGCATACGACTTTTCTGCTCCTTTTAACAGCCGTGAAGCAAACGCAATTACCTTTTCTTCCCCATCATGTAGTTGCGCCAACACTGCACCTAGGCCCACATTACTGGCATCCGTTGTGATCACTGTACGTTGTCCTCTCACAAAGTTCTTCAATGCCAGCGCAGTTGTCAGAGCATCTTTTATATAATTAAATTCCTTCTCACAATTTTCATTCCATTCATATTTGACATTCATCCTGGTGAGATCCCTCAATACAGCTGTGTGATCAGCAAACCTTCTAACATATTTTGAATAATACTCAGCCATTCCCAGGAATGTCCTCAATTGTTCTTTGTTACCAGCTGTAGCCATATTATTGAGAGCAGACATCAAGTCCGGCTTGGGTGTAATCCCCTGCACTGATATAACATGTCCTAGATATTCTATTTGCTTCCTATGAATCTTAGACTTCTCTTTGCTCAATGTCATACCCATTTTATGCAATTTTCTCAATGCTCCATCCAGAATTCTATCATGTTCCTCTTGATCTTTAGCAAATACAAGAATATTGTCTTGAAAAAAAATAATGCCCTCATCACCATCAAAAATGTGTTGCATGGTCTTCTGGAACACCAAAGCTGCTGATATAAGACCAAATGGCATTCTCCTATATTGATACAAACGACGGGGTTATAAATGCTGTCAGATGCCTTGAGTCCTTGTGCATCCGAATTTGATGATATGCCAAAGTAAGATCTAAAGTTGAAAACACTTTTGCTGACCCCATCGTTGATAACAACTCTTGAATGTTGGGAAGTGGATGCCTCTCAGGAATGATGCACTTGTTCAGTTCTCTGAGGTCAATACACACTCTCACCTTCCCAGAGCTCTTTCTCACCACTGCCAAGGGTGATACCCATTCTGAAGCATCAATTCTTTCAATTATGCCCTGTTCTTCCAGTTTCTTCAATTCAGTTTTGACCTCATCTCTCATGGCTAAGGGCACATTCCTCAACTTCTGTGCAACTGGTTTACAATTCTCTCTGAGCTGTATTCTGTGCATAATCCCTTTCGCACAGCCTATTTCATCCTTGAACACTTCCTTCTTCACTGCCTCTGTAGATATCTCATTGTGTTCAATCATATAGATAGACTCCTCAGCACTGGCATCCAATCTAACCTTCAGCCATGCTTGATGCGTCCAGCTCAGTAAAGGTGTTGCTCCTTTTCTTGATACATAGACTTTTCCTTTGGCAGTTCTGTCCTTGAAGCCCACACATACCTGATCCTTTTCACATTCAGTGCTCTCGTCACTGGCCCCATGGCTCTATGTTTCTGCAACAATTGCAACAATTGGACCGTTGACCCATTCACTGTGATGTTCACCTGACCACGGGCCGCTCTCAGGATGCTCTTGTTCTGCACAATGAAGACAATGCGACCTGGACATCCTGTGGCTTCGCTCCTAGATCAGTCTGCCTGGGAACTACTCTGTGGATTCCGTCTACTCCTATTGCCACTGGCATAGTAGCTGTTAGCCGGTCCCCAAAGCAGAATGTTAGCCCTCAGGTCTGCATCTTGAAATGTCTCACTAAGATCCTTTAATCAGATGTTGGACCGGCACGATCGGTTTTCCAGTCCTCCACCTGAATTTCCAAGTTCTTGGTCACATGTGCCATCTGCTACAACAGTTCACTGTTTTGCCTTACTTCCATCAGAGCCTATTCCTTGCAGTCAACCCTATCTCCTAGGCTCCCAACCTCCTCTCTAATTTCTTTCAGTGGGTTTCTGAGTTCCTCTTTCAGGCAGGTGAGCTGCTCCTGGAAGGTGGACGCCATTCGTCCTTCCATGTCTCTCAGACAGTCCTTCAAATTTTCTTTGCTGAGGGCCATGGCGTTCTTCTTGGCATCCTGGTTGTCACTCTCTTGCCGTTGCCCCTCGTGAGAGCTCACTGCCCCATCTGCCCACTGCTTCTAGCAACTCCGCTGCTGTCCTTCCTGAGAATGGTGTTGTTCCCTTCATCATGCCAATGTACCCTTCGACTTTACTCTGAGCATCTGTGGATTGTGGTGCCACCATGCTTCCCCCACCACTGATGCAGGGCCGCTGTCACTAGCTTCTGCATATGCAAGGCAGTCCACACCCTATCTGCTACCTCCTGCTTCTCAATTTAGGCCGCTGCTGCCCAGTGTGCTGCCAGAGCCTCCACCAGGGGCTGCTTCACACAGTCACCAGTCCGTTCAAAGTAGTGCTCTCTCTTTGGGCCCATCAGTGTACTTGGGGCCCTCCAATAGTTTGTGGCTCCTGCTCCTTAGGGTTAAATACCCCCTCTGTGGCTCACAGTATCCTCCAGGATCTCCCGGAGCAATGGGTTCCTTTACCCCCTCTCCACGCCAATGTTAATACTATGGGGCAGCCTTCCCAGGCGCTCTTCCCGTCCCAAATTGGCCTCTGCTGGAGTCCCCCCCAGCCACCTTCCAGTGTGACTCACTGGCTGGCGGCTTCTCTCTGCAGGTACACGCTCTGTCTTTATTGCCACAGGCCTCAGGAACACTCCTCCCAGCACTCCACCCGAGGTCCCGTGGCACACGCCCCTCTTGATTTTTGTATTTTGTATTGATTTGGTATTATATATGATAGGATATGGCATTTATAACATGCCTATACACAAGTATTTCAAGGCGCGACGAGGCAAGGGAGGGGGAACAGAGGGAAGACAGAGACAGCGATCTTACTAGGCTGAGTGACATTGAGATCGTGCAAGTGCACGGGAAGGGGGAACCGGGAAGGGGAAAAGTGCAGGGGGAAGGGGAGGGGGCTGTGCAGTACATGGGATCGACAATAAAAATAAATAGAATAATAAAAGCAAGCCCAAGGGTAAGTGCAGACATCACATGTCAAGTGCTTGGAGGGGAATGTAGGGATATAGAAACAGTCCCCAAGTGTGGGGGATGCCAGGGAGGCAGTGCAGGTGTGCAACTGGCGGGCATGAGGACATGGGCCTAAGATCAGAGGGTAGCCAGGTGACCAGTGCAGTTTCAGTTTTCAGCCAGGAATTCACAAAGGGAGAAGAGGAGGGAAAGCAGAAGCGAAGAGGAAGGTTTTGAGGTGCTTCCGGAACTGGAGATGGTTCTCCTCAAGTTTCAGGGAGGAAGGGAGGCTATTCCAGAGGAAGGCCCCAGCCGAAGAAAGAGATCTACCATCAACTCGTTGCTTGGAGAAGCGACTGACCCTGAGGGAGTTGGAGCTGTTTACATAGCAAATTTATAAAAACAGTACAAAAATTAACAAATGGAAATTGACATTAGATGCACGAAATCAGTCCTGATGGGTCAGATGTAATTTCAATGCTTTGCGGAATAAAGAGTAAGAGGCAATAGAACGTAAAGAAAGAGTACAACAGTTCCAGTGCAAAGGAGCAAGGTGCACAAGTGTACGAAAACGTGATTGTGCACAGGGAGGAGCTCGAACTGCCATTGGAAACTGGGTATTAGACCGAGGAGAGCGAGAAGGACTGTAGAATGAGACCAGTGAAGGGAGATAGTCGGGAGTAAGACCATAAAGAGATTTGAATATCAAAGAAAGGAAATTAAATTTAAACTGTGCGTGAAAGGAAGCTAGCCCAAAGGATGCAGAGCAGATGTTATTGATTCACGCGGCGTCAGACAAAAGAGTACCCGAATAGCAGTGTTGAAAACAGATTTTAGAGGAACAAGTCGAGATGCACGGAGACCAAAGAGTGCAGTAGAGCAAAAGAACGATGCGAAAAGATTAGAGAAGATATGAGTAATTTAGTTGCGTCAAAAGTTAGGAAAGAACAGACTTTTTTAATGTTAAATAGGTGATAGCAACATGCTCCAGTGGAAATGGAGATATGATATTTAAATGATAAAGCGGAATTGAAATTGAGTCTGAGATTACGAGCAGTAGATACAAAGAAAAGTTGCAATAGAAGAAATGAGACAAAAGGAGGAGGAATGGGAGAGGGGATAGTAGTAGGGGGAAAAACGAGTAATTCTGTTTTTTACGATTTTAGGTGTAAGATAATGAGTGGACATCCAAGATTTGATCGGCGTTAAACATGAGGAGAGCTGAGTGTGAATATCAAAAGAGAAGGAAGAAAAAGATAGAAAAAGCTGGGCATTGTCAGCATAGAAATGGTAAGATAGACCGAAAGTAGAATACATTTTAGGAAGAGGAGAGGTGTAAAGGGAAAAAAGGAAGGGTCCTAACACCGACCCTTGTGGAACACCATGAGCAAGAGTCAGAAGTTGTTCCACCCCAAGAGAAAGAGAAAGTCTGATGGGATAGATACAATTTAAACTGGCAAAGAACAGAACCAGAGAAACCAAAAGAGGATAGAGAGGCTAACAAGAGTTGGTGATCGACGGTATCAAAAGCAGCAGAAAGATTTAGAAAAATAAGAATAGAAGAATGTTTAAAGTACCGGTTTGTGAGTAACAAGTTTAGAACTGAGAGAAGAAAGTTTCAGTTGAGTGTTTAGGGCGGAAACCAGATTGAAAACGAGGAAGAATGGAGTTCTTGGAGACAAATGAGGGGACTTGAAGATACAAGGCGTTCAAGTATTATAGATAGATAAGGAAGGAGAGAAATAGGACGAAAGTTAGAGACCTCGCCACACCGCTCTTACCAACTCCTCTGCTCGCAGAGGGTAGGAGGCTACCTCTCTTCCACCAGTTGCACACTGGATCTCGCCACTGGTGCTCACACGGGCCTCAGCCCGATCCTGCTTGCGGCACAGAGCGATGTGCTCTGCATGAACTGAGGCGGTTCCTCTCACTCCACTGCCACCTCTCATTTCTCAACAGGGGCACTGCTGCGTCACCCACAGCTTCTGGGGGAGGAGGTACTCCTCAGTCACCGTCTCCCCATCCGTGGGGTACCCGGGAAGACGTTAGTTGTAGCGCTATATCAGTGCTGCTCCAGGACCAGGATGGAGTGCAGTGTGGTGCTGCCTCCTCATCAAGCCGCCATCTTGAAACACTCTTGCGATCATTTTAAGGTCAAAGTACTTGTTGCACAAAAAATGACTTAGAATTCTTTGGAGGCAGGATGGATGTGGTGAAAAAAGTGATAAGGCCATATTCCCCCAAAAAAGTGCTTCTCTATGAGACACACACATGAGTAAATGATGTGCTTGGGCCAGTACTCATCCCATTGCGATGTGCGACTTCACAAAGAAGAATGATACAAATGTGCCCTGCACAAGACAGTGCAACGATAATCACAAAACAAATGCAAATACCTATGCATTTAATTGGGCATCTGATGGGCTAATGTTCGGCCCAATTTTAATATCAGGCATGACGTTGCATCAAACATGTGGGCATTGTGTAAGATGCACCAAGCCACCAAACATTTGCTCAAACATACATAAAAACAGAAGCAAAGTAGGAAGTTACCCTGTACTCCTTTAGCGAGCAAGGGAACCTTTGAAACACAATCCACCAGCATTCACCACATTACCATGGTATCCAAGGACAACCGGATTGGCCATGATTCTGAAAAAGGGCACAGAGCTGGTGGAAGCCATAATCCATTACATGGCTGACCATGAGGACACCCAGCAAAAGCTGCACAGCCAGTGAGTAAGTCCAGAAGGGAATAACACAATGTGAGCATAATTGACCACTAATGTCAATACCCCTGTTGTAGCAAATTGCACCACCAATGACATAGAGAAGGGTAGGGTTACATCAAGAGACAGGCAAAGGACACAGCCCATGGATGTACCACATGTGGATGGACGTCCATGGATGACCACCTGACCCCGAGGGAGGAGTCAGTTGCTGGCTTGCTGCACCTGGCAGCCATAGAGGGCATAATCAAAGTTGGATTACTGCAATGCCTTACTACTAGGAACGCCCAATACCAACCTTACCAAACTACAACTAATGCAGAGCAAAGCATTAAGAGCAGCCCTAGGAATAAATTAATCTGACCACATCTCCAATATTAGGAGGGAGAACCACTGGCTTCCTATCAAGGCTAGAATCTTATTTAAAACACTATGGGCCTCATTACGACCCAGGCGGTAACCATGGCGCTAGTAGCGCCATGGTTGCCGTCGGTATTGTACCAATTCCGCCATGGTGAATGGCAGAATTACTGCCCCATTCCAAGGTTGGCGGGGCAGTAATTCCCCATTCACCATTGGCCCTTCCCCATTCCCATTTTTGCCCCCATAGGGCTCAATGGACATGGGGAAGGCGGTAGTTACGGCACTGCAAATTGCGGTACCGTAATTACCTCCAAGGTCTCTTTGTGGGTCCAATCCTTAACGGCTGGTAAAACCAGCCGTTAAGGTAGGGACCTGCAAAGGGACCTCGTAATTACGCGGTAAGGGTTTAACGGCGCTGTAAAAGGTGGTTAACCCCTTACCGCCTGGGTCGTAATGAGGCCCTATGTGTTACACAAAAATGCCTGGCCAACAAAGCCCCTATTTACTTGAATAACACTATCATGAAAAAACCCTCCAACAGGACACTCAGATCCACCAACAATTAGCTCCTTATGGTCCCTTGGTACAAAAGCTCATGAGCAGGAGGTAGTAGCTTCCAGGTTTTGGCTCTTAAACATTGGAACACCCTCCCACTAAATATAAAAAATACGAATACTTCCTGAGCTTTAAAAAATCTTTAAAAAACTGGTTATTTAACCAATACTAGCGAACAAAAGCCAGACACCACAGGTCTCAATGGTCTATCTAGGACTATAATGTCACAAACATACTGGCCGGATTAGTTTAACTGAGCAAATAACTATGAATCCTGCATTGCGTTTCTTCCCATATATAACAAATGCCTTTGTCTTAATGTATATCTTGTATTTATGTCTTTGTTCACTCCTGCAAATGATTGTCTATGTCCAATTTCGCAAATGTGTATCTTCATTTTTAATGCCAAAGATTTCTGTAACTACGCCGTGATACCCCAGGGTCTGGGTGTGTAATAAATGTAATAAATAAATATATAAAATAAAATGTGAAGATCTGACACAGCTGCACTAGTATCAGATAAAACACCACACCACCGTATGGACCTATACATGTGCAAATTAATCTGCACGTGAAAGTGAAGGAGCAGAGGCCCAGCAAGCACTTACACCAACCAGATAGCATGCATCCCAACACAAATTGTGCAGGAGACCACAACACTGACTACATTTACCCCACCAAATCCCAGACAGCACTCTCAAGGGATACACCAGACACTAATAACAGCATGCACCCATGCGGACCATTAATGGACAAGCACATAGGCCACCCAACGAGCCTGCCATTATTGTGGGTAAATGATTATGCACAGCAGGACGACATGCAGGTGACTGTCACACAGCTTGCAGGTAAACCTGCAGGTGACCCCATAGGGCAGCTACTGTCCTGTGGTGAGCCTAACAAGGATGCAACATGACTAAGCATCTATGCACAGAAAGGTGACACCACCCAGCATGCAGTATGGTCTGCATGTGCCAGCAGGCTCAGGCAAGCCCATAGCCATAGGGGGCTGTCAGGAATAGGTTGTCCGAGATGTGCAATGTCACGCAGCATACAGTCTGCAGGAAGATGAGACTCCAGATGCAGCAACATTCTAAAAGCCTTACAGCTGCAAACTGGATTGCAGCTGCCCTGGAGTGGGACGTGGCAACGATGGTAGCAGGATCAACCAGCGGCGTGGCACCCAGTGTATGAAGCAAGGAAATGCATTCCCCATCCAGAGCCACGCCGTTCAGCACAGCATCAGTTCAGAAACAAAAACGGACATGGGTCAGCCAGAGAAGTGCCGAGGCTGCAAAGCAGCAAGTGCCATACACATAGACAGTTCTGTTATGGTTGCCATGTAGTGACGTTATTTATTTATTTATTTATTTATTTAATTCATTAATTAATTTTATTGTTTTTTTTTACAAACCTTTAACAAACCATTCACAGAGTTTAACCAGAATCAATCCAATTTAAGCATATCCTTTAAAAGAGGGCAACAACAACAACAATCCATATTAATTTAAAACTAAATGTTCAAATAGAAAAGGGGGGAAGATAACACAGGCTACAACTATCAGCAAATCCAACCATCCCAGATAATCCATACCCTAATACTCACACAGGTTCCACACACTCCCTATCGTTCTATACATCACTCACACCACTCCCCTAATCCCCCATCTACAACCAACCTAAAAAACAAGGGCAGGCCTGAAATCCCGGGCTCTCCCTTTACATTAAACAGAGCAACAGAATAACAATCCCTCGATCATCTCTTAGTCAGCATGCTTACCCTCTATCAAGCCCTCAAGTAAAATGATGTTGAGAATAATTATTTGTTTACCAGTGACTGTTTGCATTAATGTCTGGAGTGAAAACGAATACGTGCAGTGTGTTCCTTTCATCTAATGGATCACTTGGCCTGAGGGGTGTGTTATTCTTCAGTTGATGGATCACTTGGCGTGCAGGTTGCGTTATTCTCCTTAAGGCCTTAGGGAGTATAGTGGCAATTCCAGCAGTAGATGATGATAAGTCATGTGTGTGCTTGCATGCAGGTACAAGCAAGTTTCTGCGCTCAATGGTCTCACATTTCCTATGCCTCCCTATTCCCGGGTGTCCAGGTGAGTGGGTGCAATTTCATTGGACATCATGCACAGGTGGCAAAGCCATGTGGGCTGCAGCATGTCAGATGCGGTCAATGGCAATGTTCCCTCTGATTTATTTTTCTGTGTGCACACATTTCTTAGGTATGTGCACAACTGAGTGGTGCTTTCAGACGTTAAGCAAGCACGAGGATAGTGGATGTGTGGCTACTGACCCATCGCACTGTGCTTCCATTACACCTGTGGCTGCCTCAGGGCTATGTTTCACTATGGGGGCTCATACGTGCCACCCGCATGTGTCAGAACCTGCAGCAGCAACACATTCACCTACTGAGATAAATGAAACGAAAACATGTATGTAGACACAAAAAAAACATCTGATAATTGTATGCCAGCAATATGTATTTGTCTATGGGAATTCAAAAGGGTAGCAGAGTTTTTCTTCTTCAATTGTATCACAATTGTGAGAGTATTACATTTTGTCAAGCGGATTTGCTAGATATATGGTCTCATTACAAATTTGGTGGTATATCGGTGTTAAATCTACAGAAATACCACTAAATGGATCTACTGTTACCCCCTCTTGGTCCGGTGGAATTACCTCCCAATTACAAGTGGTGGTATTGTGGTGATAGCCCCCATTTATGGACACTATAGGGATTTCAGCAGAATTACTGCTGGCGGTAATTCCGCCAAAATGGATGCATTTTGGCATTAAGGTGGCGTAATAACCTCCAGCATTTTGCTGAAAGTTGTTCCTCCACCCCATCCCCAAAACCATAGTTGGACAGTACGTCAATGCATTGGTAATACCCAGAGGTGTAGCCAGGTTTGTCTAACAAGTGGACCCTGAAGCTGAGGTAGTTGGACCCACCGCAGCGACATTAAAATCTGTAAATGCAGGCACAGTGCTGCTGCTTTGGCATTTACAGATTTTACCATGTCTACGTCTCTGGTAATACCGCCGAAGGAAGCCCATTGTCTTTATTTAGTCAGATTTGTCTGGTAAGGGACATCTAGATCATTTTTACGGTCATCTGTACTGAAAGGGTCGGCTCAAGATCACACGATTTCTCCATGCAGAAATATCAGGCCAGAAACCGTGGTTTAGGATTCCGGTCTGTTGGCAATATTTACACATTAATATTTGAAAACTGGCAGCTGTTTTTCTCATACTCTTAAACGTCCTGCTTTCTGACTGTGTCTGCTTGTAGCATACTTTCCTATTGGATGTGTCTGGTTGTCCTCCAATTTCTCTGCAGAAAAAAATCTAAGCAAAGATCTGAGCTCCCGTTGCTTTGAGCAACCGTAGACAAATTTGAAAAACCTGCCCGTCTGACAGAATCAATGGCAAATAACCAACAACATTCAAAATCGATTTGCCAATAGTGATTTAAGCTGGGCTTCTTTGTGTTCTATTAAGCTGATCTCTTCAGATGTACTTTTTTGTTTGCATTTTGATAACTTTATGCCTTTATCATAGGAAAGGCTGAATTATAAGTGCCGTAATGCAGATTAGGAGCCAGGGACTCCCCCACGGCCAATTTCCAGTCCACATGAGCCTGTCTGTCTTGGAAATCCCCAAAAAGGCGCAGACATTTTCCAATGATTCCCCCAGTCACTGCAGCCGGCAGGGCTCTCAGTGCAGTGCTCCGTCTCATATTGGGATCACTGCGCTGAATGTCAGGCTGCCTGCACTGTTGCACTTCTCACCCAGGCCGCACCTGCGAGACACGACCCGGGCACCAGAAACATCTCACCTCCACTCCCACTTTAATGGGGTTGGTGCGGATTGTTCCACCTGCTGCCAGCTGAATATTCACCTGGCTGTACCTGGTGACATAGCACGGCTGTTTACTAAGCCCTGACCCTCACCTCGCTCCACTTCATGTTTATAGGTATTTGCTGGGAACTAGCCAATTCCCTGCAACCACTCCAGGCAGAATGCCTTGTTTTACCCCCCTCTTGCCCCACATTTGAGCAGGTCATAATAACTTTATAGACCCTGCCCGCAAGCCATACCTGAATTTATAGGCCTGTAAACCTCATTAAGTGCCCTAACTACACTCAGGCCTTTAACTCGGTTTTATGGTCTTGTACCTCCTGGTAGGGCCCTCTAGCTTGGGCTATACAGCTTTAGTATAACACCAGGTCTAGAGGAACTACTCACACCTGGCAAAGTACACTTATTGATATTATTATTATTATTATTATTATTATTATTATTATTATTATTATTATTATTATTATTATTATTATTATTAGGGTATTTATTAAGGAAGAAACAGAGAGCTTTACAATCATAGGATGAAGAAAATGATGAGGTAAGCAGAGAAACAAGGGAGTAAACAGCTTACAACAGGGGTGGGGGAGAGCGGGCAATTTGTCAGCAAGTTATCTAGAAGCAAACAGGGTAAGAAACGGTGGGGATCTTGCGGGATATATCGACCCACTCAACAGCATTTCCCCACATCACCAAGCTGCATTTGTGCAAGAAAACATCAAATGGCTGCGCTGGCTCCTCTGCGCACCACGGCCTCAAAACTGCGTTTTTGCAGCAACAAAAAGATGGCTGTACCGTCCTGCCAAGCACTCTTCATGCAGGATGGAACAAGGGAACACACTGAAAAAGCATGCCACTGTGTTCTGAAACATATAAAGGGAATAAAGTGGAAAGGCAGCACTGCTTTGCTGAAAACCCAAAATTCCCCTTCAAAATGAAACATTTTCACCCTTTAAAAATGCTGCTTTGACGCTAATTCCATCTGTTCTGTCTTAAACTACAGTGATTAAAAAGGCCCTGCCATGCCCAGGATATTTTATTGTGCCTCACCAAAACCAGGCATAATCCCTGAATGACATGCCCTGTCAAACCAACTCTGAGAGAAATCAACAAGAAACTTCAATTTCTGCTGTGCACAGGAAACACTTTATTTTGTACTATCAAGTGTCAAAGGAATGAACCCTGCAAAAGAAATCATAGCTCTGTGTACGTGTCCATTCTAGGAGACCTTTGCCTTGTACAGACTGTTGTGTACAAGAAACTAACTATGGCTGCAAGGCAATATTGGGAAGGCAGATGGCAAAATCGAATTTGAAAGGAAATTCTAGCAGTTTTCAACACATGTGTAAAGATGGGCTTTTGCAAAACTAAAGGAGAAAAATGCCCATTTAAAAAACTGTTGAAGGAAATCCTGCCATTACCTAGCAATGTGAAGGGGTTTGTGGCTGGTGAATATGCATACATGGGCTATTTTTATCCCAGAGGTTTGTTTTAATTCCGGACCCAAAATAAGAAAATAAAGATTTAAAACACATGAGCTGAATTTGCAAGTTCCAAAAAAAAGTTATTCCAGGTGCCTGCCCTGAAACGGGAGACACACCATAAACTTCCATGACGCAAAAGTGATAATTGCCAGCTTGAAAAACTTTGAATGGGCAAGGACAAAGAAAGTTCACACGCTCATCATAAATTTGTCTGTGCTCCAGGCAGGGACAATAGAAGTCCTGGGACACTAACCTCTGAAGTGTGAAGGAGCAATAACACCTTCAATTAGGCTGGCAACGCCCCAACTTGCTTTGAAGGAAATTACAGTTATAACAGTTGAAGGAAGAAATAAAAATGATCCAGTGACATGGACTACCATTTGCTTCCAAAGACTATTTTATAATTACACTGCAAAGACTTTTATCTCTGCACAAGAATTAGTAAAAATGCAAAAGGTTCACAGTTTTAAATATAATTTGATGGGCTTTCTTTTAAGACTTGGTAGATTTCATTGACACCTTAGGGACAGAAATGTCAAAATATGGTAGATTACCAGAAAAGCATTCATGCTGCAAATGCACATTTTTGTACATACATCCCTTATGATAATCCACACCCATGTAGAAAGTTCTAGAATTTTGAGTAATATAAATCTCATTGAAAAGTGCGAAAATCTGGTAGAAGGACGAAAAAAAAGGTCTCACGGACTGGAGGATTGGACTGCCATGTGCTGCACAAAATATGTAACATGTGTATATAAATTGCTAAGAGATTGCAATTGTGAAAATGTATGTTTGTGGCAAAATCGGATTTCAGTTTAAGTAACTATGGGAGGTTTTTGGACATTGTAAAACTCACACAGCTTGTCACCCTTGTCCAATTCCGTTGTTAGAAGCGTGTTTAGTTAAGCCTTGGCCAGTCATATGCTTTGATGATGTCACTAGGCATTATAAATAATAAGAGTCCCTGACAAGACACACAGGCACACACTCTTCCTGATTTTCCTGCGCCAGCATTTTGTTCCTGTTCCATCCATCCAGATTCCCAATTGCAAGGCCAAAACATTGCTGACCCTACTTCAGGGCCCACTGCAAAACCCAAGCATTGCTGATTCTGCTCCATTAAGGCCTCAATTCTGAAATCCCACTAAAACTCCCAAAACACCAAAGGGGAAAGCTGTGGTGTTTCTGGGAAGCATCCTTATACCACTAACAGCATGCATCCTGCCATCCTGCCATCCAACTTGATCTTCATTAACCAGTGACCAGAATTGGCAGTCCAGAAGTGCAGTCCGGTGACCAGAACTGCCCAGATGTTCACCAGGCACCCTGTCATGTAGTGACCAGAATTGTTGACGGTCCAAAATCCCAAACTAAAGTGGACTGCAAGTATCATCCTTACCCCATAGCAATACATAGTCTACTTGTCCTGCATTTGTCCTTATCTCACTCTCTAAGTCATCCTATCCTTATCCCAATAACGTGTTTAAACTGTCAGAATTATTCTTGTAACTTGCCCTTGATTTCTAGTGTTAGCGCCACGTTTCTCTTCCTTTCTGTCATTTCTGTCTTGCATAGATCCTAAGTCATCAGCGATATTGTGTTTAAATAAATTAATTTTCCTTTAAGAAAAGGGGTACACTGCGTGAAGGGTTACAACTGCAGTGTAACTTTTGATATTCACGGTCAGCGTTCCTCTTTTCTTAGCCATTAAATCTAGTTTAAGTGAGATTTGCCTTTCAATTTTAAAGCCGATTCCTCTTTTCACTGCTCTATTTTCCTAAAAACGAACCTCACTCTACCTTCCATATCTCTCTCAATTTACCATCTAGAGACTTACTTTCCCCTCCATATTGTACCTGTGATATATAGCTACCCCCCCAAACCATTTCCAATGGGAATTGAAAAGAATGAAAGTTTCCAACTTGTCATCTTGCTACAATCTGTTTTAAACTTGCCACTCATTTCCAAACTGTATGCTTTTGGTAAACCATTCTTTGTGATTATTAGTGTCTTTGCATTGTTGATTTAGTGAGGAAATATATTTGCTTTAAGGTTTTGAACACACATTCATTATTTATTTGTCCATTTCAGAGTGTCATTTTATAACATTGCAAGACGTTTAAAATCTGTTTTTCTCTCTTATTTGGGGAGGGAAGGTTACATTTGGATTCTGTTTCCTGTTTCTCATTCCTCATTCGTGATTACCTGCTGCTTCTGTTTATCCACTCAGCTTTGATTATTTGTGGGCTGAGGGAACATTGCAGGGGGAAATTCTAACTTGGGTGCTATCTTTCCTAAATCAAAAAGTGCTCCTATTCTGCTGTGCTGTGTATATGATCCCCATGAAAGTTAAACCCAGCGCATTGCTCACATTCACATTATCACCCCAATGGTGATTGCTGCCCTATATTAAAAAGTGTATGATTTCTTTGAATTTTAAAATAAAAAAATAAATAAATATTGTATTTTACCAACCAGCCTGGTTCATGGTCCATTGTGACCCATGGTATTTGAAAAGGGTGTGTGATATGAGTGGTGTACCATCTCAATATTGAATCAATATAAAAAGATAAGCATTTCTGTCATGCGCTGCATACTAGGCCGAGACCAAGGTGTGTGTCGCCTGATTGAAATCCTTAACAACCTGATCACCCAATCTCATGTAGGGCGGGGAGTGGAGGGTGTGTGGACCTAGGTATTAGAGAGCAGCCATTCCTTGAAGAGGGTGGTCTTGAACTCCTTCTCGAACTGTAGATGTGAGGGGCCGAATCTAATGTTGATGGGGATGATGTTCCAGGTGGCCAGCTGTGATGTGAAGCCATGGGGTGCATAGCAGAGAGCAAGACCTGGATGCCAGAGTGGTCACTCTTGTTAGTCATGGGAATTCAGTCTTAGAGGGGTTGATCTTCAGGTAGGCACTAGACATCCACAACTGTATCAAAAAGAGACCACAAGTGTGTGGATTTCTTTGATGGAGGATATTTTGAGGTGGAGCTGCATGCCATCTACGAATTGGTGTATGCAGATATTGTGTGAATCAAGGAGGGTTCAAAGCGGCTCCATGTAATGTTTGAAGATTATGCAGCAGAGGATGGATTCTTGGGGGATTCAACAGGTGATTGGTAGAGTTGGTGATCTGGAGGAATTCATTTATACAAACTGGTGGGGATTAGCAAGGTAGGATTTGAAACAGCTGAGGATGGTTTTGCTGATCCCCATGCAGTGATGTAAATTGTCGGTGAGTGTCTGGTGGTCTACTGTGTTGAATGCTGCTGAGATGTGAAAAGGAAAGCAACCCAAAAACGGTCTGTAAAAATAATCCCAAAAGGCCAAATAATCACTGCAACTCTTTGCAAGGGAAAGGGAAAACAAGGTTTATTACATGCAACAAAGGTCTCAGACGGTCCTGTAGAACAGAAGTGACACAGAGCTAATCTTATATCACGACATTACATTTTTTATAGCGGAGAAGCAGCAAATTAACAATACTATGCATAATAATGGGTACAACATAATCCCTCCACCCTCATTTGCTACTGCCTATAGAACATGCTAATCCCACCCCATATACTTTGTAGACCAAGTAGTCACATCTATTCTAAACCCATTCCTCTAAACACGTGGTCCCCTACATTGTCACAGTCAAATCCAGGTACCTGATTGGTGGTTTCCCATTATTGATATATTCATACATTAAAACCATCACCTGATGCAATCAAAGTAACTTGCTGAGGCATACTCTGCACTAATAGACAATAGGCATTCTCATCAAACCAGATGCCGTGGCACACACAAGCTCCCTACACGACCTTGCACTTAATTTATTGGCATCACATCTGCTTCTCTTATCACAGATTATGGAATGTTCCAGACACGGCTCCCCCCTTATCTTCTTCAAACCCCAGGCGTCCAGTAATGGCGTGACAGTGGCACCACTCTTGAGTCTGAATTTCAGGGATTTATTTGCTTTTGCTTGTGTGTCTACTTGTAATTCATATGGAATGACTGCTCACTGGGAAGGGCAGTAGTGCTCTAAATCCTCATCTTGTCCCAATGGCATCTCAAAACCTTATATCAAGTTTTCATAAATTTGTCCTTCAAAGGGTGAATCCCTACCATCACACATTCCGGTCCAACTCAATTCAAGATATGCAGCTGGACAAAATTAGCACCTATCTGTGTACCATGGGTGCTTCTGATCTTGGCTTCTCTCCTGCGGAACGAGAAAGAGGATTTGTTTTTGTAGCTGAACTCACAGAGCCGCAGGTCCACGTCACAGCCTGCGTTCTACTCCATTCATCGTGTGCTAAGCTTTAACATTCAAAATGGCTACACTCCTGCAATGTTAACACATTGACCTCACCTTTACCACAATACCTTGCTGACTCCACCTTCCACCTAATTTGGTCCTTCCCACACAACACACTATACTACGTTACTACGAATACAAGACCTAAACACTGGGCCTATATGCTGCCCTATCTATAACCTCTGCAACCACAACAATGATGCATTTTGTTGCTGTTTGAGTGTTGCTATATGTGAGGATCTAATATGTGGAAACCTAACTAAAACAAAATGGGCCTCATTCCGAGTAGGGTGGTAAGGGATACCGGGCACCGTTAAGGAGACCGGTGTCGGTAATCCCTTACCGCCCTACTACGAGGTCCCTTAGCGGGTCCCTCCTTCAAAGCCTGGTTTTACCAGGCGTTATGGACGGGACCCGCTAAGGGACTTCAGAGCTAATAACGGTACCACAAGTTGCGGTACCGTTATTAGCGATTTCCCCATTCCCATTGAGCCCTATGGGGGCTCAAATGGGAATGGGGAATGGATTTTTCAATGGGGACTTACCGAACCCGCAAAGGTCGGGCTACACCGATAAGTCCCCATTGAACCAGGTCGGAGTCGGTACTGGTATGGGAGGTAGTCATGGCGCAAATAGCGCCATGACTACCACCATACTCGGAATGAGGCCCTATGTGTGCTTCTTTAGCACTGTCTTCCGTCTGTTCCCAGAATGATTCATTCTAACAGGTTTTTCTCAACTGGAATCATTTGGCCTGACCGGGACAATGTACGTGCATCCAAACAAATGTCAAGGAGAACCAGGAGGCAAGGATTGCCATTGTGGATTATTTTAAGGGCATCAGCGATCACCTTGCTGATAGATGTTTCATCTGGAACTAAAGCCAGATTAGTAGGATGGAAGTAGGTTGTTGGTGTTGGAGGAGTTGCGTAGCTACTGCTTTCTAAAGGATCTTAAGTAGGAAGGGAAGATGGACGATGTGGGAGTAGATACTGTTGTCATCAGGGTTCAGTGTTGGTTTCTTGCAAAGCAGGAGAATTTGTCCTGTCTTGAGCATCGAGTGAAAGGTGCCTTGAGTTGTAGATGATTGTCCGGTAAGGGAGGAGTGCTTTAGTTGGAAGGGTGTTGAGTATGGAGACAGGAAGGATGTTGTCCTTGTTTGATATGGACTAGAGGAGTGCTAGGGTGGCAGTGAGGTATTAGATAGTGAGTGTTTTGAGGGTTGTCCAGGTAGGTGTGGTTTTGTGAGGTGGGATGTGTTATGTGCTTTCAGTTTTAGCATTGGTGTCCATGTGTTGGCGGATCATGCTGATCTTGTTGATGAAGAAAGAGTTGATGGCAGTGGATTTTTTTATGGCATGCGGTCCTGATGGATCAGAAGCAGACTGATGCAATGCTTGATGGCTTTGAAGAGGGCTCTGCTTTTATTTTTGGCCTTGGCTATGGTGTTTTGGTAGTAGTTGGACGTGGCAGTGGCGATCGGCTGCCTGCATGTAGCATGGAGTTCTTGAGCAGGCCAAGCTCAGAGGCACTGCAATATTTTAGCAAAGTTTTTTCTTGTTTTCTGATAGTTTGTTTGTTGAGGTTGAGTTCTTGAGTGCACAGAGTGAGGAGGGTTTACGCTTAAGGGTCAGTTGTTTCACTGGGTACAATGAAAGAGCTCTGGATATTTACTATTCACCATTAGCTCAGAGCTCTTAAGTTTCTGGTGACCGTATGTCAGATGGCCATGTAGGCCTGCTTCTGCTTTGAATTCTGTCAGTTTAGGTTTTCCTAAATTTCTAATGGGAAAGAAAAAACTGCAAGTCCCAGACTCCAAAGGGAAGAAACAGGACTGGATGGACTCTATTTGCATGGCACAAATCAAAACAGTTCCATGGATCTTCATGATAGGAAATATTTTACCTTGGCTCTGCAGGAAGTGAAAGCTGCATGCAAGACCAACAGTCACACATGGTGCACAGCAGATGCATCAGAAACAAATCAGTGGACCATTAAGAACCAGCACCATTAATGAAGGGCTGACTCTCGCTAGAACACTGAAACTGGGATGAACACATTTAAATCGCTGTCTCCTTCTGCCGAATCTGAAAAGTTAGTTGGACTCAAAGGTCATAGCACATCAGCACGGATATGTAAAACACCGGCTCAAGCTCCCCCCACCACCCACCCATGAGGCAAATTAGTCTGAACACCATTAGAAATCTTAAAACCCAGAGGCGTTGCGGGGGGGCATGGCTGAGGGGGCTATAGTCCCAGATCTTTTGGTTGTAGACCCGGATAGAAGCTCAGGAACTACAACCGACAGTCCCGATATAAGTGTAGCCCTGGATCTTTTCCAGACCTAGCAACACCCCTGGTAACAACCCAGTGCTGATCAACTGATTCAAGCGGATCACACATAGGGCTTCAGCAAATGCATTTATTTTAGTCAGCTATCCAGTGTTGGGTGCCAGAAGGGTAGACATACACTGGCGTGTTCATGCTCTCCTCGTCAAGAAACTTGCTCTGACCCTGCAGCTCACAGTCGTGCTGTGACTATCAGACATCTGACGTCAATCATATATCACAAGAAAATCCCAAAGGGGAAAAAAGAGTTCACATGGAAGAGTACTATATTAGTTTGAGTACTCAATTGTGGAGAATAGAGGCGAAAAAGAGAAGGAAGCCCAGTCATAAATATTCACATTTTCATTTTTAATTTATTACCATTATAAAATAGCATAATATACAAACATCACAACAAAAAATAAAATGGGTGAATTAATTTATAGTATAAAATACTTATCAAATCTAATGCTTTACACCATTCAATCGCAATTTGATTGCCACAGTTCATAACCTCGTATTACTCAAGGTAAAATACCACTGTCTCATTTTTAAATTTCATTCAAATAGTGGAAATGCTGTGGAAAAAGCGAATAGTTAACAATTGGATAAAGTGCTGAATGTAACCAAGTGCTAAGTACCAAATTGTTAATAAGGAATAAAGTACTGAATGCAAAAAAGTGCAAGGTGCCGAATGCAAAAAAGTGCTGGGTGCCTACTGTGCATACATGATCTTCAAATATCATAACAGTTTCGGCGAAATCAACCTATCTGGCTCAATAAAACGAGCCAGTAGTCGCCTTCTTCAGGGCGCACTGAATATTGCAAATGTAAACCTGGAACATACTAATGCTTGAATTTTTGTCTATCATTCAGTAGTTCTCACAGGTAAAACTTTGTACAATTCATGAAAGCTTGATTGTAGATCTGGAAGTCTGTTTAGAGACGTTAACCTAAGTTGGTCCAAAAGTGGTGCCGAAAAATGTATTAGTTTCGATCCGCCACTCAAACAGGACTGATGATGCAAGTAAATTTACATCTTAAAATGTTGAATATTTCCAACACTGATCATAACGGCAATGGACTCTATTATGGATACCGATAAAGAATAATCCAAATCCATGAATCTTGGACGGTGTAAGGTCCAGTTGGAAGAAGCCAACAACTACAGGGCCATAGATCCCAACGTTCTCACCCGGAACGAGCCTTCTCTCTCGTCTATAAAAGCAACCGCCTGAGATGTACGCCGTCCGATGTAACGTCCGCGGCTGTGTGTTGTATATATATGTTATATGTCATGGATTTGGATTATTCTTTATCGGTATCCATAATAGAGTCCATTGCCGTTATGATCAGTGTTGGAAATATTCAACATTTTAAGATGTAAATTTACTTGCATCATCAGTCCTGTTTGAGTGGCGGATCGAAACTAATACATTTTTCTGCACCACTTTTGGACCAACTTAGGTTAACGTCTCTAAACAGACTTCCAGATCTACAATCAAGCTTTCATGAATTGTACAAAGTTTTACCTGTGAGAACTACTGAATGATAGACAAAAATTCAAGCATTAGTATGTTCCAGGTTTACATTTGCAATATTCAGTGCGCCCTGAAGAAGGCGACTACTGGCTCGTTTTATTGAGCCAGATAGGTTGATTTCGCCGAAACTGTTATGATATTTGAAGATCATGTATGCACAGTAGGCACCCAGCACTTTTTTGCATTCGGCACCTTGCACTTTTTTGCATTCAGTACTTTATTCCTTATTAACAATTTGGTACTTAGCACTTGGTTACATTCAGCACTTTATCCAAATGTTAACTATTCGCTTTTTCCACAGCATTTCCACTATTTGAATGAAATTTAAAAATGAGACAGTGGTATTTTACCTTGAGTAATACGAGGTTATGAACTGTGGCAATCAAATTGCGATTGAATGGTGTAAAGCATTAGATTTGATAAGTATTTTATACTATAAATTAATTCACCCATTTTATTTTTTGTTGTGATGTTTGTATATTATGCTATTTTATAATGGTAATAAATTAAAAATGAAAATGTGAATATTTATGACTGGGCTTCCTTCTCTTTTTCGCCTCTATTCTCCACAATTGAGTACTCAAACTAATATAGTACTCTTCCATGTGAACTCTTTTTTCCCCTTTGGGATTTTCTTGTGATATATTGTTGTTCCCCAGTTCCATGGTTTAGGGGTTACCCATCCGCTGTGACGTATCTGACGTCAATCAGCCTCCTGGCTCCCCCACATCACTACTATTGTAGCTGGCAATCACACATATTGCAAACAATCATGTTTCCAGTTATTCCTCCTACGCACGGCCAGGGAAAGACAACCTACTAAAAGGCATGCTTTGGACAGGACACAGTGGGCCTCATTCCGAGTATGGCGGTAAGGGATACCGGCCACCGTTAACGAGACCGGTGCCGGTAATCCCTTACCGCCACATTCCGAGTTCCCTTTGCGCCCTCGTCCTTAACGCCTTGGCAGGCGTTAGGGACGAGGGCGCAAAGGGGCTTTTTAGCCAATTACGGTGACCGTAAAGTACGGTCACCGTTATTTGCAATTTCCCCATTCCCATTGAGTCCTATGGGGGCTCATTTGGGAATGGGGAAGAGCCCTGGGGAATGGGAAATTACCGCCTTGGTCAACTCGGAATAGGGCGGTAATTTCCCATTCCACCAGGGCGGTGCCGGTACGGGTCCGGTGCCGACCAAGGCGCTACTACCGCCATTGGTTAGCGCCGGAATCGGAATGAGGCCCAGTGCCCTTTACAAGTCCTCGAAGAAGATCACTGAATTCCTGTAAAATGCAGTGGACCTCCATTGTACTGGACCCTGCACTGCCAGCAAACCCTCTTCCGCAATGCACAGTATTACTGACTTTACCCATCAATGAACATTCAGAAACTGATCCATGCCTTTTCTCATGGGGCCAGGGACTGCATTTTATGGAGGCCTGCTATTAGCACATACTGTTGAAACAAGTCCACAGCGTTCCACGCAGCGCGCAATGAACAACTGGCCACTTCGCTATGATTGGTTGGAAGGCAACCAATCCGAGAAAAGGAGACGTGTTAATGCAGACTGCTGATTCTCCAAGCAGGTGCCTGGTGACAGATAAATCATGTGCGGCCAGAAAAACAAAACTGTTTGGAAGCCCAGCCACGCACCTTAGAGGGAATATTGGCTCACTGGCAAAGTGTCTGAGTATGTTCCCATCATACAGGCTCACATTCCACATACAGTGGGTGTGCCCAACATGCATGCTGCCTCAGGTGAAATATTTTGCTGCCAGGTCATCCCATAAGGCATCAGCTGCATCCCTCTTTCCATCAACATGTGGGACCGGTGTCATGTGCGCACATCAGCCTGAGTGCTATGTTATGTAGCATGGCACAGCAAATTACTGGGTCGAAGTCCATCTGAATTATGAAGGCAACTGAACTGTGACTTCAGGACCTTAAATGTACGCTCTATGGAGTTTCCGGTGTATACGTTCGCTGCAATGTACCTCTGATGGCCTCTGGTCACTGAATTTCTAAAAGAGGTGAGACGGTGAATACTCAGAAAGTACCCACTGTCACCTGTGGATGAGAGAGGCATCATGTGACATGTGTTCTCTGCTGTCCATATGAAGGAGTTCAGGCGTTTGTGTATCAAGACTTTCCGAGCAACCAGGTCTCCCCATACTGTCCAGCTTCAAATGGACATGCTATTGCAGAGTTCCTGTATATGTAGCTCCCGTATGTTGATCCTGGAAAATGTGCATTGGCATTCACGATGTTAGCAGCATGCATTTATTTATTTAATGTGCCTTTTCCTGACCTGGACCAGCTCTCTCTCTTTCCTCAGTTTTGATACTTGTACTGGTCCTTCCTCACAATTCTTCTCTGTTGCCCTAGGGGTGGCTTGGTTTTGGCAAGCTTGTATCTGCTGTAACATCCACCTCACGGCCCAGTGGTTTGTGTTATATCCTGCATATGTATGAATGAGGTCTGAGTCAGTGTAAGAGCTGTGATGGAATGCTAGTGGAGCTTGGAGTGTTGGGGACCTGGGGATTCCAAGTGAGACGGTTAGGGACTGGGAGCTGGGCAGGGAACCAGGGAAGAAGCTACTAATGATCTCTCTCTCCTAACTTCTATACTGAACCTGTAACTAAGACAATAAAGCGTGTTTCTACTTTCTACATACCTGAGTCAGCCTGGTTCCTGCTCCTTGTTATTACTGGCTCAGGGTAGATCCTGCAGGAGGCAGGATACATCATTTGGCGACGAGGATGCTTGAGCCCAGAAGAAGTTGATGTATGAGAGAGGGAGAAGAGAGGCCTCAAGAATATTGGAGCAGAGGCCGCAGCATGAAAAAAGTGCAGAAACAGAGAAATCGATGCTGCTTGGGGTTTGGATGCCCCTGGAGTGGTGTAAGCCCTACAGTGCAGGAAGTTGGTGTGCAGGCAACCTGAAGAATAGAGTACACAATATTGGCATTGGTGTACTCATGAAGATGTGGATACCAGGTGAAGTCATAAGCGCGTAGTGCGCTAAGAAGAAATGAAAATGGAGCTGTGGCGGATTTTGCAGCCTCGTTCACTTAAGGTACTGTGGGGAATACTAAGTAATAAAGCATATGGCCGTGAGAAGTTTGGGCCATGCAAAGGGCTAAATTTGGCATTTTAAGAGATGCTGGGAGGACCGTGGGTGGCGCGCGCCCAATGGTGTCCTCCTGCGTTCCAGCCACTGCCGTTGGTCTGGAAC
The DNA here is from genome assembly GCF_040938575.1 of Ambystoma mexicanum. NCBI lineage: Eukaryota > Metazoa > Chordata > Amphibia > Caudata > Ambystomatidae > Ambystoma > Ambystoma mexicanum. The sequence continues at coordinate 771,602,325 of NC_090922.1, forward strand.
GCACGGAGTTGCCCTACACCATGATCAGAGCCTCGGACGAGGGTTATATATTACGAAGGCCCACTCCTGAGGAAAGGCCCCAAGAACGTTGCCTCAGCGTGATGACGCTGCATCAGGAAGTTGAAAGTGTTAGCTGGAGCAACGAAGGCCAGCATGATGGCGTATACGCACACAGGGGGCATCTTCATAATGGATTTACAACGCTGTCACACAACCGCGTTTATAAATGAAAGGAATCAACTTTGGAACAGTTGAAACAGTGTGCGGGTAGTTATTAATGCAATGTTTTGGAGTGTTGCCGCAAGGAAGCATAACGGCGGATTTAAACAGGAGTTCGGAAGTCCAAGGAGCCACCAGGTACTTTAGATGTTAAAGTGGTGGTTCGGCGTGATGGAGCGATTTAATCTCGGCAACAGCAAAGTATTTTGAAATGAGCATTTGTGAGTCTCAGTGGTGGTTCGGATGTCGGAGTAACTTAATTTTGACAACAGCGAAATATTTTAACTGAGCATTTGTGGGTCTCAGTGCGACGTCCGTGCCTCGAGGAAATGTACATTCCTAATATAAACGAATGCCGATTTGGTGCCTTACAGGGAGGTGCGGTCATGATAGAATTAATATTGACAGTTATGTTCTTGTGGTGAATTAATGTGTTTACAAATTTAATATTCAGGAGAAATCAGGCAGTGTATGATTTACATGTGAGTTCTGAGCTATTAAGCTGCAAGTGTGCAGAATGGGTTAGTGGGCGTTATTCTAGAGGAACCTTGTACAATTTAAAAATTGCTACGTTTACTGATTGGTGTAGGTCTCAAGGAAACACATAGAGATTATTTAGATTTATTACCTTGCATGTGCAAATGGATTTCAAGAAATAGCACAAATAATTGTGAGGAATTATGCTGAAATGCTCAAAATTTTGAGAAGATGTCTATGATATTATTTTGGGAAAATCTATGATCATTTTATGCTTAATGCGAACTTGCACCTTGGGGATGCAAATTTTGGGAAAAAAGGTAATTTTGTGAAATGCATTTGAAAAAGTCAAATTTAGCGATGTGTGTTTGCATCTGTTGAAGTTTCTGTATGATTGCGTATTAAGTTGCAATTGTGGTTGCATGTGGAGTTTCAGCGAGTGACGCAAAGTGTGCGCACAGGAGGCAGCAGGTCCTGCAGTTGTAGTGCATTTTTGTGCTAGTACATGTGTGAGAGGTAGCACGTGTGTTTTGTAGTGGTGTGTGTGCAGGGTGTTGTACGGTTGTGGATGTTGACGTGTGGGAGAGTACACGTTTATATGCGGAGTATGTTGCGCAAAATAGGAATATATAAATGGGAGTTGCATGCATGCAATGGGGTTTAGGCTTATACACCCTGGCCAGGTGTATTGGCAGTAGTATAAAACCTTCAGGAGGAACCCCAAAGTTTTGTTTTGAGGAGTTTGGACACAGAAGGGTGTTCCAATGTAGTTGACCTTAGGGCATGGGCCCTCTTCGGAGTTGTTTTGTGGAGTTACAACGCAGTTGTGCGTTTGGAAAAGGAAGTGAAAGGAGAATTTTTTTTTCTCAGATAGTGTATGTTTACATTATAGGGGCTACACTAGTTGTCTGCGTTGTAGGTAACCGCACGGCAACATACTTCCTTTAGTTGAGTTTAGGGTTTTCCTTAGTATGTTCTGTGATGCCAGGCGGTGCATGTGGGAGGAGGATATTTGTTGTTTTTGCACGCCAGTTTGCAAGTGGTATGGAATAGGAGTGGAGGGCACACAGTATTAAGCCAGTGTTTAGTATTGAAGTTGTGGACTGTACACTGGTTTGGGTTACTGGATTAATTTCAGTTTTAATTACACTTTTCAATAATATTTTTAGAAATTTCAGGTCACACCATTTGATTTTTCATCCCAGTGGTGTGCCGGAGCCTTTGGGTTGCAAAATTTTGAAATTGCACTACACTACTGTTTTTTTCTGGTAGTGTTAAAATGTTTACATCTGAATTTTGGGTTTTGCAAAGGTGAATGTGCAATGCACTACTAATTTTGTCATTTGGTAGTAATTGCATGTTAACATTTTTTCATAGCTCTTGCTATGCAATTTTTAAGCCACAATTCCTTCCTTTGTGGTTGTGTTTTCTGTGATCTTTGTGTTGTATGTCTCTTTCCTAGGTTTTTCATTCCTTTTTCATGTTTTCTTTAGGGGAGGAGGATGAGGCATGGTTGTTGGGATATTTGTTAGAGTGCATGGGATCTTTGTTGGCATGTTTAGGACTATTCTGTTTTGGCCTTTGTGTAAGTTTTCTAGATTCGTGGCTACACTATTTTTGGCAGGTTGGTAGCCTCTTTGGGGGCGTTTTTGTATTGTGCTCAGGTGTGGCAGACCTGAGGTCAAGAGTGGCAGTCTTGGCGGAAGGTGTTTAGTTTAGGAGGGTCGATGTCTGTAGTTTTGTTTTGTTTGTCCATGTGGCAAGGTAGTGCTTGGTGGTGGCGGCACTGAGACCCTGGTGTGGCAGGCCAGGGTGGAAGGAGTAGTAGAAATGTTGTGGTTGTTAGTCCTAGCATGGTTGTGAGTTTGTGTGTTTTCTTTTGATTGAAAAAAGGGGGGGGATGTGTTATATCCTGCATATGTATGAATGAGGTCTGAGTCAGTGTAAGAGCTGTGATGGAATGCTAGTGGAGCTTGGAGTGTTGGGGACCTGGGGATTCCAAGTGAGACGGTTAGGGACTGGGAGCTGGGCAGGGAACCAGGGAAGAAGCTACTAATGATCTCTCTCTCCTAACTTCTATACTGAACCTGTAACTAAGACAATAAAGCGTGTTTCTACTTTCTACATACCTGAGTCAGCCTGGTTCCTGCTCCTTGTTATTACTGGCTCAGGGTAGATCCTGCAGGAGGCAGGATACATCAGTTTTCACTGCCCTGCACCACATTAATACCAGGTGGTGAGCCCGTGGTGTCATGGGAACTGGTCCCAACCTTGCCCAAGCTTAAAACCCGTTTGGGACGGAAGGAGGATGGGTCCCCTGCTTGCACCGACCATGAGACATCCTGGACGTCCAGCAAACTGGTGCCTCCGAGAAGAAACAAAGAAGTCCACAACTCCAAGGAAGCAGTAAGCAACGTCCCTGTGACCAGATGCTTCACAGATTAAGACACCAAGAGTCCAAACGGGTCATGGAGGCATTGCAAGAACTACAAGATGAGCTGCAGACATTATGCCTGGAAGTCATATCCTTAAAACAGGAAAACATCACCCTTTGATCAGCATTGTCTCATGAGCCATTAAATTTGATGGATACCCGAGGAAACTATCTGAATTTGGGAACCATTATAAGATCCAATTCTTGTTTTGGCCTGCTCATTTTGCCCATGATAAAGCAAAAATAAGGTATATCTTGAGTAATTTGGTAGGTAGCACATTAGCCTGGGCTGCGCCCTATGTAACCACAAATAGCCCTATTTTGGGGAATTTCCAGGAGTTCGAGAAGGCATTTCTGGAAACATTGCAATCCCCTAATTTGGCATCCAAAACCCAGATCCAACTGGTGTATATTAAACAAGGTTCAGAGGACTTAATTTTGTACATCGGTCGATTTTATCAGTTAGCTGCTGACGCCCAATGGTCTGAAATTACTCAACGAACCTTGCAACCTGCGAACGAATTCAAGGATGAGACTATCCATTATGGAGCACCCCAAGACCTCAATGCCTTGGTTTATTTGGTGATCCGTATTGTTTACAAGAAAGAAGGGGAGAAAGGAAACAAACACAACAACAATTCGTACCAACTAGACTTGTTCCTCCATGTCCGGTTGTACCTGCAGAACCACAAGGAGAACCAATTAAGGGTGCGATTCGTGGTCCTCTTACAGATAAGGACAAATGAAGAAGAAGATCAAACCACTCATGTTTGTATTGTGGTGGTTCAGGCTATTTTCTGTGCTCCTGTCCATTGTGGGCTCCTAGAACTCCAGAAAACTAATGGGCTTGCTGTCTGAGGGGAAGAAAACAGCAAGCGCACCCGTTCATCATCTCTTCCCAAGATTATTCAAGGTCTCATGCCTGGATCTCGTCTTTTGTACAACAATAAAACACAGCAAGAAATCACCAATATGTCATTGTTAGATTCAGGAGCTTCAAGGAACTACATTTATCAAACGTTCACTGCCCTACATGGCACACCTTTGGTAGAGAAAAATGTCCCGGCGGCTGTTGCCCTTATAGATGGTTCACTGATTTCCTATGGTCCCATTACTCATCATTCAGTACCAGTTGGCATTAAAATCAACCAACATCATGAATTGATTGCTTTTGACATCCTGCAAACACCCTAATTTCATCTGGTGCTAGGGCTGTCCTGGCTCACCCATCACAATTCCTTCATCAATTGGGCTGAACAGACCTTGATAGTTGGTCCCAACCTATGTACCGTACATTGTTGCTCAGATAAAGGGGATACAGAACGGTCCCCATTTAACCAAAACAGATAATTCTACTCCCTGCATCTGTACCATTCAGGGAGTAACTTCTGTGTATCATCGGTACCAAAAGGTCTTTTCAGAACCTGAGGAGATACCCTTTCCTCTGAATCGTCCGTTTGACTGCGCCATATCACTCCTACTAGAAAAAAGCCATCCCACATGGAAGGATCTACTCATTATCTCCACATGAACATCATGAACTCCAACACTATTTAAAGGACTGTTTACAGAAGGGATACATAGTACCTTCTCAATCCCCTGCAGGTGCGCCATTATTCTTTGTTGATGGGAGGATAGCTCAGGGGCAACATGCTCACCTTGGAAGCAAGATGACACAGAGCAACACAGGTTTGATCCCCATGTCTGCACTTACAAACTTCTGGGTATTAAGCGCATTACAAATAACCTATCATATGATATCATAAAAAGGAGGGTACGTTATAGCCCTGTGTTGATTACTGAGAATTGAACAACATCACTTTGAAAGATCGATAACCCCTACCTCTCATTCGGGACATTCTAGAGTGATTGAAAGATGCCTATAATTTTACCAAATTGGATTTATGTGGGGCATATCGTCTGACCTGAATTAAAGAGGGTGATGAGTGAAAGACTGCATTCAAGACCTCCGAGGGACACTTCACATTTAGGATGATGCCCTTCAGGCTGTGCAATGCCCCATTGGTTTTCTCGAGATTTATAGATTTCATATTCTGAGAACTCATTGAACTGGCTATGTGGGTCTATCTCAACAACATCCTGATTTTTTCTGCCACTTTTGAAGAACACCAGGAACATGTTTCACAAGTATTACATCATCTTGAGTTCAATCACCTGTATGCCAAACCTACTAAGTACTTGTTCCACCAAACAAAAACAGACTTTTTAGGTCATTTTTTTAGGGATCAGGACATTCAGATGGGCGATGCCAAAGTTCAAGCCATTAGGAAATGGCAGAGTCCCAACAATAGGAAGGCAACTCAATGCTTCTTGGGCTTCACAAACTATTATCGTGATTTAATTGCCAACTTTACCCAGATAACCCTGGATATAACTTGGTTGTTACGAGCCAACCAATCCTTTTGTTGGGATCCACTAGCCAAATTAGAATTCCAGAAATTAAAAAGTCTTTATGTCAGTACTTATACTCCATCATATAGATGACTGCACCCTTTTGCATCGTAGCTGACACATCCGATAGAGAAATTCAGCGGTCTTACTGCAGACTGACCCCAAAACATTGGCGGAACATCCGGTTGCTTACTATTCACGCAAACGGACACAAAGCAAAGTAAATTATTTGTTGATCGAAAAATAACTTTTGGTGATTGAAGGAGCCTTTGAACAGTGGAGACATCACATTCAAGGAGCTCAACACAATGTAACCGTCTGTACCAACCATGGCGATCTACAAGATTCACAATCCCTACAATGTCAAAACAGTCGACAAGCCCGTTAGGCCTTTTTTTTGCTCAATATGACTTTGTTCTAACTCACATCCCTGGCTCCTGTAATGTACGGTTGGACGCCTTGTCAAGATATTTGGATCCAGAATCCTTTCCAGAACACTATCCTGCTACACTACATCACCACAAACACTCTATGGGTGCTATCAAAACTTTCCTGGATCAAGTCTGTTCTGCTACTTCTGTAGATCCTACTGCAACTCAACTGCTTGAAATTCGGGAAGTGAACATCAAGGATGTTTTTTTTCTATTCCAGGTGGTTGTACTTACCATCCCCTGAACTATGCAAGCAGATCCTTTTTGGTTGCCCATCAACCCGTACACAGGGGCATAGAATCCACTCAGGAATGGGTCTTTTGCACTTTCTGGTGGCCTGGACAAAATAAACAAATAACTTTATATCTGACATCATGCCCAGTGTGTGCCCAGACGGAAACTTCTAGACAGAGGGCGGTTGGCCTTCTGCTACCCATAGAAATACCACCCAGACAATCTCATACCATTGCCATAGACTTTATCGTAGACCTGCCAAGATCAAACAACATCTGCATAATAGTAGTAATCGATTGTTTTTCCAAACTGGCCCACTTCATATACATTACAGGTTTACCCAGGGCGGCTCAAATGGCTAGTTTTTTGGTCCATGAAGTCAATTGCATACATGGTTTGCCCACTAAGATCATCTCAGTTTGTGGATCATGATTTATTGCTTGTTTCTGGACTCAATTATGCAAGCACTTGAAAATACATTGCAGACTTAGTTCCGGTTAGAGTGCAATGCCATAGTCCAGCCGAGAGAGGACAGTTGCTTTGGCTAGAGTTTCACAATTCTTTTCATAAATAAAAGGCTGATTTGTCTGAGCAGATTCAGATAATAATGTGTAGTTTTCACTAGGTTTTTTACAGATGAATCTGAATTCAGAGAGGAATATAAATAAAATCCTATGGTTTTAACCTTGCTGAGTGTTAGAATGTGGCAGCTGTCAATCTGAAAGTGGGCATTCCGTTGGTCTAGTTTTGATCTAGCTTGTTGGGGCCAAAAGGTAAAAGCTCTATTTTTGAATTATTTAAGACCATTTGATTAGCTGTCATCCACTGTTTAGTCGTGAGGGAGGTGCTGTCTAATTTGGATGAGTCGAATTTGTGTTTACCATTCAGCTTGAGCAGAAGTTGAGTGTCTTCGGCATAGTCAGAAAATAAAATATTGTATCTATCCAGTCTTTCACATAGTGGCCTGATATATATGTTGAAGAGAGCTGGGGATAAACTGGCTCCCTGGGGAACCCAGTAGGAGATGGCGGCAGGGTCATTGCTAACATCGCCCCAGTGCACAGCAGAGACTCTGCCTGACAGGAAGGAGCACAACCAAGACAGAGATTGATGAGAATATCTGACTGTATTGTGCAGTGTAGCAAGCAGGATGTTGTGGTCCAATAAATCAAACATTGCGGGAAAATTCAATAACATCAGCAGACCACATTGTTTTTTATCAACTGTGTCAAGCATGTTATTTTGAAGGTTAAGCAGGGTACTCTCTGTGCTGTGGTGGGCCCTGAAACCGGATTGTCTAGGGTGAAGAATGGAATATTGGTCCAAAGAATCTTGATATTGTCTAGTAGCCATTTTTGTCAATTATCCCAAGAAGGAAGAAAGAGTTAGTGATGGGTCTGAGGTTGGAACCGTCTGACTTCTTCATCAAAAGTGTAACTGTAACTTATGCATGCAGTCAGGGACAATATTGTGCTTGAAAGAAGAGTTCAAAAAGCGCGTAAGGAACAGGATAAACAGGGATTTAAGATCTAGAAGGATTTTAGATGGTAATGCGTCACCTGTGCAGGAGGTAGGGCACATAGTAGTAAGGACTCCTGCTAGCTCCAAGGTGGTCATAGCTTTGAAGGAGAAAGTCGGGTGTTCTACAACCAAGTCTGATGTAACTCACCTGTTGTTGGGTCGGGGTGGACCCCCTGAATTGGGTTGTGAGACATGAGAAGCAGAGGTGTGCTGATGAGGGTCAATCAGGGGGCGATAGTTTTAAATTTCTCACATTCTACTAAGATTTTGTCTGAGAATGTGAGCTGGAATTTGAAACAATCTGCTCTGATTGGCATGAGGCTCTGGGTTTTTCTAGCTCTTTCAAAATTTTGAAGAGCTGCTTGGGGCAGTTGTTAGCTTTGACTATTTGTTGATTTAATACATTTTTCTTAGCATCAAAAACTGCTCTTTTGTAGGTTTTTGTCAAGTCCTTCCACATTTCTTTTAGGTGGCTCGATTGAGATTTGGTAAAGGCACGTTCTGCCTATAGTTTTGTTCTTTTTTAGTTCCTCAAGTGCGGGAGTAAACCAGCAGTTACGTGAGATCCCATCTCTGACTGTAGTTGTTATAATAGGTGCAAGGTGATCTAGCATGTGAGTCATATGCTGCTGGAAAGCAGCTGCTAGAAGATTAGGCCAGGCACTGTGTTTGGTGTCTTTCAAGAGCTGGATAGTCCACGTCAAGAGGTCTAATGGGGTAATTTTTTTAAAAGTTTCTACTCAGGACTTTCTTGAGTGGTTTGGATGGCTTTTTTAAGACTGAGGTGGGTGAAGGTCAGATTCAAAGCAAAAGAATGGTCGGGCCAAATACATGGCTTAGTTCATGTGAATTTGATGTCCATATTCTTACTGATCACCCAATCTAAGGTTTTTCCTCTATTGTGAGTGGGTTCCTGGTTTAATACCTTGAAGTCACAATTGTTAAGGTTTGTTTCCAATTGGATTGCTTCAGGATCAAGGGGATCACTCCGCCACCTATTAAGGTTTCCCAGGACTAAGATGGCATTGCCCAGTTTATTTGGTGGTGACACTATTTGGGTGAGGTCATTGTTGAAGCTAGGCATAGTTTTAGGTGGTCGATCCAAGAGTATGATTTTAATGCAGGAGGTGTGGTTGGGGGTACATTTGAGATGGAGGACCTCACATCCGGGGCAGGTAGGAGCAGTTTCATAAAGATGTAGCTCCTTCTTGGCAATAATCGCCACTCCTCCTCCTTTACCATTCTCACGATTTTTGGAGATAAAAACACGTAATTATCTGGCACAGCAAGGTCGAGTGCGTGGTCATTAAAGGATAGTTCCGGGACTTTTTTTTTATTGTCCCTACGGGTCGGCCATGTGTTTGTAAGCATAAATCGGTAGATCGTAGGAAACTTTCCTATGGACCTTACCCGACTTTTCGCCCATTATCGCACTCGAAATCAGCCTCCATTTTGTGATAATCCTATCATTCCGCCGCATCGACCTGGCTCACCTGCCTTTGCGGCACTAAATCAAATCCCCCGCCCCTGAAACAGACTTTATCAAAACATTCATATTCCCCGCCTCTATCTGTGACGTGACTGAGCTGCGTAGGCAAACGCGCCCAGGCGTCTTCTACGCGACTCCACACAGACCCCGGAAATCAACACAGATCAGCTCACAATACAGCGCACCACAATTCGGAATATGAAACTGTACTTTGAAATCAAACCGCAAGATTGTAAATGTGGTAAAGTACATTTATTTGACATCAAATGTTTAGAGAATATTCAGCGATTTGCATTTTTATTTGCTCATGTTCCAAAAAGTTCGTATTGAGGAACGCGATGGTCCTTTGCTGTACACAGGGTCTTAGAGCATCTCACAATACAGCACCACAATTCGGAATGTGAAACCGTGGTTTAAAAGCAAACGGCAAGATTGTACATTTGGCAAAGTACGTTTATTGGACATCAAATGTTTAGAGAATATTCAGCGATTTGCATTTTTCTTTGCTCTCGATCCAAATTAGTTCGTCTTGAGGGAAGGGATGTTCGTGTGCAGTACACAGGGTGTTGGTTTACGATAAAAATAAGCTCTTCTGTCGCACTGATAATCGCATGGCTGTTCCAACAACGAGGCACTAGGCCACCACAACGGTAGGTATGTTGCATCTAACCGTTAGTACCGCGTAAGGGCATACTTGTACTTGGCGATCGTCCCATAAAATGGTCAGGGTGGTAACGTTGTTCACGCGGAGAAGCAACTGGCGGCTGTAGAAGCCGTCCGCCGGTGTCTGGTACTCGTGACACAGACAGTAGTGAATGATGTACCTAAAAACATAAAAAATGAAATTAGTCTCACCATCAGATCCTTATTAAAATTATTCATTTCATAGCGAGGACAGCGCTACTGGGTGTACACAAGTGTTTAAAGGCGTGGCGAGGCATGGAGGGGGGGGGAGTGGAGTACAAGGTAAGTAGCATAAAATAATAAATAAATAGGGCCAGCTGGTGGCAAGTGCAAGGTAAGTGCAGAACAAGTGCTGGGAAGGGGGGGCTGTAGGATACTGAGACAGTCCCCCAGTGCAGGGGTTGACAGGGAGGCAGTGCAGGTGGAGAGTGGAAGGGCCCAGGACCGAGGTCGCAGACAGTAGACCAGTTGTAGCAGGGGAGAGGGAGAGAGAAAGCAGAAGCAAAGAGGAAGGTTTTGAGGTGCTTCAGTAAAAGCAGATGTTTCTCCTCCAGATAGTGCGCGGTAGAAAACACTATGCCACATAGAACGAACAAGTACAACTGAACCCGTCTTTAAAGCCACTGTATAGTAATGAAATTGCGGTATAAACTCATCAAAAGTTACTTACATTATATTTGCATTTTCCATTGTGTCTCTGTGTAGGGCAGACCCGAAACACCACTCCTTCTTTGCCGACGTTACTTCTTCTAATGAACGTGGCTCATCGTTTCGTTTCTGAAATTTTATTCATTATCTTTTCTTAGTCTTTCAGGATGGTCCCGGCCTGTCAAGGTCAAATCACAATAGAACCTTATATTGGGTCGTGGGCCGTTCCGCCACCCGAGCAAAACATCAAAGCAGCTGACCTTCACTTTGAGCGAGCACACATTTGTAGTTAGCTCCAGTTAGTGTAAGGGCATCTTGTCTGCGTGCCTTTTTTTTTATTGTCCCTATGGGTCGGCCATGTGTTTGTAATACGGAAACATTCTATAATTTTTGTAAAAATGATTTATATTACTGTTTGGTTTAATTGCAATGGGCCTGCAACATGAGGAGACTCGAGAGAACAGACAATCGAATTACAATCATTTAAACCGTGATGTGTATTTCTCAATGAGCTCTGCTTTAGGTGGACATGGAACAGAGGCAATGTTGGGTGGCAATGCAGTTGTCCCCTGCATAGGTTCGTTCACCACTCCATGTATGTGCCTATCGAGGACATCTACGATAAGTCTCTCAATAAACTCATATTGCATATCCTCAAACACTGGTTTGATCACCCATTGTTTACTTCTTTTAGTGAAGGCCTTATTGTAGCGAAGCGTCCCTAAAGTTCCGGTCGTCCTACTTTGTTGACGGCCAACATTATGGTTATGTGCCAAGACCGCTAGAAGAGTCCGATTTATCATGCCTTCCATGCCAAAATGCAATCTTTTGGGCCTGTACTTTAGGCACATATTGTGGAACACCTCCAAATCTCCTGTGTGGCAGAATTCCGTGAGTCCCCTCAAATCTCTTGTTATAGTTTTATCAAATACAATCTTTTCAATGGCCTTGTGAGTGGGTGATGAAGGAATCAACCACTTCTTCTTCCGTGCCTCCTCTGTGGACAAATGGCCATGTTCACATTTGTGGAAATGCTCATTTGTCGACCATCGATGTACGTTGCTACAGTGCAACATTACTGACCGCCATTTTTCCAGTAGAATTTCCAACGACCCTTCACATGTTTTTGAGCTCCACCAAAGATGGTTGCTGATTGACTTGGACCACTGTGAAATACCTTGCATATCTTTTTTTTTTCCTGCAGCCGACAATTTTTTATTGATTGATTTTGCAAGATGCCAAACGTCAAATTGGTGATTTATATTTTTGTACTGTTCTCTCATTGTCTTGGCAATTGAAACGTGTCTGTCCGTGGCTATCAGGTCGATCACCATTCCCCGCGATTGTAGTTCTTGCAATGATGCTACAAAGCCAACTTTCTCCATGGCCACTGAGGATGTACTTTGTGACACCTGCACGACCACCGAACTCACAATTTTCTTACTTTCCATGTCCTGAAAGTGGTAGGTGCAGTACTTGGCTGAAAATCCTGGACTGTCGCATTGTCCATCACCGGCTAGCCTGAAGCGTTTGCCCGCGAATGTACTTTCCATTGACATTTTTTCCATTCTCCAAGCTTCGCTGATGGCTGGAAATAGATAATCGGTTTGGTATTTGTAGAACTGACTTTTCGCAATGAAATGGATTCCCACAAACTGAAAGAAATACTGTAACTTTTTAAAACTTGAACCACTAAAAAGTGCGGCCGCTGCACAAAGTAGATTGCCTGCTGGCAGTTGCCCCAGCATGGGTTGTGCAGACCATGCGAACGGATGATATTGTGTACAGGTGGCATGTATTTTAAGGTTAGTGCCTCGAATTGCACGAGTCACATTAATCAATGGCTCCCCACATACTTCCCCACCAACCCAATGCCCACATTTCATCATCATAATAATATCCATCAAACAGCTATCGAATACAATGAATTTGGCCTCTTTCCTTATACTGTCACTCTGCATCCCAGCTGGTTCGGCCTGTAACGTTGAGGACATGTCACTCGCATGAAAGGTACAATCTCTGATATCGTCTTCCGCTATGCTGAGTGATATTGATGGTGTTTCATTGTCGTCCACTTCATTCTCTTCCATTGCAACATCTGTTCCTTGTCCGGAGATGGGAGAAAAAAACAATGTCTTCAACTTTCGCGTGCTCTTATTTTTTGCGGGTGTGGATTCTGTGAATTGATCTACGACTGCATCCAAACTACCAGGAGGACATTCACTATCAATGGCTGGTGGTGGTATAGCTCCGTTGTCAATCACTTCATATTCTTCCCATTGGCACGATGCATCTCCAGTCTCAAGTCCCTGCCAAAAGGTTTGACAAGCAACATCTCTCGTTCGCTTCACTGTCTGTGTAGATCTAGTTCTTACACCCACTCGCAACTAGAGGACAGATTAGAAAAGGGATGTTCAGTTTAAACACAACTTACAGTATTGAACTATTGACAGTGTAGGCCAAGCACCCGGAATTTTCACGGCAGCAGCAGTTCTCCTCCTCAGTTGGCATTAGCTCGCACCGATTGCACGTGCACCAGGTGGAGACGCCGTCCATGCGACATGGTCCAGGCTCTTCATCCGTTGACTGGTCCTCCCAACTGCCGTCCGAATCCCCATCGTTTTCGCGTGCTTGACTTTCCAGTAGTTCTTCCTCGGTGTACTCGGGCTCGTACATATACGGCATTATTGTGGCCATTGTGCGGTAAAGATAGTAAAATAATTTACAGAGATGGTACAGGTGTTCACACGGGCTACAAGCGGCGAAGGTAGCTGACCAGAGCACTGAAACGAGTCACAGAATACTCAAAGTAACACAGAGAGAGGAATGGAATCGAAAATCTGCTGCTGTATGTTGTGAAACGGTCTGTTTATACTTATTGGGGAAAGAGGCGTCCTGCCATTTCCATGGCAACACGTCAATAGCTGAGGCGCAGCGATTGTTGACACGAGACGTGCTTGAAATGGGCAGTAGGCGTCTGCTGATGTCAGGCTCAGGGGCGGGGGATTTGATTTAGTGCCGCAAAGGCAGGTGAGCCAGGTCGATGCGGCGGAATGATAGGATTATCACAAAATGGAGGCTGATTTCGAGTGCGATAATGGGCGAAAAGTCGGGTAAGGTCCATAGGAAAGTTTCCTACGATCTACCGATTTATGCTTACAAACACATGGCCGACCCGTAGGGACAATAAAAAAAAAGTCCCGGAACTATCCTTTAAAATCTTGCAGCCATGTCTCTGTAAGACAAAATAGGTCTACATTTTGTTACACTATATAGTCATGCACATCAATAATTGCATGAGCATTTAACAATCTGGTATTAAGAAGAGAGGCCTTGAGGGTTTGGTGGTCCATGGCCTTAACATTTAAGTGTGAATTTGTATGTGAGAGATGTATATGGAGGCCTGAGGTTGGCTGTGTGGCAGGCTTCACAATGGGATTGGAAACAAAGTTCCGATCCACCAAATCCTGGATATGAGGCATGGAACTGGAGGGGAGAGTCACAGTTTCTGAAGTGGCAGCAGGAGATGGAGAAATATTAGGCATAAGGTTGCATGAAGTTGCAGCCGTAGCTGCTTGAGTGTTAAGTGTAAAATGGTGACTGACTGAATGAAATGGCACAAGCGTTTTTTCGGTGTTGTTGTTCACAAGCATGTTGGTGGAATTTTTGCTTTCTTTATGCTCCTGTAAATATTTAAGGACAATTGCCTCCTGTTCGACCTTATGTGCTGCCAGGAGCAGGGGCTTTTGGGTTAGGTAGCTCATGTTGAGAGGTAGAACCAGTGTGGAAACGAGGGCGGGGAGTGCTTGGGAGGGGGACTTGCTCGTTGACAATGGACCCAAAAGCAAGGGAACAGAGATGCCAACGAAAGCGTGTCGATTAAGTATAGTACTTACAAGTATATTGAAGCCACAAAGGGCAGAACCTGTGTGGGCAGCCTGACAAGCGGGACAGAGACAGAGGTTGCGGACCAGCGAAGACCGGCTGGTTACTGAAGCGCCTGCACTGAAGCGCCTGACATTTCAATCTATACTTATGGAATCTTGGGAAATGTTGTTTCTGGTCGGTCGGGCCGAGAAACTACAAATCGATGTGAGAGTGCTTTTTCTCTCTGCACTAAAGATGATCTCCACAAAAGGAAATCACAATGTCTTAAACTCTGGTGAATATAACAAACTCAGGTGACTATAACAAAGTGCAATTGTTCAAAATGTACCATATACAAGTATATTAATTCTTAGTGCAGCACCAAAATTGAAAGATGGAAAAACGTGCGTGTATTTCAAATTATTGTACACAATGTGCAAAGTATAGCAATTCAGGGTGCAAGGTTAAAATCAAATACTGAAGAACATGCATGTAATTCTGAATACCCAGTATACAGGTATAGTGATTCACAGTGCCACGTAAACATCAAATGATCCATAACGTATCGCCCCCCAGAAGCAGGGTGAACCAAGTATGGCAATTCCGAATGCAATGCCAACTCCAGATCGAGGATTTTGCAGGGTCACCTGGCCGTGTCTAGCCCAGGCAGAAGTGTGCCACACAGCATCCAGATATTGATGGGAGGCCAGTGTCTCCTGTACCTATAGAGGTGGTTGGTGGCTTCTGGGGGTATGAGACCCACATAGGTACATTCAATGGCACAACACACCCGTGGGAACTCTGCAATGTCTTAAGTTCCCGCACAATTCCCATACTTGTGCAAGCATCTAGGAGCATGGCTATATGCTGCCTGGCAGAGGAAATGATCGCAACGAGGACCTGGTGTACAAGCCTTGATTGTGAAGTCCGGGATATCCCAGATGTGATTACAAAGGGTCTCCAAAGGAACCTGTGGCAAAATAATGAACGTCTGTAAGTAGGTTTCCTATTGGTGGTAATGCTTGTCCTTAAAACGTCTTTTAGCGATGCCACTATTACACGTGATGGGAATTGGTAGCTCTTCATCTGCCAGTTCAAATATGCTAAACCCTCGCCTTTATATCAGAGGTCCCTTCATCTTCATCAGGTATCACTGAAGGAGGATATGGCATTTTGGAGAGTGTTGCTGACTTAATGTGCTGGGATTTTATACTGTGTTTCAGGCACTGCTGGTGGTCCCACCCGTATTGCAAGATTGAGTTCCTTGATTTGCATACTTTCCATCCCCTTTGTGCATCTTTTGCCCTTCCTTTGTAAGACAGTGCATCTACAAGGTGCGCTCTTCTGAGAACATTGTGCATCTTTTTCATGCACACTTGTGCATTTATGGTACATCTCTGATTTGCAAGAGAAAAGATGTTTGTGAATCTGGGGGACAGAGCTCTTTGCAGAAGGGAGTACAGTATGTCAGCAACATGTGCCTTTTTCTTGAGGCTAAAATCTAATTACCATTTTGAAAGCCAACAAATTCAGAGCACCAAAAAGTGCAGTGGGATAAGGAACCATGGAGTGCTCGTCAGCCCACTACGTCTCTTTGGAAGATTGTTGTCTACTGGTGAGCCTAGAGAACAACACACAGTGCATGGGTGCACCACCACTCGCTAAGAAGTCACACTACCAGCTGCACCTCCTCAGAGGTATTCTTCCCTTCCTCTCCTTCCCCCAGAAGCTCCCTGTCTCCCGAGCCCTGGTTCTCTCGTAGCTGGACTACTGTAACAGCCTCTATCTTAATCTGCCTGCCTCCACTCTCCGCCCTCTGCAATTCATCCAGAACAGGACGGTGAGACTTGTCCTTGGCCTCAAGCCCATGGACCATATCTCTCCAGGACTGAAATCTCTACACTGGCTCCCTGTGGCTGCGAGGATTAAGTTCAAAACCCTCTGCATTGTCCTCAAGGCCTTCTGGGGCCTGGGACCTAAATACTTTCAACTCTCTCTTCCTAAATATCTTTCTTCCCGAGCCCTTCGCTCATCCGTCTCCAACTCCCTCAGGGTCAGCCGCTTCTCGAAGCAACGAGCTGGGGGTAGATCACTCTCCGCGGCAGAGGCCTCCCTCTGGAACAGCCTTCCTGCCTCCCTGAAACTTGAGGAGAACCATCTCCGGTTCCGGAAGCACATCAAAACCTTCCTCTTTGCTTCTGGTTTCTCTCTCGCTCTCCCCTGCTAAACTCTTCACTGAAACTGCACTGAATCTGCAACTGGGCCACTCTCACCAACCTCGGTCATTGGCCCAGCCACTCTCCACTTGCACTGCCTCCCTGGCAACCCCTGCACTGCGGGACTGTCTCTGTATCCCTACAGCCCCCCTTCCCAGCACTTGTCTGCACTTACCTTGCACTTGCCACCAGCTGGCCCTATTATGTATTTTTATTCTACTTACCCTGCACTTCCCCCTCTCCCCCTTCCCCTTGCACTTTTTCCCTCCCCTCTTCCCCTGCACTTGCGCAATCTAAATGACACCTGGCCTAGTAGGATCGTTGTCTGTCTTCCCCTTGTTCTCCCTCCCTGCCTCGTCGCGCCTTGAAACACTTGTGTATAGGCGCGTTACAAATGCCATATCATATCATATCACTCAAACCAACTGATGGTGAATCTCAGAAGAATGACGATGGTAATGAGGAAGAAGACCAAGTGAACCATCTGAGTCCACTCTACAACACATGCTTTTACAAACTAGTGATATTTCGTAAAACACAAGGAGTGCTAAGCCACATTTACTGAGACAGGACGCAAACACAAGGGCTAATCTTCCACCTTTGTGCAGTGTCTTTCAAAGGCAGCATGTCAGCTCTAAAAGTGTAAAATAGCGTGTGGCAGCCTCAGCACGAACCCTGTCACCATTACCTTAGTGGTAGAATGAGTGCAGGAGTGTACATCTTCTTGGCCAAACAAGAAAGTCCAAAGAGTGGACATTCTTCAGACCACAGGTCGAAAATCTTCTTGTCTGGCCACCGGCACTCTGTGCAAGAAACTGTGTACCAGGCAGAAGATTGAAGCGAGTTTGGTACCACATCTTTGTGGTGCGATATGATGTCTTACCAGGTACAGGACCTGGACCAACCTAGAAAGCCTCTCACCAGTGGCCAGTCACCAGGCCACCCACATTCAATAGGGTCACTGCATAACATGAAGCCGCCGTGACATAGCTCTAGGGATTGCAGTGAGGATGCACCCTAATGGTAGGAGAGGCCTTTCATGTTTTGCTATTAATGTTATGTTCTTGTGCCTCCCCCCTGCTATTTTACAACCACTGGAACACGCAGAAAGCCACCATACAGCAGGGCAGATAGTTTACCCTGGCAACGTTTTCAATGCTCCTTTTGAAACAAGTGCTACACATTCAAAGACTTTAAGGCCACTGCTTCACAAGTGCAACAGCCAGAAATTAGTTTGGGCACCCACTGACACCCAGTTATTAACGATGACTCATGATTTTAAGCTGGACCAAACTACAAGCATGTTTACCCAACATGCATTAGGCAGCATTATCTCATTTTACATTTCAGCACGTTTCAACTGCAATTATTTGATAGTACAAATTCATCCTCTGTGGTATCAGCTACTTTCTTATTTCTTTCCAAAATTGCAAACATCTGAACAGTTGCTTCAGGTAAACACACCATCAACCCCAGGTCATCAATGACAAGATGGAAAATGTGCAGATTTATGTAGTGTGCTCATACAGTCTCACTAGATAATCGTGTGTTGTGTATTGGCACCTGCCATCCTCTACCAAGTGTTACATTGCAACTTCTTTATTCGGCCAATAAAAATTGGCGTTGCACTCAGTCGTGGCCTAATGGATTTTCTGAAGGTCTCCATACTTTCAAATACTCTGTGCCCTTAAGCCAGAACACTGAATAGCGTAAGGGCCCATTTATAGCCAGCAACATGTTGTGTGCTGTGGATGACACCTGCAATTATGCACACACATCTGTAACATTATTCATTGGATTTCTGCCTGCAGACTTAATAATTGGCAAGTTCACAACCATGTTCTGTCACATGCCACAAATATGGTTCATTACATTGATTCTGGATTGGCTTCCTTACTCCTATTTCACCATATGAACACCCTTTTCAAACATGCAGATAGTGGTGCACATTCCAGTGTTGAGTATGGTTGTATTTTATTCCCCAAAACTGAAAAAAAGGATTCTGTGCAAAGCTGGAGAGCCAAACATATGAATAATGAAATATATGTGGACTCTACCTCCAGTTCCAAGTTTAGGACAGTCCCTCCCATTCTTCTACCCACTTTACCAATACCCTGTCAGTCAGCTAAACTAGGGCAGGGGGTTCTGAAGCATGTGTCTCTCTATGCCATCATCCACTGCCTTGGGGTTATTTCCACCGGAAGATGGTAATCTGCCAACAACAAGGTGTAGTGATGTTGGTGGGAACAAGGTCCTTTTACACATACTTTAGCACCAGTGGCATAGTATCCACCAACCACAGAGGTTATTTGGCCTGGTTAGGAGGTAGGAGGCTGAGGGCTGCTTTGGCCCATGTTGCCAGCTGTGGGCTGGCATGTCTCCCTCTAATGAACACACAGACAATCCTTCATTGCTGTCTCCATTGCTAGAGGGTGTTGTAGAATAGGGGTCACTGAAAGGAACTGTATTATCATGCTTCTATTTCATGTGCTTGTGTATTGCTTCGGTTCCCTGGAACAACCCTTCGCTGGTACACCTCACTTGACTGGGGACTTGCATAGGTCCATAAGTCCATATTGAAGTGGAAGAAGTCCTTAGCACTGCCTAAAACTTGGCAAGGGGTGGCTATGCATCCCTTGCCTTCTAGGCCTTGGCAGACAGAGGCACAGTCTCTTCTTCCTCCTCAGCCATTTTCTCGGGTCCACGTATGTCTCCTCCACTTATTGCTCTTCAGTCATTAATCTTTGGGCAGCAGCACACTCTACTAAATGTTCTTCCTGGGTAACATCTCTTATCCAACTCTAAATTTAATAAAGCCAATTTGCAGCAAAGACTCTAGGATATCCACTTCTATTACACCTTCCTCTTGAATTAGGTTAAATATTGCCTCCCATTCCCAAGACACATTGCATACTCCTTCAACCACATATGCCACATGGACGAACTGTACAGGCCCTGCCTTCGCCACCCCCCCCTGTGTCTCCTCAGCCCTTTGGCAGTGGCAATTCCTTTATTGTTAGCCCTGTCTCCAACACTGCCTCCTCTGTCATCTGTACCTGTGACAGTGGCAAACCCTAATTTGTCAGCCTTGCCTCCTTTCATCTTCAGAGTCACCCCACTGACTCTCCTGCTTCAAGCAAAGCCTGCTCTGGCGTTTAAGCTTCTGGCGCTTATAGGACAGCAACAAGGAGGGATACACCATTCCCTTCTTAGACCTCCTCCTTGCAGTTAGCATGCTTATACCCGAAGACATGAACCTCATGTTCCTCCTCCACCGCTCTCTTTAAATGCAAAGCCCTGCCCGGCTTCATTATTGCAATTCCTTTCTAGGAAAGGGCTAATACTAGAGAAAAACAGCGAACACAGGTTAGTGTTG
Organism: Ambystoma mexicanum; assembly: GCF_040938575.1. Lineage (NCBI taxonomy): Eukaryota > Metazoa > Chordata > Amphibia > Caudata > Ambystomatidae > Ambystoma > Ambystoma mexicanum. Next base: position 771,622,333 of record NC_090922.1, read on the forward strand.
AGGGAAAACACAATTGGTTTTGCATAGGCTTCTTGGGCACCCGAAGGAAGATGATTTAAAATAGGGAGGATTCTCTTGTTCACACACACACAAATGGAAGGTTTTATTAGTCTTCACAAACAAAGGGCAATCCTAAAGGGAACAGTGAATATTGTATTTTTGGGTTAAAGGCAAGCTAAGTGAAACGAATCCAAGAATTCACACAAAGTCTAGTAAACAAACCATCACATGGGATTATCAAGACAAAATGGAAAAGTTTGTTTCCACTATTTAATACTCTTTGGGGTGGCACGAGGGGGAAAAGGGGCAGATAAAGGGACATTTAAAAATGTTTGTGTTTTTATATTTGGGACAATAAAAAGGAAAGGTAGCAAAGGAGGCCTACATTTGCACATGGACAAAGAGGCATGAATTAATGCACTAAAGAAAAGGCCACTAAACCACAAGATGTGGGCCTGACCTGGACACCCCGACAGCCACTAAAACCCAGAAAGAGAACGTGGAAGTTAGCTGGCCTTTTATAGGGGCACAGAGCCAGACACATACAACCAAGAGATTCACTGGCTAGAATGCATATAACATGGAAACCCACATGCCCAAACTCACCGTCGAGTTTGGGTACTGTTTTTGGTTTTCAGCAAATCGAATGAAATCTCATGGGTCCCCAAATCCCACCCTGGGGGTTTGGTTTGACTGCGTACGACTGGCCACATGTACTCGGCAGTTAGAATTGAGTTGGACATTGCCCAACAGGATTGTCTATCCAGTTTGTAATCAGTCACACACTGATCTATTTTTTCCTTTGTCCTCTGAATCCTGCATTTGAGTTTCATTTCATCATGCAGCATAGCAGTGTGCAAACTGTCTACAGCAGCCGGATAACATGTGTCAACTGAGAATGAATTAATTGCTGCTGATCAGCAATTGTCAAAAAGAGTGAAATCTTTTTTCCACCACCCTTTGATTCACGTCCAACAGCTTTTCTGCATAATTTTTATATTTTCACTTCAAACTCAATGTTGCCAGATATTTCACTTTCTGGTGGAGGATGTAACTAATGAATGGTTTATATTCTAAACCCAGACTCATTTTATTGTGCTGTCAATATTGCAAAATTAATATGCAAGACTGAGGTGTTGCATCGCTTGATATTGAATTTGTTATTAAGCAGTTAAAAGTTAGATACAAATATGCTGATTCACTCCTTAATCGTAGAACTTTAGGCGAGGTGCACTTCCAGCGTGCTTCAATAATTCCCTTTGTTTTCTTAAGTTCTTGTGAGGAATTCGACCAACCGCATGGTGGGCATGCGCTCCACTGCAACCTCAGGAAAATGTGTGAGGCTTATCCGCACACATTTTCCTATGCTCACACCATGACAAACGCATAGACCCGTGTACTCTGGGTAGACACAGCCTACAGGCACAGTCCACCCTGTCATATTTAGTTGGAATGTGACAGCGAGGAGTACACTATGTCATCTTCAGGAAGGGGGAGGACCAAGCTTCTCCCTTCCATGGACAGTCTGATTAACTAACTAAAGCTCCATGGATTCACTCTGCTCTTTAGTTAAGCCCTACAGCTTGCGGCAACGATTAACATACCAATAGAAAGTACTTCAAACGGGCCCAAATGGGGCTTGGCTGCAGAGGTTAAGAAAGGAGACAGGAAATCTAACAACCTTTCATGCGTAACTGTGTCAACCTGAAACCAGCTCCCGCCCTCAGCATCAATGACAGTGAGCTGTCATGTCTGGGACCGCTGCGCTACAGTAAGCCACCCCGCTAGGGGGACCCCATTCATAAGGTACAAGAATGTGGTTTGCAGGAGCCAGAGAGTCTCTTCCTTTGCGCAGCTTCAAGGGTGACATGTTGTTTTAACAGGGACCGCATAGAGAGGACCATTAATCAGAGAGACTCTTCGATCAACAACAGACAGGGAGATGGTTGGGAGTTAGTATCACAAGGGAGTGTTGCCAGAGGTCTTTCTGCTGAAATAAGGAATCTGCCATTTGGTTCTGGGGCACACCTTGTTCCTGTTTTCACCCCTTTACCTTTCCTGTTGCAAAACACTTTTGTAATGACCTCACGCATACACAAGATTGTTGGTAAGGACCTCCGGAATGGTTCATTAAGGTAGGCTTAGCCTACACGAATCACTGTGGCCCACTTGGCTTTAAAAGAGGGCTGGAGCCCCTATTTAAAAGATCATCTGAAGACTTCTCTTTAAGTAACAAAGAAGAACTCAAGCTTGGACCCTGGCTGAAGGTACAGTCTGCCTTACATCTTCTGCCAGTGAAGGAATGCCAGGATATCCAAAGAGGGAAGCAAGATCCCTCCCCTAAACATCTCCCAAGGGACAGAGGGATATACAGAACTCAGAGGACCTTCCTGCCATTCCAGAACCGGTATCCAGCCAGCACACAGCATGCCCTGATCGGTTCTGCAGCAAGCTTCCTAGGTAGGAAGTGCCAGAAGGTCTCTGAACCTACAACCAAGGACAAGACAACTACCTGCAAAACACTCCTCTGCTTTGGGCCATCTACCTTAAAGGATGACACAAGCCCATTGCAGAAGCTGGGAGAAGTGCCAAGATGAGCATCTATCGACATTCGCCTTAAAGGACATTTTCGAGTCAGTCGAGTTCCACAATCTGCAACCGACGGCAATGCTGACTGCTGTCAAGCTGCTGTCACATACAGACATCTTTACCAGTGCTCCAAAACCATTGAACAGCACTGAGACAATGATTCTGTTGCAGAGCCACCATGTAGGCCAACCTGCAGCCATTCATCCAGCTTTGCTCACCGAACAGTCTCGCCGCGTGATACCCGCAGCTGACTCTAATCTCAAACGCTGTCACAGAAGCCTGCAAAGCCCCCTGAAGCCGACTCAACCCTGTCCAGCACCAAGAACATCTACAGCACAAGGTACATTGTGGTTCTGTCCCCCTGGTCCTTCCCAGAAGGCACTTAGAGACATTTTAAGACCCATTGCTCCCAGTGTGCTAAAGCCAAGAAACCTTAACAAACGGTTGTGATTATTAACAATGCCGACTACTTTCCTGTCAGTATCTAGAGTGCAGCCTTTTTCCTTCTTTGAAACTGTCTGTCCTCTGCATTCCTTTACAGGGTGGGTTATATTTCATAGTGTTGCTAGAACTGTCTTTTGTAATATAAATAAACTCAATATTTTTTATACAACTTTAACCACACAGTCCCTTTCATTATTGGGTAATATTTGTATTTTTACTGTGTTGCAACTAACTAACAATCCACAACATTTCAAAGATAAGTCAGCCATGCTGTCGATGTTACCGAAATTGGACAAGGAGTTTTATAATTTGTTTGTTATTCCAATCTGTTGTGATCCCTCTTGGTGTATTAGAGATGTGGGGCTGATTGATGGTTTAGAAACTGATATTCACCACTGGTACCCCTGAAATTGATTCATCTTATTGGTGGCAGCAGTGAGATCTAGTTGGAGCCTTGCACACAGCTTAGTCACCGAACAATAAATCTACTGTTGTAGGCCAAATTTAGAGCACTGCTAGGTATTTGTTAATAATCATGGATCTTGACATAGAGACAGTGAAAGGCATGAGCAAAGATTTCCTGCGCGTCTTATGCCCAGAGAGGGGACTTCCCCACAGAACCAGGATTAATAAACCTGAGCTGCTGATTAGCCTGTAAGCTTGGGTAGAAGCGAGGGCACCTGGGGAAGTGACCCAGGGGACGGGCTAGGCCCTGTTTACCCAATTGAAGAAGGCCCTTCAGAAGGGGTGGCAGAAGATGGCGAGGAAGACACCCTAAGTAGTGATTCTCACCATCCATCCCTCAGGGGGCAAGTGCAGTTTCCCAGCATTCCAGAGTGTCAGTGAGGTCAGGGGCTAGTGCGGCATCCCGCAAGTCCCAGGCCTCGACACAGCCTCAAAGTGGCCCCGTAATTGTTCCGGCTGTTAATGATGTAGCAGCTAGAAAGTTCCTGCTGGAGGAGAGGAGACTAGCGTTGAAGAAATAAAAACAGTGGGACAAGGTTCCCCTAGAGCTGTGCAAGCTGGCACTCAAAGAGAAGAAGGAGGCCAACAGATCCACCTCCTGCAAAAGCAGTGGTAGTGGCTCAAACTAGGGTGCACGGGAAAACCCCAGTGCCACATCCCCAAAGATTTAGTGCAGGTGTATGAAGTGAGGAAGGATATTTTTGACTGGTTTGAAGCACCTTCAGCTTGCTTTTCAGCTACAGAAGGTGGACAAGGTACTCTGGGGAGCAGCCCTGATGAGTTGCTTAGTGACACCAGGGACTGATGCAATTCTTCAGTTAACTCCTGAGAAAAGGCTTGTTTATGAGAGCATGAAGGTAGCCCGCCTCAGGAAGTTCTGTAAAACCCCCAAACAGTATCTCAAGCACTTCAGAGAGCTTGCAAAGAAATGTGGGCAGACATTTGAAGCATTCACACACTTGTCGTTGAAATATCTGAGCAGGTGGGTGTCTGGTAACAAAATTGACACATTTAAAGGGATGTCCTATTTGATTGCATGTGATGATGTTCTGAAGAATTGTGAGTTTGACCTACACCAGCATCTTGTGGATAAGACTATTACAGACCCTAGGGCGCTTGCAAAGGCTGTCGACAGGTTTGTGAGTACCTGAGTCCTGAAAGAGGTTCAGGCGAATGCACCCAAACCACACGAGAAATCCTCAGACAAGAAAGGTAACAAGGATCGGAATGACAAAGCTCCAACCCTCTCCTCTTCTAAGTCAGGTCCCCTAAAGAATGAAGGGAAACTTTGGTTCAGCCGTACACACTGAAAAGAGCGCAGGCACCACTAACACTGGGACACCTGTGTTCTCACAACCCAAAGGTTGTTTGTGTGTAAGGAAATGGGCTATAGAAAAAGGGGATCCTGCTTGCAAGGGCTTACACAAGCAAGCCATAGTGAATGTTTGACTCACGGAGGAGGCCATCATTAGTCCTGAATATAGATTGGTTACACTGAGTGGGAATGGTACCGGGTCTCCAAAAGAGATCGCAATTCCCCATAATACTCAATTGTGCTTAGAACATGTGCATATCAATGGACACAAAACTCTGGTGGTCAGAGACACTGCAGCTAGCATTACTGCTGTGAAACAGCAGTGGGTACAACCAGGACTGTATATTGATGGCCCTGATTGTAGCATCAGTGGGTTTCACAGAAAGAGTAAGTGTCCCTTGTCGATAGTAGAGTTCAGTTGGTGAGGTGGAACAACCCAGTGCTGTGTAGCAGTGAAAGACTCAATCCCTGTGTCATGTCTGTTTGGTAATGAACTTCCTGACCCCGAGATAGTAGTGGCAACTACCAGATCAATGGCCAAAGAGGCCAGAAGCATGAAGGTTTTCAGTGCCTTGGGGCATGGAGTGTTTCCAGAGGGCGTGTTGGAGGTCCCGGCATGGCCGGTAGCCCCTGGTCTAGTTCCACAGACTGCTGAGTCGCCTATTTCTGCGGGAGAGGGGCGAATAGCCACTGAGGACCCTACTTTGGTAGCAGGGGACTCTGTGACTTCAGAGTTGCCTGGCGCAGCACAGAACCCTGAAGTGGGACACCAAGTGAGTTCAGATCTGGAGAGCCTATCAAAGCTGGATGAGTTTGAATCAGCTGGGGCTCCAGATCAGACTGACTATATCAAAGACGAGAAAGAGTGTCTCACTCTGGTGGACATGCAGATGCAGGTCGAGCAGCAGGCTAAGGGTGAGGCCTCTGGATAGATCAAATTGTACTGGGCAGATGGACTCTTGTGCACAGAAAGTTCCTTTTGTATTTATCGCATCAGATTCCTTTAGCGGGTCACTTGGGAGTGACTAAGGCATCGGACCAGTTGTCTGTGCACTTTTACTGGCGACAGTTCAGCATAAAAGTTAAGGAATTGGTCAAGTCAGCCCGACTTGTCAGGCGTCTGACAAGCCAGGCGGCATCACAAAGGTCCCCTTAATTCCACCACTTGTGGTTAGGTGCCCTTTCAAGCCAATAGGCATGGACATTGTGGGTCCTTTGGATCCCCAAACAAGCTCAGGGAACAGATACATCTTGGTGGTGGTAGACCATGCCACTACCCTCTTTTGTTCTTACGCTAGGTGAAAGATTTAAGCTTTAATTAGGAAAAATACATCTGTCACCTAGTGCAGCGCGCACATGCCCCTGCAGCAGCGCGATCATCATGGACATTGCGCTCGCATGGCGGTGCAGGCTGGCTCGGAGTGCGGCGAGTTCCATGCTTTGTTGGTGGGTTTGGTGTGGAGGGGTGTGCCCCCTCAGCATGGTTCGCAGGGGAACCCCAAAGTTTGTGTTATGTCACTGATCATGACTCTGGTTTTACATCTTACAGATGAATTAAGGTTTGCTGAATATATTTCTCAGTGTCTGCGCCGATTGACATCTAAATTAATTAAATTATTAGTGAGTAATGAACGCATTTCGTTTCTTTTTATGATTTTGATATTCGCCATAAAATCATGCTGAATAATGTAAACGTACTGTGTTTATGTCTCAATCTGTCTACCTAATTAAGGTGTCATCATTAATCTGTAGAAAGTCCGTAGAGTCTGTTGTGAATCAGATTTATAGGTATTCACACATATCAGGAATGTGAAATATTTATTTAATTATAAATTACAGTGCCACTCGATTCAGCCTGATGTTGCAGTGTTTTGATTACCACATTTTACAGAGTGCATTCTCATAAGGATCCATAACAACATTTGGTGCGTTGAACCGTTCTTAATTATTAAAGTACTCGGATACTTGTTGAGCAGTATGGAATCTGGAATAATGGGCATTATATAATAATAATAATTTGGCATTTATATAGCGCTACAAACGCTCAGGTATCTGAGCGCTGCTCATTATTAGCCACGGTGTGTGGTGCTCATTTAGCGACCGACCTCGGAAGGATGAAAGGCTGAGTTTGGCCCCTCCGAGATTCGAACCTGCGTTAGCAGGCTCTGCACAGATGTCAACGCAGAGCGAGTGCTCTACTTGCTGTGCCACTTGACCGGCTTATATAATGTATACCACCATATTTTCCATTTATTTAAATGCGAGACTGCTTTAAACAAGTGCTCTGCTTGGTGAATATGTTAGATGTCAACTCGTGCCAGAACAACTTCTCCGAACTCGAAGGGCTCGCATTATTCATGTCTCATGTTGCCTGGGTTTTGTGCATCTCATATGCTACTAGTCAGGCAGGTCAACAAGTGAATTAATCTTCTGCATAGACAGGTGTGAAACTTGTAAATCGCAAATATTAATCCCAAAAAAGGCTGATTTAGGCATTCATCCGTGCAGAGAAGATAAAGGGACTACCTTCATGCTGACTAACCTAGGCATGAAGACAGTGGACTGCAGCAATAAGTACTATTTTAACACATTGGATGGGCAAAAATGGCAGAGGTGGGATAGCTCTCGCAACTAAATGCTCTGCCCATCCTCTCATATTTTACCAGCACATGCTTTCCAGCCCAAGAGCTGGAGGGATTATATAAAACTGCCCCAGGAGTCATGATACAGTCAGTGCATATGGCCCCTAGGTCAACCAAGCCACAGTGGTAATTGCTGCTCTAAATACACAGGCGTGTACATGCAGTCTGTGAGCTGCAACTAATGTGTGGTTCTTTTTTTATTGATTTTGTATTTTAATTGCTGGAAGACATCAAAACAAAAACACCAAAATAAATGTAAAAAAAGGTCGATCCAAAGGGCTTAATGAAAGTCAGAGTGGAGCCCAGCCTTGCCTGCCTTTTGCCACCAAAGAGGATGATTTTGACATGTCAAAGCGGAGATCATGAAGATGGAACTTGATGAAGTGTACCAAAGCTTTATCACATCCCCACATGTCAGGGTGAATTCAACTACAATCACACGCAGCAGTAAGCTGCAGAAGAAAGAGCGAGTAAGAGAGAGAGGGAGTGGGAAAGAGAGAGAAAGAGAAACGGGAGAGTAAGACATAGATATACAGAACACAGAGAGAGAAAGAGAAAGGAAGTGAGAGAAGTGTAGTGTAAATCCCAGTAACTTAACGTTCCATAAGAAATGCAGAACCTGTGCCTAACACACTGCAGTATGCTACATAAGCAAGAGAGAAATGAAAGGGAAAGCAGAATAACAACGTCTGCACTCCCCTGAGAAAGAGAGAGATGTGTGCTACACATCCCTGTAACAGAACATTTGGAATACAGAATGTGCCATATGCAATGCCTCAGAGCAAATTGTTGCTGATGATTTCTTGTTCTGCAGGTGGATGCAGAGACGTCTTTATGGGAGGGCAAAAGGGGCACTTACCCCAGGCCCCATCTTGAAAGGGGGCCCCAGAAAGCTGCCTAATGTGAAGACTCAGTTCCCGTTGTTCACCAAAATAAAATAGCAGGTGTCAGGATATTTTATGGCATGCTAATGTGCTGAGGCTTTAAACCTATTTGGCCTTATTACGAGTAGGGCGGTAAGGGATACCGGGCACCGGTAAGGAGACCGGTGCCGGTAATCCCTTACCGCCCTACTGCGAGTTCCCTTAGCGGGTCCTTCCTTCAAAGCCTGGTCTGACCAGGCGTTATGGACGGGACCTGTTAAGGGACTTCAGAGCTAATAACGGTACCGTAATTTGCGCTACCGTTATTAGCGCCTTCCCCATTCCCATAAGCCCTATGTGGGCTCAGATGGGAATGGGGAATGGCTTTTTCAATGGGGATTTACCGATCACGCAAAGGTTGGACTACACCGGTAAATCCCTATTCAACGAGAATGGTGCCGGACACGTTATTGGTGGCAGTCATGGCGCAAATAGCACCATGACTACCACCAATCTCGTAATGAGGCCCATTGTGTGTCTGTTGTTGAGAAGCAGATTCTGCTCTGATTAATTCATCCTGTAATGCTTTCTGTTTTCACTGTGTGAGGCATAGTTTGCGCATTCACTACGTCACAGCTCCTCTAGCATTCTCCCATTTCTGTGGCGATGACACTGATCATGTGCAGTAGCCAGAGATGAAATGCATATTGAGTGCTGCAATGGTTCAGAAGATAGCTCTGTGTGTTAAGCACTCTTTGCAGATATGTGTTCATATGCAAGATTACAAAGCTAAATTCCAGCAAGGCAGATTGAGCCTTTTCTATGTCTGAAGTTGATAAAGCTGCATGTATATGTACTTTGTTTTTGCTTTGTATCGTAGCACAACAAGTCCTATTACTAACAAGAGTCAGGAGAATAGCTATGGAAAAAACTGCTTGTCTTAGAAATAAGATAACACTGAGCAGCGCAAGGCTGGAATCCAGCTTGAAGCGTGTTATAAAATGCAATTGCAAAATAATGCAATATACTTGCTATAAAAACAAGCATAGCATCAGTACAGTGAAGATCCATAAGACATGGGTTTCTTCAGACAGGTGGTTGTAAAACCTAGGCAGCCTCCCCCAATGATGAGCATAAAGTGCTAGTTTGGAGAGGTGATTAAGTAATCAAATTCGAAACTGTGGCACCAAAGCAGTCATTCTTGTATCTTGCTTTGTCAGAAGACGATACAGTGATCCGGGACAAATCATCTTATATCACTGACAGTACTATGCTGCCTTCTGTGAAAACGTTTGCCTTCTCACATGCTGGTGACATTGTTTAACCCTATTACCTGGTCTTTCTTTTTATATAGGCCATTTGAGTGGAAAGGGTTCTAGACAGAAGAAAGCTGACCAAATATTGTTGGCCGCTGGCAAGTTTATTTTTAAAGTCTGCTCATTTGGCATAAAAAACGGTTTGCTTTGTTGTCCAATTCAAAGATTTTTCTGCACGGTTATAAATAACAATTTCACAAGCCTGTGCTTTGGGCATATTTAAATTTTCAAAATACAATCAAATATTTTAAGATCACATTGTTTAGAATGCTGGTACTATATACTTCCCTTGATGTGGAGACAATGAAGCGAAAATATTTCCCATTTTGCACAATACGTTTTTATAACATTTTCTTTTTAAAAAGGGTCATGTTGGGTTATGTGATTTGTGTACTTTGCAAGTCAGTTACATAAAATAGGAATATTTTAAGGACTTTATTATATGAACAGGCTCCCTTGCCTGCTGTGCCTTCCTCCTCCTCTGCACAGGCTCCCTTGCCCGCTGTGCCTTCCTCCTCCTCCACACAGGTACCCCTGCCTGCTGTGCCTTCCTTTTCCTCTGCCCTTGCCTTGCCTCACTGTCCCGGCTCCCTTGTCGGCCTTGGCTTCTCTGCCAGCCTCCACTATCCCTCTGCTCTTTTGCCACGCTCGGGGGACCACCGTCGCCCTTGCCACCGCTGCGGATGACTTCCAAAGATGACAAGCTACTCCATATTGCCACATTCAACTCTCGCTCTGCTGTCAAACAATCGCCTGACATCTGCAACTTCCTTGAACGCATGGATCTTGATGTGCTCATCATCACAGAGACATGGTTCAAGGACAGCTCTGTCACCTGCTGGCCGACCTCAATATCCATCTGGACACTCCTCACAACCTTTCCGTAACCTATGCAAATCTCTCTCCCTCTCTATCTTACCTTCTGGCTCCACGCACATAGCGGGCTACACTTTGGATGCTCTCATCTCTACCGGCATCCCTCTCTCTATCTCTCTCCCTACTTCTCTCTCTTGGACGGACCACTTTGTTCTCTCTTCACGTTGAAGCTCTCCTCTCCTCTTGCATTGGCACATACAGCAAGGCCACTCTTTTCAAAGTCACCAGACCCATGAAAAGAGTGACAGTGGTTGCCTTGCCTCCACCTACTCTCTGCCTCCTACTCCTGCAGCTGACTCCCACCCTAACACAGCCTTCGCTAACTTCACTCTCTCTATCTCTAACACCCTTGACACTCTTGCCCCTGTCCCGAGGATCCGACTGAAGCCTCCCAAAAAGTGCAACTCTTGATACAACTCTGATCTGGCTGCCCTTAAACATAAGTGCAGGGCAGCTGAGCATAAATGGAATGCATCAGGTGGACCCTCTGACAAACTGGCCTGACGCCTCCTTCAAAGGCAATATCGACTCTGCATTCACACCAAGAAAAAAGTCTTTATTCAAGCCTGCTTCTCAGCGGCATCAAACAAAATGGCAAAACTTTTCAAAGTCTGCAAGGAACTGGCCAATCCTGTAGCAGCCTCCTCTTCTGTCACACCCACCCAGGACCTTTGCTCGGCCCTAGCTGCACACTTCCGCCTAAAAACCCAAGACATCCTTTCCTCGCTCACTTCCACACCACATCATACACCAACACCTATGGGGCCTCCCTTGGCCCCTCCACCACTTCTCCTCTCTTCTCTCACTCCCATCACAACTGATGAGGTTGCCAGACAAGTCCGGTCTATGAAGGCTTCATCCGAACAGGTGGACCCCTGCCCCTCCAAAACCATTAAGGATAACATCGACTCTCCCACTCTAGCCTTGGCTTATCTCTGCAAGCTCTCTTTTGCCACTGGAGTTTTCCCAACTTTCCTTAAGCACTCCCTTGTGCATTCTCTCTGCTTAAGAAACCCTCTGCCGAACCCTTCATTCCGGCAAACTACTGCCCCTTCTCTATCACCCCTTTCCTGGACAAACTCCTGGAGAAGCTGGCTATCTCTCAGCTCACCCTCCACACTGAATCTGCTGGTTGCCTCCACGACCATCAGTCTGGCTTTAGAGCACCCAGAGGCATGGACAATGCTCTTCTGCACACCTGTGAAGACCTGCTCTCATATCTTGACCCTAGCACTCCCTCTGTCCTCATTCTTCTTGACCTCTCCTCTGCCTTTGACATGGTAAACCACAACATCTTGATCGCACATCTATATGACACCCTGGGAATCACAGGCCAGGCTCTGGCATGGTCAACCTCCTTCCTCTGACCACCCATCCAAGGTGGAACTTGGGTCCTTTCTCTCTACTATCACTCTTTCAACGTGCGGCATTCCCCAGGGTTCAAACCTATCCCCCCGGTTCTTCAATGGCTACATGGCTGCCCTGGCACGTGTGATTGTCACTTTCATCTCTAACTTCCAATGCTATGCGGATGACACACAAATCTCCTTCAGGCTACCCTTCTCTACCTCACACATATCTGACTGTCTGTCCGCAATCCACTCATGGTGCGCTGAAAAGGACCTCTGCCTCAATGCCAGTAAGACTGAGATCGTTCGCATTGGTACTCCTGCTCCCGCCTTCCCACTCTCATTCTGGTCGGCCTCCCTTGGCACAGTGCCCTCACCCACCTACAAAGCAAAAAACCTTGGGGTCATCTTTGACTCCACTCCCTCCATCTCCGCTCATACTTTGGACATCTCTAAAAAGTCCAACTACCAGCTGCACCTCCTCAGAGGTACTCTTCCTTTTCTCACCTTCCCCCAGAGGCTCACTGTCTCCAGAGCCCTGGTTCTCTCAAGGCTGGACTGCTGCACAGCCTCTTTCTCAACCTCCCTGCCTCTGCTTTGCGTCCTCTGCAACTCATCCAGAACAGAACCCCAAGACTTATCCTTAGTCTCAAGCCCAGGGACTGCATCTCTGCGATGCTGAAGTCCCTCCACTTAGAGATGTTTTTATGGGAGGGCAAAAGGGGCACTTGCCCTGGGCCCCCACCTTGGAGGGGGCCCCACAAGACTGCCTAATCTAAAGAAGTAAGATTCCATAGTTCACCAGACTTAAATAGCACACATCAGGATATTTTATGGCATCCTGCTGAGGCTCTAAACCTATTTCCTGTCTGTTTTGACAAGTACATTCTGCCGTGATTAATTCATCATGTAATGCTTTCTGTGTGCAGTGTGTTATACATAGATTGTGTGTTCCTTACGGCACTACTCCTGTAACATGTTTTCCTTCCTGTGGGAATTATTTTGATTATGTGCAAGAGCCAAAGTTGAAATGCATATTGATAAGTTGAGTGCCACAATAGTTCAGAAGTTAGCTCAGTGTGTTAAAGACTTATTGCAGAGATATGTGTTCATGTGCAATATTAGAATAGCACATTCCAGCAAGGATCACAGAGCCTTTCCTATGTCTGAAGTTTATAAACCTGCCTGGATATGTACTTGGTTTTTGTAGCACAACAGGTGCTATTATCAGCAATCTACCTGCACCAGAAAGGGGTTGCTATAAAAACTAACATGTCATCCACATGGTAAAGGCCTTGAAATTGGCTTGTTCAGATGGGGTGCTGTAATCGCTAGGCAATCACCTTCAATAAAGAGTATAAACTGTTAGTCCAAGAGTATCTTAATCCAAGAATCTGGAACCAAGCATTCATGATTGTATGCTAGCTTCGCCAGCAGACAATTCAGTGATCCTGGTCAAATCATCTAATATCTCTCGCATTACTGTGCTGTCTTCTGTGAAGTTAGCTTTCTCACATGTTGGTGGCATCATTTAGCCCATTGCTTGATCTTTCTTCTTACGTAGGCCATTTGATTAGAAGGGGTGGTAGACAGAAGAGAGCGGAACAGATGTTGCAGACCAAGTTTATTTTAAGATCTGGTAGTTTGACACAAAAAATGGTTTGCTTTTTTGTAAAGTCAAAGGTTTTCCTGCACCCTTATACATAACAATTTCCCATACCAGTGTTTTGGAAGTATTTAAAGCTTTAAAATACAAAAGACAACCCCAGATTAAATCTGTCAAATCACATAGATTGGTATGCTGGTACTTATATACTTCCCTTGATAATGGAGAGAATGAATCTTGAATCCTTTCCGCATTGCATTTTATAATATTTTGTTTTAAAAAAAATGTCACGTTTGGTAATATGATTATAAAATGAGATTGTTTTTGTTCATGTTAAGAACTGGAAAAGAAAGTATTCAAATTCAGAAATTGCAGAGTTGACACAAATTCCAGCTTCACCCCTTCGCCAATGTTTGATCCTGGGCATCTCATTTAAACTTGTATTGCGTAACCTCTCCAAATTGCCAGCCCTTCAGAGTGATTTCCCTCTCAGGGGATGATCTTCAAATATGAGCACTCATGGTTTCACTGGCTATAGTCTTGCTTCCACTATAATAGTGAGCATTGATATATTGCACACCACAGGCACTCTCTAATGGCAACACTATTTGAAAACCATGTCCCGCTTGTAATCTCAGTCTCTGGATTCAGACTCCTTCCTGGTAGCTTCTAATCTGCATACACTATACATGCTATGGTATGTGTAGATTTCTCTTTCCTTCCAATTGGTCTCCTCTATCCATGCTTGAGCACTTTTGCATTCTGTGAGGAAGCTAATGTGAGTTCTCTGTATATTCTGGGTTACATGTACTTTGTACACACAGTCCAGCATTAATACGACAGGCTGCATATCTTTATGGATGCTATTGATATAAAGTATCCAATATCTATACTAGAACATAAGTAACCTCTTTGTAGACTGCTAATGTTGGCCTTCAATTGCTACTCGTTCATCATTCTGATTAGAGTAAGAATGAAGAGGGTAAGGAGACTTAAAGGGAGTAAACATGCTTATTTTGAATGCTGCGATGCAGCCTAAGAACCTATGAGTTATGATTGCGTTGAAGGGGTGGGGAGTGTGACCAGATATTCTTGATCATGTAATCCCTTTGCTTTAGCGGAGGGGGCCCCAAAGATGCTCGATCCCAGGGCCCCAAAAGTTCTTAAGATGGCCCTGCCTCCACTGGCTCCCCGTGGCTGCATGGATCAAGTTCAAGACCCTCTTCATTGTCCACAAGGCTTACTGGGGCCTGGGACCTACCTATCTGCAACACTGCCTACCTATTGCTGTACCTCCCGAGCCCTCCGCTCATCTACCTCCAACCTTCTGCGAGTGAGCCGGTTCTCCAAGTAGAGATTTGGCGGGAGATCTTTATCCTCAGCAGGGGCCTCCCTTTGGAATAGCCTCGCTCATGCCCTCCATCTTGAGCCTGATCTCCTTAAGTTCTGGAAACTCCTTAAGACATTCATCTTCTCTTCCGTCTCTCTCCCTCTACCCTGCTAACCTCTCTCTCCGCTCTATCCCTCTCTCCCTCTGCTTTCCACACAGCTCACTGACTGGCCACCGGGTGTACCTCAGAGTCTCACAGGTCTCTGGCACTCACGTCAGTCCTCTCGCACGTGCCTCTGTGTTTGCACTTGCCTCACTCCAACTGCACTCGGTCAATTGACCCATGAGAAAGGCATCTCTCAACACTTGGCCAGTTTCTGATTGACTGGGCGCACTTGACTCCACCTGTACTTTACTTGTCCTCTCCTTACCTCTTGACCCTTCCCCTCTCCTGTGCCTGTTATGCACTTGCACGATCTGAACGCACCATGCCTTGAGGATTGTCTATCTATCTTTCCTGTCTACCCTCCTTGCATGGTGACGCCTCAATACCCTTGGAAAAACTGATGAATGGTTGTCAGATATATTTGCTGTTATCTACACTGTTAATTGTATTATATGCACATACTCTGCCTGTGCAGACTTATATCATTCCGAATTTCAAAGGCTCTGAAGGACTGTTGTTCTTCCCCTTGTTCCCTCCCTCCTTGAGCGCTTTGAAACACTTGCCTTGTGTATAGGTGCTTAACAAATAAACATTACTATACCATTCCCATTTTAGTTCATGGTAAGAACAGAGCAATATTGCAGACCACAACAACTTGTTTCTTTTCTCTCTAACGGCAACACCACTTGAAAACCATGTCCATCTTCCAAACTCAGTCTGTTTGGGTACAGGCACCTTCCTGGTAGTTTCTAATCCTCATCCACTGTCTATGCTATGACATGTGAGCTTTCTCCTGGTTTTCAATTGTTCTACTGTATCCATGCTTCAGCACTTTTTCATTCTGTGAGGCAGCTAATCTGAGTTGTCTGTCTATTCTGGAGTATGTGCAGTTTGTCATAGGATCTGTGTCCTGCATTTATACTAAAGCCTGTAAACCTCTGTCTTGGCTGCTATCACTGAAAAGTGTCCTATATGCTAAAACAAATGTACTCTTGCCGTGGACTGCAAGGCTACTTGTTTATCACTCAGGTTACAGCAAAAATGAAGAGGGTAATGGGACTGAAGTTAGTACCCATGCTTATTTTGATATCACACTATGGGTGGTGATCGTGATGAGAGGGGGATATGACCAAGTACTCAGGATCCATTAATTTGTTTGGTTTGGTGGAGGGGAGGTCCAAAGGAGTCTGTGCCCCAGGCCCCAAAAGTGCTGAAGATGGCCCTGGGTGGATGACCCGGCGGGAGGGGGTTCTGTTAAGAAAAATGTAATTTACAATATAAAATATTTTGTTAGAATATTTTGCTACTTCCCCACATGGCAGAACACATTACAGTAAGTTACAGAAGAGTGTGAGAGTGAGACAGAGAGAGGGACATAGAGAGCGAGACAGACAGACACAAGGACACTTTATATGAATTTGCATTTGTCATTGTATTTATTTTACGTCCCGGGAGGTCCATTTTGATCATAAATGACTTACTTAATGACACACGTATAGAAGGCATAGGCATTCCTCAGAAGGGAGCCTGTGCAATAGCGCAAGGATGAGAATTGGTGATGAGCCAGGTATGAGGGTGATATATCACCTAATGGAATAACAGAACACATTACATTAAAATTCAGAAGAATTGGAGGGATTTAAAAAGAGAGAGAGAGAGAGTTGGAGAGAGGGAGAGAAATAGAGACAGATTAATAGGGCTTTAAAACACACTTTGTCCATTGTCCAGTCTGCAGTCACTTCTTCTTCTTTGCTGATTGTTGTGTTCCCTGAGGGTGGGCAAAGCTGACAGTGAGGTGCAAGCATATGGGTTAGGGCGTTGCTAGGTTGCTAGATTGTTGGTCGCCTTCTTTTGCTTTGTTTTTGGGGAGAACTTCTATGTGTTTCTGCAAGTGCAGCCAGTAGCTGTCTGTTCTTACAGTGTCTGTAATGTTCTGCTCTTGTCCAATGTGAGCGCTGGAATGCCTTTCATTGCTTTTCATAGTGATTCTGTCACTTGTGTTCACATGATGAACTTGTGATGATACCAGCTTGCAGCTCGAATCATATGTGACCTTCTAGCAGTCTCTATGATATGTAGACTCAAGAAGTGCATTTTGTAAGATTCTGTGCCCCTACATTTGACTTGATGTGCTGGTTTTTGCATGCCGGTAGGCCATGAGACATTACTACCGGTGTGTTTACAGTATGCTTAGACATTCATGAGATAGGATGTGTTGAGATAGGATGTGTTGCTATCACTTTTCCCATGACCAGCATACAATCACTCTGTACATAACTTTGTATTTTTGCATATCTCAGTCCCTGATACTAAAATGGGTCCCCTGGAACCGAAACCAGAGCGGTAAACCCTGTACTGGACCCTGGATTGTACAGCAAGTACAGCACGTAGTCTTACAAGTTGGGGTCTTCAACCTGTGACTCTCTGGATGCTTTGGACCACAATTCCCATGCATACCCACACTATGGAGGATTGCAGAATGCAGGCCATCCCGGCTTCAACATTTGGAGGAGAAATATGGTCTGGTCATTGAGGAGAATAGGATCCTTAAACGACCCTTGAATCTCCCAAATAGTGACCCCTATGTTCCTACTAGACTGGGGCTCGGCTGGAATGGAATTGATTACCTAATAAAAATGAAACCTGTGCTGTATTGGTTACAATTATGGAATACTCATGAACTCTTGATTTATTGTGATGGCCTGTGTGATCTGTTATTCCAGCAATGGGTTACTAGTCCACCCTGGTTCTATTTTATCAAAGACATGTCAATAAATTTGAATGTACCACATATGTGGAGTAACCCTGCTAAATTGAGTTCTGATTATACAACTATGATGAGAAATGCCTATGAACATTGCCACTTTAGAGAAATATGCAAACAATGTGCTGATAAGAAAGTAGTTGCACAATATTTAGAGATTAAATGTAACCTCTCCCTGGGCAATTATTTGGATATCCCCAGTCAAAAACCTGTGAAGACCTTGATGGTCAAATTTAGATTGGGAATATTGCCAGTGCAACAATGTATTTCATGTTAGAATGTAGGTCAGTCGGGCAAGTGTAAAAAGTGTATTATTTGGTAGGAGGATACTCAGCACTTTTTATGCATTTGTCCTTTATATAACAACAGAAGAAGATTTTATTTAAGACTTCTGTTCATCTATATATATAAAAGAAGAAGCCCTTACTGACTGACGCATCAACACCCAGCTCAAACTGTTTAACCTAGGAACGTCAAATTTGTAAGGTACATTGTTTTCATGATGTAGGCCCCCACTAAGGAAGGATCTTTGGAAATGTTGTCCCTAGGGGGCTGGAAAGGGGGGTGAATGTTTGCCTGACTCATCAACGGCCAGCTCAAACTGTTTAACCGAGGAACGTGAAATTTGTAAGGTACATTGTTTTCATGACGTAGGCACCCACTAAGAAAGGATTTTTAGAAATTCGATCCCTAAAGTGTTATAAAGGAGGCAGGGGTGCATTTCTTTATGAGGATACCTATATCTCAAATACCGAAGATGTTACAGACGTAAACATTGGCATTTTCTATTTTCAATGTATTGTTTTTTGGTTAAACAAAGTTAACCTTTAACAAAAAAGAAATATAAAAGAGGAAGAATTTATCAAAAAATATTAACAGATGTTACAAAAAACTAAAAACCAAAAGAAACATCAGACAATTAACATAGACACTTTAGATTTCATAGCTAATAAACATGAATTCTTAAAATCACAAGGTTATACATTAAACAATTTAAAACCATATAAGTATCACACACTTAAACACCATAAAATACATACTTTTCAATACAACCTACGAACATCAATAAGATTACTAATCTAATCTGGGGGAATCTCAACCCATTCATTTAGCACACATGCTTCCCCCAGAAACCTCCTTAAGCCCAAGAACTTTCAAGAATGTAACAACTGCAATTACTGTAGAGGTTGTATGGCCTGACAAACAAGAACACCAAACTACCTCAATGTCCCCCGACACAAGAGAGGATGAAAACTTTTTCACATACTTCAATTTCAACTCATGTAATGCCGGACAAGCTATAAATACATGTTTTAGAATTTCATACACTGTCCCACTCTTACAAAGTCGGCAGCCTATCTGATCAACATCCATATAAACCATTCTACTCAGAATTTGTCTTGTTGGAAACAAATTCCAACAAAATCTCAGAAACATACAACAAGCCCACTTGGCAAGGTATAATGCCTAAAACTGGGCTAAGGTTCTTAGTTTCTTATGATCATAACTCAGATGTGAAAGGGGTGGGTATTCATGCATTCCTTCCATGATTCCAATCCAATCTTGTTCAAATAAAAGTTTCTTAATACACTGGGGATTTTCACTCATTTCAATCACTGAGCTATTCACTTTCAATAGTAAGGAATAACAATAATCGTGCATCCCATTCACCCATTTGCTACTCCTCCCCTCAAGGATAATATTTAGATCTTCAAACAAGGAGCCTGCCCCAGGGCTAATGATTTTACTCAGTAGTGTCAGTAAAGTCCACTGTACACATGCTTGCAGGGACGTAATACCAAGTCCATAATGAATGGCATCTACAGGAACTTCATTGGGTACCCGCAACACCCGATGCCAGATCAAAGCTTCAAAACTGGGCAGCAGACCAAACAACAATGTTGGATATATGTCCATACCATACAAACTTTTGGGGACAAGTTTCCCTTTGTGGTATTTTAAAGCTGGTTTCCGAGTATAATTACCATAACGACAGTCAACCCTCACCAGTTGATTTGCTAGAGGAACAATACAGTCTCTAAACCAGGCATTGAGCTTGGTCTGGCCACGGATTGCTTGGATTAAAAAAAACAAATATACTAACAAGTCTACTTTTGTTACCAGATCCTGGCCTATATGCCATTTATATTTGGCTCCCCTCATACCCTTAGAACATTGGAGGATCTTGGTCTTTGACGGATTCATCTTGAGTGCATGAGTACGGATATTAGCAGAAAAGGCATCCAACAGCCTTTGTGTTCCCACAGGTGTGCAGTCGAAAATAAAGAAGTCATCTGCCTAAGCCAATACGGCCTAGACTGGTCAATTACTGGGGAAACAAATGTAGTGGATTTTAAATACTCGCCTATATCTTACAGATAGAGGTTGAATAGGCAGGGTGCCAAAAAGGCAAACCTGCAGACGCCTCTACCTGTAGATATATGACGGGAAAGCGCTGCAGCACAATCTAGACACACCTGAATTTCCATCTGCGCTTGAAGGCCAACAAGAAGTCTTAAAAGCCCTGCAGGTAGACCCCTCAGATGTAACTTCTCCACAGGAGTTGACGATCTACTGCATTGAAAGCTTCAGTTAAATCTACTGAGGTGAAGTAGACTGTTTTATATGTTCCTTCCAAGCCAAATGTTGAATAGGTTTAACAATAGTCCCATGTAAAGAGGTTCCTAAATTCCGGCGAAATCCAATTTGCCATTTTGCTAGTCTACCGGTAGCAAGTGCTCAATCCTCTAGATGAGACAGCAGGATAGATGCAAACACCTATCATTTAAAGGGCTCGTCCTCAAGCCCCTCTTGAAGATAGGGACTATGTGGGCCCTGGACCAAGAAGCAGGAAATCGGTTTTGGGCCACAACACTCTTAAACAGGGAACTCAACACAGCTGCCAAAGCAATTGGATCAACTTTTAACAAATGGTTCAGTAATCTATTGGTGCAAGGAGCCTGTGAAGAACTAATCGTCTTTATAACCTACAAGATATTATCCTGGTCAAAAGCTTCCAAGTCCATCCGATCCCGCCCATCGGGTAAGGTGAACGTAATATTATCATTAGATTGTGCATATAGGCTGGAAATATAATTAAACCAATAACTTTCTGATACTACGTTATTTTTTTCTCAGATTGAAGGAAATCTACTGTGTTCATCAAACACCAAGAAATGTACGAGTTCTTATTCCTTAGGGCTGTTAAAAGAGCTTCAACCCCTGCCTGACTTCTACCACTATGGCTGTATCTCAGCAGTTCTGATAAGTCTGACGTAATTGCCTCAGCATA
Organism: Ambystoma mexicanum; assembly: GCF_040938575.1. NCBI lineage: Eukaryota > Metazoa > Chordata > Amphibia > Caudata > Ambystomatidae > Ambystoma > Ambystoma mexicanum. The sequence goes on from NC_090922.1 coordinate 771,643,350, forward strand.
CTGCTCACTATGTCCAGAGAGAGATACAACCTTTGTTTTAGTATCCTTATTTCTTCTATTAACTGTCTTTTCTTAGCAACCACCTTCTCATTATAGGCATGCACATGCTTTTTAAGAATATTTGACCGCACACCCAACCCTGAGACTGATGAAATGAAATTAGACCATTTGTAAATTCCTCAAAGTTTGGAACGGAAAATACCCAGTATTTCCATTCCATCGATGAGGTGTCAAGGACTTCTGCCAGGGAGCGATTCACTCTGGTTGCCAAGGCATAATTCCAAGAAATACAAATGCCTGATGAATTTTTTGATGCAACATCTTCAACTTGGCGCACCGCAGGCCATACATACAAGAGGAGGGGGCTCCTCTAGGCCAAGATATTAGCCGGTTGTGAGGTGCGTGAGCGCGATATTCAGTTAAAACAGAGTAACTTACAGGAGCGCACAACACTCACCCGCTCCAATGATATTTCTAGCAGGTAGTAGGGTAGCTCAGTGTCCCACGTCCACACAGCCCACAATGACTGCACTGACTGCCACTCTTTCACCATTCTACACCACTCTGCAGAGCTCAGGATGTTTTATGGCAATGCTCCACCTCCAAAAATAGGTGCCACAGACAACAAACTGCCAAGAAGAAGGGTGCTGCGCCGACTGCCACTCTTTTGCACTATGCGCCGCTCCACAGGGCTCAGGATATTTTATGGTAATGCTCCTCCTCCAACAATAGTAGCCACAGAGAACATACTGCCAACAAGAAGGGTGCTGCACTGACTGCCAATCTTTTGCCAGTATGTGAATTTAGACTTTGTATTTAGTTTCTTCTTCAAAATAGAGAAACACGTGTTTTACCATTGTCCAAAAAATCCAGTTAAGGGTGGTGGAAATGGGGGGTGAATTATTTTTGAAGGATACCCATATCTCACAAGCCGAAGATGTTAGAAACAGAAAAATTCACATTTTAAATCTTCATCATAAAGTACATTTCCGAACTGCTTTTTACAATCGGTAACAGATTATCCTGTATTTGAGAGAAAAATTATAATCCCTTCTGACCTAGGCACAGTTGTCAATTCCCTAGCAGACCTCACATCCAAAATGTACGCTGACATGAAAAATCTAATGGAGAAACTTACAAAATTGTTATGTTGTTATGTGAGTGTGCCATTTTAACACCAAAGAACAGAATGGCTATGGTAATCAATAAGATACTTATTAATTTTTTTCGGAGGAGTCCAAATGGAGTACAAATCTGTGCATGCAGTAGTTCAAAGTGATGATGCCCTCCACAACCCTGTTGAGTTCTTGAACACTTTAAATCCTCCTGGTCTTCCCTAACCCAAACTTCTTCTAAAAGTGGGAGTACATCTAATATCATTGTGGAACCTCAACCCACCTAAGCTCGGTAATGGCACTAGATTTTGAGTGAAAGCTCTCCACCGAAGTGTGATTGAGGCTACTGTGCTAACCGGTTCTGGCCAGGGGGAGTCTGTGTTCATACAACAAATACCTCTTATACTTTCAGAATATCCGTTTGAATTTTAAAGACTTTAGTTCTGCATAAAGGTTTGTTATGCCATGACCATCAACAAATCAACGAATGCCTGATGAATTAGTAATCAGGTTTACAGAGCCCAACATTTCTGATTGCTCAAACAAGTAATCCACAATGAACTTGGCTATTAGCCTAGCATGATCACTAAGAGAGGTTGGAAGGACAGTTAATGAATCACATGTTTCCAAAAGCCGATCAGAAACAAAGACATAATCAATGGTGTGTGATTGTTCATTGGACCGGGTGGAGTTGTAAGGTATAGCCCACACAGCACCATTAAGAGGATATAAACCCAGTCTTCTCATACTTCTCAACCATTGAGCGCCGCTAAGATTTTTTAATGATGAAGATCTATCCTCCCTTATATTACACCTTCGTTCATTATTGATTAAGCAATCAGAGTTTAGAAAACCTGCCAAGATTACCTGGTCTCCGACATATAAACCACACCAGTCATTAATGAGTCCTGTCAGATGTTCCAAAAACATTGCTAGATCTAAAACATTTTTATGCCACTATACATTAAGTATCAGTAGATGGATAGACACAACTCCAAGTAGCTCCACATGAGTTAATAGGATACCAAAACATTTCTTATCTGTCTGCACCACACTAAGTTTGTCAGTAGATCTCACCAACGTTAACAGACACCCATAGGGACGACCTCTACCCCCCTCCTAGCTGTCTAGCATTCACCGGAAATACATCCAACACTGGAGTGGATTGTAGCCAGGTCTCTTGAAGGCACATGAACCATTGGGCCTTTAACTCCCGACCCACAATTGATTATCAAATAATTTGTAATTACCTTGTGTATTCCACGATAAAATGGATAAAAGGTAATTCCCCCCAATTTCCAAGGGGGGCACTTACTAATGGTTAATGTTGCATTGTTCTAAGCAGCCAGGGCCAATTGTCTCATGCTTCAGAGGCCTTCATTTTTTTATTTTAATACTTGTATTTCAGTTTACAGCTGTTGGTCTAGAGCTAAGTTCTTAACAGCACCAAATACTCAAATTGCCTCTCTTTGATACGATGAGTTATTTATTATGCACTTGTAGACAAGTGTTTCTAGGCACGACAAGACAAATTAGGGGGACCCAGGTGACGAATCAACAATCTTACTAGGCCTTGTGACATTCAGATCATGCACCTGTAGGGGGGAGAGGGAGAGGAGAAGTGCCAGGGGGAGGGAAGTGGGAATGGTGGTCAGGGCAATGATTGCTTTGAGTATGTGCAGCCGGGGAACAAGCTGTCGGTAATACAAGGGGGGACTGTAGGGTAACAGAAGCAGCCCCTAAGTGCACATAGGCCAAGAGACAGTGCAGGTGCGTATAGGTCGTGAAGGATCCTGGTGCCCATAGGGTTCAGAAGGTAGCCAGGTGACCAGTCAGTGCAGCAGACAGATGGGTCAGTAAGGGAGAGAAAGAAGAACAGAAAAGGAAGATATTGAGCTGCTTCCGGAACCTAAGGTGGTCCGAGTTTGAGAGGGGCAAGGAGGCCATTCCAGAAGGTGGCCCCTGCAGAGGAGAGATCTACCTTGCACTCTCTGCTTGGAGAAGCGTCTGACCATCAGAGAGTCAAAGGTAGCTGAGGGCCGGTCTTGAGGAGGAAGATGTTTAGGAAGAGAGAGTTGGTTGTAGTGTGGGCCCATCCTTTCCTGTAATACAAGATCCGCAACCAACTCTGTTGATTCTGTGTCTAACCAGATAATGAACCCTCTTTATGTCAGTTGTTGAGCTACCTTCCAAACTTGGGATCTCTGACAACAAACGCAAGATATTAGTACGGTTTAAACTAACTAACATATTTTCAGGGATTACAGGGAAATAAATTACCCTTTTCCATGTCCATATCCTTTGTCACATATTGGGTTTTCCACCCTGTATCACTAAGAGTGCCCATCACAACTGGTCCCCTGGGCTGACGCTTCGCTCCTTCCAACCCTTATCACACAATTTTGTGTAGGCTCTTGAGTCTGGGACACTCTCCGTTCCTGAGTTAACCCAGATGTGTTCTCCCTCACTGGACCAAAATTTAGAATATAAAAGTTCAGAGTTCTTTGAGACTGTGGAAATAGTTCCGGAATCTACATCCTTTGGGAAATTCCTGATGACGTTTTCAAGCACGGAAGAATCTGCAGTTGTTATGTTCCCAATATCTTTACCCAGATCCAATTGAGGGAAAAGCATCCTCAAGAAGAACCAAGAAGCTTGAAAATTTAAATTCACTGCAGTATTTTGTTTTGTTTTCTTGTTTTGAGTAACCTTCGTTTCCACACTTTCCTTCGGGGAAGTTGTGAGGTATCTTTATTTACTGCTTGAATACCAATCGAGGGAATAGCAAGCCTTGTGGTTGCAACTTTATTTCCCCTGCCACCAACATATATTTCCCCCAACAAAGGTGGGTTTTTAGAAACTTTCTTAAGTTCCGGACGAGGTTGAGTTCCATGATGCTTCTTCACCACCATGATGCTTCTTCACACTTTGCTGACGCCCTCTTAGGAGGGTCACAGCCTATGTCACAAATTATGACACTTTCAGAGGATATTTCAACCAATGGCATCTGCTCTTGGCGCCTACTTATTCTCACCAACATACACCACCTCACTCACATTAGGGGACATCCCAATGACTGCTGTTACCCTTTGGGTCCCCTACTTTTGGGGGGAGTACAGTTGTTAATGTTAACCAAACTCTGAGTAAAAAAGAACTCTTTAGCTGTTGTGTGTAGTTTTATATCTTCAAATTTAAACAGATTCCAGCATCACCAAATTAGATTTAGCTTCCACCTTTAGGCTCTCATCAAGTGAAACCAGGATACAAAGTACCTGATTGATTTCCACCAATGATTGAGCCCACGGAGCAGTACCTTCTCTTTGCATTAAAAATGGAACATCAGGATTTCTTTAAGAGACAGAAGTGGGAGGAGAGGCAACTGAAGATAGGGAAGAATCAAAATCTGGGACATATCGTTGGCCGAGGTCCAGTGTTGAATCTAAATAGCTGGAAACCTCATTACTTTGAATTAGTATTGATGGAGCTTGAAATGTAACCTGTGGAGCAGAGGGTTTACTGCCGGAGATGCCAAAGAACTTGGTTTTAAATGAGTCTGATTTATCTGCTTTGCTTTCGGGCTGAAAAAAAGGAAGTGATTAATCCATGCTTTTTTTTAGCACCGAGTTTACTCCCAGCACCATCCGCTAGAGGCGATTTCAAATTACTCAGTCCTTGGTGCACAGGGTCAACATCCATCTGGGTAGATGACGGTAACAGCATCTGGGTAGATGACTGCAACAGCATATTTGCTGCTGCAAAAATGTCCACGTCTGTTATAGGGACATTGTATTTTTGATGCAACATCTTCAACTTGGCGCACCGCAAGCCATACATACAAGAGGAGGGGGCTCCTCTAGGCCAAGATATCAGCCGATTGTGAGGTGCGTGAGCGCGATATTCAGTTAAAACAGAGTAATTTACAGGAGCGCACAACACTCACCCGCTCCAATGATATTTCTAGCAGGTAGTAGGGTAGCTCAGTGTCCCACGTCCACACAGCCCACAATGACTGCACTGACTGCCACTCTTTCACCATTCTACGCCGCTCTGCAGAGCTCAGGATGTGTTATGGCAATGCTCCACTTCCAAAAATAGGTGCCACAGACAACAAACTGCCAAGAAGAAGGGTGCTGCGCCGACTGCCACTCTTTTGCACTATGCGCCGCTCCACGGGGCTCAGGATATTTTATGGTAATGCTCCTCCTCCAACAATGGTAGCCACAGAGAACATACTGCCAACAAGAAGGGTGCTGCACTGACTGCCAATCTTTTTCCATTATGTGAATTTAGACTTTGTATTTAGTTTCTTCTTCAAAAAAGAGAAACACGTGTTTTACCATTGTCCAAAAAATCCAGTTAAGGGTGGTGGAAATGGGGGGTGAATTATTTTTGAAGGATACCCATATCTCACAAGCCGAAGATGTTAGAAACAGAAAAATTCACATTTTAAATCTTCATCATAAAGTACATTTCCGAACTGCTTTTTACAATCGGTAACAGATTATCCTGTAGTTGAGAGCAAAATTATAATCCCTTCTGACCTAGGCACAGTTGTCAATTCCCTAGCAGACCTCACATCGAAAATGTACCCTGACATGAACAATCTAATGGAGAAACTTACAAAATTGTTATGTTGTTATGTGAGTGTGCCATTTTAACACCAAAGAACAGAATGGCTATGGTAATCAATAAGATACTTATTAATTTTTTTCGGAGGAGTCCAAATGGAGTACAAATCTGTGCATGCAGTAGTTCAAAGTGATGATTCCCTCCACAACCCTGTTGAGTTCTTCAACACTTTAAATCCTCCTGGTCTTCCCGAACACAAACTTCTTCTGAAAGTGGGAGTACATCTAATATTATTGTGCAACCTCAACCCACCTAAGCTCGGTAATGGCACCAGATTTTGAGTGAAAGCTCTCCACCGAAATGTGATTGAGGCTACGGTGCTAACCGGTTCTGGCCAAGGGGAGTCTGTGTTCATACAACAAATACCTCTTATACTTTCAGAATATCCATTTGAATTTTAAAGACTTCAGTTCCCCGTAAAGGTTTGTTATGCCATGACCATCAACAAATCTCATGGGCAGAATTAAAGGTAGGGGGGATTGACCTAAGGGAAGACTGCTTCTCTCATGGGCAGTATTTTTCGTGGCCTCTTCCAGAGTGAGCTCACCTAACTCTCTGGTAATCCTAGCAACTGAAGTGGAACCACTAATGTAGTTTACAAAGAAGTATTCAAATAGTTCTTTTTTGTAGGTTGCAGATGCCAAATAAATGCTTTTTTTGTCTCATTGTCTGTTTGTAGTTACAAAATGAAAACATTTCTGGATGCACATCAATGGAACAACTATCTTTGTTTTGTAGCCAATATGCCCCGAGTAACTTCTGCAATAAACATTGCTTATTATGTTAAGACATTAACCTGTAAATTATATTTTGTACAGTTTGAACAAAAAACTCATATGTCTTTGAAAACAATTATACCAAATCCCAAAATCCACACGAGCAAAGCCACGGGCAACAAATAAAATAAGGACTATTAAAGAAACATATAGGCTATTGAAAAAAACCACGGATGAAATGAGCCTAATTGGTAATACATAATACTTAGGGGTTATATGGATGGTAATAATTACATTTTTAAAGTTGACTGTATCAAGTTTCATTGTTTTTTTAAGTCTGTTTTATGTTGTAATCCTCCTAGTAATAATTCTATTCTCTATGTATAGCTTTTTATATGGAGTTTAAAATTGTCTAAAATTTCAAATGTTGTATATTCTGAATTTATGTAATATAATGATTGTGGCTATTGCTGTTTTGTAATTGTTTATGGCTTTGCCAAATTAAAATATTTTGATGAAAATATACAGAAAAACAAACTGTAAATACTGACAACTCCCCCACCCCTATGAATAGAACACAGAAAATTCAGAACTGGGATACAATAGCATTCTGTGTACTTAAGGAGGGAGGATCAGGCCTGCAATTGCTGCTATGTTGATGGTCAAAGGATATGTCTTTTAAGGAAAAAGCAGAGATGGTGCTTAAAAGCCACTATGGTCACAAATGTGGACCAGGGAGACAGGGCCTCTTCACAATATCGTATTCATGTCTTTGGGGCTGAACAGTTTTGAGCCAGCTTTGTGAGGTGGTGATTTGAAATTGGTTTGGTGTGCTGGTCCACTGGGTCCAATGTGTCGTGCTGTCCCAGCAGCAATGGCACGGAGCAAGAATCACAGAGAGAGGTGACTTTCGTCTCCTAGTCCTCTTAGACCTCTCTCAGCTGCCATCATCACAGTTGATCACCAAATGCTACTCTTCCTCTTTGCCGACAGGATGGGCCTCTCTGGAAGTGTCCTACAATGGTTTGCATCCTACTTATAAGATAGGCAACAGGTCGTACAGATGGGCTCATTGAGATCCAACTGACTCCCAGTCAGTTGTGGGGTCCGCCAAGGTATCGTCCTCTCCCCAATCACCTTCCATGTATACATGGAACTCTTGGGGATGCTTCTAAATGACCCCAGCATAGTCATCCATCAGTCTGCTAATGACACTCAGCTGTAAATTAAGATCAATGGCCCCCAGGACATTGCTCACCTCTTTGAATGCCTGGCTACTATCCAAAAAAAGATCTCAAATGCTTACCTTAAACTGAACCCTCCAAAGACCGGATTGGTCTTCACCACTCCTGTTCCACCAAAAAACTCATGCAACAATGGCTGGATGACATGTGCCTGAAACCAGCACTGGACTGGCTGACCTCTTTCGTCAATGACTGTCCGTCGCAGGTTATCCTGGGCTCATTCTCCTCTCCCACCTCTATCTCTACCTGTGGCATCCCCCAAGGCTCCAACCTTTCTCTCTGGCTCTTTGACATCTGTCTTGCACAGCTAATTTCCACCTATTCCCTGAACTTCCACTGTTATGCATATGACACACAACTCTTCTTTAAACTTCCCTCTGATCCTCTCCTTACCTCCTCCGTCATTCCTGACTGCCTATCTGCCATCCAGTCCTGGTGTTTCTCCAATGATTTCTGCCTCAATGCCAGCAAGACTTATATCCTTCTCATTGGGACTCCTGCTTCCTCTTTCTTCCCCTCACTCTGGCCACCCTCTATGGGGTCTTCCCTTTCTCCTTCATCTGAAGCCAAAAACCTTGGACTCATCTTCGACTCCTCTCTTTCTTTCCTCCCTCACATCCAGGACCTTGCCAAGAAGGCCCACTTTCAACTCTATCTCATCAAAGGAATCCTTCCTTTCCTCACATTTCCACAGAATCTTCACTACTGCAATAGCCTCTTCCTTAATCTACCCTCCTCCTCTCTACATCCCCTCCAACTAATCCAGAATAGGGTTGCAAGACTTATCCTTGGCCTCAAGCCCAGGGACCGCATCTCTCCAAGCCTAAAAACTCTCCACAGGCTCCTGGTTGCTGCAAGGATCAAATTCAAATCCCTCTGCATCATCCATAAAGCTGCCTGGGGCCTGGGACCATGCTATCTACAAATGGCTCTCACTAAATCCACTCCCTCCAGATCTGTATGCTCCTCTGACATCAACTCTCTGCGTGTCAAGCGTTTTGCTAAAAAGCTAGCTGGTGGACGATCACTTTCCTTGGTTAGCTCCCTCCTTTGGCACAGCCTTCCTCTTCCACTGCATCTTGAGCCGGATCTCCTCGAATTCCGGAAGCTCTTCAAGACTCATCTTTACACCTCCTCCTTCCATCCCTCCCTCGTTTCTAAACCCCACAGTTGCTGAGAATGATGAGCAGGGCCCTTATGTATCTACCCGGGTAATGGCATCCCATCCCCAATCGCCATCAGCCTCCGGCCACGCCCAACACTTGCCTTAGCTGCCTTACAAATGCACAATAAATAAATAAATAAGGATTCACTCCTCAGATGTTAAACTCGGCTGACTCCCTGTGCTTTATTGTTGACAGTAGCCTTTCCTTCCAAAAGCATGTAGACAAAAAGGCACAAACTGCATGGCTACAGATCCACACACTCTGCCAAATCAAACCCTCCATTCCTCACAAACAAATTCTGTACGGTGGTCCAATCCCTAATTATTTCACACATAGATTGGGAAATGCCCTCGTTTGTGGGCTTCCAGCCCCCACAAAGCAGCACACCATGCTGCAGCTGCCTCATTTCAGGTGCTTGAAAATTTGACTGTATCTCTCTAACCCTGTGCATGCTTCACTGGCTTCCCTTCCCTGCCAGGATCATATTTGAAACTGCATGTATCACCTACAAAGCAGTCTCAAAATGGAACACCAACATACTTAGCAGCTAAACTCCACACCTCTGGAGGCTCTCACACCTCACGTAGCAAAACTATGAAAAGGTTGGAGGCAAAGCTAGCCTGCATGGAGAATACTTACAAGCAGTCCTTCTCCTGCCATGCCCCGTCCCTTTGGAACTGAATCACGTTAGAGGCTTGAAATCCCCCTACCATCCACCAGTTCTGCAAAACACTTAAATTGTGGCTCTTTCAATAATACCTGCTGGAGGAATAAAGGTCCCTGTCTCCCACAACCAACAATACTGTGTTATTGTATACAATGCCAAACCCAATACTGGCCGAATCCTTTTGTAAAGTGCTCCTGTGCTCTTGGGCTAGGTTCACTCTATGAGCAATAAAATAAAAAATAAATTAAAAAAACTTGGGGCAGGTAGGTGATGTCCAGGTTGATGTAACTCCCAAGTGGTTAAATTCAGAAATTCGGTCCCAGAGCTGTCCTTGGCTTCTGGGTTGCTGAGAGGCACAAACCAGGGTGTCCGTGGGCAAGGTAAGTCCTGTGGTTGTACTCCCACTCCAGGGAGCTTGGTTAGAACCTTCAGCTCCAGTGAACAGGGTCCAGGTTTTAGTGCAGCCAGAAGTGAGGCATTGGTCCAACAACAGTCACCTTCTATGTTTCCAGGGAATAACAAGGGGCTAAAGCTCTCCCTCTACCTTGCATGACCTCTGTCTTCACTTCTACGGCAGATGTTTCTTGAATTCACTGCAATCAGCAGAAGTTCAAAGGTGTATCCATCTTCACCTGTTGATGGGCAAAAGATAAATCAAGGAAGGAGAGGGAGACCCCTTCCTTATCAAGGTAAAATATCACAGGGAATTTGGCAAAGCAAGTCTGCTGAAAAGGGCACAATCCCTGTTGCTGTAAAAAGTGACCCTTGCATTCTTGCATTGTACCCAGAGTGCCTTGTTCTGCATGAAAAGGAGGGGAAAGTAACGGAATCACCAGGGAAAAGCAAGAAGATGAAACCCTTACACAGGTCCACTTAGTTCTCTCTGTTTACCCTAAATCCGCCCCTTCCCATGCCTGCACTTTTAAAGCCCTTTGCAGTGCAACTACCTAGTGTGAGGTTGGCCTTTTTATGTGAGTGCCTCTTTGGAAGCAGGGTTCCCATCATTTCTCCTGGTGAGAGCTCATTTGCATTAGGGGAAGCATTACCCTTCCTCCCTGGGGATCAAAGGAGGACAGCATTATGGATGTGGTCTCACTGGAAGCAGTGCGGATACCAGGTTTCCCTGAATGCACAGGTCTAGGCTCACAGGGTTGAAACTTGTATGATATAAAATTGGTGTGACGTTGATAATTGTGTGCATTTATCAGTCACGATACCATAACTTGGTGTAGCTTATTCTTAGATCTTACCCTGACACTAGATGGATAAGGTAACAAATATTATATTTTGGATCAGAGGAGCAGAAATTAAATTACAGCCTCTGTCTGCAGAGACCTTGTGTCACAGCATCTATCAGTAATGAACAGGCAATCTTTAAACCTGCCCTGCACCACCGAAGAGCAGGTGATGCTGTTGTCAGGGGACTGGTGCAGCAAGGGCACATTCATATTTTTTATTTTTATTTGTATTATTTAAAGCATGGACCTAGCTCGAGAGCAACAGAGCACTGTACAAAGTGCAATCTTTTAACAGTAGTACAATACTGTGAAGTCTGTGCATTGGTATGTGCATCCATTGGAATTTGTTTCTGATCAGCTGTTGTTGAAAGAGCCATGGTTTGAGAGTATGTGAAATTGGAGAACTGTGGGGGCATTCTGAGTCGACACCGGGATTGAGTTCAAGGGGGTTTGTGCATGACAAGAGAAAGATTGTTTGCTGGTCCTCTCTTTGCTGACGAGTTGTGATTCAAGCCTGTTGGCCGATTTTCTGCGTGAGGAATGTGTGCCACCAGATATGTGGAGTTTAGCCACCACGTACGCTGGTGTGCTACATCTGACTGCTTTGCAGAGGATACATGGAGTCTTGAACAACAACCTGGCTTGGAGGGGAAGACAATGTAGCTTGTGTAGGATGGTGTGATTCTGTCAAATTTCCATGCTACTGTAATAAAACTGCTTTTAGGAGAGCTAAGTGAGCAGCTGGGGCCCATTCAGGAGAGCATATCCCTCATCAATGTGCAAGACCACAATCCTACGGTGGGATGAAGGGTTTGATTTTTCAATGGGTAGAGATTCAGAGACCAGCTATTTGGGACTTCTTAGCTATGTGTTTCTAGAAGGAGAGGCTGCTGCCAATGGTGAAGCCTAAGGCTTTTGCTGAGTCTGAGAGTTGGGGATCGAAAACCTTCTAGGCGCATATCAGTGAGCCATTGTTGAACAAGTTGTTTTTTAGCAGCGGTCCGATGAGGATGAATTCTGTCTTCGGATGGGTTTAGTTTGAGGTAGGCAGTGAACATCCAGGACTGGATGATAGCTAGGTAATCACAGAGACAAATGATGTCCTGCACGCTATTTACTATCATGTACACCTGAGTATCGTCCACTTATTGCTGGAGGGCTATATTGGGATCTTTGTGGCGAGTGTCCAAAGGCTCCATGTCAAGGTTAAAAAGGATTGGTGAGAGGATGGAGCATTGGGGGACTCTGCAGGAGACCTGGAGTCAGTTAGAATGCAACAAGTTAATTGTACCAGCCTGGTCTCTACCTGAGAGCTAGGGGATAAAATAATTCAGGACAGTGCCAGATAATCCCATCCTGTCCGCAGGGAGGTAGAGAAGGATGTGGTGGTCGACGGTGTGGAAAGCAGAAGAGATGTCAAGGAGGACGAGCAGGCATGAGTAACACTTATCTATGATTTGAAGGGCATCATCCACAGACTGTATGGTGGCCGCCTCGATGCTACGCTTGGACCTGAACCCTGACTGATAGTCATTTAGGAGGTGGAGTTGTTCGATTCTGGTGAGTAGTTATGTAGCAACTATTTTCCTCTCGATTTTGCCAGTAAACGGGAGGTTCATAATGGGCTGGTAGTTGGCTAGGTCGTCTGGATCTTGGGTTGTTTTTTTCAAAAGAGGTTTTATGAGACTGGTTTTTAGGGTGTCTGGGAATTATGCTTCTGCAAGGGAGGCACTGATGATGCTGAGGCGTGTATTGAGCACCAGGGCCGTCAATTGATTAATGATGGAGGCTGGGATTATCTCATCAGAGTAGGAAGTAGGTTTGAGGTGTAAGAGGATTCAATTCAGCACTACAGCCAAGTTAACGCCTAGTCTAGAATACTGAATGAAAACCCTTATTGATATATCTTTAGGTCCAGTTCATGCGTTCTGGATGACTACCCTTGTATAACACCCCTCTCTTGGAATCCCCCTGACCCCACTGAGCCAAGAAGTAATTCTGTTTTGCAAGTTTAAAAGGTTTATTTGATAAATTAAAATATATATCACACTTTTTAATAAATTAATAATTGAATATCACACTTAATCTGATATGGTAAATATTAACAACGGAGAATCTGGCACTAGCACACTTCTTTAATCACTAATGAGTTGACATGAAATGGATAAGGTAGCACACTGGTAAATAGGAACAAAAGTATAATGTGGTAGAGGATGCTTTATGTAGGCTCAGGTGGATGCAATATTCAATGAATGCAGTACAGAAAATACGCAATATGATTTCAACCAAACAATGTAATCACTTTTCTCTGGCTACTCCCCTCCCCCCCTTGATGCAAGGCAAGGAAATGGAAGGAAAACACACAGTTCTCAGAAATGCAATCAACTGTAATTCAGTTCAATCCAGCAAGCTTAAACAGAAGTTTGAAAACACAGGCAAATGCTTTGATAGGTGCTAGCAATGAATGAGAAATATGCTGGAAACGCTCTTAATTCCCTTTTAGAGGTTCAGGATGAGTGGTATCTAGTTAATATTAGTCCAGGCTCACACTAGCAATGATGCAGGGATAGTTAGCAGGTTAAACGAATTTCTGGCAAATGAAATCAGGCAGCAGCAGTTTTTTTACATGTGAAGAAATTGCAAATCGCGGCAAAATTCGCGGATGCGCCGAGCGCTATTACAAAGGAAACGCAAGGACTATCTCTACCGTTTTGGGGTCCTAGGAAAGCCTGGGATCTCAGCTTCCAAATGAAAGTTATTGCAAGTCTCTAGCCCAAACGGTTGCGGAGATATGAGTAATTTAGTAAAGGTCGTTTTTGGTTTTGTAAATTTTAAACGCACACTTTTTCAAAATGACAAATTTTACTAGAAATGACAGGTGACAGATAGGAGGCAGTTCTACTTAGGTTAAATAGATTGAATTAGATGAATTTAAACTGAGATGTGTTCTGAGTTTTGCTAAGTACTCACAAGAGATTTTGAACAGGAAAGCGACTTGGTCACGATCTTCAGTCTGGTCAGGTCTTTCCGGATTCTGCTCACAGCGCCTGGTCTGGTCTCGGCTAGGCACAGCACTGCTTTCTCTCTGGTCTGGTCTCTGCTAGGCACAGCACTGCTTTCTCTCTGGTCTGGTCTCTGCTAGGCACAGCACTGCTTTCTCTCTGGTCTGGTCTCTGCTAGGCACAGCACTGCTTTCTCTCTGGTCTGGTCTCTGCTAGGCACAGCACTGCTTTCTCTCTGGTCTGGTCTCTGCTCTGGATAGATTGAAGTCTCTAGTTTGGCTTTCTGGAGTTTGATGGAGGTAAGTATGGATTTTTCCGGCAGGGCTTCCAGCGGCAGATGAAATTGAATGTCTCTATGTGTCCTGACTCTCTGCTTTTATCTGTTTCTTGAGAATGGGTGTGTGTGTTGCATCACTAGACTTGCCCCTCTCATTCGTCATTGGTCAGGCTTCCATTCCTCCGCTTGATTGGCAAACTGAACTGTGAGTCAGATTGATGTCATTTTATGATCTCTTGAAACAACCTCCCTTATCATCTGTGCACCCAAATATATATATGATCAAAATCCATACTTCAGAGTTACACAGTTGTTTGAAATTACATATACATGGTGTGGCTGAATTTAGCCATGTCTATGTCCAAATCTGCTCATTCTCGGAGCTTGCATTCAAAGAGTGTACATAATTGACTTTTTAACTGCTTTTTCAATTTCCGACATGGACCCAACTTTACATACATGTGTGCAGGGGGTAGGGACATTAACTGATGAAGTTTCAGATTTTTAACATGCACACATTTAGAGTAATATCCACTTTTCCGCTAAAACCCCCCTGAACATACCACCGGTTCCTACCACGTCTTAAACTGTGGGCAGAAAAATCACAAGAATTATGGTATCATTTATAAAATTTTCACATGTCCGCACTATGAATTATCCCCCTTTTTATAAAACCATATCCTTGCTGCAGGGGTGTGTCTTTTCAGGTCACATGGTACAGAAACCAGTCTTTCCAGTTTCTGCCAAGCCAGCTTGCTTCTCACAGGCAGTGCCCCTCCCAGCTTCTCCAGGAGGAAGCCACTTTTTACGACGTCTGTAATAAAAACCTTTGCCTGAGTGGAGAGGGCTTTGTTCACTCTCTGGCAGAGCACAGGAAATTCAATTATCAGATAGATGGCATATCCTTAGTGTGGGCAGCAAAAGGAACATTGGCCTGGGAACATAGTTGTGACTCAAGTTTCACTCCTGATGGGATCCGTTGCTAGGCAAAATCAAGTTCCTTAAGCCAGACCTTCAGCTAACTTTTTGTTGCTTTTAAAATAACTTGTAATTTTACACATGCAGCTAGAATGCTGATTCTAAGTGCAAAACTATGACATTTCAACAGTTACAAAGGCATGTGACACCAAACATAGGTCACTCATTTAATTTAACATTTTCGATTTTGGTGGTTTTAAATCCAGTTGCAGTTAGGCTTAAGCTGCTGACTCCATAGCATTTTTGTTATAAGCATTGTTTTTGGGCTCTTCATTTCCCAGATTTTGTAGGCACACAAAACTCCATTCTGCCAAATGTCTGCTGGTGTTCAGTGAATATTTTGCACATGTTGCAAGGTTTGAAATAGGCATTTTGCTTGCCTTCAGAAAAACACACAGTGGGTTTTAAAACGCCGGCTTTTGGATAGTGGTGAGTACTGGTACTGCACCCATTTTTGGGATTTTCTTGGATTAATGCATTCTAAACAGGAATGGTTCTTACATGGTAGTAAATCCTTGCTTAACATTGTTTTGATGGGGCTCCTTACAGTAAGATGGTTATGTGGAACCCCACAAAAAGGGTTGAATCTTTAAAGTGGTCCAATGAGTCACGATTTCAGCAACTTTTTGACATCAGTAAAAGTGGATTTTGTTAACAAAGACCTTTCTTTACCCTGGTGGGTGGCAAGTTAGGTAACCATTTTGGTGTGCGCACAACTGCGCAGCTTTCCTGGATTTCGGCGCACATGTGGGTTTTCCGCCATCTTGAATTTCCTAAGCCCACAGCACCAAATGTTGTAGCAGGGTAGCTTAAACGTGGGTCAGGACACCCTACAAGCCCCCCCACGTGACTGCACTTTGAGTTTGGGTCGATGGGGAGTCGCGTGCCCAAGGGTTTTGACCCACGCCCCGGTCTGTCCGCATAATCTTCTTCCTCTTCTGTAGATGGCACAGTTCAGCATCTTCTTCTCCATCCGGTCAGATCGATCAGTTCTCCTCGCCGGTCCTGATGGGAAGATTGGGCGGTACCCCGGGCCCGTTGTGTCTTTGCTCCCGGTCTCCGGATCGTCCTTCTTGGTCATCCTTCATGGTTTCATCTCTCCTAGGATGATAAAGGAAGAGCGGCAATATCTACTCATAGACGATTTTTTTTTCCACCACTGTTGAGATAGTGGGGCAGCATATGCATTTCATCGTAACGAAATATTACATTCTTATTTTGAAAAAAAAAAACAGCATCACTAGAGACAGTTTCATGTAAATCACAATATTTTAGAGACTAGATGTGGTAGGTTTTATGATTGGAACTGAATTAGTCTGATACAGTACCCGCTAGGATTCCAGAGGATTCCTCCAGTTGTTGCAGAGTGTGCCTGGGATGGCAACATTTCAACTGGTTTATGTGGACCCACTTGTCTTCCCCCTCTGCCGAACCACCTTTGGGGATGCGGATCTTGTAGGCCACAGGGGAGATCTTATCGACGATCTCAAAGGGTCCCTTCCATGTAGGCAAAAATTTGCGCTGCTTGGCCTGGTTCCTTTGGAAGTTGTATAGATAGACCCGGTCTCCCACCTGATATTCCTTCCTGGAAGTTTTCAGGTCATAATGGGTCTTCATGCTATCAGTCGATCTTTCTAGATTCCGCTGAGCATAAGCAAAAGCATGTCGGAGGTGTTTCCTTAAATTCTCTACATACTCATGAGTAGTGGAGGCATTTATCAGTGTCTGCTCTTGGGTCCTGTAGAGCAAATGCTGCGGAAGCACCATCTTGCGCCCAGTCATCAACTCAAATGGTGACAATTTGGTTGCAGATGAAGGGGTAGATCTGATGGCCATTAGGACCAGAGGTAATCGGATATCCCAACTTGGCCCAGAATCTGCCACAAACTTCTTTAATATGCTCACAATTGTCCGGTTATATCTCTCTACTGCCCCAGAAGAAGCTGGTCTATAAGCAATATGCAGCTTTCTCTTGACCCCCAGTATCTCCCACATCTTTGTCATTACTTCACTGGTGAAGTGGCTACCTCTGTCTGACTCAATCCTTTGAGGTAGACCAAAACGGGAAAAGATGTGGTTAATCATCAAGGCCGCTGCAGTTTCTGCCTTGCAATTTGGGGCTGGGAGACATTCCACCCACTTGGTAAACAAGCATGTCACGGTCAACATGTACTTATTCCCCCTAGCCGAGCGAATCACAGGGCCTACAAAGTCGATTTGTAAATCTGACCATGGCAGTGTCATTCCCCTCTTTTGTAAAGGCGCCCGGTGTGTGAGGGATGATGGCTGAAATTGTGCACACACAAGGCAACCCTTCAGGTACTGGTCGAGGTCCTGCCCCATGTGTGGCCAGTATGCAACCTCTCTTAAGATTTCCAATGTTGTGTGAAACCCCCTATGACCGGCAGTGGCCGCATCATGGGCGTGACTTAACTTCAGGCTTCGGAATGAGGTAGGAACCACCCACTGATCGTGGCCAGCTTTGGATTTCCTTACCAACAAACCGTCTTGGATCCGGAACATTTTGGGACATTTCATCAACACTCTTAGGTCCTCTTTCCCAATGTAATCGGTATCCGTCAGGGGAAAGTTCTCAGGGTCCTCAAGGTGCTGGTAAAATTTACCAATTATTGGATCCCCCTTCTGAGCAGTAATCAAATCAGCATCAGGGGTCTCCTTACTCCATTGTGCAATTGAGAGGTCGTTGTGAGCATTTGTCTGGGACCTAGTGATGGCAGTGACCTGGATTTCCCCCAACAGGGACTCAATCTCAATTAGATCCCCTTGGATGGCCCCGGTTTTGGCCAGCTGATCAGCTAAGTCATTTCCAGTTTTGTCTGGTCCCTCTACTTTGGAATGACCCTTGATCTTCTTCCAATAGATGGTCATCCCATTCGAGGTGACCAGATCATCAATGTTTTGGATCAACTTCCCATGTTTCAAGGGTTTGTTGTTAGCACATACCATGCCTCTGGTCTTCCAATTAACCAGGTGCTCCACGAACCCGTTCCGTACATAATCCGAATCTGTGATTATGACCAGTTTGTGGAGTTGATGCTGGACAGCAGTGAGGATGGCCTGATGCACAGCCATCAATTCTGCCACCTGACTACTTCGGGGACCAATTTTGTATCCAGCGGAGGGTTCTGGGGACTCATTCACCCATGCATTCCCTACGCCGGCCACCAGTTCTTTCTCCCCGTTGTTGTCGACATGGTAAGAGCATCCATCCACATACACAGTGGGCATTCCCTCACACTTGTCTTCTTCAAAGACTTTGTGGGGGGAATTAAGGTATGCCTCCATGTTGTCCTTTATTTTTAGACTTTCGTCCTCGAGACAGTTTTCTCTGGCACAATCATGCAAGTCAGCCAGACCTTGCGCGAGGGGACTCTTCTTGTTTTGGCCATATCTGACCTCCACAGGAAAGCCTTGCATTGACAGAATCCAGGAAGTAATTCGGGAATTACTCACATTTCCGGCCCGGATTCTGTCACTTTGGAGATATTGCAGAGGCTGGTGTGGAGTCTCCACTATGATGTGTTCCCCCTGGATAAACGGGCGGTAATTCTTCAATGCCCACACCGTTGCCAGGAGTGCCTTCTCACAATCGTTGAATTTTTCCTCCACAGAGGATAAAGTTTTGCTCGCATAGGAGATTACTTTATTGACCTTGTCATGCTTTTGATATAATACTGCCGTCAAGCACGTATTAGAGAACCCCGTCTCCAGGAAGAACTCCTTGTTTCTGACAGGGTAAGCTAGGCAAGGCGCTTGTGAGAGGCTTCTTTTGAGTTGTTTTACTGCCTCGGCTTGTTCTGGACCCCATTCCCACTTGACCCCCCCCTTCAGGAGATGAATCAGGGGTCTGGTGATCTCTGCGTAGCCCTCAATGAACTTTCTGCTGTAATTAGTCAGTCCAAGGAGGCTCCTTAGTTCCCGCAGAGTTGTGGGGTCTTTCAGTTTCTGAAGTGCTTCCACTTTCTTTTCCTGGGGACAGAGACCCTGAGGAGTAATCTCATGCCCCAAGAAATTAACACGGGTTCTACACCACTGTGCTTTCTGAAAGGAAAGTTTTGCTCCGGCAGCCCTCAACTGTGTCAGAACATAACGGATCTCCGCTATGTGTTCCTCCACAGATGAACTTTTGATGAGGACATCATCTACATAGGCCAGGTTACCCCTCGCACCCAGGTCGGGCATGGCCTTATGTAGGAAAATGTTGAATTCATTGCCGGAGTTAAGGTATCCGAAGGGAGTCCGGGTCCATGTGTACTGCTGGCCCCCAAAGGTAAAAGCCAGTTTGTATTGGTCCTCCATGCTGACAGGCACGGTCCAGTATCCATTGGTCAGGTCTATTGCAGTGAATACCTGTGACCCTTGGATCTGGGCCAGCCCTTGGTCAATGTAGGGCAGAGGCCATCGGGAAGTATGGACCCGTTTGTTGAGCTCCCTGAGGTCGGCGCAGAGTCTCCACTGGCCGTTTGGCTTCAATATCCCCAGCACCGGATTATTGAAGGTGCTGTGGACTGGACGGATTATTCCCCGGGACTCAAGGTTCTTAATTATTTCAGTAAGGGACTCCATTGATGCGAGAGGCAAGCGATATTGCTTCACAAACACAGGAGTCATGCCAGGGTCCGTGGGGATTGTTGTTGTGTGGATGTCAGTGCGACCACAGTCATATGAGTCTACCGCAAAGAGATCTTGGAAATCCAAGAAAACTTGTTTCAACTTTTGCTTTTGTTCCAGAGTCACACAGGCATCAGCTAGGTTGACTCTCTCTTCCACCATCTGCCTGAAGCCTGGAAAGACTTCTGGTTTGGCTATCTCCGCGGCCTCCTCCAGCTGGGTGGAGAAGTCCCTGGTTAGAGTGCTGATTTGGACCGGAGGCTTCAGGTGGGAAAGGCAGCCCTCATGGACCTGGAAAATCACCTCATCCCTCCTGAAGTCACAAGTCACATCTTCCTTACCATAGGGGCAGGAAGTGTACACCAGGAAGTTCCCCCCATGCCGGGTAAAAATCCTGTCTGGTGTTGTATTATCATCACTGTCACTGTCAAAACAGTCCTTGGGGATTGGTCCTAACAGTTCATTTACTAAGTCGATGGAAAAATGTCGGTCATCAACCGCCATTCCAATAATGGTGCCTGCGGCTAGAGTAATACTCTTTAAGTCGCTGTTATCCACCTCTATTGGAATGGTGTCATGTTCTATGTTGACTAATGGAGTTGGGTTTACCCCCAACCCTTGCTGTTGGAGAGAAGCATTTAGATGTATGTAAGCATCAGGGTTTTTCAACTCTTGTCCCCTTTTAACTTTCACTTCCAGGGAGAATTGTCGGGTCCTTTCTGGGATGGTGACTTCCTCTTTAACCTGAATTTCAACTGCATAAGGTAGCAATTGAGCTGACCTAAATGCTTTTTCTGGATCATCAAAGCCCATGGGATTATCCGCTAATCGGGACCAAGCTTTGAAGTTTATTAGGTCCAAACTAATGGCAAAGCGATTGAGAATGTCACTGCCTAAGTAAAAGGCGGCAGTGACGTCTCGCACGACCCAACAATTATGGACTATGCTCTTGTTGCCAATGGAGATTTTGAGCATACACCTGCTTGGCAGGAGATGTTTGGAGTCAGGTGCTTCCAGGTCCATTTCCCATTTGTCTATCAGTTTGAAGGTGGGAATGGCTGGATCTTTTGGGAGTTGGCGGAACATGGCTTCGCTGATGAAGCTCTTACCGTTGTTCACACACACTCGAGCGAGAACAGAGTCCTTCCCATCATTTAACTGAACAGGGATGAACAACTGCTCTCCAATTTGCTGAATATCAGCCAGGCTTTGAGCTGATTTCACATCTTTCTGGACTATAGGAGTGGGGGTTTCTGATTGTGGATTAGTATAGAATTTCAGAGTGTTTCCTTCCAGCGTGGAATACCACTTTAGACTGGAAGGAAGGTTGATTTTCAGAAATAGAGAGGACCCCCCATCACCAGTCTGTTGTCCTACTGCTATTACCGTCACGTCTGGAATTTGGTTGTTCTGGAAGTGAAATTCTACTTGGTCAGATTTTTGTTCAACCATGTGGCATGTGCCGTTTAAACTAACATGGTTGACACTCTGTTTTAATTTTATGGGTCGGCTAGTCTGAGTCCAGAGGACCTTGTTTACGCAATCTATTAGGGGTGACAACCTTCTCAGGAGGTCATTCCCTAGTAAACAAGGGGTGCCCTCTGGGGTCACAACTATGACCGGGTGTTTCAACTTATGTCGCCCGATCTTAATGTCCAAGTCTGCCGTCCCCTCGACGGGAATTTCCTTCCCGTCAAAGTTCTGCAGTTGTCCAGGAAGAGAGGTGAGAGGAATTTGGTAATTCTCTCCCCTTCCTGCATTCAGTTCGTCAAAGGCCCTTCTGGACAGAAGGGTAGCTTGAGATCCAGTGTCCACCAGTGCTGAGATTGTACCCTGCCCCTGTACTTGTACCGGGGCATAATATCTTCCCTCCTTCTCCTCAAGGGGGCACAGATAATGTACATTTTTGGACAACTGGTGGGCTAATTTTCTGGTTTTGGACATCGCTAGCGAGGAGATTTGGGCAGAATTCTGTGGAGAGTCTTGGGAATCTGAAAGAAAAAATTTGCAACTGGAGATCAGAGCCATTGTGGGTTCCCCTGGCTCCGTTTCTGGGCCGCCCCCCCCTTTTTGGAGGCAGTCGCCAGGATGGGTTTGAACCAGGGGATTTTCTTGCTGTTGGTTCTGGGATGAGATGGTGGGCGGCGGTAGCTCAGTCTCCACATCTCCCCAGTCTGGATTTGCATCCCTAGGGACCCATTTTTCTTTGGGAGGAGTTCCCCCCTCTCTGAAGGAGAAGATCCTTTTCCCAGGATCCTCTGAGGATTCCTCTCCCTCAAATTGGAAGATCTGTACCTCCTCCTCAAACTGAGTCTGTTTGGGTCTTTTGTTTCTCCTACCCCCCCTCTGCTCCTTAGGAGGCAGACTTTCAGGGGCAAGAGATTTTGTTTCCGGTTCCTGGGTTTCCAGGGGCTGTTTACAAGTGAGGAAGGAAGCTTCCTCCAAGGCTTTACACCCCCCTTCCCTTTGTGCCTCCTCCCTGGGAACCGGTGATTTATCGGGGTGCTGCCCCCGTCATTGTTCTGGAGCACCAGGTCCAGAGTTGGGTGCGTTCTGCGCCGGCATGCTGATCTGAGGGTTCTGCTGTGCCCTCAGTATATGACCCATATCCCGCGCCATGTTTTGAACCTGGCGCTCTAACTGGGAAACCCGCTCAGGCTGATACGGGGCCCTGTTTTCTCCCCTGGGCTGATCCCGGGAAGGGTAGCTGTCCCTCCTCTGGTAGTACCCCTGGTTGGGAAGATTTTGGTACCCCTCCACCCTTGGCCTCCCCTCTCCCGGATTCAGTGGTCTGGGCTCAGGGAATTGAGGAAAGAAGGATGGATGATTTTGGGGTTGGAAGTCGGGTGGATATCTGGGGAAAAAGTTCTGCCCAGGGTTTGGTAAATTTCTGCCCTCCTGTGGGAAGTTTGGAGGGAAGTTCCCTGGGTTAGGTGCTTGGCTGGATCCCCCCCCTTGGGCTGGAGGAGTCCACACATAACCCAGGATGGGTCTGTTACCTTTGTAGCGAGGACTTACATAGTCAGGAGAGCGAGGGACCCCATTTGTGGGGCTGCCTCCCTGGCTCCCTGTCTGCGACTGGCCCGAGGACCTTCTGGGCCTAGCATTATTAGGTGCAGGTAGGTTTTTAGGCCCCCCCATCTCCAAATACAAAACGGGGGTGACCTTTACCTCTGCCACCTTGGCAGCAGCAGGGGTGCTGTTGGCTTTGGGGTTTTTCCGGGCATTGCTTTTATTTTCTATGGGCTTCTGCACCTCATAGATGCGGGTAGCCTGTTCAATGACCTAGTCTAAAGATCTTTTCTCGTGAAAATCCCTCACGAGCTGGGTCATGATATATTTGGGCAAGGCATGGAAAAACGTGTTTATAAATTCACGGCTATCCGTGCGCACCCTTCTTGTGGTCTGTGCAAAAGCCCGCTTTAACTCCTGCACAAATTCTTGTGGGGCCTGATCCTCCCCACATTGCAAATTGTAGGCTGCCTTGCGAGCCTCTTGAGGATTTCTGTGAACAGAAAAATGTTTCAGGATGGCCGCCTTATAGGTGGACCATCTTAAATGATTTTGGTCCTCCAGCCCCGCAAAGAAACTGGAGTATTCCGGGGAGAAGGTCCACTTTACATATTGAATGCAGCTTTGGCTGTCCTTCAAATGGAAAGTCTCCATCATTTGTTCAAACAACTCTAAGTGCTCCCAAACAGAATACTTAGCGTTCTTATGGTAAGGCGTGATGACGCTCCTGATCGCCTTAATCTGCTTTAAGGGGTCCTTGAGCAAGGCCCTTTTTGCCTTATTGGCCTTTTTGGTTCGGGTAACCCTTGTCCATTCTTCGTCGGACTCAGAGGCACTGCTCCCAGAGGTTCCCGTCTGTTCTTCCAGGTTTTCCCGGATTCTGCGAGCCTGGGAATGGCTGGCAGAATGTGGGGACCTGGTCTCCTGTGTCCTGCGCAGTTCAGAGGAGTCTTCAGATTCCTCCTTGCTGTCAGGATTTGATGGGTACCCCCTCCACTGACCTAACTGGGCCGAGGTTTTCAGGATGCCCTTAATGGGCCTACTCTCCTGGGGTTCCCCACTGAACTGTATTGTACTTGGGTGCCCATACCCGGATGCCCACCCCTCCATTCCTGGATGGTACTGGCCTATGAGCCCCATGCTTCTGGCTGGATAGTAATCTGCCATCCCTGTGGCCCTGTGCTCATGTGCGCCAGGGGACATGGGGGTGGCAGAGTCCAGGGACTGAGAGGTATGAGGGCCTCTGGTACTAGGGCTCCTGAGGTTATGCTCCGGAGTTTCCATTTCCCAGCGAACCTCATCTCTATCCGCCCCTGCTCCCTGTTGCAATGCAAGAGCCTGCATTTGTGCCTTCAGTTCCTCAGTTAAGGCCTTACTCGACTCTATCAGTCTCTCCTGCATCGCTACCTGCTGTTGGAGCCTATCATTGTGTTGACAGAGGGCCTCATTTTCCCTCTGTGCTTCCTGGTTGGTCCTGGAGAACTGGGCCAGTCTTTGCTGCAGGAGGGTTACCTCCTGAGCTGTGTCCCTATTGGCCTGCTCCTTTCTTGCTAGAGCATCCTCCACCCTCCTGGTGTGCTCTAGCAAGTTCTGGTTTTCTTTTTGGAGGTCACCCAGTCCCTGGTGGGCCAGGTGATTTTCTTCCATTTTCCTTTTTAAATGGCAGACTTCCTGGCCTAAGGCGTCTCTTTCCTGACTAAGAGCCTGCATTTGTGCCGCCAGGTCGTCCCTTTGCCTTTGGAAGGCACCAGCTTTCTGGCGCTCCTGATCAAACTCTGCCTGGGTATCCAGGTCTTTCAGGATCAGTTTATTGCTCTCCTCTTTCTCTCTGTCTAGTTGGATTTGCAGGGTGGCTACCTGCTCTGTGCATGCCCTGTTGAAATTGATCTGTTGCTCCAGCTTTTTCTGGCTCTGCAGTAAGGAGTCCAAACTGTCTTGGTGCTCCTTCTGCAGGGCCAGAAATCTAGTATCCTGTTCTGACTTTTCCTTTTGCAGCACATCCATATCCTCCTTTATTTTAGTAATGTACAGTCTGCTGTCATTTTCTGACTCCTGGCTCCTCTGCAGCCTCTGCTCAGAAGAGTCCAGATCAGATTGGACCTTCTGTAATGCCATCTGTTGCCTATTTGCCAGATTTTGGCTTTCAGCACATCTATCCTGCATGTCTCCCATATATAGGTACAGGTATGCTGCTATCCTGGCGATCTTATTGTGTTCCTCTTTGGCTTTAGGAGCCATATATAGTTCACTCAGGGCCACATGTAAGGGACCCTGATCTCTATATATATCTGACCCTGTTTCAGTGACCTGTTGTGTGATGGCCTGCAACCACACATCCTGGCCCTGTTCGGTCCATTCACCTCTCACAAATAGCTTATGCAAGAGGTGCTCTCTGGCTATTTTCATGTCTACTAAGGTCGTCATTCTAGAGATTGGTCTCTGTCCTGACTTACAGAAGTTAGTATTTTATTTTTGCAGAACAGAACTTTTCTTGGAGCGTCCCTTTTGAGGAATGCTTCACAGCGTAATGCAGCGTGGTGATCCGACCGGGTGTATGTATCCCGTCAGTTAGCACACTGTATTAAGCTGCACAACTGGTAAATCTAACCCAACGTCTCGGCTCGAGCCCCCACTTTGTAAGAGGATTCAATTCAGCACTACAGCCAAGTTAACGCCTAGTCTAGAATACTGAATGAAAACCCTTATTGATATATCTTTAGGTCCAGTTCATGCGTTCTGGATGACTACCCTTGTATAACACCCCTCTCTTGGAATCCCCCTGACCCCACTGAGCCAAGAAGTAATTCTGTTTTGCAAGTTTAAAAGGTTTATTTGATAAATTAAAATATATATCACACTTTTTAATAAATTAATAATTGAATATCACACTTAATCTGATATGGTAAATATTAACAACGGAGAATCTGGCACTAGCACACTTCTTTAATCACTAATGAGTTGACATGAAATGGATAAGGTAGCACACTGGTAAATAGGAACAAAAGTATAATGTGGTAGAGGATGCTTTATGTAGGCTCAGGTGGATGCAATATTCAATGAATGCAGTACAGAAAATACGCAATATGATTTCAACCAAACAATGTAATCACTTTTCTCTGGCTACTCCCCTCCCCCCCTTGATGCAAGGCAAGGAAATGGAAGGAAAACACACAGTTCTCAGAAATGCAATCAACTGTAATTCAGTTCAATCCAGCAAGCTTAAACAGAAGTTTGAAAACACAGGCAAATGCTTTGATAGGTGCTAGCAATGAATGAGAAATATGCTGGAAACGCTCTTAATTCCCTTTTAGAGGTTCAGGATGAGTGGTATCTAGTTAATATTAGTCCAGGCTCACACTAGCAATGATGCAGGGATAGTTAGCAGGTTAAACGAATTTCTGGCAAATGAAATCAGGCAGCAGCAGTTTTTTTACATGTGAAGAAATTGCAAATCGCGGCAAAATTCGTGGATGCGCCGAGCACTATTACAAAGGAACCGCAAGGACTATTTTTACCGTTTTGGGGTCCTAGGAAAGCCTGGGATCTCAGCTTCCAAATGAAAGTTATTGCAAGTCTCTAGCCCAAACGGTTGCGGAGATATGAGTAATTTAGTAAAGGTCGTTTTTGGTTTTGTAAATTTTAAACGCACACTTTTTCAAAATGACAAATTTTACTAGAAATGACAGGTGACAGATAGGAGGCAGTTCTACTTAGGTTAAATAGATTGAATTAGATGAATTTAAACTAAGAGATGTGTTCTGAGTTTTGCTAAGTACTCACAAGAGATTTTGAACAGGAAAGCGACTTGGTCACGATCTTCAGTCTGGTCAGGTCTTTCCGGATTCTGCTCACAGCGCCTGGTCTGGTCTCGGCTAGGCACAGCACTGCTTTCTCTCTGGTCTGGTCTCTGCTAGGCACAGCACTGCTTTCTCTCTGGTCTGGCCTCTGCTAGGCACAGCACTGCTTTCTCTCTGGTCTGGTCTCTGCTAGGCACAGCACTGCTTTCTCTCTGGTCTGGTCTCTGCTAGGCACAGCACTGCTTTCTCTCTGGTCTGGTCTCTGCTCTGGATAGATTGAAGTCTCTAGTTTGGCTTTCTGGAGTTTGATGGAGGTAAGTATGGATTTTTCCGGCAGGGCTTCCAGCGGCAGATGAAATTGAATGTCTCTATGTGTCCTGACTCTCTGCTTTTATCTGTTTCTTGAGAATGGGTGTGTGTGTTGCATCACTAGACTTGCCCCTCTCATTCGTCATTGGTCAGGCTTCCATTCCTCCGCTTGATTGGCAAACTGAACTGTGAGTCAGATTGATGTCATTTTATGATCTCTTGAAACAACCTCCCTTATCATCTGTGCACCCAAATATATATATGATCAAAATCCATACTTCAGAGTTACACAGTTGTTTGAAATTACATATACATGGTGTGGCTGAATTTAGCCATGTCTATGTCCAAATCTGCTCATTCTCGGAGCTTGCATTCAAAGAGTGTACATAATTGACTTTTTAACTGCTTTTTCAATTTCCGACATGGACCCAACTTTACATACATGTGTGCAGGGGGTAGGGACATTAACTGATGAAGTTTCAGATTTTTAACATGCACACATTTAGAGTAATATCCACTTTTCCGCTAAAACCCCCCTGAACATACCACCGGTTCCTACCACGTCTTAAACTGTGGGCAGAAAAATCACAAGAATTATGGTATCATTTATAAAATTTTCACATGTCCGCACTATGAATTATCCCCCTTTTTATAAAACCATATCCTTGCTGCAGGGGTGTGTCTTTTCAGGTCACATGGTACAGAAACCAGTCTTTCCAGTTTCTGCCAAGCCAGCTTGCTTCTCACAGGCAGTGCCCCTCCCAGCTTCTCCAGGAGGAAGCCACTTTTTACGACGTCTGTAATAAAAACCTTTGCCTGAGTGGAGAGGGCTTTGTTCACTCTCTGGCAGAGCACAGGAAATTCAATTATCAGATAGATGGCATATCCTTAGTGTGGGCAGCAAAAGGAACATTGGCCTGGGAACATAGTTGT
Organism: Ambystoma mexicanum; assembly: GCF_040938575.1. NCBI lineage: Eukaryota > Metazoa > Chordata > Amphibia > Caudata > Ambystomatidae > Ambystoma > Ambystoma mexicanum. Next base: position 771,671,065 of record NC_090922.1, read on the forward strand.
GACTCAAGTTTCACTCCTGATGGGATCCGTTGCTAGGCAAAATCAAGTTCCTTAAGCCAGACCTTCAGCTAACTTTTTGTTGCTTTTAAAATAACTTGTAATTTTACACATGCAGCTAGAATGCTGATTCTAAGTGCAAAACTATGACATTTCAACAGTTACAAAGGCATGTGACACCAAACATAGGTCACTCATTTAATTTAACATTTTCGATTTTGGTGGTTTTAAATCCAGTTGCAGTTAGGCTTAAGCTGCTGACTCCATAGCATTTTTGTTATAAGCATTGTTTTTGGGCTCTTCATTTCCCAGATTTTGTAGGCACACAAAACTCCATTCTGCCAAATGTCTGCTGGTGTTCAGTGAATATTTTGCACATGTTGCAAGGTTTGAAATAGGCATTTTGCTTGCCTTCAGAAAAACACACAGTGGGTTTTAAAACGCCGGCTTTTGGATAGTGGTGAGTACTGGTACTGCACCCATTTTTGGGATTTTCTTGGATTAATGCATTCTAAACAGGAATGGTTCTTACATGGTAGTAAATCCTTGCTTAACATTGTTTTGATGGGGCTCCTTACAGTAAGATGGTTATGTGGAACCCCACAAAAAGGGTTGAATCTTTAAAGTGGTCCAATGAGTCACGATTTCAGCAACTTTTTGACATCAGTAAAAGTGGATTTTGTTAACAAAGACCTTTCTTTACCCTGGTGGGTGGCAAGTTAGGTAACCATTTTGGTGTGCGCACAACTGCGCAGCTTTCCTGGATTTCGGCGCACATGTGGGTTTTCCGCCATCTTGAATTTCCTAAGCCCACAGCACCAAATGTTGTAGCAGGGTAGCTTAAACGTGGGTCAGGACACCCTACAGAGGGAGATAACCATTTTTAGGAGATCTCGGGGAAAGAGAGGCGAGAATTCGATCCAGAGGGGCAGTGTGCATGCCAGCGTACAGTGGATTCTAATGCTGTCAGAGGTTGATTCAGTGGTCTCTCGGAATTTAACTATTTTTTCAATTACAAAGTGTTAATTCCATCGCATTTCTCATAAGTTGCTGGTACCTCGGGTACGAGTGAGGGATTGACACAATGCTTTACTACTTCCAAGAGGCTTTTGCTCCTGTTGGAGGCTGCTGCAATGGTGGTGGAGTAGTTAGCAGTTCTGCTCTCGGCAATCAGAATGCTACAGTTTGCAGAGAGAGATTTGAGGTTGGTGAGGTCTCCCAAGTTATGGTTTTTGGACCACTGTTTCTCTAGGGCTCTGATTGAGCATTTGTTGGAGGCTAGCTCAGGGGTGTATCATGGATAGATGTTTTGGTCTTTGGCTGGCAGGACTTTGTGGGGGCATGAGTGTCCACCAGTGTCATAGCAGAGTTGCTAAATAATTCCTTGAGGCCTGATGCATTCCTTGTGGTGGGGAAGTCTTCAAGGTTTGGTTCCAGCCCATCGACTGGGAAGCTTTTGAATGAGTGGCTTGAGTGAAGGGGGTTTAGTCTGACCTTTCTGAGCCATTTTCGAGTTGGTGACTGATAATGGGATGGTGGCTTGGTCAGACCAGTCAAGGGGGTTTGGGTGTGCACAGGTGATGCAGGGAACGATGTGATGAATTCCTTGTTCGATAAAGGGGATCAGCAGGCAAGTGATTCAGATGAGCTGGTTCTGGGACAGGGGATGATGGAGCATGGCCATTCGCTCCTGTAGATGATTGCCACTCTACCTGCTGCCTTCCTGGCTAGTTGACATGTTGGATGCAGTAGCCTTGGAATAGGAGGACATAGAAACATGTGGGGAAAATGGGCTACACAATGTTTCAGTGATGAACGGGGCATCAAGGCGGTTGTACGACGAGATGAGTTCAGCAACCTCTGCAGTGTGAGCGACTGCTGCGCGAGCATTGATCAAATAAGAGAGCATGTGCATGTGGTCCGTGGGTGTTGGATGGAGGCAAGGGCAATATTGATGAGGTTTGCCAGAGTAGCTTGCCGGAGTTGCACAGGTCACTTGGCCATTCGAATTCTAGTGAGAGTGGGGGATTGGCCTTGGAGGGAGGAGAAACATTGTGATGTCTTTTGATGAGTAGCAGCAGTACAGATTAGTTTGTAGGTGAAATGCAGTTTATGCGGCCAGGCACTTGGCCCTGTAAGGCCCAAACAGGCAAAAACTGGTGAGGTCCTTGTTTTTGCCCATCCCCTGCTGAGGACAGCTAAGGAGGACCGATGAAAAAGGTGGTGCGCAGGACATGCACTATACTTTTAACATTGATCTTTTTGAAAGGGGGGGTCTGATTAACAGACTCACGTTTCAGAGACAGAATGACCTGCACCATTTTGTTATTTAATACTATTTCGAAAAGCTGGGACTTTCAGATCCTTGCCAGGTGGCAATCTGTCACACACTGACAAAGCGGTTTTCAAATTTGAACATTGCATTGTTACACACTATAAGTACATGTAGACTAATTTTAAAATGTTGCTGTCTGCAATCGATCCGTTTTGTACAATTTAATGCACGTGCATGGGAAATGTCTTGGCAGCCCCACATTTCCAACTCCATCTGTTACCACAGAAACTAGCTGGGAGCAGTCACCAATCACACAATATGGAGTTGTCTGGAAAACAAATGTGAGCAATGCAGCCGTGATGGAGCCATTAACAATTGCTTTTATGGGACACTAAAGTGAAGTTTCTAGTCTGATAGTGAAAGATGCTACGAGGAAGAGACAGCATCTATGGCCCACGACTGATTCCTAACTAGGGTGCTGTGACATAACTGATGCCAGGGGAGTGCCTTAAAGTCTTGTGCAAATGTGTCAGTCTGCTGAAAGAGCCATCCGGGATGGAAACACGGGAAGGTTCAGGCGTCGAGTGCATGGAAAGCACACGGATGGTGTGGGGCAAGATAACAAGTGGCATTATAGAAAAAGTGTGGCACTTTTTCAGTAATGATATAAATATGTCATAACACACACACACACATAGCACTGAATGTGTTTCTGCCATGGGGGGTGTACACTGTACAGTACCATAACATGAAGAACTGAAATAATGGGTTCTTATTGTACTTCCCCGATTATAGGCACTGTCACCATTATTTTAAGCATAGGCTGACACATGATGAACCCTTTGATGCATTTGTGTCCCAGTAACTGACTTCTGGTTTGTGGTGAGGGCCATCACAGGCCGTTGGAAACCAAGCTGTCTAGAGTCAAGGTTTGTCAACAAGAATGTTTTTTGTTGCTTTTTAACAGAATGTCAGAAAGAGAATCCAGCGATCTCAGAGTAGAAACCAGCCTCGCTGACTGTGGCACAGTGCAATGTGATTGTCACTTTGTAGGAGAGTCCGTCGTGAGGTGTGGGGGTGGGTTACAGTTCACCTATTCTTATACAGGAATAATCTTCACACTGTTGATTGTAGCAAGACGCTGGGTACATAGCTCACCTTTGCCAATGCCTTTTCTAATTGTCTTTTGTTTAGTTTATTTTGGGGCTTTTGTTTCGACATCTTCAAACAATTAAAATCCAAAATAAAAAATAAAAAATAAAACGAATGCTGGTGATATTCATAATTAGGGTACAGAAAGGCCAACAAGGTTTGGGCTGCCTTTTTCCCTTCCAACATTTCTCACAATACCTTTTTGGTTTTGGGGGCTGTGGGAAGAGAGCACTTCACACAAATGGAGGAGTGCGCCTCCTGCAGAATGCTTGATGCCAGCTCCTCTTACAGGGTGTCTACATTGTGCACCTTTCCTCATGTGATCCTGTTGCACTGCGTGTTGCTCGAAAAGAAACCTGTAGATTGTTTCTCTTTGTGCGTTGTCTGGTGCATGACCGTATACTCAGTACATTCAATAAGCTCTGAAAAAAACAAAGAGGAGACATAATAGGAATACATTATGAACAAGTAACCATGTACACATCCGCCAGTGCTTAATTCTTGTGCTTATTTACACACCAAAAGGAATTGGAGTGTATAAAAACGTATACAAATAAGTAGGGGATATATCAAAACCATAACAAGCCTGGGACCTAGTTGATTTTGAGGTCTCCCAGTTGATGAGGCTTTCGGTCAGTTGATGAGGGTCAAACCCTGGTCCCAGGGGCACCAGGTAGACTCTATACACCACCTACACTGTTGCTACAGAGAGAAGTGGGTGTTGAATGTCAATGTGCTTCAAGAGACACCAACGTCACACTCTCCTTCCACTTGCAGCGCGCCTGTGTCCAGGACCAGCGCATGCTGGTGCTTGTGCTTCCACTACCCTACAATGGCGAGGACCGGCCTTGAGGTGAAAGGATAACCACTGTCTCGACAGGCTGTGCACAACCAGTGCTCCAGATATATTGGGGTCAAAGCAGCATTGAGATCCGTGGACAATGTCGCTGATTCACTCAATATGCACACACCTTGCTCTCAGATACTGTAAGCACATTGTCCTTTTTTGTATGTGCTACTAAATGTTCTTATATGTTTCTTCATGGTATGGTTCTATTAGTCACGAGAGTTGTGCGAATTTGACATGGTAGTTATCAGGTAGTTATGTAGATCTCCCTCATGTTTCTTAGTCAGCACTGCCAAGCGCAAGCACAGACAGATGACATATCGCTAATTTATTCTGTCAGTTTAATGAGATTAATAAAATGACTTAACTCTGGACAGCGCCAACTCATTGGATTTACTAGGTTCCGGTTCTGTGCATGGCTCCTGCTACTTTTCGTACGCCAAAATGCCCACTGTTGCAGTACTGTGATGTGTAATTTTGCCACCACAATGCATTAATGACAAATGTAATTTGTTCTTACACAGTTCTGATTTTCAAAAATCATCCTCATCAGAATGGATGTGCAATAATCACTGAAATAGCATGCATGCTGCTTAAATTATATGTGTTCTCAGATGTGTCTTGGGTTCCTTTAAAGTTGTGTGAACCTTTTACTACAATAGTGATGTATGCCGAATATGGCAGGCTGGTCTATGACCTTGCCACCTCCTTGCATTATGTTTGGAAAGTTGTCCCAAAGGCTGCAGTCTGAATCCTTCAGACTTACACACTGAGGAATCACTGGGCATTTCCTGGCCACCAGGAATAAATCATGACACCTACTGCAACGAAGTCTGCTCTTCCATATATGCCATCTTTGCTCTTATGAAATTAGTTGGTTGAGGGATAGTCATGTGACTATTCTAGTCATTAGGAGTTGGAGAAAGTTACTCCCCCAATCCAGTTCCAGGGAAAAGCACTTCACAGCGTCTCAGCGTGGGCAAATAAACAGCAGTCCTAGGCAGACCGAGCGGGCTAAGCGGTACTTGACTCAAGGTACTTCGCTCACGAGTGCTACTTCTTACTCCTGAGCCGTAGAAGGTACGACGTTTGAGGTGGTGGATTCCTTCTGTTATTTGGGTTGTTTTGTTTGAAAAAAATGCCAAGTGGTCAAAACATCTGGATATGTTATGTAAGAAATCTACTATAAGGCTGGGGGGACCTTTAAGGTTCTCTTATTGATTTGGGGGTTGTATTTTACAAAAATGCCTAGAGGTACACAAAATCAAGGTTGGGACCATTTTGTTATATGGGAGCGTAATCTAGGGGTACTCAAAATGTGCAAGGTTGGAGGCTTTACAGAATAAAATCCTGGAAAAACTACTTGGCCTCCAGCCAGGGACACCAAACATGCACTGAGACTTGAACGTGGAATGCCAACATTGGAAACCCAGGCAAGGTTAAAATCTGGTACCTTTTTTGTGAACATTTTTAAGGGGGTATTTTTTTACCCTAATTTGGCTGCACACTTAGCGAATTTGCAAGGGCCTGCTTCTGTAAGGGGTATAGGTGGTATTCGGAAGGTTGTATGTTGTTTCAGAGGTGGTGACTGTCTAATAAACTTCACAATTGAATTTTAGTGCCTGAAAGCTAAACTGAGACACACAGCACTCAGTGTTGACCGAGAAGAGGACTGCAAAATGGGATCTACTCTGAATTCTTTGAGACTGTTCTCCACACTGAGGCGTGACATCCTGAGAGGAGGGGAAGTATGCACATTCTCATCACCGGAATTACAAAGGCCAGTGTAAATGATACCTTTGAATATATTGCATACTGTTTATCTTGAACACAATTCAGCACTCTGGGGAGGCTTTGTGGCTTATCATGAATTGTAATGAGGTTGATTTTTATTTGTGATGTGTGCGATTATGTCAAGTGGGCTATGTTGCTCCATGTTAGAATCAATCATGTTTAGGTGGGTTATACAGGGTCACCGAGAATTAGCTTTAGAGAAAGGTTGTGTGATGTACTGTATGATATTATGTGGGGTGGGCGGGTTGCTTTTTATAATTGGGGCTAATGGTTGACTGGTTTTATTGGAGATTTTATTGGTTGTTTTTTTGGCTTGTTATGATTGTATTTGGTGTTTTCTCAAGCTGTTTGTATTGTTCTTTTTTAATGTTACTGGAGAAATCCGAATCAATAAATATGACTTGACTTAACTTGAGAACTAGCTACAGCTGATTGCTTGAGAGTGTCATATGTCACATTTGTTCAAAACTGGGTGGTCTATCAATAACTAATAGAAGTTCATAAAAAATCAGAACATTCCTCCAAAACTGACCACCGTGCAACTAAATCCTTTCGTAATGTTTCTGCAGCATAGATCCCATGCGTGGAGGCCCTGCCCACAGAATGGGAAGAAGCACAGGACTGTCGAACGGTGGACTCGGCTGGTCTACCAATCAGCGGGATGAGCGTCCTCCAAAGCTACAATTGTTTTCCCTCACGTGATTGGGAGTCTACCTTTAAAGTTACTATATACTTCTCCTCTGCCTGGCAGATCACATTTGTGAGAAAAGGCCAGTTTGATCTGCTCCATGAAAGGAAGGTCAAATGAAAGAAGAGACTGGCATTACTTTAGTCTGTCTTCATCAGATGTACATGGCATCTCCTCAACAAGAAAACACAAATCCACCCCTGTTGAAGGGAATCATGTCTTCCATAACCTTCAGTAACGTAACAGCACACACACACTGTAAATTCTTCAACATGTGGATCCTCCATTTCCTCAGAGCGTGTCCTTGGGTAATTGGCAGGAGGGTAATCATCTCGACCAAGGATAACCACAACTGACATTACCTTTCAATTAGTTGTTTGGTCTGATGTAGAGTAATAGGTAACAAAAGTGGAGCAATGGGACCTGTCATAGGAACAGGTACCCCAGGAGTCCATACATGCTAATGGCTATACAGAGTATGAAGAAACTGGCAGGACTAGGGCTACGACAGCCTGAGGCTCTAGAGTAGACTGAGCCAAAGAAACACGGTAGGGTCGCCAGAAGCAAGGACAGAGCTGGGGGCTTCAGCAGGACCTGACGAACCCAGATTTATTATGAGGGAATGATATCTAAGCTTTGAGGGTTGCTGGTGAATTTAATGACATTGGGCCTCATTACGACCGAGGCGGTAGAGGGTTAACGGCGCCGGTGGAGCTGCTGGCGCCGTTAGCCCTCTACTGCCTCATTACAAGGTCTGTTTGCGGGTCCCGCTAAGGACGTCTGGTAAAACCATGCGTCCTTAGCGGGGCCCGCTAGTAGACCAGGATGCTAACAAAGGGGCCCATCATTAACAGGCCCGTTGTTAGCATCCTCCCCATTCCCATAGAGCCCTATGGGGGCTCAAATGGGAATGGGGATGTACCGGGTCTGGGTCCCGGGAAAGGGAATTACCAGGCCCTTCAAGGTCGGAATGGGCCGGTAATTCCCCATTTCAGGAACCCGGACCCGAACCCGGTATGGGGGTAGACATGCCGCTAAAAGCGGCATGGCTACCTCCATACTCGTAATGAGGCCCATTGTGCCTGTCAGTGGCAGAGGATGAATTTAGATATGATGCCTCTTCTCTGTGCGTGTTCTGCCGCCCTTTATGCATGCAAGCCAAAGTCTCTTACGTTAATCAGAAGAGATCCTACATGTGAAGAAAACAAATCGAATCACCAACCTTACCCTGTTCATGGAATCAGCACGCTGCATGTCCCTCGGTGCATATCCATTGCAGTGTGAGTCGTACACTGTGTTCGCACCCCCAAATGCATGGTGTCTAGTTCCAGCGACGATGGACCAGAGTGTGGCACCAAAGAGAAAATCAGGGTTTGTAAATCACCACAGCATGCACACACTGCGTCAGGGCATCAGGCACACACCTCCCCTTCCCTGCTATCACCACTGCAGCCTGGAGAAAGGGAGAGGTGTATACAAACTTGGAAAAGAAGGAGGAGCTGGGTTTGTGGTGGTGCTATATCTACTCCATGAGTACAGTGTCTATCAAGGCCGTGCCGAGAGGATAGCTCAGGGGCAACGTGCTTGACTTGGAAGCAAGACAATGACGAGAAATTCTCCTTGGCAGAACAGTCACGCACCTTTTAACGTTTGGACTGGGACAAGGTTAAGGGACCATAAGGTAATGAATTCTTTATTATAGATTCTAAGGCTCCCTTTACATTCTCACTAAATTCAATACAGAGTAAGGATGACATATGGCAAGGTAGTACCACTATAGCAGTACCTGAAAAATGTTACTGCCATGCCTGCACTGTTGGCTTTGCCAATGCTTGTTTGTAACTATACCCGAATGGTTAAGAGAATACAACCTTAGACTATCAGGTGGCTATTATTTCACGTCCTTGTCCTACTTTAACTTCTAATCATTAATGTAATTCCAATAATGCTGTGCAGGGCCGGTCGCGCCCCCCACCTATGGAGCCCAGCAGTCGCTTCGAAAGCAAACGTCTCGTCGTTGCCGCCGCCATTGTCCCACATTTCATGTTTCAGCCCTGTTTACATTTTTCGACAGCATTATTAGGGCTGCGGCGGAGGTTATAATATTTACGCACTCCCTTTCCTCTATCTTCATTATTTCTTTTATCACGCCAGCAGGCAGTGAATAATTTTGCAGATATCATTTACACTACTTTCGAATCAGCAAAGTTGTTCTATTAAAAAAAAAATGATTACCTCTATGGCTGCTCATCGATTGTGACTGGAAGCGATACGCAGTAAGAATTATCGTGTCTATTTCTGGCAGTGGCGTGAGAGGGCGAGCCAAGCATTTGCTGCATGCAATTACTAGAGGCCCGCTGTTGACAAACAACGTGAACTGCTGGCCTTTCCCGCACAGGTAAGAATGGAGCGACGAAAAAGGCAATATCCGTCAAATTAAGCCCCGAAGGAAGAAAATAAATCTGGTTTGGTACATCCATTTAACACCCATTACACGTGTCCTCTTGTCTCCTGTACTTGAAAGAAAAACATATGCTCACTTATGTCATTAAGTAGGCAGGCTGTGCTGAAAAAGTATGGGGTACAGCCTTGCAGCTCGTAATTAACAACGTCCCCCGTTGCATTGTGTGTCTGGTGATGTGATGCCATAGATATTATACAAATATAACACGTTGGCCTAAAAATTAGATCGTTTTCAATTTAAAACGACCTATTACAGTCATCTATAATAATTAAAGTGATGGCCAAAGACATTGTTCTTCCTTAGCCAATATCACGTTTCATTGAAAAACATAAAATCCATTTTAGCAGCTAACAATTTTTAATAAGCGACCATTTGAGCCTCTGCTGTGTGATTAATTCTTTGCTGCTATCAGATCAGCCCCCAAGGTTTCCATGGCTGTGCTGAGGCCCAGAAATCAATACATCCTCCTAACTTCTAACTACTTTTAAAATAAATTGCATTTATATAGCACAGAGATAAAGGTAAAAAAAATTAAAAAAAACTGTCCCGCCCATCTAACAGACATTCATTACCATTACGAACAGGCGGTGAGACAAATGCCCCAGATTACTCAACAGGCCACATCTCCGACATGTAGGTTTAGTCAACCATGGAGTGCTTTGTCATTTAGTCCACAAAGAATTATGGGAAATTTAACGTACAGTAGGCTTTCTTCTGCTAAAGGTGCGTCTTCCCGAGATCTGGCTTTCTTTTTTTTGCACATTGCACAACAGTTTTTATGCAGCCATTTATTCCAAGGTTCTTACTAGGCTTGGACGAACTTTCCCGCAACACACTCGAATCTCCGGTATTGTGGATGATTTGTCAAGTGGCAAGAGCAAACTCTTTTGAAAAGTTGGTCCGAAGGACAACCGCCTGGATTAAAAGGAGACACGTGGTTGTAGCTCTTATTCAGTCTTAGGCCGCTTTCAGGGAGGCAGAAGGTCGTTGATGGAAGCATCAGGATCAGGATATTTTTGGAAGGCTTCGTACAGTGGGGTGCATTTAGCCTAGTTGTGGGAAGGCGTGTAAGCAGGCAGTGAGTGACAGGAACATGGTCAGAGAGTGAGGTTCAGGGTAGTGGGTGACACAATGTCTGTAGCTGGAAGCGAGTGAACAAGACATGCCTTATGGTGACAGCTGGGATGAGGTGTGGGCCGAGCCAGGAAAAGCTGAGGGCAGTTTGCCCCGTTATTGCCGCCTTCCCCCTTCCCATTGAGCCCTATGCGGGCTCAAATGGGAATGGGGAATGGCCCTGGTGAATGGGGAGTTACCGGTCCCTCCGACCTCGGAATGGACCGGTAATTACTCCTTTCACCAGGCTGATGTTTGGACGAGTTCCGAGGCAGCCATGCCGCAAATGGCGGCGTGGTTACCTCCGAACTCAGAATGAGGCCCAGTGTCATCTTTTATAGCGAGTGGAAGAGACACATGTGCTATTGGTTCATACCTGGAAGGACGAGCTAGAGGAGCTGCAAAATTGTGATGGCAGCTCCTGGGACAGATATGTTTTGCAAGAATTTGCTGCGAGGGAGAAACAGATATTCTGAGAAGTAGGAGACACAGGCGTCCGTGTCTGTCTTTCAAAGCAAGTGGACGAAATAAGCGCCATCAGGCGACAATTTAAGGGGAAGGAAGATTCAGGAAGGCTAGTGGACAGCACACTTTCCATCGTTTGACCCATAAAGAAGCAGTGGGAGGATCCACAAAACCCTGGGGTCAGATTGTGGGAGAGTCATAATGACCTGAATTTGCTGGGAGGGAGCAGCAGAGATTTGGGGAGGCGGGCAGATGAATGTGGGCATGACATGGAACTAGTAGACTTTTTACTCTGGCAGTAGAACTTAATGCGTGATCTTGTGAAGCCAAATGTGCCCATGATCAATTGAAGGTATCATCAAAATCACATTCCACAGAGCCGTCACAATTCACTCTGGCATGCTTGTACTAGTCCAAGAAAGTGTGCAGGCATTTCACCATGACAATCAACATCCACCAAGTCCAACAAAGGTTTCACTTTCAGTTCCATCCAGTATTTCAGGGTCAGAAGAGGAGGTATGCAGATTTTATTAACCAATGTTTAGGGAAGATCATCAGATGGAGTACTTGAACAGCAGTAGATGATTGAATATGCAGGATCTCTATCTCCGCCACCCCTTCCACTGGGACTGAGAATAATTAGGATGAGATGGATGATGATCAACACAATGGTATGCTCCATCATAGTGCTGATGGTAGCAAGCAATGCTGTTGTAAAGCAGCAAGAGTAAGTGGGAAGAAAAGGAAGACACCACAGATGCAGAGACTGTAGTCTTAATATAAGCTTGCCCCCACTTTTATACATTCTCAATAAGAAACACACCATTGAATGGCACCCAAAACGCCACCGCATTCACCAGCACCATTATGTCCGCATGAGCCCAACCTGTGTTTTAGCCAACAACAAATGTCAAAGGTGTGGCAGTACTTCACAGAGAATATTGTCTGTGAAGTCTCCAAATCTGGCCACTTGCACAATATGCTGGAAAACGGTGTGCCGAAGGAAGCGAGGGACCATTGTGGGTACCACAGCTATGCAGTCCCATCTGTTCATGGGTGAGGCAGCACATTCCTTGCTCCAGGAGACGCCTTGTGGGGACAGCTCATACCTTGCGCATATTACAATCCCTGACAGCCCCACCCTTTCCCTGGTAGCACAGCCCTTAACATTTGGATGAATACTGCATGCCTGGTTTTTGCCCTAGTTTCAACATTTATCTGTTGCACAAAGCTCTGGAGAGAACTCGGGCAGAGATCCTCACATAAGAAGGGGGCAAATAAACCTGTGGCTCCAGTGTTATTAGATTGTCCACCGAATACCCACAACCTTAACACCCTTTCCTTCTCTGCCATCATGCTGCTCTTCATGACCCTGCAGCCACTGGGATTGTGCACTCAAGCTAACAGATCACTTTCAGGAAGCCACACTCCAACTTCTATCTTTTCTGCTCCTCATTTCACAGGGTTGCAGCAGCACTCTGAAACCAATGTTCTAGTGCAGCCGCAAAACCTGGTGGCTCATGGCCATTGAGGGCAGGTGGAACTTCATTTTGGTAAGCAGCTTTGAGATCTTTCTTAGAGGAGTTTGGGGCTGGTGAGAAACAGCCGGCTAGATCTATGAAAAAAATGGGCCAGAATTGTGGCTATTGCTCAAACTGCCTGAAAAACCCCTTGCGTTGCCCCGACAGATGATGCGCTAATGGGCAACAACCCCAGCAGGCTCTAAGTACTGCACCTGAGCATGTTACAGTGAGGTTTGCAGTGACTCTTAACCTGTCAACCAAGATACCTAGGAAGATGAAGTGACTTCCTGCAATCTTCATATTTTGCCTTCCATCACCCATATCATGTACCTTATGTTAATGAGAGTGGTTTCCATTGTGCCCCATCCCTCATCTGTCTTTTCACCGATGCTTGTTTTGTTACAAATGAGGGTTCAATGAACCTATCTGACAAATAGAGAGGGAGAGCCAGAGAGAGGGGGGGTGGCAGGGGAGAGAGAGAGAGAGAGAGAGAGAGAAAGAGAGAGAGAGAGAGAGAGAGAGAGAGAGAGGCATTGACAGTGGCAATGTGAAGTAGTGAACCTGTCTGCAAGAATTCAGTGATAGGAATGCTACCCCATACATGGCCAGCATAGTTATTAGCACATGGACACTAATCGAGACATAACTAAGCTCTCCTCACTAGCCCTATAATACCTTCCCACATCAGCAGCGACCCAGACCCAAAAGTGCCATAGTCGATCAGATCTTGGGCTCTTTCTTACAGATAACATACTTCCAAGGGTCATTGCCAAACCCATAGAAAGCAAATTGGCACATGGGAACTGGGTACTGCCGACCTGCACCCCTCAACACCACAGAATTGGCATTTGCCTCCTACAAAGTCCAACTAATGAACATCCCATATTCCTTACAGAGTCTTGCACAGCAAGGACCTCAAAAGTGTCAGACAGGCACTAGACAATACCACTTACATCACACTTGCATGTGCCACATGACCATTTACAGACAAAGAAAGAAATCGAAAGGTCTGAAGTGCATCCCTCTCCATACCATAATATATGTTCATACCTCTTCCCCCTGAAAATACTTCAGCAGTATGATTGCCTGGGAGTAGAACACCACGCTCTAACCCCTGTATCCCAGTGGTACATAGCAGTGATCCACCATTGTGTCAGGGCAATATTACAGAAGCACTTGAGAGTGGTAAAACTATCGCAAGTTCAAGGACGGACAGTGCCTGTTCAAGCCAAATCTGGCTATCATTTTGCCAATAGACCTCTTGCCCTACACATTTCTGTTAATCGCTGAATGCTGGCATTTTATTTAGAACAGTTGAGCACTGCTGAGAAGTTCCCAGACACCATTTTGTTCTCTCGCAAAGCAGCACCATAATTTGACAATGAGATTATGGCTGCAATGGAGTGGGTTCTATTGCAGCCTATCGGGCAAAATGTCCACTTCACCATGGACATGAAGACCAGTGGTCAGAGCATTGACTACGTAAGTGTCAAAACTCACTGTGTAGCATTTCCTTCCTCCAACAGTGAAGAGTGTCCCCAGAGTAATCAAGGGGACAGAAGGTGCATTCAATGCAGCACCAGGAAATATTGTGCTTGCAATTTGGCGAATCTATGGCCCTCATTACAACCCCGGCGCTAAACCATGGCGCTATTAGCACCATGGTTGGTGCCGGTGTTGTAACGAGTCCGCCATGGTGGAATGGGGAAATACCACCCCATTCCAAGGTTGGCGGGGCAGTATTTCCCCATTTCACCATGGCCCTTCCCCATTCCCATTTTCGCCCCGTAGGGCTCAATGGGACTGGGGAAGGCGCTAAGTACGGTACCACAAATTGCGATACCGTAATTAGCACTGAGGTCCCTTTGCGGCACCCTACTTTAACGGCTGGTTAAACCAGCCGTTAAGGTCGGGTCCCGCAAAGGGACCTCGTAATCAGGCGTTAAGGGTTTAACGGCGCCAACACCTTTTACGGCGCCGTTAAACCCTAACGCCAGGGTCGTAATGACCCAGTATATGTTGAATTCTTTGAAAAACAGGTGGTGTACCCTAATGATAATCCTTCCAAAAGCCACCTGAAACAGTGGTTGAGATATATTGATGATATGTTCACAGTATGGGAGGGTCCCCACACCGAGGCAATCGGTTTTGTGACTTGGTTGAATCTCCAGAAAAAGTTTCTGGTCAGATTAATTTCTTGGACATCACTATTTTTCATCGCAAAGGAACATTTGTGCTTAAACCTTTCAGCAAAACTACTGATAGAAATGCCTTGCTACATTTCACGAGCCATCCTGCCAAACATATTAAGACCAATCTACCGTTTGGCCAGTTTTGAGGTTCAAACGGAATAGCAGAATTAAAGAACACTATGAGGATAGTGCCAATATTCTATTTGACAAACTGGTGGCCAGAGGTTTTCCTAGAAAACTAGTCAAGGATTCGGCAAAAACAGCCTATATAATAATAATCATGGGGCCCTTTAAGAGGACACCATCCTGAAAATCGTCAAAGGTAGGGGACCAGTATTTGTGAATACCTTCTCTGACCTTTCTTATAAAATCAAGGCAGTTGTTATGAAGAATTGGAAAAAGGTGTATTGCAAAAAAACAGCTCCTCCCCTAAAAGCATACAAGAGAAGTAAAAACTTACGAAACATTATCTTGAGAAATTATATCACTGAAAAGCCTCTTGAGGCAGTTAAGCAATTCAATCTGTGCATGTGGCAAGTGTGTAATGTGTGCCTATACTACTAAAACCAGTTAAGTGGATGTTGGTCTACATGAAAAATTGACTATTAAAGATCAAACTAATTGTAATAGCGAAAACATGGTGTATATGTTTGAATGCCCCTGTGGTTTGCGTTACATAGGACAAACGAATAGAAAGTGCAAAACTAGACTTAAAGAGCACCGGAGCTGCAACAAGAATAACATCATACAGGCCCCATTGGTTAAACACTATAAAGAAAAAGGGCATACCTACGATATTATCTGGTGGGCAATACTCAAGAAGATTAAAGGCACAAACAAAGAAGATATCAATCAAATATTGCTAACCTTTGAACAAAAAAATATTTTTAGAACCAACAGCCACCTATCAGGGCTGAATGAAGGGCAGGAGCGGCATCATGTGCATACAACATAATGAGACATGTGTTGAGATGTTTAGGATGCCCACTGAGTTTACATTTATGGTTTGAACTGCCATATGTGAATAGGATCTTGCGTATGGAATACAGTGTGATATGCAAGTTTGGGCCATGTTTTTGAGACCTCTGGAAAGTTCATGTAGGATGGCCCTTTGTTTTGACCTTTCTCTACACGGAAATTCTAATTTGCTGTGTGCTAAGAGGTATCAAATAAAACTGTTTCGTATGCTGAAAGGTATTTTATAAACCAAATGTACCACCATTTGCAACCGTGCTCTTTTTTCAACTTTACAGTGCTGATGAAAAAATCGAGGAAAAAGTATGTGAAAAATGTTTTCTTGTCCAAAAAATTGTAAATGCGTGTACATTTCCTATCCAGACATTTTTGAAGATATTTGGGTGATGTGTTCCGTCTAGTGAAGAGTTTGGAGACTGGAGTGTACATTCCTGTGTTGTCCCCAGTGAATGGGTTTACTGTGTGTAGTGAGATGTGCAAAAAGGGTGCTATGAAGGATGGTGTTTGTTTTGCTGGCTGCTTCTTGGTAGTCTGTTTTCTATGCCTATTTGCTTAGTGATTTCCTTCAGGAGATAAGTAAGTGAAACGCTCCATACTTGTAGACGTGTTTCCTGTGTAGAATTCTTCCAAAATGCAATTTGTGATTGTTGGACCACAGCAGTAAGTATGTGTATACCAGGAAACTGTTTTTTTCCCATGTTGGTGTTGTCGTTTTTGGCCACAACGAAGCACATGAGGTGTTTGCTTCTTAGGCACACGTTGTGGTTTCTGTGTATGCCTCATCTAATGAGATTGTTGTGCCATCGTTTGACTAGAACACTTCCGTAATGAATTACCGCAATTGGGTCTGCCATGGTTTCTAGGCACAATCCTGCGGTTTCCCCAGTATATGTGGTGGTGGAGTGTGGCTTATAGAACGTATCCCTAGATATAGGGGTGGTTTGTACATGTAAGAATACCAACCTCATTATGGTTTGTTTTTCAGGTGTATGTATAGGAACTTCTGGGACACTGCCAGTGTTTTGAAAAGCTTTTGAAACCTCCTGGGTTGTGCTGGTTGTGTTTGCAAGGTATGCCTTTCGGTGTTATTCTTGAGGTGACCTTATAACACATTTGGTGAGTACAGGTTAACTACCAATAAACATGATCATTCGAGAGTGTTGGTTTTGTGTTTTCTGTGTTTCAGTGTGTGACATTTTATGGCCATTAGAGGCCTTTCTCATTGATTTACTTACATCAGTCCTATTAAAAAAGGACTTTGTCTGCATTTTTGCTGTCTTTGGACGATATCATGCGCAGTGAGCAGGTACACCTAATTCAAATATGAGTGTTTGTTGTTGTGTGCAGCAAGCGCTGATAAGATTGTATTAGATTTGTGGAATCAACTGTATCTACTGTGGCAGCAATTTATTTGCTGTGATTTTAAATGTATGCCTTTTCTTTGTTATCTTTTATTTTGTTTTTTAGTTTCTAATTATTCTCATGGAATGGTAGCTACGCTGTGGGTACCATCTTGACCCACCTATCAAAAAACTCTGCTATTCCAGGTAGATAGTCATCCCCTGATGAATGTCCTAGTAATTGTTTTTGAAAGGACTGAAACATGTTGGGCTGATTATGTGACCACATAGATTGGATTATTATACTTCTGTTTGTCCAAGTGTGGGTGATTTAAAGTTTGAAAATGTATGTTTTTTTTATGTACTGTACCATGCATGTTGTGTTTGTAGTGGGTTTTATGTAGGTCTACAAATGTTTTTAAATTCATTTTGTAATAAATTCCATTACTATGATTGTACTGCTAGACTCAACGTGATAGGTTTTTAGTAGTTTTTGAGAATAGGTGTAGACACCTTGATTGTGAGTTCAAATAATTATATATCCTTTTCTTTTCTCCATATATCTACAGTTATTGGAATGCTACATTGCACATGGTGGACATGCTATGGGAGAAGTAAAATTCTAACACAGATTTATGAAATACTCATAGAAAATCTATGCATTGGCCATTTGTAACACTGTATAATTGTCAGTTTATGTCTAATGTGTGCTCTGCTGTACAATCTTGTTAGGAGCTACTAAGCAGTTTAAGGATCACAACACATCTTTGAGTGAGGTTCTCCCTCTCGTGTACCTGCTTGAGCACAACCTGACCGACATGGCGAATGCCCAGATCATGGTAAATGATTTGGAAGCGGCACAGCTTGGGAGGCACCTGCTTTCAACATTGCATGGTGACCCAAAGGTAGTTTGATTTAAAGGTTACATTGAGTGCGCAAGTTGAAAAGTAAAGGCATCTGCTTTTCATCAACATGTCACAGAAGAGGAGCACGAGGAAGAGGCAATGTCCAAATATGCAAGGAAGTTTTGCTTCAGTGCTTGCAACATCCATTCACGAAAGAACACAGGCAACAGGAAGAACACAAACCAGCTCATATTTTGTCAACTACACCAGGCATGTCAAGCTCATAAATAATGGCATCAATGGCCACTACAGCACTGGTACCTGTGAAAGCTTTTTGAGGAGTGTGGCCACACCCAGCAGGGACAGGAACCTGTTGGACACCCTCTGCAGTGACTCCAGCATCTTGAATGGAGATGGGACATCAACAGGAGAAGACAGTGGATCATCAGCCACACAGATGTTTGATGCCTATTTACTGGATACTTCACAAGTGGGAAGGGTTTATGACTGATTAAAGTATTGATACAGCAAGTGGTCTGTCTGGCCAGTGACACTTGAGGGGGTGATTGTAAAATCACTAAGCTTCCCCCATAAGTGTGCAGTCTGAAAGAGTTTTCAGTATGGGGCTATTGGTTTCAACTGCAAGAGAAGCTTTGCAGTGTCGCATGTTGAACAATTGACATTCATAACAAAAGGGTGAGAATTTCAGTACGTAAGAATATGACTTGACCTCTACCCGTAGCCAACAAACCAATTCCAATGATGAAGATATGGATGTCAATCAGCACATATCAAACTCTGAAAAGTGGAACAGTTTTTCATTGTGGTACATGTGGTTTGGAACTTAATAGCTATAGAGTGTGCATCAGTGTGTGACTGCAGTCCGTCAGTCCCCTTTGGTTTTCGGAAGTTGCACTTGGTTTTCCAGCTAATTACACACCTGACATGAGTCTCAGTGAATTGCGGCCCACCCACAAGGTGTTCAAAAGCCCAGAACAGCGTGAAGCACACACGAAAGTGGGTGTCAGTGTGCCACTGCAGTCCGACAGTCCAGGAGCATAGGCAGTGATGTCATTTGGGGATCACCAGGGATCGCAAATGGGACCCATGTGGACTGCAGTTGCAATCCATGGGGACTACCTTGTGACCCCAATTTTTAAATCTCCTGGTGTAGCAGGGGCCCCTGTGATATGGGGGGGGCCCACCATATCAGGTCTGGCAGATCCCTGTCCCTGTCCTCATCCATCAGGGTGGAGAATGGGCCAGGGAGGCGCGTAGCATGCAACATGCCACGTTCAACTCCAACCCCTTCTCCCTCGGCTTCCTCACAGCTCACATACTGAACCCGGGAATCTCTCGCAAGTTCCTGGTTCCTGTTTGTGAGCAGCAGAGAGAAGCTGATGGTGGCCTTGAAAAACAGGCCGAAGCTGAAAGAAGAAGTCTTTAAAAAAAGATATGTGTATTTTGCATGTGTGAAATGCATGTCAGATGTATGTATGTGAATGGTGGGTGAATTAGAAGTGATGTGATGTGTGTTTTTGAATGTTCTGGGTGGGTGCCTGTGTAGAGAATACAATTAGTGGATGTGAGAGAAGTTGTGGGTGACGGGTGGGTGAATGAGAAGTGATGTGATGTGATGAGTGTTTTTGAAAGTTTTGGGTGAGTGGGTGTGTGACTTTGTAGAGAATGCATTGAGTGGATGTAATATATGGTGTGAGTAACTGGTAGGTGAATGAGAAGTGATGTGATGTGTGTTTTTGAATGTTCTGAGTGTGTGGGTGTGTACCTGTGTAGAGAATGCAATTAATGGTTTTAATAGAAGGTATGAGTGACTGGTGGGTGAATGGGAAGTGATGTAATGTGTGTTTTTGAATGCTCTGGATGGGTGAGTGGTTGGTGTGCCCGTGTAGAGAATGCAATTAATGGTTTTAATAGAAGGTGTGAATGACTGGTGGGTGAATGAGAAGTGATGTGATGTGTGGTTTTAAATATTCTGGGTGGTTTTGTGCGTGCCTGTGCACAGAATGCAAGGAGTAGATGTAATAGAAGGTGTGTGTGACTGGTGAGTGAATGAGAAGTGATGTGATGTATGTTTTTGGAATGTTTTGGTTCTGTGGGTGTGTGCCTGCGTAGAGAATGCAGTGAGTGGATTTAAGAGAAGGTGTGGGTGACTGGTGACTGAATGAGAAGTGATCTGATGTGATGTGTGTTTTGAATGTTCCGGGTGGGTGGGTGTGTGCCTGTGTAGAGAATGCAATGGGTGGATGTGAGAGAAGGTGTGAGTGACTGGTGGGTGAATGAGAAGTGATGTGATGTGTGTTTTTGAATGTTCTGTGTGGGTGTGTGACTGTATAGAGAATGCAGTGAGTGGATGTAAGGGAAGGTGTGCGTGACTGGTGGGTGAATGGGAAATGATGTGATGTGTGTTTTTGAAGGTTCTGGGTGAGTGTGTGTCTACCTATGTAGAGAATGCAATGAGTGAATGTAAGAGAAGGTGTGAGTGACTGGTGGGTAAATAGATCTGAGTGATTTGGCCGTGGCAGAATTGTTTGCGGCAGAATTGACCAGAGTCATCGCTGCAAATGCATTCCTACCGCAGCCAAACCCTGCAAATCTGTCCCCCACCCCAATATATCCCTGCTCAATCCCCCAACTTACCCTTTGCTCTGCCGCTGCCTCTTTTGACCCTATGGGGTCAGTTCCATCCCTGCAATGTGGGTCAGATCCGACGCTGCAGGGTCCCCTTTTCCTTTTCTTTTTTTTGTCCCCCACTTCCAATCCTCACAACACCCCTGCAAACGCCCAGGCCGGAAAGGCTGAACATGGGGAGCGGGTGACACCCCCACAACCTCTGCTTCCCATGTTCAGCATTTATTACCAAATATGATTTAATTTTACTGATCGAATGGTGCTGGCCAAATTCGGTCAGATGTGCCAATTGATCAGTAAAATTTGATCAAATTGGGTAATACCGGGTGAATGAGAAGTGATATGATGTGATGTTTGTTTTTGAATGTTCTGGGTAGATGAATGTGCCTGTGTAGAGAATTAAATGAGTGGATGTAAGAGGTGTGAGTGACTGGTCGGTGAATGAGAAGTAATATGATGTGTGTTTTAGAATGTTCTGGGTGGATGGGTGTGTGCCTGTGTAGAGAATGCAATGAGTGGATGTAAGAGAAGGTGGGAGTAACTGGTGGGTGAATGAGAAGTGATCTGATGTGATGTGTGTTTTTGAATGTTCTTGGTGGGTGGGTGCGTGC
The DNA here is from genome assembly GCF_040938575.1 of Ambystoma mexicanum. Taxonomy (NCBI): domain Eukaryota; kingdom Metazoa; phylum Chordata; class Amphibia; order Caudata; family Ambystomatidae; genus Ambystoma; species Ambystoma mexicanum. The sequence goes on from NC_090922.1 coordinate 771,691,995, forward strand.
CTGTGTAGAGAATGCAATGAGTGGATGGGTGTGTGCCTGTGTAGAGAATGTAATTAGTGGATGTAAGAGAAGGTGTGAGTGACTGGTGGGTGAATGAGTATGAATGTGATGGTGTGTTTTTGAATGTTCTGATTGGGTGGGTGTGTGCCTGTGTAGACAATGCAATGGCTGGAGGTAGGAACAGGTCTATGATTGAGTGACAGGTGGGTGAATGTGTGTGATTTTGATGGTGTGTTTTTGAATGTTCTGGGTTGGTGGGTGGGTGTGTGCCTTTGTGGAGAATGCAATGAGTGGATGTAAGAGAAGGTGTGAGTGAGTGACTTGTAGGAGAATGAGTATGAATGTGGTAGTGTGTGTTTGAATGTTCTGCGTGGGGTTTGGTGTTTGCCTGTGTTGAGAATCCAGTGTGAGTGAATGTGAGTGTGAATGTATCGGTGTGTGACCGGTGGGTGAAAGGGCATGCTTTTGTGTTTAGGGCCCTGGGAGACTGGGGATTACTGGATCATTTTTGCCACATCCTTTATTAACTTTACTGGTATTTTCACGCCGAGACAAGTTCATGTATGTCATTTCCTCGCTAGACTGGCATTTTGGTTCGGCCAATCTAGCCATTGCGCACTGTGCATTACATCTATTACTCTGCATCTTTAAAAAAATCAAGCATGGTAAGTAGTGTTCCCTAGTTAGACTGATGTTTTGGTGTAGCTGCCTGAATATTTTTTACTGTAGCATGACATTTCATTAACTGAGCATCTATGATGAATCAAGCATAAGTGTTCTTATGGGTCTAGACTGGCTTACATTGGAACCAGTTTGGACAGGTTTTCATATTGTGACATTTCACTTTTAATCGCCAAACCAACAGGAGTATATTCTTACATAGGAGTACTGGCATATATTGCCAGAGCCAGTTTTGTGCCCAGTGCCAAAAATGATAATATAAAAAAACATCTTAAAGCGAACCTGGGTACGGTCGCATATCGGAATACTAGCATATGTTGGTAGAGCCAGCATGGAAATATATGGGTACAGGCAGCATGAAAATGTTTTTTATACTGGCATATATTTCAGGGACCGGCATAATGATGCATTGGGAAATGCCGTGTGCACTTTTGGTGTCTTGCATTCTTTTCATGATTTACCCTATACCCTACAAAACCGATCGTTCGCCTTTTACCCAAATTGTTGGCCTTTTACCCAAATGTTCACAGAAAGTGTGCCATGTAATGCACCATTATTCAAAGCATTTTCTCAAGGGAAGGGAGAAGAATCCCTCCTGAATCCCCCAAAGCAATTTTCGTTAGTTCGGGTTCCCTTGCTACGCTCGATCGCAATCACATACTTGTGGCAAATATTTACACCCTAAAAACAACTCACCCGCCACCAGTGGTGGCTGGTATACTTGTGGACCAGGCACCGCCCACTTCTTTCTATGTTTGTTAAACATCTATGTTGCGTTAAACATTTAAGCTTTGATTAAAAAACATATTTACTTCTTTCACTTGCAGTAGTGCATGCCCCTGCAGCGGCATAATCATCATGAACATTTTGCACACCTGGTGGTCCAGACAGGCCCGGGGTGTGGCGTTCCCTGTGCTTTGTTAAGGAGCTTGGGGGGGCACCACAGCGTGGCTCGCAGGGGAGCCGCCACATTGTGTGTTACGCCTTTGGGCATCACAGGGTCTGACAAAGGGGTAGTGTGCAGTGCATGCTTTGAAATCTGCAAGCGGGTCCCCGGGTAAGAAGCAACTCTTGGGAGTTTTCAATTTAAAATAACTGTGTGGTGCCATGGATTATGTGTGCAGCAATAATATTACATTAAATGGTGTTTTTTTTAGTACTCTGGCACCCAGCATTACGCGTAGATAATACAAACTATGGGGGGTCTTGGGTATATTGAAAGAACCTTTCCCAGGTATTATACTCCAGCAAAGATCACATTATCAGGTGCACTCCCCTGTGTGCACGCAGAACAGGCTAATAGGTTTCTTCTATCTTAGTGGTAGCTCATAGATAAATTTATAACCAGGGAATTTTGTTGATACTAAATCCTGGTCAATGATTTAATTTTCAGGCCTTGCTCGTGCAGCATTTTTCTCCTGGGTAACCAACAGCGCACGCCTCCCCAGGTCAGTGCTTTTTTGGCATGTTTAACACAGCAATACCACAGATAACAGCACTTCTCTGTCCATTGAGCTGTAGCCTGCGTTAAGAGATTTCGGTTACCCTGCTACAACTTCTGCATTATGCAAGTTTTAAATATAGACCCCTCATGGAATCTGGAAAAAGGACATTCCCCAAATGTGTGCTTGTGAACAAATCATGCCTCCCTCTGTGCCTCGCTTCTTATATCTGGCTGAAATGATTGCGCATGGAAACAGGGGTGCTAGACACATGTGAAAAATCTGAAGGTCATTTGCCATCACTTCCCATGATGTGACTTGGCAGAGGGTTCTAATGACATCATTTCCTGTGATGTCATTAGGGGGTTAAGGGTCATGTGATGTCACTTCCGCTACTCCTGGCATTTTGGTGAAATGACATCCGTGAGTACAGGAAGCAGAAGGCAGCGGAAACATTTGGCATGACTGGATTCATTTATGTGAGTAATTTTGCAATCTGCTTCTTAGTCCCCCGCATATGGCCACTAATATGTACAATCTAAGGAGTAAGCCTATTCAAAATGAAGCAGCTACGGCTACCACAAAAGTAGAGGTGGCGACTACATTATTGGCGAACATTTCTGGGGAAGGAACTCGGGAAAGAGATGTGGTAATGGCAGCTCTGAATGCTGCTATTGTGTTTACGAGCCCTCCCCCAATATCGGCTGTGCATTTCACTCCCCCAAGAGATGGCTTACATGTTTAAATCCCATGTGAGGTGTAGAGCACGTCTCAAATATAAGCAGCTGATTCAGGGATGTCTATGTCCACTTCAGCTTTACATGTAATCGAGCCTCCAAGTGACTCACCAGTGCGTGCAATTAGTCACCTGTAAAACAGGTGATAACACAGAGAAAGATTAACCATTTCTTTTCCACGGCAGGTACCAGTACCAGTACGGCTATGAAGGCGTCCGCTAAAAGTAAGCTGCAGACACAGGGGGAAAGCAACTTCATTGAGGATTGTAGTCTGCTAGAATAAGATTTATCTGGCGATCATATGACGCAATGGGCGAATCCGAATGAGGACAAAGGGTCAATGGAAGTGGATCTTTCGTGGCTGTTGAGCAACTGCTTGGATTTGAAGGAGCGACCATCTTTCATGACTGAGCATCACTCTAGTGACCCATTTGATTCTAGTTCTCTGGCAAGTGCCAGATCGCTGCAGGACCTACATCACACATTAAGGGACATGGATAGTTGGCTTTCATCCCCGTCAATTTCTGCCCTAAATCTGGCACTGTCTTTTGTTTAACTCTATGATAACGTTAATCTGGAGCTAATTGCAGCTGAGTGACATTCAAATATCTCTGCAGTCTGTTCGAATGCTTTTGCAAGAGACTTGTAATTTAGTATGCATGGGCTACTCCGCTATAAGTGTTAATCCAGGTACTGCCACTCAAAAAGATTTAAATATAAACACGGCAGGGCGGGAGACTGTTGTTGTGCCAACACCTAGCATAATTACTTATTTGCAAACATCTTCTGGCACAAATAAGGAAACTAGCTTACCTGATCCTTCCTTTGTACAAAGAAGTCTGCCGCCCCAAAAAAGTCACGTAGTTTCCATACCACGGAAGCAGCAGCCACCTCTGCAGCACAGGTTGCACCTAAAAAGCAAATACAAATACAGTTACCAGCCATCAAACACCCGGGAGCACAGAGAAAGGGAAATCATATAGTCACCTACGATAGGGGGTCACTGTTAGGCTGCCTGCAAACGACCACAACCAGGCCCTTGATCGATTCCCTTGAGGGGCTCAGAACAATGGCACACTTTTCTGCTAAGGGGGCTAGAGTATGGGAGGTGGGTGTGAAGAATAATCTCTCGTTTGGTCAATTTTTGCGGCTAAAAAAGAACAGCAGCACCAATGAATCATATGAGAATGGAGCAAATGATTTGATTACAAAGTTGGTACATCGAGGCTATCCTACCCCCTTGGTTAAGAGAGCAGCTAAGAGGGCTTTTAACAATAACCGGGAATCTCTCCTTGATCAGCAAATTCAGAGAGAAAGAAAGACAAGGAGACACCTCTGGTATTCGTAAATACGTTCAGTAACTTGTCATACAAAATTAAGAACATTGTAACAAGAAATTGGAATAAGATCATGACCAAGGAAGTAGGCAGGCCCATTGCAGCCTTAAAAAAAAAACACCACTGTACAAAATTTGATAATGAGAAACGATGTAAGTATCAAAAAGAAGCCCTTGCAACAAACTAATCTGTGGGGTCTTCCCCCAGTAGTGGGGCATTTCCCTTGTGGCAATTGCTCGATGTGTACCCAAACAAAAAAAACAGTGAATGTAGATTTGGGCCTTGATAGGATGTGGAACATCAATGAACATACGAATTGTAATACGAATAATGTGATTTATTTGATTGTATGTCCATGTAAACGAAATATATATTGGCAAAACAAACAGGAAATGCAGAACTAGAATGATTGAGCATAGGAGCTGTATTAGGAATAAGGTGGAACAAGCGCCTATGGTCAAACATTTTATTGAAATGAAAAATTCATGTAACGATTTTGAGTGGTGCATTTTGAAACAGATTAAGGGGCAGTCACAGATGGTTATTAACAAGAAACTACTGCATCTAGAACAGAAACTTATCTTCTTGTCTAAAAGTCATATCAAAGGTCTGAATGAAAGAGTCGAATGGCACAATGCCCAATTAGGCAATTAGATAATTATGACAATGTTTCTTTTTCAACTGAGTAGAATGATCACTAGTTACTCTTGTATAATTACCAGATCATGAAGATGTTTTGACATGAGGGTTGGGGTTTCCGTAGTCCTCAGGGTTTGGGATTGCCTTTGGTGTGCTCATTTGTATATCCCAGTTTTTGTTAATGAAATATAAAGTTGATGCAATACTATGTAATGCCAATAGGAATAATATTATGTAGCATCTTTATGATATTATATCCACCATTCGTGTAACATGAAGTTTGAGTGCTAGATACTGTTTGGCCAGCAAGTTGTGCCTAACTTTTTGACATTGGGAGAATTTTTGTACATTGTGGGGTTTTATGTCGAATTTGGTGGACCGGAATGCAACGTGACGGTGACGTAGCTACTGTCATGTCTACTAAAAAACAGGAAGCTCTTAATGAAGGATAAGTTGTTTTGCAGTGTGGCTGACACATTTGTTTCTGGTTTAATTTAGTCCCTTGCTTCATACTAGAAGAGGGAGTACTAGAAAATGTTGGGGGGATTTGTGGCCTACCTATAAATCCCTGTATGTCACAGGCCTGCAGCTATTATTTCTATGGCACGGTTTGGCACGTGCAAACAGCGCCTACATGTCCCAGAATGATATGGGCCGACCGCTATTGTCCTCACAGCACGTTTTCGGATGTGCCCGCGGCGCCGTGACGTCATCACGTGCCGTGAGTGCGTGGTGACGTCACGGCGTCACGTTCAGGACGTTCTGACCCGCGAATTTTGCGAGTTTGCAGTTCCTGGCAGTTTTCACAGGAGCAGAGTGATCGTGGATGGCAGGAAAGACAAACATTTATAAGTAAGTGAGGGAATGGCCTTTTAAAGCTCCTTTTGTTGGGGTATCTACGTGCTAACAGATTAGAGATGAGAGGTCTCTGAGAGGTTTTTTTTCTGTCTTTACAGATATTTGACCAACAAAGGGGAGTGGAGAGTTTGCACTTACCCTTGTATGGAAAAGTTCCCTGTGGAATACTTGACACGGGACCGAGATGTTTAGCCATACTGCATCTTAATCCTGCATTTAGATAGGTAAGATTGACCTCCTTCATTGTGATGAGCTTTTTTAAGTGAATAGATTTGGGATTTTGTTAAGTCCCCTTTTTTTTATTTTTGCCCATATTGCACACTACTATAGAGAGGAGAGAAAAAGGAAACGCAAGAATTCCTGAAGAAATTGGGAATCTGCAGCAAATAATAGAACAGGCCCAAGACTTATTATTGAGAAGAGAGGTATGTAATTAAAGACATACTATTTTTACCCTTTGAGGGATGAGGGTATGTTTTTATGTTAATAGAGATTGATACTTTGTTATCAGATACTAATAGGGTGTCCATTTCTTGATTAACAGGGTTCTTCCATATAAAAGAAGAATTTTTAATTCCGGCACAAGACAATTTCCCCTGAATAAAAAAAAAAAAAAAAAGTGTATATAAGGGTGTCAGGCGACACCAGCAGAAGTGGCTGCTTCTGAGCCTGTGCCATAAATTAATGGCAGTGTTGATATTTAGTCAAATTTACCAAAGTCACCCAGAGCCGACAAAGCTGAGGGAAACTGTGTGAGCAATAGGGGCGGTGCTAGGCTACCGCTTCAACTGCTGGCTTGGATGGTTCTTCAAGGTGGAACTTCAATTCTGCAAAAGAAAGAGCTTTACAAGGGGAAATTAGTATTTACATACTAATACTTACATTGATTGTTAAGACCCACTCAGTGTTTGTCTTAAAAGGAATTCATGTATGAAATTATTTTGTGATTTGCCACGGTTGCGTCTGTTGTCCTATAAAGATATTAATGAGGTCTATTTTTTTGTTGAGAATAGAATTGCTATTGTTGAACTTATCATTCCGTCTAAAATAGTGACAAAAATGTTGATGGATGAGCTGGATATAATTAGGCAACTGGGGTATGATTAAGTGCCCCAGCAAACATTGAAAGTTGTGTGTTGCAATGGGGATCCGGTGAATAGACTGCTACAAGTGGAACCACTTGTTATTAATGGTTCTCAGAGGAATAATGACGATTGGCTCTGGCTGCCAAAAACACTGCAGGGTGGTTTTACTAAGCTGAGTGATAGGAAAACAGGTTTTTAGCTCCCCTGTTGAGATTGAAAAGTTTAACAGCTTTTTAAACAACTTTATGTTTAAGATTATGGGTTCTGAATCTATTATCTGCCTCCAAGAAACGTGGCTTACCTCCCTGGTCACGATTGACAGGTATACATTGATACAGCAGCTTGTGTCAACAGCTAGAGGGGTCACCCTTCTGGCAGCCTCCTCAGTAGCATTAAAAATGCTACACTTCAGACCTATGAGCTGTTGGCAGTGAAAAGGACAGGGATTTTGACAGTAAAAATAGTCTTACAGGGGGAGGTTTTGATAAAAAACGTTTTTGTTGGTTAACATATATTGGAACCCCTCAAGTTCTGCCCTGGATGAATTTCAAGGTGATCTGCTCTCAGTTATAGAACAATATTTAACTCACTTACACGGTTGCAAATGTATGCTGATAGGAGATTTTAATTCTGAATGGAGATGTTAGGCATAAAGTTCTATGGGCCCCTAGATTGAAATATGGGAAGCAATGGCAAACCTTCTTTAAACATTGGAATCTGAAGATAGCAAATTGTAGCATTATGGGTGATCTTGAGGGTACTTATACTTGGAAAGCAGGCAACCTATCAAGTACTATTGATTACTTGGTTATGACACCGGGCCTATGGGATTTATGTACACATTTTTAAATACATGATACTGCCCTGAGCGATCGTCACATTTTGATGGCTGATATGAGCTTGCAGACATCTGTAAAAAGTCTGTCCATCTATAAGGATGTGTTACTGAATCAACAGAAGAATAAAATTGCACACAACTTTGGAGATGGAAAAAGGCTTAATAATTGTTTGTCCACATTTTTTAACAATGCTGACTTCCCTGACAAAATAGAAAGCATTGCAGTAGCACATTTTATATGATTTCTGTGGGATGAAGGAAACAATATTAGACAGGGCGCGGCTAATCTAACATGCCATAGACACTCTTTCAACTCCCTAATTAAAGAAAGAACAAGTCGTTACGACTGGCATTAAGGTTATAAAGAAGAGGGAGTGATTCAATGGAGCAGAACGCAGTTAAAATCAAACTCTTAAAGCAAAAATAAAAGAATTGGCTTAGGTCATATCATTTTGCCATAGCACAAAACAATGATGAGTCTATGCTAAGAGATGTAAGTACTAAAAAATCTAGGAATTTCTGGTCTTTTTGTAATGAATTGTCTCCTGGCCAGGACCTATTGCAAAGCAACCCTGTAATGGAGATTATGTGGGAGCAAACCTTTTTGAATTCATATTTAAAAGAAACAGACAGATGTTTTGAGTGCAAAATTAGTTCTCAGCCTTCGAAGTTCAATTTGGATCTTGAGGAGGTTGGAGAAGCCATAAAGAAAGCATCGAACTCAAAACCAGTTGGGCCGAACGGCCTAAGTAATGGTACGGCCTAAGTAACGGCATACTTAAGAGTGATGTTGCCTTATGGACAAATATACTATATATTCATTTCCACAATATCCTTTTCACTAAAATGACTCAGAGATCATGGAAACTATCAATAATAATACTGATTCACAAGAAGGGTGATCGCTGTAGACCAGTCAAAAACAGACCTATTGTATTACTCGATGCATAGAGTAAGATCTTTGCTAACTTAATATTGCATGAACTTGAAACATGGGCTAATTCTGTAGGCAGGCGCTATACATTTCAAACAGGGTTCAGGAAAGGTTTGGGGACCCTGTTTAGTGGCCTTATTATGTGTGATCTTCAAGAAAAGGCCTAGGCTAGTCGTTCATTGCAATGGTATGAATTAAAGGCCTGGGGAATCTCTGAAAATCGATTAGCAATTTTGGTACATCTTCAGACAGACATGAGATTTCAAGTCTGACTGACAATTCAAGGGTGTTTGACTAAGGGATTCTAGAACAGGGGTGCATATTAGACCCCTGTCTTTTTAATTTATACTTTTCTGATTTAGGAGAATGGATCTCTGCAGCTGATTTTGATTTTGCTTTTCCGCATTTTCAGTCCCTGGCAGTTCCATGACTTGCTTACGCGGACGATGTGGTTGTAGCAGATCTTATGCAGAAGGGTCTGCAATAACTCATTGATGCCATTACCATTTATTTATGCAACTAAAAACGATCTTGTAGCGAATGAAAATGAAACAAGTGTGATTCGTGTTTGCAGAAATGCTAGTAAACGATGTGACTACAAATGGATGCTAGAAGGGACAATTCTGTCCCCTGTAAGTCATTTAAAATATCTGGGGTTTGTGCTAACTGCAGTGCCAAATAAAAGAGAGTTTTTTACTCTATTAAATACAAAAGCTAATTCTTCGTGAAGCCAAATGAAAAGGTTAATTCTGCTTTTTGCAAATGTTCAATCCTTCCACCTGTTGAATTTTACAAGCTAAAAGCAGTTCCCACTTTACTCTTTGGGATGGAAATGTCCTATGTGGCAAGGGCAATGGCATGGGATATTTTGGAGGAAGAGGATTTTTAATGTACCTCAGAGTATTCCAATATCTACCCTAAGGTTTGAATTAGGATTGGTGTCCCTTAAAAGCGTATACCAATGGAGGGTGATATAATTGTACCAGAATAAACTGGTGTCTCCACAGGATTCGGCACTGGAGGACGGGAGAGAAGCCATGTCAGTGGAGGTCATGGGCCACCTGGAAAGAGTTAAGAAATATGCTGACTCTATCTTGGCAAGTGGGGCAATTGATATGGATACTTTATTAAATAACCCTGACCTGGCTAAGAAACAGCTCTTTCAAGCAGACTGGATTGACACTATTGAAAAAATGAGATTGTATGCTTTATACACTAGCTTGACAAAGCATGTCAAGTCTTTAGGCACACCTCCACTATATTTAAAGAAATTCCTGAACCCACCAGAGCGACAGAATTTTCTACAGTTTAGACTAAACCTACTGCCGACCAACCAGGTATTGGCCAAACACTCATCGGCTCAGGAATGTTCTGGTCTTTGTGGTTTGTGTGATACATAAAATTAAACTAAAAGTTTAAAACACCTTATAATGTCATGTTTTGCATTTACACAAAGGAGAACCCTAATACCTAGGAATTTTATGCACGATCCCTGCTGGTCATGCATGGATCCATTTTAGGAATGTCTGATCAGTGGACAACGGACCTCAGTGACTCTAGCAGAATTAAGATTTTTTTTAAATTATGGATATTGGATTAATTAGATAAAAATTCAGGGACTTGGATTTTTAATTTTATATTTTTAAGTATATGTCAAAAAAGAGTTGTTTCTTAAATAATGTTTTTTTTATATAATGAATCCTCTGACCCCTCTATAGGAAAACTAATTTAAATTATTTTATATGTTTTTCTCTTTTTTCTTGTTGAATGATTAAAAAAAAATGTACGTTTATTTTCGTTGTAAAAGACTTTTTAAATGTTGAATTCTGTACTCTTTTTTGTGGTATTTTTGCACTTAATTTGAAAGGTTTTTATATGTAACCATGACACAATAAAAAAAAGATAGCCAAGTGACTGTAACTAAGAGGCCCTGACCAGTTTTTGTCTTACACATGCTGTTATATTGATTATGGTATAATTAATGATTTTGAATCCTGATCACATGCTTATGAAAAGTTCTCATGTTGTCCCACATGGCAGAACCATTCAATAAGATGCTCAGGCTCTTTCACAAGGCACCGCCACCTAGTAGGTTTCTCAGGCTCTTGCACTGATGTTCTTGGGCTCTTTCACACATTGCAGGCACCCACTAAGGTACTTAGGCTCGTCCACAGGATGCGCACACCAAATAAGGTTATCTGGCTGTTTCAAAGGGTATAGTTACCAAATAAGGTCTCAAGCCCTTTCATAGGATGTATCCAGCCACTAAAGTTCTCAGTCTCTTTCACGTGCCTAAGCTGCCCACTAAAGTGCTCAAGGTCTCCCATTGAGTGTTTTTATAAAGTTCTCTAACTCTCCTACAGATCACTGCACTCTCACAGGTGGGGGAGTCTACCTTTAAGACCCGTCCCTCCATTATAACTGCATCATTCCTTTACCACTGTACAATGCCCAAAAGGAGGGCAGGCTGATAGAGGTCTATATGCCTCCTTAGTCTCTTATTCACCTGTATACAGTCTTGTTCCTTCCATATAACATAGTCCCCACAATAAATGACTCTCTCTTCCTCATGATGTAGTCCAGACGGTCCCCCCAAAGATAGGCCCTTGTTGGGGCAGCGTCGGCAACAGGATCCTGCCCCTTGCTACATTTGCAGGTGCCACTGGCACCGGTTGGGCATGCTGGGCAAATCTGGGGGTTTGGGAATGGCATGTCTGATGTCACTGCTGTGCTGCACTCTGGCCTTGGGACATGCTCCTCACCCTTCTCCTCACAACCCCTGGAGTGGGTGGTAATACCTGCATGGTCAATAGCGTCCTCTCTTGGGACTGTGAACGTGTGACCCTGGAACACCTTTCTGCGCTACCAGAGCACACGGTTACTCATGGCTGATGTCCTTAGAACTCAGTCCTTGCCTCTCACCTTATGCCCCTGCTTGTCCCTTTTCCATATCCCTCTAGCATGCAGAAGACCTCAAGCTCCTTGCCTTGATGTTCTTCCTTTTGGGCATGGCAAAATAGTCCCACACCATGGACCCTATGGGATGTGTGGGGTGGATTGAGGCCACTGCCCATTGCGGCTCTTCCTGTGATCAGATTTTTCCCATCACCATGGAGTCTCTCCTACCCCCACCAACCATCCCAAATTCATCCTCCAAGGTTCTTGCTGCAGCCACCCCAATCCCCACATGAGAGACATCCATTCCTGAACCTCCAATGCCTCTTTGTGGGTATCCTCTTGTGCCTGTGTCTTTTCTACCCTTGAGGGTGTCTGCATATGAGGCCCTGCCTCGCCTGCCTCTTTACCACTTGTCATAGCTTTGTCTGATGGCCTTCCCTCCTCCCTGACTTTTGAAGTCTCCCCAATGTCTCTGCTTCCCCCAACAACTCATAGGATCACTGATGCTGTATGGCCTAGGACCAAGAGCCCATGCCCACAAATACAATGAGGTTCCCCACTCTTCACCCATCATGGGGGAATAATCTTCTTTTCAGGAGGAGAACTGCAGCCTCTTCTCCTCCTCCCATCAAACCTTCCTGCCATGCCCCTCCCAACATCCCAAAGTCCACCATAACAAATGTCACAAATGACAATGCTGGGAGCAGAGTGCGTGTGCACAACCCGAGAACCCAAAAGTGTCCTGCACCGAGAGAATCAGAGAGATGCAGAGAACAACTACAAAAAATGGCAACAAGTCAGCAAACACAGAAATAAACAATCCTACTCTTAAAACTACACCTTAAACTAAAAGACCACTCTATTGCTATGCAATACTAATGTAATTCTACTACTACAACACTACAGAAAACTGTGCATGGCTAACACAAATAGGTGAAAGTTTAACCAATTTGTGTTTTTTTATGCAAATAGGTGTAGAGAACTTTTGTATTTTGTCTTTTAAATTTGATAATTAATCACAAAAGGGCAAAGACACAAGGGTAAAAGGCAAAGATGTGTTTCGATATTATATGGGGAAACTAACACAACACACTATCACACACTAATTTAACAAACAAATGGGCACGAACTTGGGGTTAAAAAATCACTAGTCAGTGAGAAACTGCATTGAAGATCAATTCCAAACAGATAGAAAGCCTCCAAACACTTCAAAGCACTGCTCCAACACTCCAGAATCCTACCAAATGCACAACAAGGGTGGGTCTGGCCTGAGCAACACCTATCCTTGCAGCCTAGTAAAACCAACAAAGGAATAAGAAGTGAGTTTGTACTCCAATATGGGGTAATCCTCATTATGAGAATTGAGAGCTCTGATTAACTGACCGACTTCAACAAATCATCTGAGAGCGCTGTGATTGGACAAACCTGACAAACCCATTGTTACTCACTGAAATCCGCCACTACTGGTTGGACAACAAATCATCACTTGAGATCCAGAAACCTGCTGCAGGTTTTTCTGGAATTCGTCGACATAGCAGTAATTTGTGAAAAAAGGCCACTCATGGAACTATTAGTGAAACATAAGCCCTGTACTCTATTTTTGTGTACCTTTGCTAAACAACTTTGCTTCTCCTCTAGGACTTTGGTATGAGACTATAATACATGGTCATTTGGGTAAGCACCTAGACATATGATGCCAAAAACATGCTTGTTGTGGAAGTACCTGGGCATTTGATGCATTACCTCGCTGCAATTGGAACTTAGTTAGAATTGTGAACATTAGCCTGTGCCAGACCCAAACAGGATTGTGATTGTTAGCAATGCCACACTTAGATTTGTGAACATTAGACTGCGCCAGACCCAGAGAGGATTGTGATTGTTAGCAATGCTGCACTTAGTTAGAATTGTGAACATTTGCCAGCATCTCATCTAGATAGGATTGTGAATGTTAGGTTGTCCACCATTTAGAGAGAATTGTGAACATTAGCCTGTGCCGGACCTGGACAGAATTGTACATGATAGCATGTGCCACATTTGGTTTGAATTGTGAATGTTAGCTTGCGTCGCACCTAGATGGGGTTGTGAATGTTGTCAATGCCACACCTAGTTAGAATTGTGAACATTAGCCTGCGCCAGACCCAGATAGAATTGTGAGTGTTGGTAACGCCAAACCTGGTTAGAATTGTGAACATTAGCCTACACCTGACCCGGACATAATTGTGAATGTTAGCAATGCGACACTCGTGTAGAATTGTGAACATTAGCCTGCACCAGACCCAGACAGAATTGTAAATGTTGGTAATGCCAAACCTGGTAATAATTGTGAACATTAGCCTACGCCAGATAGGATCCAGATGCAACATGAATGTTAACATTTGCCACTCTTAGATACATTCTGTTGAATATTAACAAACACCACATTTAGATAGAACCACGAACATTAGCCTGCGCCAGACCTAGATAGAATTGTGAATGTTAGCAAATGCCACACTTAGTTAGAGTTGTGAACATTGGCCTGCATCACATCTAAACAGGATAGTAAAATGTCGGCAAGTGCCACACTTCGATAGACAAACAAATATTATCGGTAACATCAACCTAGACATTTCACGTGCTGCATTGGCTCATAAACCCATTCAAACACTGCCATCCCATATCATTCCATGTACTCTACTCTACACCATCACATAATTAGAATATAGCTATACCCCTGATCAATTCGGGCTAGCTGTTCACATACGAACATTACCCCATGAACACCTCAACGCTCTAATAAAACACAGCTATCCCATGACATTCAGGCCTAGCTGCTCACATAAGCGTCCTAGAGGCCTAACGCAGCCAGAACCCAGTCTGGGTGCCCACCCACCAGACTGCACACATTCAACTGATATCTTCTCCACCTAACGCTAGGATGCAGCTACCATCTGACAATGACATCAGCTGCACACATAACGGGTGCACCCACGCATCCTACGACACTTTCTCTCTCTCTACTGACCTGGACTGCGGTCCCCGAGGGCGTTCAACCTACCAGCGCATTGAGATCATACCAATGATATATAGAGCGCTATATAAATGGCAAATAACATCACAAATAACATAACATATGACTCTGCCATGAGCCTTGCATCTGCCTTGACTTCCTCCTCTGAGTCTAATCTTGTAGTGCTTCCTGTACTCCTTCCCTCTTTAACATTACTTTGTACTTCAAATGTGCACCTTCCTCATTACCCGGCCATATGGCGTCACTGCCTGGCATATTGGTTCAGTAACTGGACCTGTTTTGCAAAATAATTGCATGTTGTGGGAGTACAGAGCCATTTCCTTTCAGTACCTGGGCATTTTTATGGTGGTAACTGCATATTATCACAATACCTGATCTACAATGGGAGTACATGGGCATATGATGCAACTACCTGGGATTATTTTAATAAATGCACACATGACGCCAACACCTGGCATTTAATCGAAGTACATCTACCTGGGGCCATGTAATAACACACCGAAGGGCACCATTCATGTAAAAGTACGCAGAGATTCTGCAAATGCCACATGCGGAGAAAGCTTCTGCGCGTGCTTGCGCGCAAATGATTTTCTGCATGCTCTGCGTATTCATGGAATTGTTTGGGCAAAGTGACCGTTTAGGCAAGTTGTGGCTGGAATGCCCCTGACACGCCCCCACGCAAAGCAAAAAGAGCCAGATACAGTTAGCGTTGTCTGCTCCTCCGGCACAAACACATGCACCCTTGAAACCGTGCTTGAGGTTCCCCGCAACCAGGACGGCACCTCAGGGACACTGCACAGGGTCTCCCGTAACTATTACCGGCACCCCGAGTACATGCGTACACATTTCCGTGACTCAGGTAAAACTCTGTAAATTCTCTGTGCGCGAACCCCTGTGACCTGTTAATGCACCCGGCTACACAGCGTACGTGCGCTCCTAAGTAAGTTCTCGACCCCGTCCCCATGCACAAACCCCTAAATCCAACATGTAATCTCACTATGCAGCGGTGATTCCTATGCACGAGTGTCTGTATGCCTGCCTTCAGGTAGCAGATAGATTGAGTGCTTTCTGTGGGCCTTTCCATGATGAGAGCTTGCGCAGTCAGATCTATGAATACGCTTCATTCCACGCATTTGTGGGCGTGCACTGGACTGCTTGCGGCTCATCCCTTGTAACGCCCACATTTTCCCATGTTCTTCCCCATTTTGTGTGTTTTCCGCCTCCTAGTCTGGCCTCTGTGCAGGCTATCCCAGCACTCTGCAAGGTGTCTCGCACAGGGCGATCGACTGCACACAGAGACATCCTGAGCCTGCGGAAAGTCCTCGCAAAGTACAAAAAGGTTGTGCACAGTCGTATCCATGAATCAACAAATGGGATTTTGTGCATGGTTTGGCATGCAAAGACCCTATTTACTGCGCACAAAATTCCATGAACCAGGCCTCTAGCATTTTGGCGTCTGTAGCTGGACACTCTGCTAGATGTATGATGGTTGGTCATTGAAAGCAGATACTATTGCTGTGCAGCTTGCGGTCAGGGCATGCAGATTATGTGCATAAAGCAGAGCATGCTTCAGTGCAAAGATGGAGTGGAGTAGTCTTTACCAACAGTGGGGGCAGAATTGTGCGCCTGAGTTTTAGGGCATTAGATGAGCGGCTGTGAGTGGTGCAGAGCAGAGCAGATAGTGATTGGCCAGAGCTTGAAACTCGTGCTTATTCATTCAGCTGGTAATATAGTGGTACTTTTAGCTTTATTGTGGTATATACAAGTAAAGTGCTTCAAAAAATGTCTAGCAAACTAGGCCTGACGCCATTACTACTAGTGCAAGTGCATGACAAGAAGGAAGGAGAGAAAGGGGGGAAGGGGACTTCCTCCTGTACCCCAGCTTATCTGCCACGCCCAGGCCCTTAGTCAGAAAGCTGTGTCTCACTATTCTCTATATCCTGGATACTTTCTTTGTTCCATTTCTCTTGCTCCCCCATTTTATAAATGGAGATGGCTGATGACACCTGAGAATCTGATTTGGTGTAAGCAAAGTTGTGGTGAAATGCATACAGTCCTCCAGTCGGAATGCACAAGCCACTGCACTACTGTACATGTACCGCTAAACAGAAATTAATTACAGTAAGGTACGATCAGTTGTGAGAGGAAGCTGCCGGCATGTGCACATCACACACAAGCTGGTGCCTCTTGCTCACTCTGCTGCAGCCTATGTTGCTCCTATTGTGGAGCCCGCAAAGAACCATTGTGGAACCCTCCAGCACGCAGCCATCTGGTGAACCTCATCAAGAACACTGAGCTTTCTGACCTACGCTTCTGAAAAGGTATATCAAAGGCACTACATAGATACATAGGATTGTGGCGGCGAAACATGTTTAAGGAGGTGCACAGAGAGCACGCAGTCCCTGAGACTTGAAGCCATATGAACTACTGAGGGTTAAATAGGTCTGTGTGACTGTGAGCTGGTTAAAGAAAACATAAGCGTGGTTAAATGCTGCCAAAGAGCTGATAAACATTACCCCCTGCCTAGCAGTGTTTGTGATCAGGGGCTGAAGGGCCTTGGAGCCCTACACGGAACAATAGGAACATCCAGGAAACAGCCATGTGGTCCCATGAGATATCTGTGAGGGAAAGGACCTGGACTACCTGTAAAGGACAATCTGAGGAGGAGACTGTGGAGGGGGCCAAGAAAAACATATTATTGATTTATCTGCCTTTCGCTTCCAACATTATCTCGTGCATGGGTAACTGGGCTTCCTTATGGCCATGTTCCTTAGACAATCCTGGCAAATGGTACTCATTGCAGTGTGTTTCTACTGGGAGCCTGCCTACTTTGAGTGTGCTCAAATTTAATTCAGCATTTTAGTACAGAATTTTAGCACACTATGCAGCTTATGTTGCTCCTGTGCGTAATTTGATGGCAGGGACCTGGTACGTTTGCGCTGAGACATAATCAAGTCCCCACTTTCAAATGTTTATCTTTTGTAATGCGGGGTGCAGAGGTAAAGGGCGAAAGGAGGCGTACAAGAGTATACACTGCCTTATGCTCTTCACATTTGCACTCCACATTGCAAATGAAGTAAACACTGCCATGCCAGGCAGCATTTACTTTTATTCCGAGCTCTGCTTGCCAAGCGGCGCTCATAATTACAAATAAACGCTGTCTGACATGCTGTCTTGTTGGACGTTTAACGTTCATTGTGAAACTGCTAACCATGCAAGCATGGTCAGCAGTGTTCACACAAAAAATGAAATGCGCTCTGACATGCCAGCATGTAAGACAGCTTTTATTTGTAATTGTGAGCACTGTTTGCCATTCAAGCATGTAAGCAGTGTTCACAATTAAAAGTAAACGCTACCTGGCATACAAGCAGGTGCAAAAATCAAGCGGTTCCCATAGGAAATCATTGGATTCATGCCAGCTTGAAAATCTCATAATAGCATGAAACCAAGTTGTTTCAGAAGGTGGAGTGCAAATGCTAGGCGGAAACATAATTCCTGTTATGCCCGACCTCAAAAACAATGAAAATTCCATTTAGCTTGACTGGAGGCGTAAGGACAGGCGTTACAGTGTTATACCTGTCTTTAGCATCCCAATTTACACAACAGGAACTTCCAAAAAGAGCTCCTAAGCAGTTTTCTTCTAGCCTGAATTCTAAAATGGTATCTTATTGCTTATGTTAGCACTCCAGCACTTTGTTTTAGTATGTTTGGTTCGTGTACAACCTTTTGTCGGATTGAGTACTTAGTACAGTGCACTAATGCCAGTGCACTAATGCATTGTCTCGAATAAACAGCAAAGACAGTATGCCATTCCCCCGCCTCAGAAGATTTTGAAAGATTGGAAGTTTCTTTAGAAGTCCAGTGTTAATCAGGGATCACTTTTAAACTAGTCAGCTGCTAAAAATTGATAAATTGTGGTTCATTATCTAACTGTAAACATGTCATTGTTTTGTAGCCTGCTGTTGGGTGGAACTAAAATGACAGGAGCTACAAAAACAAAGTTATGTAAGAGACTGAGAGGGGCCCATTTCCTAAGCTTGAGTGCAAAAGTAAAGCGTAAAACAAAAGTAATAGCCATTTATGCCTTACTGTTACACTCCAGGTGATTTTACAGCCACTTGTAGGTGGAGGAGGAGCACAGGATGGAATTAACATTAATGTCATGCATTCCTCCTCTGGTTTTGAAATAAGCATAAAAGTAAAGAATTTCCTGGAAATTCACCTGCTTTTTGCGGCTGTTGTAAGAAGCTGAATTACATAACAATGGGCCTCATTACGACCCAGGCGGTAAGTTACCGCCTGGGTCGTACCTTTACCACCATGGCGTAAACTACGTTTACGCCATGGTGGTTGGCGGACTTACCGCCCCATTCCGAGGTTGGCGGGGCGGTAAGTCCCCAATCCCCATTTACCCTTCCCCATTCCCATTTTTGCCCCATAGGGCATAATGGGAGTGGGGAAGGCGTTAATTACGCCACCGTAAATTACGGTGGCGTAATTAACAACAAGGTCCCTTAGCGCCATGGATTTTAACACCTGCTAAAAGCAGGTGTTAAATCCTCCATGGCGCTAAGGGACCTCGGAATCAGGCGGTAAGGGTCGGCGCTGTTTACGCTGCCGTAAACCCCTTACCGCCTGGGTCGTAATGAGGCCCAATCTCTTGTAAATGCTCCCTGCAAGTGTAATTTTCAGACAGCTTTTGAGTTTTCTACAAAACAGTGACTAAAAGCAAAGATCAAAGGGAATTTGTGTTAATCTTGGCGTAAAATATGTCCATGATGCCTTTGACATTTCTACCAGCATAAAAGTGTGGCATGTATGCCTCAGTTTACACAAATCAAGTCATGCACACGTTTTTTCGAAGTTGGAAAGCCATGCAAGGCATAAATATGAGGCCTATACTCCCTGGAGCTCATTTTATTGAAGCCTGTAATTTGATGGTGGAGAGTTGTAGAGGAGCAGGTGGATGTATTTTCCCTAACTCCTGTCCCCTCACTACCATCATATTGGAACAGTAGGAGAAGAGCACTATACGGCACTCCATGTGTTGTCTCTATACTCCATCGAGTGTACATATTTAGAGGTAGTTTGATGCATGTATTTCACATAGGGGATAGCAATTGGTGTACTAACCCCTATGTATTCTATAAGTATAAAAATAAAATATAAGCAATAATAAAATATTAGTATATATGTTCTCCTAACCAATCCCTCCTGTCAATAGGTTTTTCAGTTTGCCACAGAGGATGATGTAATAGATGAATTATATTGGGGTATAAAACCTGTGTGTAATCAGGTCTGTGTGTGAGTATGCACGCATCAGTCCAATGTCTGGCAGTTTGGCCTGCTTTATTAAATTGAGAATAAAGTAGTACTTTGCAATATTCTTTGATTCTGTCTGCATATATGGTCTGAGATCTTTATTGGTAATCCCATCTAGCACAAGAGACGTTTCAAGGTGCTTCAGCACAGAGCCATTACGTTAACACTGCAAAGTATGATATGATATTATATGGCGTTTATAACATGCCTATACACAAGTGTTTCAAGGCGTGACGAGGCAAGGAGGGGGAACAGAGGGAAGACAGCGACAATGATGTTGCTAGGCCAGGTGACATTGAGATTGCACAAGTGCAGGGGAGGTGGGAAGGGGGGAAAGAGCAGGGGGAAAAGGGAGGGGCAGTGCAATACATAGGATAAACAGTAAAAAACAAAACAATAAATAAATAAAATAAAATAATAAATAAAAGTGCAGCCAGCTGGTGGCAAGTGCAAGGGTAGGATCAGATATCGGGTATCAAGTGCTGGTAGGGGGCTGTAGGGATACAGAAACTGCCCCCGAGTGCAAGGGTTACCAGGAGGGCCGTGTGGGTGTGCAACTGGCAGGGGGAGGGACCTGGGCCCAAGATCAGAGGATAGCCAGCAATCAGTGCAGTCTCCGTTTCAGCCAGGAGATCAGCAGGGGAGAGGAGAAGAGAAAGAAGAGGAAGGTCGTCTTGAGGTGCTTACAAAACTGGAGATGGTTCTCCTCAAGTTTGAGAGAGACCGAGAGGCTGTTCCAGAGGGAGGCCCCAGCCGAGGAAAGAGATCTCCCACCAACTCATTGCTCGGAGAAGCAACTGACCTTGAGGGAGTTGGAGGCAGAGTAGCGAAGAGCTCGAGAAGGATGATATTTAGGAAGAGAGAGTTGAAGGTATTGAGGCCCCAGACCCCAGAAGGCCTTGTGGACAATGCAGAGAGTTTTTAACTTAATCCTCACTGCCACTAGGAGCAAGTGCAGAGATTTCAGTCCTGGAGAGATACGATCCTTGGGTCTGAGGCCAAGGACAAGTCTTGCAGTCCTGTTTTGGATGTAAATGGAACTCTGATGCCAAATGTTTGTCATTTGCACAGCGAAATGCAAAATGCAGAGCAAAGGCACTTTGTACTCTTGTTCATAGGGAGACCGATGATATGCTTGAAAAAGTGTATGTGGTTGAAGATGACAGTGATGGGAATGACACCATGGAGTGGGCAAGCCAACCCGACCATCCACATGGAGAGGGGTCTAAATCTCCATAGGACACTGCCCCAACACCTGTCAACACCTGTGATCCCCAGCCCTCCTCCATTATAAGTCAACATTTGCATGGGCATGATGACCAAGAAACTACCACCACTGTTGCAACTTTGGAACTTTGGAACCAATGGCCCCATGTGACATCCCTTATCTGAGTACAAGACACTCTTAGAGTGGTAGTTTAGATTACCACCAGTTATGTTTCTTATCTCTGTCTAGGCCAGGTAGGGAGTCTGTTGAACCTCACCAATGATGTGTTGTTTGCTCCCCAGTAAGAATGAGGCATCCACTGTACCCTTCCGAACCCCTGCAGCCATTTCACCTGTCCCTGTGGATAGTGGGTTCTTGTAGAAATCATTGAGAGTCTGTCAGCCGTGGAGGCATCCCAGACATGGGTAGAGGAGAGTGGGAGGGAAATGCAAGAGTGGGACCTGATTATCTCTTGCTCTATGCTGTGGAATGCCCAACAGTCCATAGAGTTGAATTGGAGGCAACCAACTGGCTAAGGACAGGTTTTATTGATGAGGTACAGGCAGCAAGGCAAACAGGCAAGGAGGATCCTCGACTTGCCCAAGAGTAGGCATTTGCAGTAGTAGCATCTCCAGCCAGAAGCCTGTGGTCAGGCAAGGGAGGATGCTCAGCTTGCCTTGGAGCAGGAACATTCACTAGCAGGTGAGCCTATGCTGCAGTGCAGCCACAGAGGATTCCCATCTGCAGGGTAGGGATTCTGTTGCAGATTCTGCAGAGGCCTACACTGGGGCCAGGGAGGATGCCTGATTGGCCCACAGCAGGCTGCTGCTGCTGCAGTGGCTGCTGCAGATGCCTCAATTAGGACAAGGGAGACTACCTGATTATACCAAGTACCGGCTTCTGCTTCTGAAGGCCTATGCTGGTGTCAGCAGGATAACCAATTGCCTCGAGAGCATGCACCAGGTCAAGGAGGATGCCTGATTGATCTGAGGATATGCGTCTGCTGCTTCTGAAAAGCCTATGCTGGGGCCAGGGAAAATGCTCATCTGGCATGCGAGCAGGCATTCAGGCACTGCCAAGATGCTTCCAATGCTGCAAGTGGCTCCTCTGCTGTGATAGCCTTTTGGCCTGCAATAATGGTGCCCTATGTCAGCAGATGGTGGAGGCCAGCCTGTGGCATGGCCAGATGCAAGTTTCACTGACAGACCTGCTGACCCATCAGTGGCATTTGCTTACACTTATGCATAGGGATTCAACCCCATCTTTACTTCATCCATCACTACCTCTGCGTCCCCAGTACCCCATCAGCACAACACTCTATTGTGGGATCATCCCAGCCATGTCGCTCATGCCATTAGTTGCTTCTCTGCTCACTGACACCTATAGAACAGGGCCTGCAGGAAAAGTGCACCCGATAAGGTAGGCGAACCACCCCCAGATGTACCTCTCTTTGAGAGTCTTCCCTATTCCATTTAAGAATTGTATTTGTGTTTTTCATTCTGCTGACTGGATTGGTTTGCACCCTACACATGCCTACTCCTCTTTTCAATGCCTTGTCTGCAGACTTTCTCTCTCCCCTAGCCATTCCCTTTCTGTTGTTACCATCTATTGGCCACCTGGTCAGATCTCCTCCTTCTTCTCCGAGTGGGCTGACCTCTCCTCCTCACTCCTGGCCTCAACCACTCAACTCCTCCTTCTTGGAGAATTCAACATCCACCTGGATGCCACCTGTCCTCCCTCTGGACTCTTCTGTGACCTCTGTGACTCTCTCTCACTCACTATGCTCCGCTCTGGCCCAACTCACTCTGCAGAGCACACTCTGGATGTTCTGATCTCCTCAGACCTTCCCCTCTCTGTCCCTCTCACCACTCCTCTCTCCTGGAGTGATCACTTTCTCCTTTCCTCCCATCTCACCCTCTCTACCCCTCAGGCCAAGCCACCTCCATCACTGCCACCCACCTTCTCGGTCATCCGATCCATGAAGCACGTGTCAGCGGAGGCTTTCGCTGCCACATTCTCACCCGCCCCCCTTTGGCTGACTCCCACCCTGACACAGCCCTCCCCACCCTCCACTCTGCTTTATCTGATACGCTTGATATCCTTGACCCCCTTGTCATGAGAATCCGCTTGAAGCCAAAAGCCAAGTGTAACTCCTGGTATGACTCAGACCTCGTCACCCTAAGACGCAAGTGCAGGGTGGCCGAGAGGAAATGACGTACTTCATGTACATCCTCTGACAAACTGGCCTGCCACCTGTTCCAAAGGCAATAACAGATCTCTGTCCTCACCAAGAAGAGAGCACATGTCCAGGCCCGCGTCTCTGTTACATCTAACAACTCGGATTAACTCTTTAAAATCTGCAAGGAATTGGCCAATCCTGCCGCAGTCACTACCTCTCCTGTCCCTTCCCAGGCCCTCTGCACAGCACTGGCTTCTCACTTCATCTCTAAAACTCAGGATATCCTGTCCTCACTCTCCTCATATCCCCTCCCTCCCCCTACTCCCTGCTCTTCCTCTGACCCTTCTCCAGCCACCTCCCCTCCCTCCTTCTCTGCCTTTCCCCTTTTGTCTGCAGACAAGGTTTCTAGACAAGTCCGATCTATGAAAGTCTCGTTGAAACAGGTTCACCCATGTTCCTCCAAAACTATCAAGTTCGACATCGACTCCCATTTGATTTCTGCAATCATACCTTTGCCATTGGAGTCTTCCCATCCCCCCTGAAGCACTCCCTTGTGCACCCTCTTCTTAAGAAAACCTCTGCTGACCCCTCCTGCCGGCCAACTATCACCCAATCTCCATCACTCCCTTCCTGGGCAAGCTCCTGGAGAAACTGGCCATCTCCCAGCTTAATCTCCACACTGAATCTGTTGGTTGTCTACATGAACATCAGTCTGGCTTCAGAGCTGCCAGAAGGGTGGAAAATGCTCTCCTGAACATCCATGAAGACCTGCTCTGCAACCTTGACTCCAACACCCCCTGTGTCCTCATCTTGCTTGATCTCTCTTCTGCTTTTGACACGGTCAACCATGCCATCCTGCTCAACCGTCTCCATGATAACCTGGGTATCACTGTCAGGCTCTGGCTTGGCTGACTTCTTTCCTCTCTGACCGACCCTACCAGGTCCAACTTGGGTCCTTCCTCTTGCTATCTTTTTCTCTACCTGTGGTGTCCCCCAGGGGTCTAACCTCTCTCCCTGGCTGTTTAACCAATACTTGGCACTCCTCACGCACTGCATTACCGCTCTCTGCCCCAACTTTCAGTGCTATGCTGACAACACACAGCTCATTTTCAGGCTACCCTTGGCCTCCTCCTCTCTCTCTCTCATCTCTAACTGTCTATCTGCTATGCAGGAGTGGTCTGCCGCTAATGACCTCTGTCTTAATGCCAGCAAGGCTGAGATTCTCCTCATCTGCACACCTGCTCCCTCCTTCTCTGCAGCTCTCTGGCCGGCCTCTTTTGACCCTCTTCCTGCTCCCACCTGCAAGGCTAAGAACCTTGGGGTCATCTTCGACTCCACACTCGCCTTCTCTCCTCACATCTCTGACGTTTCTAAGAAGTCACACTACCAGCTGCACTTCCTTAGAGGTATTCTTCCTTTTCTCTCCTTGCCCCGAAAGCTTACTGTTTTCAGAGCTCTGGTGCTCTCTAGGCTGGACTATTGCAATAGCCTAAATCTGCCTGCTTCCATTCTCCGACCTCTGCAACTTATTCAGAACAGGACTGCAAGATTTGTCCTTTGCCTCAAGCCCAGGGATCGTATCTCTCCAGCACTGAATTCACTGCACTGGCTCCTAGTGGCTGCGAGGATTAAGTTCAAATCCCTCTGCATCATCCACAAGGCCTGCTGGGGCCTCGGACCTCAATACCTCAACTCTCTCTTCCTAAATATCTCCCTGCTCAAGCTCTTCGCTCATCCACCTCCAACTCCCTCAGGGTCAGTCACTTCTCCAAGCAACAAGTTGGTGGTAGATCTCTTTCCTTGGCCCTGCCTCCCTTAAGCTCGAGGAGAACCATCTCCGGTTCTGGAAGCTCCTCAAAACCTTTCTCTTTGCTTCTGCTTTTTCTCCTCCCCTCCTCTGCTGACCTCCTAGTGCAACTGGAAACTGCACCGGCTACCTGGACACCCACTGATCTCAGGACCAGGTCCTCCCCCGCCAGCGTTTCACACCTGCACTGCCCACCTGGCAAACCTCGCACTTGGGGACTGTCTCTGTATCCCTACAGTCCCCCTCCGAGCCCTGACACCTGATGTTCACACTTACTCATGCACTTTCCACATGCTGGCAGCTACTTACTTATTGTTATCATCTTGCCATGTACTGCACTTTCCCTGCCCCCTTCTCATGCACTTGCATGATCTGAATGACACCTGGCCTAGTAGGATCGTTGTCCATCCTCCCTATGTTCCCCACCCTTGCCTCGTCGCGCCTTGAAACACTTGTGTATAGGCACGTTATAAATGCCATATCATATCATATCATATCCTAGTGGATTTGTTGGACCTTCCCCAAAATTTCTCAGTCTTGGGTAGTAGCTTGGACGTTTGCTATTTTTACTGACCCTGGAAATCTTACATTGGCCCAAACATTATCGATTCCTCTAATATTTGTCCTAATCCCAAATAGTGTAGTAGAAAATTAACAATCCTACCCAGTTGAAAAAACCTATAGTGTTCATGAGGTCTGTTGCTTGTTTTTTGGTGGTGTTAATTTGTGGGGTAGGATAGTTGGTATTTGCCAATATTTGAAGTGAGGCGCTCACTCATGTCTGAAGGAGTTATTGATTTCTTCATCCAGTACAAGCCCATCAACATTGTACTGGTGCTGGCCAAGCCCTGATTGCTGTCTGTCATAGCCATTGCCACCATCATCTGAGTATGGATCTTCTAGTCATCATAGGACAAGGGGACGTTGCATCTGTTGGCTATCTTGTGCACCATTCTTCACACAGGCATGATGAGACAGACCTTCTCTGGGTGGTACGTCAAGGAACAACCTAGCCAGTGCAAATACCAGGAGCAATTTTTCAGTAGCCCAAATGCCGGCTCATTGATGGTGTGTTTGTGGGCAATATTGTAGCTCTGCTGTCTTTCATTTCCAGGATTTCTCAGCAGTGTATTCAGCCAAGGGAGGATGGGTATCCCATATCACCTGGGGGGTGTAAAGATGGAGTACATGGTCATGCTTGTATCTTAATGGGTGTGATGGATGGCATGGGATTTAGATCCAATTGCGTGTAATTATGTATTTTATGTTGGGGTTGCAAGCTACAAGGTGCTGCTCAATCCCCTATGAGCTAAATGGAAGACAGTTGACAAACGTGCCTCTGTCAGAGAAAGTTAAGTCCACCCTGGCATACATGCTTTGCTTTCAGATCATGTTCTGTAAATCCTGTCATTGACAACACATGTCATTTTGCATTCTTGAACAGTTTAGACCTTCAGGACTACAAGTGAAATGTAAAGTGAATAGAGAGGCAACGACTGGTTGATTATTTTATGCCTTTAATGGGACAACGTTTGGTCCTTCCAATGAGATGTAGCATTTTAAAGACTAAAGGGTTATTTTGCAGTAATTCTGTTACCATCATTTTTTTGGTGGCAATGAAATTGCTACCATTTCTACTGTATCACCAAAACTTTGACCTTTAAGTGGAGGATTTAACCAGCAACGTGCTGGAGGTAAATCCCATTTTTTAACATGAACAATCAGTGTATTTATTTAAAGTCGGCAGAATTAATAACCATGATAAATCCACCGAATCCCCAATGGATTATTATGCTCATAAAACATCAGGAGTAACACTGCCATACCAACACCCATAATCCAGCAGTACATCCTCTGGACTGGATGTCAATAACTGTATCTGATTTTGGCAGTATTTCATTGAAAATACAACAGAAATACCACCAAAATCGGAATTACCACTTAGATACACCCGAGAGCCTATGTGATGAAGTCATATAATTGTAGTTATAATGGACACGGCATCCAACCTGTTTTGGTGTATTACTCACATAACATGTGCTGTTCCACAAAAATGTTTATCACGTTCTTTGTGTGCATCAAACAAGCAACTATGCACCCTCGTTAGTGGTCAGGAGCCTTTCAGAACACAGCTGAGCTGCATCCAGAATGGCATGTTAGCCCTTTTGGCAATGAGGGCATGCCTTGGTCATGATGCCACACTCTACTCAGAACTCTGGTTGCAATTTATGAGGAACTTATTGAGAACACAGCAATCACTAGATCATGCTCATACACACAATGTTAGCTAGGTATTGGTGCCTAGGTGCCATTCACTTACACTGAGAAGTGAGGATGAGAGTCATCATCTGCAGCAGGGCAGTTCATTAGTCAATGCATTGTAGAGGTTAGTTAGTCAAAATGGCCTGCAGTCTACATTGCCTATGCCAGAAATCACTATACCCAATACAGGCACACCTTTAGTTCAGTCAACATCTGTCAAATGAGGTGCCGGACCTAATGCTTCACGTTCTCCTCACTTCGAAGAGACATGCGAGGAAGTAGGACATACCACTAGCATGGATGGAAGTGGAAAGTATGAAGGTGAAATCTGTCCATGATACACCTAATAACACCGTTGTTATGCAGGAGGGGTCAGCACAAGGTTGGGTATTGGTTGGTAGATGTAGGTAGTGTGGCTCCCTGCTAGTGGAAGTCAAGGAAGTAGCTAAGGGACTAGTCAGGTTCTCACTAGTCCCTTGCTCTCTTACATAGTGTACACTGCATGTGCATAATGGGCTGCAATTTCTTCTATCAGGCTATCAATGTTCTCCTCAGTTCCCCTGACACACCAGGATGATGCTGTGTATGGCTCGGGACAGTTGTTCCCATGGCACTTTCACATTAGCTGTCTGCACTTTATATTTATTTATTTATTTATTTTATTTATTTTACATTTATAAAGCGCTCACACAGCCCGCAGGCATCAAGGCGCTGTTACAGGAATGTGTTTTTCTTAGTTGCGTAATTGTGTTTTTTTTTTTTTTTTTTTTTTTGTCTTAATTACGTATTTATAA
This sequence comes from Ambystoma mexicanum, assembly GCF_040938575.1. Taxonomy (NCBI): domain Eukaryota; kingdom Metazoa; phylum Chordata; class Amphibia; order Caudata; family Ambystomatidae; genus Ambystoma; species Ambystoma mexicanum. Next base: position 771,720,022 of record NC_090922.1, read on the forward strand.
CGCGCTTAAACACCCAGAGGTTTCTAAGCGCGGACCCGGGGATCGAACCTGTTGTTGCTTGGTGTCGTCTTGCTTCCAAGACGTGCACGCTGCTGCTGAGCTATCCTCCCGGGACAAGGTAGTGTAGAATGCTCCAGAGTTGCAGTGGCTCACATGCCTTAAACAGAGTGATTGTGTTCATGCATGTGCAATGGTGCAGACAAATGAAGTGTTTTTACTCCATCACTCGTGTTGAGGCTTTTTTGTATGGCATCCTAACCCATGTCTTCCATGGGAATCTTCTGTCACCTGTGACAGTTGGTTTTATTTTTTTTTAATTATTATTAATGTATTTGGTTAATTTAACCTTTTACATATACAAATGTGTAAAATAATTTAATTTACAAAATGAATTTCTTCCTACTTCATACAGAATTAAAATAAAAAATAAAATGAAAACAAATAGACTAGCATAACAATCAACAAAACCGTACCCAATTCATTACCCTTAACAGTCCTCTCATCCATCATACATTTTTAGATTTTTTTCCCCTACATAATGAGCAAAGATGGGAGCAGAGGTATACAATTATCAGAGCTCAATATAGATAAATTAGAGCAAATGATGGTACATTCTCTTTTCTCATCGTTCCCATCTAAGAGGATGAACCTCCGATTGGGCATCTAGTATTTGCTGATGGTAGAGTCCCTCTAAAACACCAGATTAAAACCTTCCAGCACCTGTACCACTGAAATTGTAAGAGCCTGGTTGTGACCTGCTGTTAGCCAATCCCAGAACGTACGTGGTACTAATCTACCCGAATTCACACCAAATCTGTCGAATAAACAAGATCTTCCCAGGTTCCTTCATAATCCATAAGGAGATGTTTCAAGATTTGATTCTCTGGGTTTTTACAACTCGAAGAACAGAATTTAGTGGCATCCCTCAGTCCTCTTCTTGGAAGCACATCCCCAGTTTGTGCTATATTCAATCTCAGTCTGAGGAATTGTTTTCTTATATTGCAATTGGGGAATCTCTCTAAATATTTTGTAACTTGGCCCACTTTTTTGTCTGATTTCAGAAAGGAGTTTACATACATCTTTGAGCGCATATCCTCAATTGTGCGGATCCAATCCATTGTATCTTGTGATTTTTTTGCCTTTAGTGGGTTCTGGATTAGGGTGGTTTTACCTCACAGCACAGTTGATGTCTCTTTGTAGGGAGGCACCTGTGACCCAGTAGAGCAATAGCTGTGGTTGGAGAACATACAGTCTTATTACGAGTGTGGCCGTAAGTGTTAAAGCTGTCAGTTAATCCGTTACCGCCAACTTTACCATTATGCCTAATTATCAGGTTATTCTTTGAGTGAAGGATTTACCTCCAGGAAAATCCTGGAGGTAACTCTTACCATTCAAGTGTGAAAAATCGGCAGAATCGGCAGAATTACCCTGGTGGAAATTTTGCTGTGGTAATTCCTCCAAAAAAGTCAATTTGAGTCCAAGTGGCAGTAACAGTAATTCAGTTGGGCGGCATTCCGGTGGAGTTACTGCAGGGATACCACTCAACTCATAATGAGGCCATATAGTCACCTACACACAGCCTTACAGATAAGGGGGGTATCGGCCACTTTTATCTCCTAAAAATTGGAAAATACTCCCCAAAATAAAAATAGGGAGTAAAAGTACTTCCAACAAAAAATAGGGAAAAGATATTGCACCCCTGTTTTCACCCACACATCTGCTTGGATATGGTTGGACCAGTAGTGCACATACTACCATAGGAAGAACCTACTTGTTTAACTGCCTGATCGGAAGAAGTAAATATGCATCTTTTAATAAGCATGAATAACTAGGTGCAAAGAAATAAATATCACAACATTTCAGTTTTACAGTTACAACATATTTTTACTCGCTTATAAAATACTTTAATTGGTAATTGGACTTAGATTTCTACTCCCATAAAAAATCATTTTACTCCCAAATTAAACTCCAAGATTCCAGGGTAATGCCGTGATCTAGAGAAGCACTGGGAGTATGTGGGGAACCATAGGTGTGCATCACAGACTAGCTGTATGTTGAGACAGGTGTAACTTTTCCAGGTGTAGTACGCAAATGCCCCGGGGACTGGTTTATTGATATCCAGGTATGGCATATCAGTGACACAGATTGCTGTTGGCAATTGGCAATGCCATTGAAGTCCTAATTGGCAGTTCCTATATTGTCCAGGGAGTGGGAAAGGATAATATATCTTGCCATGTGTGGCTTATGCATATTTGTGACTTTCCACCCTGCCTTTCTAGTGACAGGATGGAGAATACCCAGGTGTCTATTTATGGTATATTGTGTTCATTGAATGAATTCTATGTTTGTCTTCATATGTTTCAATGGGCGTTCCTTTGGTAGATGAGCTCTGAGCACGATTATGGTTTGAGTATTGGGTTTTTACTTAGTCTGGGATATAACATTCAGTGTTTGCGTTATTTCGCAGTCAGTTGCACTTGATAGATTGGAATAGTCACTTTGGGCTGTTTATGTGGTTGTGTTGATGAGGTGATAGTCGAAGGACTCTGCAGCTGCAAAATTTGGGGGCTACTTAATGTATTTAGCAAGGGTACCTTTTCTGTACTTTGACACAGACACACATTCACTGATTCAGTAGTCATATATTTTGACAACTATGGGTGTTGTGTCCTTGATTGGGCCCTGTGAGTTTGAGGGGAGTCCGGCGAACAGGGGTATGACTCTATAGTTCGATCATAGGGCAGTCATATTAGGATAACTGAGTAAAAATCAGAATGTTTTGGGGAACTATTATGTAGAATGAATAATGTCCTGTCCTGCTGGCTATCTCTGAATGCTGAGGGAATGTTGGTGCATGGTGTGACTGACAGCTCAAGAGAATGCTAATGAGTGCTTCAGTGTGAATGTTCTGAATGTGTCACTTGGGGCCTGAGCTGGAGTGCATGAGGATGGCCGGTGGGTGGTCTCATAATGTAAATGCTAATCGAGTAACTGGAACTATACAGCACCTTTGCATATCTATTATATATATATATATACAAAAGTGAAATGTATGGGTTTGTGGGTTTGTGGATTCACGTATGTTTCCTATACAATTCCACACTGTTTCATCAATCTGCACCACATTTTGCACAGTCACCTGTTACGACCCTATGGACATTACTAGCTACATGACATATGGACAGCCCACCCCCTTCCCTGGATTTCAGCAACAATGAAAATGTGGGTGTGTGTTTGTGGCTTTGTGGCTTTGCGTATGTTCCCTATACAATTGCACACCGTTTTGCCAATATGCACCACGTTTTGCACCAATGTCACTGTTTGGACCCTCTGGACATTACTGGCTACATGACATTTGGACACCACACCCCTTTCCCCAGATTTCAGCAAAAGTGAAAATGTGTTTCTAGGTTTGTGGGTTTGTAGCTTGGCAAAACGGTGTTCTTTATATAATTCTGCACCGTTTCACCAATCTGCACCACGTTGTGCACAGTTACCTGTACCTATGAGGGAATGAAAGCCTGGGCATCACCGGGTATATCAGCTAGTGTATAATGAAGCTTACCTGGTCTTATTAGCATAGAGGCTTGCAGCTGGTTTGTGCTTGGACTACCATCAATTCCCACCAGTTCACAACAAGGACATATTCTTGATCATTCAAAATTGACTCATTAAGTGTCACTGCAAATATTGGCTTTTACAAGCTGAGGAGAATCACAGCATATGCAGTTGCAAAGGTTAGAGGTGATGATAAAGGAACTCTGTAGGGAAGTGGCGATTCAAAGAGAAGGGAGAAAAGTTTACCAGGAGCTTTATTAGCATACTGAAGGTGCAGCACATCCAATTAGATAGCTTGTAAATAAGGCAATATTTTCTGATGAAATGCCCACATTTCCAACCATCTGAGTGACCTGCCCCGCCCAATGCGACTAAATGGTGCCCTACCTCAACCAGTCTTTCTTCCATGCTGCCTCACCCACACCGACCATATACCCTTCTTTCATCCATGTACCCCATCTCAGACGTGGGGCTCCATCTCGCCCCTTAGCCCACCCACCCCTCAGCATCAGCCATCTTAGGCCAGGCTCATGCTATTTCTCCTCCTTTCTCCTGTGCACTGTTTGCCCTGTCAGCTGAGAATGAGATCCTTTCCTTTTTTTGACAGTTTGGTTTGCTGAATAGAGCATGCTCACTTTATGGCAGTTACAGATGATTGCTAATGGCGACAATGTCACTTTTCTTCAGACATTTCCCTGGTGTGTCCGGCCATTACCTGTTGGTATTATGGCCATAGTATAAAAGGCTGGAATATAAAACATCTCGGTCACAGGCTATAATGGAGAGGACCAACGGCATATTTAACAACTTGCGTCCTGTCGCAAAAAGTGGCAAAACATTTTTCAGTGCCCCAGGCGCTTTTAAAATCAATGCCATGAGGACATGCCTAGCCAGGTCCTCAGCAGAACAGCAGCCCAGCACGGCACGTGCATTGCCATGTTCTGTATATTAAGTGGTTAAAGGGTTTGAACCAGTCTAAAGTACCATCGGCTTGAATGGCCACGGTGATGTGTAATATGACCTCCAATCAATGGCGTTATAGTCGGTAGACTAGCACATCATTTAGACAAGAGGAATATGGCGTGGGATTGTCTAGTAGGAAGGGATTAGCCAGATACTGACACCTCTCGAAGGAGTGTTGGACGGCTCATAAAGGTTTCCGAACGGAAACAGGTAGCACAATTCTTAAAGTCTACAAAATCGAGAAAAAAGAGGGTGGATGCAAGGATACTTTTTCACACCCTGTTTTTCAAGACAAATAAAGAACTCTAAACAGACCACATGTTGGTTTCCCATTGGAACAATTAAATAAGAGGTCATTGAAATGTATACTGACAAGGTGATTAATTGTAAGATAAAATAATTTAAGTTGTGTGTCTGTAACATACATGTTTCTGGTCTGAACTGTTCCTGTTGTTTTGAAGCAATGTGGGGGCACAGAACAGACTCTGTCTGTCATGAATCCCAGCTCCACTTTAAAACAACACACGGTTGAACACCACCTGATATTTTCATGCACACATTAAATAAATTGTTTCCGCTGAAATCTGCCTGTTTGTTATGTCCAGAGTAATTAGACAGATTCTATAGGATCCATTGTAAATGCCGCAATCATTAATTGCAAGTTGCACTTCCACTTTTTTGTAAGCACCAAATGGAAAGGAGTAAAGGTGATGTCATTTGATTTTACGCTTTTGTTTTTCACTAAATGTTAAACATGATTAAAATTGCACAGATGCTACCTTTAGCACGGAAGTGAGAAGGTAAGTAGTCCCCTCCATGCGGTTGACTCGTATGTGTAAAATGGCCCCCATTGTGTTAGAATCAATATACTAAATAAAACAAAATGACAGTCTGTCACGTAGCAGGCCCCTGGGATCAAGATGGATGCCAAGAGCAAGATTTCTAAGTTCAATACTTTTATCAAGGTTGATGGGCCAAATTAAAAGTAAACTTTGGAATTTCCCCAAAAGAAATAACAAAACTAGGATGACTTAAAATGTCTCTTCGTCTCCCACTGACCGACTTTCAGTTGGAGGGGGTATGCCTTTCGCTCTCTAAAATGGTAGTTCCAGTTTCTAGGTTTCCCAAGGTTTAGTTCTGAGTGTTCCAGAGGGGTTTTGTCACCCTCTCTAAGGCTAATATCTCCAGGGTGGGCCAAACCCTGTTGTTCCTGCACAGAGGAGCCTAGATATGGGGTTTCTTGTGTCCCGCGCTGCATAAGCAACCAAGTCTCTGATCTCCAGTCATGCTCTCAGGTCTCCTCAAAGATGGTGAATGGATCAGGAAGGAGGTATCCTGCCTATAGATTATCATGCAGCAATTAATAGTCTTGCTGAGCATAAAGTATCGGTGCAACCTTTATCTACAGAGACAATGTAAATGTCTCAATTAATGCCACTATCAACATTAGCAGTGCCGATGTACTTACTAGACATGGAATTCCTATTGACTTCAACGTGTGCAGTTGACTGGGTTCTTGTTTACTGAGATCCTTAGTCCAACTCTGAATTCTGATCTGCATTTACAGACTGCATGGCACCGATTTGACCCAGAATGCTCACTCAAAATAAGCCAATATAGGTGATCTGAACTATGATTTAATGTACATGACAATTGCAGTACAAAAATCTTTTTGCAGATTATCTGGTGGATTTTGAGTTTATGCAACCAGTTCATACACCCACACACCCAGCGGCCATATCCTGAGCTGCCTGCTTGATAATTCAAGTTAAGGAGTGTGCAAACAATGATTTTCTTTCCTTGGACTGATTACACTGTGATAGGTTTCTCGCTTAATATTGACTCCAGTCCTAGTTCCATAACATATGCTTCCATATCTGGAACCCAAAAATGGTCACGCATCACCCTTGAATGTTTGGAATCATTCTGGACCACGCCCATGGAAATTTCAGTTTCACAGGAGGACATCCAGCCCAATTCTTCCATAATTTTGGATACATTTGATGTGAAAATGTCCCTTGCTTTGGAGACCTTAGCCCCCTTTAAGCATTTTAAGAAGAAAAAACGCCAAACTAGCAAGTCTTGGTTTACTTAAGATCTCAATATTTTAAAACCTCAGATGAGGTAAGCTGCATGATGCTGGAGAAGGAAAGATGATCCGAAACATAAACTTAATTTCAGTTTTTTCCTTAGATCTTACAAGAAGGTGATAAGAGCTAATAAAAAAACAATGTACAAACGATATATGCAATAGTGCTAATATTTCTCAAAAATTATTTAAAGACCTCGCAAACTTTGATCTATCTTTCAATAATTACTCTTTATCTTTAATTATTATTATTATTACTATTATTAGGGTACTTATTGAGCGGGCACCTAGTTTCGGGAAGCAACTGTGCGCTTTACAATCAATGTGGGAAGAACACAGTGAGGGAAGCAGAGAAAAATAGAGCGGGGAGCTTACAGGGGAGGGCGAAGCTTAGCAAATGGCACCAAGGGATCTACAAGCAGCCAGGGGAGGAGACAGTGAGGAGCAGATCACCAAGTCTCTGGTAGGGTGGGGACTGCAGGGTGTGTGGACCTAGGTGTTAGAGAGGAGCTTTTCCTTGAAGAGGAAGGTCTTCAGCTTTTTCCCGAACTGTAGAAGTGAAGGGGCAAGTCGGATGTTGACGAGGAGGAGGTTCCAGAGTCTTGGAGCGTAGAAAGAAAAAAACTGTCTTCTGGTTCTTTCCTTCCTGCAACGTCATAGTTCAAGTCCGCACATTTCTTTACTTCTGGTGTGTCACAGGCCTCCGGTGATGCTGAGTTTCTCATTAAGGAAGCTTGGGGACTTCAAGGTAACAGCCTTGTAAATGATGCAACAGGATTTGAAGATGATACAGGCTTGTAGTTGGAGCCAGTGCAGTTTGATCAGCGTCAGGGTGATGTGGTCGAATTTGTGGAGTCCTTTAATGAGTCCTTTAATGAGTCTTGCTGCAGCATGCAGGACATATGTTAAGGGTGCTATTGTAGTTGCCGGAAGGTCTTCCAAAAGGGCATTGCCACCATCCAGGTGGTAGAGGACCAAGGCTTGGACAGCGGATCTGAAGTTGTTTTCTGGGATGAAGGGCTTGATTTTCCACAGGAGAGAAAGTTGGTACCAAGCCATAGCTTTGGCTAGTAAACCAATTTTCTTAGTTTTTGAACCTATACCTGCGGTTTATTTGTTACAAATGATGTCTTTTTATTGGCCTACAGGATTGCCGCATTAACCCTGCCCACCTCACATCTTGAAGAATAGTTGTACATTGAATATTCCTAATGTTTGCTCTTTTATCAACACTTCCTGCTCTACTGAATTCTTTTCAGATCATCTTAAATCAGCAGTCATGATTCTACTACTGGCGAAGCCCACTCTGAACCCTAATTATCTTTCTAAATGTAGACCAATTTCATATAAGAAAACGAATGCAACCTATTAAAACACTGAAAAGGTAATGGAAGCCATTGCTGTTGTTCAGCTGCAAAATTATCTTTCCTAGTTGATTGTCAGTTGGGTTTCTGATCTAACTGTAGCCCAGCCGCTGTTGTCTTGGCAGCACTACACGTTCTCAGGAAGATGGTGGGTAATGATGTCAACACCCTGCTTTTGTTAGAGCTGACAATTACCTACAATATTCTTGACCACTCTATCCTCCTGGGAGGTCTCCCTCGTGTAGGTATAAATGGCACAGTTTAAGCATGGTTGCAATCTTTTCTGAGTACAATCAGTGATCCTTCCACTGTTTGAATCAGCTGCATTGCCTAGGGGATACCACAGGGCTCTCAACACAGTGCTCTATTGTTTAACATCTATCTAAAGATGCTTTCTATGATGGGCTAACATCCTTCATGCATGCTGATGATATCCAGGTGTGCATGCGATAAGAAGGCGAGCAGGGTCCCCAGCTGACATACTTAAGAACTGCATGGATGAGGTTGGCTCTTGGATCAAGAGTAATTGATTACAATATAATATTTCTAAAGCAAGGGTCTTTCTCTGTGGCAACACAACTAGCACATGCTATTTTGGATCATTGGAACTCCTGACTCTCGGATTCTAGTACTCCAATGTTTATTTTCAGGCCTGCCTTTGATTTTTAGGTTTGGAATCAGAGAGTGCTGCTTGACTCAAACTATCCTTTCACCATATATTATTTAGGTTTATAGGAGATGCTTTTCTCATCTTCACACTTTGCACTGTTTTCTTGATTATTTCCTTTTACTCCAAAAAACTCAGTTGAATAATGCTTTTGTGTGAAGCCGTCTGGAGTATTGCAAAGCAATTTATCTTGGGCTCTCGAGAATTATTTATATCAACTCCAACTGATTCAAAACTTAGTGGCCAGACTCCTACTGCGCTCAGATTTCTTTCAAAAGCACTTCTTGCCCTTTGTTCCCAATGAGGATTTGACATCTTCATTTCTTAGTTTGGCAAATGCTCCCTGCGTTTAATGGAAGAGATGTGGATGCAGATCCTTTTCTGTGCAATCTGAAATCATCTGGAATGCTATCTGTATCGAGCTACACCGGTTAGATAGATCATTTAGTCTTCAGGTGCCATTTTTAAACCTTCTTATTCTTGCATATGTTAGTCTTGTCATTGATATCTTGCTCTTGTTTCCCAATCTGGGGAGTCAGTCTTTGTGCCAAGAAGCCTTTTTTAGGTGAATGTTTGCACTGTAAAAAAAACTGCTACCATACCATACCGTACTGCATGGCAACACACTGCACTGCACCATACCATATCATACCATACGATACCTTATTAAACCTGGTGGCCATTTCGGAATGTGTATGTCTTTTTTTCTTTTGAGGAATCCATGCTCCACTTTTCCATCTTTTCTGTTTCTTGTTTTATTGTGACAAATTCCCTGCCGCGTTTCAGCAGCACTCTGATATTAAAGGCCTGGTGCCTTATCAATAAAGACCTGCCGAGTTGTGGCTGTTGGCAGCAGGGGAGGGGATTCATCTTGAACTGTAGGGCATAGTCTGGGGATTGTGGGATACAGCGGGGTAGACCACTGGGCGGAATGAACAATGATTTTGGCCCCTGCCCTGACCAATTCACTGACAAACGACCTGACAAATGCCCTGCCATGCCTAGATGGGCGAAGGTCCCAACAGACCACTGAGCATATCACCTGAGTATGTTAGAGTAAGGGTTGCGGCTTCTCCCAGCCTACTAACCCTCATGCTAAGAAAGATGAAATGAGTGACTGCAGTACTCATATTCTAAGCTTCCCTAACACTGAGCCTTAGGTTCTAACCTCCCCTAAACCCTAGCAGGTTTTAGTAATGTTTGAGTTTCCAGACTGCCCCTTTCCCTCATCTTGTTTTGTTCCTCATTGGGTATGATTTATCCATTTGAGACAGAGAGAGAACGAAAGAGTGAAAGAGAAAGAGAGAGAGAGAGAGAGAGAGAGAGAGAGAGAGAGAGAGAGAGAGTGAAAGAGAGAGAGAAAGAGAGGGGTGGCAGTGGGAGCTAGAAAAATGGGAACTGTCTGCAAATAGCCAAGCCAAGGATAGGAGTGCAGAGTTGCAGGCTGTTTTGCCTTTTAAGGGCTACTGCTGCCTTCTCCTGACCAACCGACTCCACTCTAAGATCTCCAACCACCTGATACTACACACAAACCCCCACAAAAGGCCACCACACACCAGCACAACCAAACTAACTGACCCATGACTAATCTCTCCTTTTTATCCCTGTCCCACTCTCCCACATCAGTGACTAACCAGACCCAAAGCACTGTAGTCTATCAGATCTTAGGCTCTTGCATATGGATAGCATACTCCCAAATTCTCTTTTGTTCCCCCAAACCCATAGAAAGCAGATTGGCACTCAGGAACTGGTACTTCTGACCTGCAGCCATCAGCACCACAGGTTTTGAATCTGCCGTTCATACTCTCCCACAAGTAAACCACAACCCCCCTCTTTTCTTACAGGGACTATAGAAGGTCACTTACATTAATTACATTAAGATAAGTAGAGTTGATTATGTCTGGGACATGCCTGAGTTCGAATTTTCTAGAAGGTAAGTATACTTTGGGAGGGCTAGGGGAGTTTCCTAGAGCATTCCCAGGTTCCCTGCATGGCTCTTTATTTATCTATGTGTTCATGGATCTGAGGACGTTTTTGCAGGTCTGTGAATCTCAATGGCTCCATAAACTCGATAAACAGTTCTGCCGACCAGAATCAAGTGTGTTTGCTGCACTCTGGGGCATTGGGAGTTCCATTCAGCATTTCTTTGCTGTTTTCTTAAATGCTGGAAGAGGTCGTGTTGTCCCTGTTCAGACAAGATGGCCTGACAGGGGATTGGATGTCTTGGTGTTGTACGAATGAAAATCGCTGGCTGATTGATCCCGTGACCATCCCCATTGCACCTCTGAAGCACAGACTAAAATTCTTAATCATTTGGTGTATTAAAACATTATTCTTGATTCATATAGGTGTGTAGGAATTATTGTAATTGGTGATCTGTACATTTCAGGTCTCACCTGAGCACTCCATGTCTTGGTTCTCCTAAGTAGAGGATTTCCCTCCGAACTTGCCACTGTGCAGGCAGATGTAAATAAGCTGCAGAGTGACCAAGGTCTGAGAAGGAAACCTCGGTATATCAGGGAGGAGAACAAAGTCAGACTCATGCACAATAATGTGCATTGAACAGAATGCTGACTTGTGCATACATTATGTTCTGTCTGCATTGCTACGGAAGCGAAAGCCTGCCATCATGGTGGCGAAAGCCAAGCTCACCGCAATGTTGGGCGGACAGCCTGGATGTGAAATCTGCGCCAGTACTTAACACCCTGCCCTCACGTGCACAACTTGGATGGCCAGCAGTGTCATGAATGCAGTCAATCAAGGTGAAATCTGACGTGATCTGAAATCAAAGGTAACAGTTAACGGATGTGTGCAGTTTGGAAGATGATGTACAGATCGTAGGCTGGTTCTATGTTCTATTTTTGCATTTTAAAAACCGAACACAATTAAGACTGATTTTCTTCTGCCGTTTTTGTGTTGTTTTAGGATATCATCCCAACCTCCCCCCTGAACTCCCATTTCCCCACCCACCACCCCCTTCCCAGCACAACACACACACACTACACACACTCACAGACCAACATACACTTACCTGAAACTCCTGCGATGACTCTTCCTGTTCTCACTGTGCCTGTCGGCCCCTGCGCGCTATCGTGACTGTCACAGGGGCTGAAAGTTCAATTTAGAAAGACCGCTCTGTGCGGTCACATAGAGGTCTTTCTAAATCAATCTATTTTCTTCTTCGGTATGTTTTCACTATGTTAAACTATGTTTTCATTTAATACCCTTAGGCTAGTCCGAATGATAATCGTTAGATGATTACCTTGCATTTCAGGTGAATGCGGGGACATTTGCAGATTTTTCAATCCAAAATGGTTTAAGGCCCTTCACTTGTAGGTGCCCTGGGGATTCCTAAGCAATGATCACTTTTAGATCTGGAGAAAGATCCCACATCATTGGTAGACTGATTCTCTGAAAATGTCAAAGCCATTATCTGTCCTTCCAAGAATAAAAAGTGTCCACAATTTCCCAATCCTAAATATGTTTTTGGGAGAGCAAAACCATTCCTCTATTGCAATGGTTGACTTACACCAAAGTAAATGTGATACAGAACTTAGATGATGCCTATTATAGCTTCCAAAAAGATTATAACATGTATTACTTTGTCTTCCGCCAAATCAGCTTTTAAGAGACTTATTATACTCGTTAGAGAATTATATTATTATTTATTAATTCATTTATTTGGTATTATTGGTTCATAAAACCTTACATACTATGGTTCCATGTTGCTTTGTTTTATGGATTCATTATCCTTTGACCTCTTTCTGCCCCCCTTGCCTCCCTTGGTGTGCCTCCTTCCCTCCCTGAACTTGTGATCTGCGTTGCAAAAATGTTCCTCCATTTTGGATCGTTTTTTGGCTGCTGTTTAACTTTTGTCTCCTCCTTCTCCTGTGACTGCTTCTGACTACCCCTGCCTTCCTCTGAGTGACATCTCACTCACCATGCCTTTAAAACCCTCCTCACTATTGAGTCCCTTACCCTGGCGTCCTGAGCTAAGGACTGACAGAGACAAGGGGTTTAAACAGTACGACACCTATTCCCAGAAAGGAACAAGGGCTAGAACCCCTGGACAACACACCCCAGAGAACCCTACCGCCATAGGGCATCACACCTTATACACCCCGGTCTATCCCCACCCTAACTCTCACACACATAAACTCATCATGCATTATGCTCCATTGCATCACTGAACCATATATACTCATCTACATCTCACTCACAAACAATCGGCGTACTTAATCCAAACATGTACCTAATGTTTATCACCACTCGCTCGGCTGCACTCCGCGTTGGAGACATCGTGATATCATTGCTACACAGAACCTTGACACATTCTTCTTCACCGAAACATGGCTTGTGCCCACCTCCTTCGAATTCCTGGATGGACTTGTCCCTGCCAACTACAGCAACCAGCATGACAACCATACAAAGAAGTCTGACTGGAGTCTCACATTCATTCACAAGACTTCATTAACAGGACTCCATGGATGTGTAAATTCCAGGATCTCTCGCAACTCATATCCATGGATCTCCTGACAAGTGCATTTTTGTTCTCCTACACTGCAACTGTAACTTTCCAAGCAATCTACCACGTACCACTGAGTAAGCAAACCCTCCTGGATAAAATAATGTACCTCATCACTGCATAAACTGTCAACTATTCCATCAATATCAATCTGGGAGACCTCAATCTGACAGGAACACAAGCAACAACAAAACCAACTAAGCTCGTCTTGATCTTATGGACACTCTTCACATCACACAACACATCACTAATGCCACCTACACTAAAGGCAGCACTCTTGGCCTGGTTTTCATCTCCGCATCAGACATCAACCGACTCCCGTCCATGCAACTTGAATGGATGATCATGCAGCTATACCTATGATATGATGTGATATTATTGGTTATTTATAACGCGCCTAATACCCAGATGTTTCTAAGCACGGACCCTGGGTTCAAACCTGTGTTGCTCTGTATTGTCTTGCTTCCAAGGTGAGCATGCTGCCCCCAAGCTATCCTCCCGAGACGACAACTATCAAGTTGCAACACTCAAATCCCTCCCTGAGGGACACTGAAACCAACAAAGACTCTGTGATGCTCACACAGACCTAAGAAGAAATCTTCACCAATCTGGCTCTTTTCTCCAATGACAACCCCCTTCTAAACCGGATCAAATGCACTCTTACTGACTATGTCAACATCTATCACCATTGAAACTACAAACTAACAAACTCAATTCATCTACATCCTGGTACCTGCACAGCCTCTGATGGTAAACATCCCATCCAAAAGCAGGAAAACACCTGGAGAAAAACACAACTACAAGAAGATTCCACCACCTTGAAAAGCCTAATCTAAGCACACAAGAACCTTGTCACTTTAGCCAAAGAACATTACAAAACGGCCATCATAGCAGAAGCCTTCAGCAAGAACCCTCTTCAAGGCCATCAAATACTACATCAGCATCCTAACAGACCCCGAAGTACCCAAATCAATGGGGAGATGAAATGCAATATGCATATTCTTCACAGAGAAAACCAAAAAAATATTTCAAAAAGGTAGCAGGCGCTCCTCTCCAGAAAGAACATGGCATGATAACCTGTTCTGAGATGAAAGTTTGCAGCACACGTTTTTTGCTCACTGTAGCTTTCATAGATGGGAAATACCCATTTGCATATCAGTCTTTGTCCCACCCACATGGGCAGTCCAGCACCGAAATGCTGTTGGTACTCTTGTTCATAGAGGAATTGCCATAGCATTTCGGTGTTGGACTGCCCATGTGGGCGGGACAAAGGCCGATATGCAAATGGTTGTTTCCCATCTGTGAAAGGTACAGTAAGCAAAAAGCATGTGCTGCAAACTCTCATCTCAGAACAGGTTACCATGCCATGTTCTTTCTGGAGAGGAACACCTGCAACTTTTTTTTTAAAACCAGAAACAAACGATCACCATATTGAAAACACCCTTTCAAACCATCACGCCATGTCCCAAGGTGGTCGGAATTCAAGGCCCTATCACTGTAAAAACTCCCAAATATCTTTGTGTCATTCAAGGCCACCTCTTACGAAGAAGACGCCATCCCAGCCGACATCCTAAAGAACATCATAGGAAATGTTCTTACTACTCTCCTCCACACTATCGATGCCTCTCTCAAACAAGACATCTTCCACAATGCATTGTAAAACTGCCCAGACAGATTGTACACTTACTAAAGAAGCTCACATACATTTGTGTAAACCTAGCAAACTACAACCCATCACCCATTGACCTTTCATTGGCAAGATCACTGTTATACCCTAACTACATGAAAAGATACTCCAGCACAACCTACTTAAAAAAAAAGGCAGTCAGGCTTCCGACCAAGATGCAGCACCAAGACTGCAACGATCCAGATCATTGATGATGCCTCCTGGCCATGCTTGATCACTCTGCCACATTTTACACAGTCGACCACAATGCTCTACTGAATAACTCTTGAAAGGCATTTTATGCCACTGTCCTTTAATTGTTTGACTCCTACCTCACCAACAGATACCAGCTCATCCAGTTGAGCACCTGAAGATCCCAACTATGCCCAGTGACCAGAGACATCCCACAAGGCTCCATCCTTTCTGCTGTCATCTTCAGCCTCTACATGGAGCTACAGGGGACACTCTTGGCCAAATTCAACATCACAATTCACAAGTATGCTAATGACACTCTGTAACACTGTCTGTCCAACCCTGAAGTCCCTATCTGAAACTCAACCCTACCAAAACAGAGTTCATCCACCTTAGGGGCACCAACAAATGCACTCCAGTTCAAGACTAGCTGACACAGATGGACCTTAATGGCAACTTCTCCCAAGTAGCCTCTAGTACAAAGTCCTGCAGCTTCACCATTGATTGCAACCTCTCCTTTAAAGCACACATGGCAGAGTAGACACATACATTATTGTACCAGCGCTCACTCCTGTGCTAAATCAAACTCTTCATGCCTGTCTCAGACGTCAGATCCATCATTGAGGCCCTGGTTTTCTCCCACCTCGATGCGGGCAATACTCTTCTGGCAGGTGGCCTAACCTGCAAACTAGTCCCTCTGAAAGCTGTCCAGTATGTTGCAGCATGACTCATCTCAGGTTTTAAGAAATTTGACCACATTTCCCACACTCTCAAGGAGTTACCATGATTACCCCTTCAAGACCACATCACCTTCAAGACAGCCTGCATCATCTATACATTTCCACTGTTCAAGATGCCATCATACTGACCTGAAAAGCTCCCCATCACGGGAGGTCAATGCAACACCGGGAGCCAAAATATCACTAGACTGGAATCCAAGAATTGCAAGAAGACGAAGACCTGAAAACATTCTTCTGCTCTGCTCCTTTGCTCTAGAGAAACCTTCCTGCTAACATATGGCTGGCTCATCCCCCCTGCAATTCAGGAAACATCTGATTGGGAAATGTTTTAAATCTTTGTGAAAAAGAAACAGGAAGGGCGCAAGTCGAAGAGAGGCTGGCAATTATTTACATAAACGTGGGAGAGCAACACATAACGCCTGCCATGATGTATGGGATTTTCTCACTTTGGGGATAAAAGACGAAGAATATAATATGTTTCCTTCATGTAGAATGGGTGCCTTCATAGATGATCAATTGATTGACAGGGTTTGGGTATTGCAAGTTCAACTACTTTATAGGTGATGCACAGGGGAGTTGCTAGGTCTGGAAAAGACCCGGGGGTAAGCTGATGTCGGAACTGTTGGGACTGGGGCTAGCTAGTCTTTTGGCTGTAGCTCCTGAGATTCTATCCGGGGCTACAACCAAATGATCAGGGGCTATAGCCCCCTTAGCCCCCCTCTAGCAACGCCCCTGGTGATGCATGCCAGCTTGAATTCAATGGGTGCTTCCAAAGAGTGGCCCTTTAGGATGGACGAAGTGTGATCATACTTCAGGCCATGGCTAATCACTCTGCAGAGAGTAAAGCTGATGTGAGAGGTCGAAGAGCTTTTTTGAAAACCATATAATGTAAAGAGAGCTAAATAGCTTTTTTGGAACTATATACATAATTTAGAGGGAGCTTAGAATCTAACAAGAATCCTATAGATCTGGTAGTGGGTGCAATTATAGGAGTAATACTCTCGATAGCCAAAGCTTGAGTTCATTTTAAGATTTGGCTAACGCCATCCTTCCAATAAGTAAGACAGTCAATACACATCTCAAATGTCCTTCCTTATTTCCAATATTTTACCAAACCTTTTTCTTAATTACGTTCCAAAATGATTGCTTGTTAAGCGTATATGTGCTTTATCACCTTCTATACAAATATACTGTAGATTATCTTCTGATAACTTATTTAAAAGTTTACTTCTTGGAAATATATTCCCCTCCATACTGCATCATGCAAGGTGCTCAAATGTATTACTGGTTCAATAATATCAGTTTTCAGAAAAGACAAGCATGACAATATGTATATAACATCTTGGACCCTCCTTGGTGGGCCTATGATTGAATATACATTTATATTGTATACATCCTGTATTAGGACATGGTAAGAAATGTTGGTATACATGAGGAAAATAACAATTATGGTTTAATGATAAAATACTAATATATTCTCTACAAGATCTTTTCTGTTTTAATGCTGCATAGTTCACCAAATGATTGCCTTTTTGTCCTCAATTCGAAAATCCATATACTCATTAAAATCATTCATATTAAAAGGTCAATGTTTTAAACATGTTCTACCATCCTGATCATGCCAATTACCTATCTAGTTCAAGTCAGTTTCAACTTGATGAAAGCCCAAGTTCTCACTAAAAGATATCAACTGATGTACCCCTACTGAGTCTTAGACACATTTAGCAACTCTGAGCACATATTTTTTGTAATATATTTAACTATCAAAATGTCTGTTGCCCAAACTACTGCTCCAAAAAGAACACTAGATTCAATGTTGCTTCTATATGCTTTTATGAGTGGAAAAATGTGCTTTATTGAAGCTTAACACTCATCGGTGAAGCCGTGGATGAACAACCTCTACTGGTAAGATTTACTTCCAATTATTTAAAGGATAGTAATTCCCAATTATGTAAATTTGTAACAATTCCTGATATATTACCTAAGAATAAACCACCTAGAATGAGTGCACATCTTTTTAACCAAAACACATAATACTTAATGTATTATAATTCAAAATCAAATCATTAATCCTACACTATTCCTCCATCCTATTTAACAGCTGTCGTAATCTAACACTGGTTTGGTCAAACATATCTGATCAAACATATCTGTGCTCCACTCTGCTTTTAATTTCAATATCGTTAGATACAGCTCTTTTGTGTGAAAATCTGATGTTAGCTGACATATCATTCTGTAAAAGTGTGGGAGGATAGCTCAAGCAAAACAGGTTCCAAACCCATGTCACATTCTTAGAGACTGGCCTCCGATATAGAGCGCATTATAGAAGATGAATTCATATATCAAAAGTGTAATCATTTTTACTAAATCCTGATCAATTCCCCATTGTGAACTTTTTCTGATTACTATTTCCCTTTATATTGTATCAAATGTTGCATTAAAATCTAAAAATGCCACAAACAGAGGATGTTGACTCCTCATTTGTATATCCATGGCTAATATGGGTTGGACTAAATGATTAACCATTGCTAAAATCGCTGGACAAAAGCTAGCTTGGGGTGGCGGTACAATTACATTTTTTTGCCGACTATCTTACTTCTGCTAATAAAACCTAAGACAATATTGTGCTTGTTGTATCTAATAACACATACAACATATAGCTACACAGGGGGGTTCTATCCTGCTTTTCTTAAAAATTGAAATGAGAAGAATTCTGGTCAAATTATTGCCAAAACGACCATCTTTCCATTTATAATAATAACATTCAATCCTATACATCTCTCTTTCTAATTTTTCTTCTTATGGTAAATCAAGAAGTTTCTACGCTGTTAATTTACCCTTTTCTTCATTTGTAATACTAACTCCTGGGGGATAAAATATAAGTTCTGAATGTTCCATTCTTGCCCACGCATTCATCTTTCCTTAGTGACAATTGCTTTAACTATTGAGGTTCTAAATGTATCCTGATATATAATTGTATTTCTTGGCCCTCCCTGATAGCTTAACATTTGTTGTACCTTTATCACCAATTGCTCATTTTTTTTCCAAACATCTATCCTTTTTTTCTGAAGGTTCTTTTCTCCCATGAAGAACATCCTCTGATGAGTTTATTGATTCTATTGAACACATCATATATTTATAAGCTGAGTTAGATGATATTCTTCTAATGTTGGGCTCAGAATCCATTGCTCTATGGCTACCTCCCTAGTTCATCTCAAACTGTTACACTGTCATGAATGTGCAACTGCTTGTAGAAGGTGAACTATATGTGAACCGTTTGTACTCAGCTGATATATTGCCACACACCAGACTATTTACCATGAAAAGGTTCCAAGCTTCCAAAAGACTCTGTCCCAAAGAACTATGCTATCAAGCTACGTTTTATTTTTCATTTAGATGCCCTTCTATCCCATAAACCATTTACCACCTCCTCCTTATCTTCAGATCTGTGGGGTAATAACTGACAATGAGCATTAAAACACCCCATGACAATTAAGGATATTCAGATCAGTCAGAAGCATGATTCTATCAAACATTTTTTTAAAAGTGGATGTATGTTGCCCTATGGATCTTACCTCTGACAGTTTACCGTAAACACTTGTTGCAAATTTAGTGTCACATGGAGCTCCTGCCTAGCCCATCCCAAGATGGTGCATCTCAAGGAATCTTGAAGGGAGTATCCGCTTCTGGTCCAGGGATGCCGCAATGGACTGTTGCCACTATTTCACTTTGGCATCTGCAGTAACCAGCGTGCCTTATTGTAGTAAGTTCCGCACTCCGTTGGTCCTGATTTCTTTCTTCCTGGACTCCATGTTCCTCTTTGCTGTTCTTCTTGTCCTGCCTCCCCTCCCTTCTTGCGCCTCCCATGTTGTCTCTGTCATTTTTTCAGATCCTCACTCCATGGGTAGGAGTATTCCTTCTACTACCTGCTGCACTGATCATCCTGTCAGCAGTCTTGCTAGTTGAAAAACCCTTCTCTTCACTGCAAATCCTCGAGGGATTGTTCAAGGTTTTTCCCTCTCCTGGAGAACAGGTGTTTTCCTATCTTGGTCCCTTTCTTCGCGGTACACCCTTTTGGTTGTTTTGATTGACTGAGAGGGTTGGTTTCCTCAGAAGGCAGGCACCATTTCACCAAAAAGAAGCACTCCAAGACCCTGTTAAACCCTGCCATTGACATTTTGACTCCAAAAAAGGGATACTGCATCTGCCCAATATAGATAGTAAAGCATAAAAAAGAATAAGTTGGATAACTGAAGCACCAACTAAATATTTGTCAATCAGTTTATATTGTGCAAGTTGTTTCAAAATGAAATATCTTTTCACTGTGCATCGAATAAGTGTTTATAAATACAAATCTTCATGTAGCATAAGAGGATAATATCCTTTCTGATCAATTAAATGCTTACAGATACAATTCTTCATATTTCATGGTGAATCATTTTTTAGAAAATGTGGTATCTAGAAATGAATCCTCTTGGTAGTAATTTGTAGTTACACACGATATTAGTTTTGTTGAATTTTAAGAACAGACTATTGATTGATTGTAAAAAATAGTTTGTTCCACATTCCTCTATTGTTCTTTCCTCTGTTATTAAATTAGAAAATAAAATTGTTGTTTATTTTAAGGTTATCATTAGTTCCTCATTTCCAAATAATGTTTGCTCTTCATATATGCTGCTTTCATTTGATAGCAGCCAAATTACCTAAAAATGGGCAAACTATTGATTGATATTCTGTCTGTCAAGTTGTTATTAAACAAGACTTATCTTTCAGCATGGATCTACCACAAGTATGGATATAAAAATAGGCTACAATTTATATTCATAATGAATAGTACCAACTAATGATGGTTATTAATAAATCTAGAACAAACTGGGTGCTTATATTTTGCCAAAAGACTATGAAGTGCAGAAGCTCAAATCAATTAAATTTAAGAAGTGTAAAGCCTGCAAATGGTAGAATAATAGGTTGGAAAATTACCTGTAATAGTGTATCAGGGACTAGCTAACTAACACTTGTGTATTCTATGTATAATTCAAGCTGAATGACCACGCACTGAAAACAACATGGCAGGTATTTATATTAGCATGTATGACGTCATTGCATGAAGTCATGGGTGATTACGTA
Organism: Ambystoma mexicanum; assembly: GCF_040938575.1. Classification (NCBI taxonomy): domain Eukaryota; kingdom Metazoa; phylum Chordata; class Amphibia; order Caudata; family Ambystomatidae; genus Ambystoma; species Ambystoma mexicanum. The sequence goes on from NC_090922.1 coordinate 771,740,913, forward strand.
ATCATTGCATTGTGGACATATTTGTTTCCTAAATTTTCCTTTACTCAAAATATTAATCAGTTGACATCTAAACAGTGCAAGATTTTAATACCCAATTTAAAACTCAAATAATATACTGGATTGCTTATTATCATAATGAAATTTATTGATATACTATGTTAGTTATTCACTGTTATGTGTATCTGTAATGTGAAAAAATGGTGGTGTAAAATCTGGTGATAATGGAAAAGCTGAAAAGACAGAAAAGGTGAAATATAGCATTGGCCCTCATTATAGGTTAGCCGATATTCTGGTGGTATATCAGCCAGGATACCAGCAAACACTAATACCATTAATGGCACACGGTCCGGCGGTATTACGGCCGGATTACTAGTGCTGGTAAGGACTCCTTAGGGGGATTCGCCGGTATTCCTGTCACTGGTAATACCGGTGCATGTAATATCAGCTATTTTTCCCAGTAAGGTGGCAGGCTTATCTCCAGCTATTAGCTGGAGATTATTCCGTGACCCCACCCTTAAACTCATACTTTGCTAGAGCGGGAATGTGCAGGTATACAGTAATCCCTTCACGTTATTTCCACATCGGCAAAGTTATAAAGAGGTGCATTGAAAAGAATTTGAGTAAATGTTAACATGTTTTTATACTGCTCATACATGCTAGTGTTTTGAAAGAAAAACTCTTTAAAATAGAGTACCCACTAAAAAAAGTGACAGTGTTGAATCCTCGGATGTCGTCCCTTCTCCCCTAACGGGGGCTCCCTCCCATAAGGCCGAGTGAAACTGCTATCAGATAGTCCCCTTAGGGGTGGTACTCGGTGGGAGGATCTCATGGGGAGACATATGGACTAGCGACGAGTCTTTGGGGAAAACAAGGTATGGTCACAACAAATCCCCCACTCCCTCATCCTCTTTCTCTGAATACAGTACAATAGCCCCCCAATTGTCTGTGTATCTGTGTAAAGTAGATAATCCAGCCCTTATTGGAACCTCTGAGAAGAGGAGGAGTAGTGACCACTTGCTGAAATATATTAGAAAACTGGGACGAGGAAGAGTCCAGCCAACCCAATAGGGAGTGATCATACTTGTACTGAGAAGATTTGTGGAGCCCTGCTGATCATCCCGCAGAACCACAGTTAGCATCCTAGTCTATATGGACATTGCAAAAGTATAAAAACTGAGGAAGGACTCACCATATCGTCAAGCCCTCCCTGGAGGGACGGCTAGAGACAGAATGGTTGAGTAAAGAGAGACAAGGCAGACCGGGATGCCGAGGTGGGAGCAAGCTGGTGTGAAGCAGACCCGATGTGGGCAGACTGCTTGATGAACTGAGAAGAAGAAGCTCAGCTCCTGGCATCCCTGAAGTCCGGCAAGCATGGAAAGTGGAAGCCATGCCAGCCTGATGAAGGTTCATGTAGTGTGCTCTCTGTATAAATGTATACATAGTGCCCATTTTCCTTTCTGCTGCCCTCATGCTCATTCAGAGGTGAAAGCCACTTCAGAAAGTCTTTCTTGGGGCCTCGTGGCTTTTTAAACATGGCCGCTGCTGCATTTTCTTAATACCGAATGCTCCCTGTGGCCTCCAGCAACCGCCTCTCTGTCTACCTATTGGTTACCTGCGTTATCTTATTGGCCTATGGTGGACCCACTTTCTAAGGCCCTGTCTACTTCCTGTCCGCTGCCGGTTCGGTGTGTCGTGTCTCCCTGGACCCATCATATGCAACTTGAGAATGGTGCTCTAACTTTTCCTGGAACGTTGAACTACCTTGTCACTATCACCTCTGCAAACATGGGTTAGTCACCGCTATCACGTGATTCTACACCCCCTGACTTTTCCACCTTCACCCCATCTCACTCTTTTTCCCACGCTTATGGTCTTTGACTCAACTGCGTTTAGTAAGGTTCATAGTGATAATTTCGAAAAAAAAGTTTCTTCAAACAAAAGTTTTGAAAACAAAGTTTCGAAAAACAAAGCTGTGACAGCCTATATTTAACATGCAAAGTGCATTTCTTTCCAAACCAATCCATCGACAATAGTCATGCACTGGTTTCAATTGAAATGCACTTTTACATGTTAAAAGTAGCATTTCAATGCATTTTTTTTTTCTAATTTTCCAACGTTGGATGCAGCTGTCCGGTGCTGAAATTACAGCACTGGAGAGCTCCATGTAACGTTTCAAAGTTACAAAAAAAAAGAAAATTAAAATGCCAATATACCCAAAAACTTTGAAACGGTACATGGAGCTGCCCAGTGCTGTAATTTCAGCACTGGACAGCTCCACGTAACATTTCAAGGTTTTAGTGTATATTGGGGGGGTTCTCCCCCCAGCCCCCCAACCTCCATGCCACCCTCCCACCCCCAACCCTAACCCAAGCCCCAACCCTAACCCTAACCCATGTCGACAGCACTTTCACATTTTTTTCAAAGAAATTGTCATTCGAAAGAATGGCATTTCGACAAACAATATTCTAAGGTTTGCAATTTGAAACTTTCACGTTCAAAAAAATGACAGGACACTGTTTAGTAACATTTGCTGCTGTTTTGAACCTGGCTGCTAGTAACATTGCTACTATCTTGAATTTAGCTGTTCGAATCATTGCTACTGTTTTGCATTTAGTTGCTGCTATCTTTGCTGCTTTCTTGAACTTAGTTGTCTGTGCCATTTGCTCCTTTCTTGAATTTAGCTGTTAGCAACATTGCTGCAATTTTGAATTTAGCTGCTGCTGTCTTTGCTGCTTTCTTGATCTTAGCGTTTGTGCCATGTGCTGCTTTCTTGAACTTAGCTGTTAGCAACATTGCTGCAATTTTTAATTTAGCAGCGGCTATCTTTGCTGCTTTCTTGATCCTAGCCATTTCTGCCATTTGCTGCTTTCTTGAAGTTAGCTGTTAGTAACATGTGCTGCTGTGTTAAACTTAGCCTCTAGTAACATTGGTGCTTTTCGTCAAATGTAGTTGTACCCAGTGACTACCCTGTGCTACCCCTTCCTAATGTTTTCCCACATCCTGTCTACCCGCCACCCTCCCTCTGCTACTGTCTCCTTTCTTCCCCCTCCTGCATGACAAGTCTGGCAGTAAGATGTTCATAAAGGATATCTTGGCCTCGAACCCTGGTCTCCCTATCGCTTACACCTACTCCAGTGCTTCCTCCAGACAGACCCTCACTGATATCCTCTTTGTCGTTCCTTCACCGGACCTTTGGACTCCTCATATGATCTCTGTGCTCTCTCCTTTTTCTTTTCCTCGCCAGTTAATGGTGGCACCCATTGGGAGGCACTACTGGACCCCTTCCACTCCTCTAAGGTAATCATTAATGTCTACCTTAATGGCACCGTCAATGTCCAAGGTCCTCAGGCCAACCTCCTCTTTGACAGACTTTTCCCACGCCTCATCAATTTCCATTCCTCTACTGCTGTCCCTTCTCTCCCTTCGTCGGCTTCCTTTCCTCCCTCCTCTGCCTCCTCCTTGGCTACCTTCCCTCTGCTTCTTCCTCTTCTGCCCACTCTCAGGATCCTTCTACACCTCCACAGGGACACGGTTCACAGCCAGCTATGTCACAGGCTTTGACACTCTCCTCCCTGATTGCTACAAGATCCTCTCCATTCCCAGATCCACCCGGACCCGAGGTTGTGTAGCCCTGATCTTCCCGAAGTGGATTCCTGCCTCTATCATTCCTATGCAGTCCTACTCCTCTTTTGAATGCCTTGTCTGTAGGCTTTCTCTCCCTCCTAGCCACTCTCTTACAATGTGTTGGGTGTCCTGACCCACGTTTGAGCTATCATGTTGCAACATTTGGTGCTGTAGGCTTAGAAAATCCAAGATGGCCAAAAAGCCCACATGTGCGCCAGAATCCAGGAGAACCATGCAGTTTGTGCGCACACCAAGATGGTCACCCAAGGTGCCACCCATTTTTGCCTATGTTGTGAGCACAGAAGGGCACAGAGCCTAAAACCATTGTAAAAGGGGCAATGCTGATTGCCAAAAGCAACCCATAACTGTTGGGAATTCGTTTTCTTCAGGTCAAACATGGCTAATTTATGGGCACAAAATTATTTTACTGCAGAACTACACCAATGCCATTTGTTGAACCTGGACAATATACTTCCATGTAATATCTCTTGTTTGAAATGCTTGAATTCAAGACTGATCCAAAAAAATGCATGCAGTACCCGCTTTTGACTGAGGGCAGCGCTAGCGGTCTAAACTCTGACAGGGAAACTGCATGTCAGGAGTTTCAGGAGAGGCCTTTACATCAAAGGCTGGGAGTTAATTAAAATCTTAACCACATGCTGTTCCCAGAAGACAATCTGATTTAATTAACAGGCCAAAGGCTGGGAAACCTCTCACCTCCAGAGATTCACACCAGGAGTCAGAATCTCACATGACCTCTTGATTGATAGAAGGCAGACTGGCTGGCAGCCTCCTGGAGACCACACAATAGGCTCTTGCACTTGAATAGAATATGCTGATGTTGACTGTTGACTGTACACAAAGAGCTCCCAGCAGAAGACACATGTGATCACTGACCCACCCAAGTCTTGGAGGCGGACTCCAACACTCTGAGAACTGAATTGAAAGCAAAATATATATTTTACAGAAACACTGACAACTCTTTGTAATCAAATGACAGGAATGTATAACTTTGAGAGCCTTAATTTAAAAAATGTACCTTCGATTCAAGCCCAAATTCCAATTTGTGTGATGTTCTGGGGCAAAACCCCGCTATTTATGGATACTACAGACTCTGTGCTTAAACTAGAGACATGGGAATTTACTGGAGTATGTATGGACAGGCCGTGTATATGTGTATAATTTTTAATGAAAAACCAATATTGCAAAACCAGTTAAAAGACGCAAAATGTTGCCGTTTCTGAATGCAAGCTCTTAGAAACATCAGAGTTTGAACAGAGTATACCTCATGTGATACGTGATGGGTGCATGTAATTTCAAACCACTGTGTATCTATGAAATATGTCTTTAGGTCAAATATAGATTTTTGGGCAAACTGACCAGAGGAGGATCCTCTGACCCATAAAACCTACAGCATCACTCTGACTCACATTTCCTTCCCCCAATCATGGGAGAGGGGAGAATTGGGCCAATGACAAGTAGAAAGGGGCAGGCTTAGCTAGGCCCAGGAACACACCCACTTTCAAAACACATAAAAAGAGACTGCTGGGACAGGTAGGGGATTTCAATCCATTTGCTGCGGAGTATGCTGACCGACGACTTCACATCCAGAGATCCTACACTTAGACTTCCAAGCTAAACAGAGACTACAGAACTTTGGAGCAAGAAGGCCCACTGCAAGCAAAAGTATTTGTCAGCAGGCCCATAAACCATTTGCAGACTATTCACAGCCGGACCCAGCTGTTGAATCTGGCCTAAAACCCTGTGCCAGAAAAATCCAGAAGCAATGCTGTACCCAGAGAAAGCAGAGCAGTATCCAGAACCAGAGGCCAGAGATCCAGAGTGACCCAGACCGCTGTTAGCAGAACCAGAGAGCTGATCCAGATCACTGTGAAGTGCCAAGACCAGAACCGGAGTCCAGTCCAAAACCTGACCAGATCCGTGGCGAGGCCTATTTCAAAAATATATTGTGAGTACCTAGCAGAACGGTGCAGAACCAATATCGTAGTTAAAATAATCTAATCCAAACTATTTTAATCTAACCAGAACTGCCTCCTAACTGTCACCTGTCATTTTCTAGCTGCAAGCTGTAACCTGTCGCTTTGAACTTTTAAAATTTCAAATCCGAAATCCGACTTGCTACTCCTTATACTTTTGCAGTAATCGTGATTCACGCATTCGCAAATTTTGCCGCGATTCGCGATTTGGTTAAAAATCCAGCCACATGTGAAAACAGCAGCTTCCTTGCTTTCCTTTGCCAAAAATGTGTTTAACCTGCTAGTTACTCCTATATCCTTGCTAAAGTGAGCCTGAACACATCCCAAGTATATTTCACTCACCCTGAACCTCCTAAAGGGAAGTAAAACCATTTTCAGCATATTCCTCATTTCATTGCCAGCACATATAAAAGCATTTTGGGCCTGTGTTTCAAACTTCTGCAGTCTAAGCTTGCTGGGGTGAACTGAATTACATTTGATTGCATTTCTAAGAACTGTGTGCTCTCATCTTCATTTCCTTACATTGCATAAGGGGGGGAGTGGATTGCCAGAGAAAAGTGATTACATTGTTTTGTTGAAATCATATTGAGTATTTTCTGTATTGCATTTCATTCAACATTGCATCCATCTGAAACTAGATAAAGCATTCTCTACCACCTTATTCTTCTGTTCCTATTCCCAAGCGTGCTACCTCATCCTTTATACTACTCCTGGGTAACCAAATCAGTTTATTAGTAGAACATTACTCATTGTTGTTAACTGCTCCTGTTCTGAAGTGTGATATTAATTATTAATTTATCATAAAAGTGTGATATATATATATATATAGTTTATTTTTTTTTAAATAAACCTTTTAACTTGCAAAACAGAACTACTTCTTGGCTCAGTGGGGTCAGGGGGATTCCAAGAGAGGGGTGTGATATAGGGGTAGTCATCCAGAACTCATGAACTGGACATAAAGATATATCAATAAGGGTTTCCATTCAGTATCCCAGACTAGGCATTGACTTAGCTGTAGTGTTGAATTGAATCCTCTTACAAAGTGGGGGCTTGAGCCGGACGTCTGGGTTAGATCTATCACTTGTGCAGATTAATACAGTGTGCCAGCTGACCAGATACACATATCCGGTCGGATCACCACGCTGTGTTACGCTGTAAAGCACTCCTGAAAGGAACGCTCTAAGGAAAAGGTCTGTTTTGCAAAAATAAAATACAAACTTCTGTAAGTCAGGAAGGAACTCAAATTCCAGAATGACGACACTGGTAGATATCAAAATAGCCAGAGAGCACTTCTTACATAAGCTATTTGTGAGAGGTGAGTGGACTCATCAGGACCAAACAGTCTGGTTGCAGGCAATCGCGCAACAGGTCACTGAAACAGGGTCAGATATATGGGGAGATCAGGGTCCCCTACATGTGGCCCTGAGTGAACTATACATGGCCCCTAAGGCCAAGGATGAGCACAACAAGATTGCCAGGGTAGCGACATATTTATATTTACATATGGGAGCCATGCAGGACAAATGTGCTGAAGGCCAAGATCTGGCGAGTAGGCAACTGCTAGCATTACAGAAGGCCCAATCTGATCTGGACTCTTCTGAGCCGAGGCTGCTCAGGAGCCAGGAGTCAGAAAATGACAGCAGACGGTACATCACTAAAATAATGGAGGATATGGATGTGCTGCAACAGGAAAAGGTGGACCAGGATACCAGATTTCTGGCCTTGCAGAAGGAGTACCAAGAAGGTTTGGACTCCCTACTGCAGAGCCAGAAAAAGCTGGAGCAACAGTTAGACATCAATAGGGCACGTGCTGAGCAGGTAGTCACCCTGCAATGCCACCTAGATAGGGAGAAGGCAGAGAGCAATAAACTGATTTTGAAAGACCTGGAGACCCAGGCAGAGTTTGACCAGGAGCGCCAGAAAACTGGTGCCTTCCAAAGGCAAAGGGACGACCTGGCAGCACAGATGCAGGCTCTTAGTCAGGAAAGGGATACCTTAGGCCAGGAAGTCTGCCACTTAAAAAGGAAAATGGAAGAAAATCACCTGGCCCTCCAGGGACTGGGTGACCTCCAAAAAGAACACCAGAACTTGTTAGAGCACACCAGGAGGGTGGAGGATGCTCTGGCAAGAAAGGAGCAGGCCAATAGGGACACAGCTCAGGAGGTAACCCTCCTGCAGCAGAGACTGGCCCAGTACTCCAGGACCAATCAGGAGGCACAGAGAGAAAATGAGGCTCTCTGTCAGCACAATGATAGGCTCCAACAACAGGTAGCAATGCAGGAGCGACTGAAAGAGTCTAGTAAGGCCTTAACTGAGGAACTGAAAGCGCAGGCTCTTGCATTGCAACAGGGAGCAGGGGCGGATAGAGACCAGGTTCGCTGGGAAAGGGAAACTCCTGAGCATAACCTCAGGAGCCCTAGTACCTGAGGCCTTTATCTCTCTCAGTCCCTGGACTCTGCCACCCCCATGTCCCCTGGCGCACATGAGCACCGGGCCACAGGGATGGCAGATTACTATCCAGCCAGAAGCATGAGGCTCATAGGCCAGTACCTCCGAGGAATGGATTGGCGGGCATCCGGGTTTGGGCACCCAAGCACAGTGCAATTTAGTGGGGAACCCCAGGAGAATAGGCCCATTAAGGGCATCCTGAAAACTTCTGCCCAGTTAGGTCAGTGGGGGGGGTACCCATCAAATCCTGGCAGCAAGGAGGAATCTGAAAACTCCTCTGAACGGCGCAGGACACAGGAGACCAGGTCCCCACATTCTGCCAGCCATTCCCAGGCTCGCAGAATCCGGGAAAACCTGGAAGATCAGACAGGAACCTCTGGGAGCAGTGCCTCTGAGTCAGAGGATGAATGGACCAGGGTTACCCGAACCAAAAAGGCCAATAAGGCAAAAAGGGCCTTGCTTAAGGACCCATTGAAACAGATTAAGGCAATCAGGAGTGTCATCACGCCTTATCATAAGAACGCCAAGTACTCTGTTTGGGAACACTTGGAGCTCTATGAGCAAATGATAGAGACTTTTCATTTGAAGGACAGCCAAAGCTGTATCCAATATGTAAAGTGGACATTTTCCCCAGAGTTCTCCAGTTTCTTTGCGGGGCTGGTGGACCAAAATCATTCAAGGTGGTCCACCTATAGGGCAGCCATATTAAAACATTTTTCTGTTCACAGAAATCCCCAAGAGGCTCGCAAGGCAGCCTACGATTTGCAGTGTGGGGAGGATCAGGCCCCACAAGAGTTTGTGCAAGAATTAAAGCGTGCTTTTGTGCAGACCACCAGAAGGGTGCGCACAGACAGCAGAGAATTTATCAATACTTTTTTCCATGCCTTGCCCAAATACATCATGACCCAGCTCGTGAGAGATTTTCACGAGAAAAGATCTTTAGACTGGGTCATTGAACAGGCTACCCGGATCTATGAGGTGCAGAAGCCTATTGAAAATAAAAATAACGCGCCGAAAAACCCCAAAACCAACAGCACCCCTGCTGCTGCCAAGGTGGCAGAGGTAAAGGTCGCCCCCGTTTTAGATTTGGAGATGGGGGGGCCTAAAAACCTGCCTGCACCAAATAATTCACAGCCCAGAAGGCCCTCGGGCCAGTCACAGACAGGGAGTCGAGGAGGTAGTCCCACAAATGGGGTCCCCCGCTCCCCTGACTATGTAAGTCCCCGCTACAAGGGAAACTGACCAATCCTGGGTTATTTGTGGACTCCTCCAGCCCAAGGGGGGGGATCCAGCTAAGCACCTGACCCGGGAAACTTCCCTCCTAACTTCCCCCAGGAAGGCAGAAATTCTCCAAATCCTGGGCAGAACTTTTTCCCCAGGTATCCACCCAATTTCCAGCCCCAAAATCCTCCACCCTTCTTTCCCCAATTCCCTGAGCCCAGACAACCTAATCCGGGAGAGGGGAGGCCAAGGGTGGAGGGGTACCAAAATCTTCCCAACCAGGGGTACTACCAGAGAAGGGATAGCTACCCTTCCCGGGATCAGCCCAGGGGAGAAAATAGAGCCCCGTATCAGCCTGAGCGGGTTTCCCAGTTAGAGCGCCAGGTCCAAAATATGGCACGGGATCTGGGTCACATACTGAGGGCTCAACAGAACCCTCAGATGAGCATGCCACCGCCGAATGCCCCAAACTCTGGACCTGGTGCTCCAGAACAATGACGGGGGCAGCACCCCAATAACACACCGGTTCCCAGGGAGGAGGCACAAGGGGAAGGGGGGTGTAAAGCCTTGGAGGAAGCTTCCTTCCCAACTTGTAAACAGCCTCTGGAAAACCAGGAACTGGAAAAAAAATCTCCTGCCCCTGAAAGCCTGCCTCCCAAGGAGCAGAGGGGGGGTAGGAGAAACAAAGGACCCAAACAGACCCACTTTGTGGAGGAGGTACAGGTCTTCCAATTTGAGGGAGAGGGATCCTCAGAAGATCCTGGGAAAAGGATCTTCTCTTTCAGAGATGGGGGAACTCCTCCCAAGGAAAAATGGGTCCCAAGGGATGTCAATTCAGACTGGGGAGATATGGAGACTGAGCTACCGCCGCCTATCATCTCATCCCAGAACCCACAATACCGCAATCCCCTGGTTCAAACCCATCCTGGTGACTGCCTCCAAGAAGGTGGGGGGGGCCCAGAACCGGAACCAGGGGAACCCACAATGGCTCTGATCTCCAGTTGCCAACTTTTTCTTTCAGATTCCCAAGACTCTCCACAGAATTCTGCCCAAATCTCTTCTCTAGCAATGTCCAAAACCAGAAAGGTAGCCCACCAGTTGTCCAAAAATGTGCATTATCTGTGCCCCCTTGAGGAGAAGGAGGGAAGATACTATGCCCCGGTACAAGTACAGGGGCAGGGTACAATTTTGGCACTGGTGGACACTGGATCCCAAGCTACCCTTCTGTCCAAAAGGGCCTTTGATGAACTAAATGCAGGAAGGGGGGAGAATTACCGTATTCCTCTCACCTCTCTTCCTGGACAACTGCAGAACTTTGACGGGAAGGAAATTCCCGTTGAGGGGACTGCAGACTTGGACATTAAAATTGGGCGACACAAGGTGAAACACCCGGTCATAGTAGTGACTCCAGAGGGCACCCCTTGTTTACTAGGGAATGACCTCCTGAGAAGGTTGTCACCCCTAATAGATTGTGTAAACAAGGTCCTCTGGACCCAGACTAGCCGACCAATAAAATTAAAACAGAGTGTCAACCATGTTAGTTTAAACGGCACCTGCCACATGGTTGAACAAAAATCTGACCAAGTAGAATTTCACTTCCAGAACAACCAAACTCCCGACGTGACAGTAATAGCAGTAGGACAACAGACTGGTGATGGGGGGGGTCCTCTCTATTTCTGAAAATTAACCTTCCTTCTAGTTTAAGGTGGTATTCCACACTGGAAGGAAACACCCTGAAATTCTTTACTAATCCACAATCAGAAACTCTCACTCCTATAGTCTAGAAAGATGTGAAATCAGCTCAGAGCCTGGCTGATATTCAGCAAATTGGAGAGCAGTTGTTCATCCCTGTTCAGTTAAATGATGGGAAGGACTCTGTTCTCGCTCGAGTGTGTGTGAACAACGGTAAGAGCTTCATCAGCGAAGCCATGTTCCGCCAACTCCCAAAAGATCCAGCCATTCCCACATTCAAACTGATAGACAAATGGGAAATGGACCTGGAAGCACCTAATTCCAAACATCTCCTGCCAAGCAGGTGTATGCTCGAAATCTCCATTGGCAACAAGAGCATAGTCCACAATTGTTGGGTTGTGCGAGACATCACTGCCGCTTTTTACTTAGGCAGTGACATTCTCAATCGCTTTGCCATTAGTTTGGACCTAATAAACTTCAAAGCTTGGTCCCGATTAGCGGATAATCCCATGGGCTTTGATGATCCAGAAAAAGCATTTAGGTCAGCTCAATTGCTACCTTATGCAGTTGAAATTCAGATCAAAGAGGAAGTCACCATCCCAGAAAGGACCCGACAATTCTCCCTGAAAGTGAAAGTTAAAAGAGGACAACATTTGAAAAACCCTGATGCTTACATACATCTAAACGCTTCTCTCCAACAGCAAGGGTTGGGGGTAAACCCAACCCCATTAGTCAATGTAGAACATGACACCATTCTAATAGAGGTGGATAACAGCGACTTAAAGAGTATTACTCTAGCCGCAGGCACCATTATTGGAATGGCGGTTGATGACCGACATTTTTCCATCGATTTAGGAAATGAACTGTTAGGACCAATCCCCAAGGACTGTTTTGACAGTGACAGTGATGACAATACAACACTAGACAGGATTTTTACCCGGCATGGAGGGAACTTCCTGGTGTACACTTCCTGCCCCTATGGTAAGGAAGATGTGACTTGTGACTTCAGGAGGGATGAGGTGATTTTCCAGGTCCATGAGGGCTGCCTTTCCCACCTGAAGCCTCCAGTCCAAATCAGCACTCTGACCAGGGATTTCTCCACCAAGCTGGAGGAGGCCGCTGAGATAGCCAAACCAGAAGTCTTTCCAGGCTTCAGGCAGATGGTGGAAGAGAGAGTCAACCTAGCTGATGCCTGTGTGACTCTGGAACAGAAGCAAAAGTTGAAACAAGTTTTCTTGGATTTCCAAGATCTCTTTGCGGTAGACTCATATGACTGTGGTCGCACCGACATCCACACAATAAAAATCCCCACGGACCCTGGCATGACTCCAGTGTTTGTGAAGCAATATCGCTTGCCTCTCGCATCAATGGAGTCACTTACTGAAATAATTAAGAACCTGGAGTCCCGGGGAATAATTTGTCCAATACACAGCACCTTCAATAATCCGGTGCTGGGAATATTGAAGCCAAACGGCCAGTGGAGACTCTGTGCCGAACTCAGGGAGCTCAACAAACGGGTCCATACTTCCCGATGGCCTCTGCCCTACATTGATCAAGGGCTGGCCCAGATCCAGGGGTCACAGGTATTCACTGCAATAGACCTGACCAATGGATACTGGACTGTGCCTGTCAGTAGGGAGGACCAATACAAGCTGGCTTTTACCTTTGGGGGCCAGCAGTACACATGGACCCGGACTCCCTTCGGATACCTCAACTCCGGCAATGAATTCAACATTTTCCTACACAAGGCCATGCCCGACCTCGGTGTAAGGGGTAACCTGGCTTATGTAGATGATGTCCTCATCAAAAGTTCATCTGTGGAGGAACACATAGCGGAGATCCGTTATGTTCTGACCCAGTTGAGGGCCGCCGGAGCAAAACTTTCCTTTCAGAAAGCACAGTGGTAGAACCCGTGTTAATTTCTTGGGGCATGAGATTACTCCTCAGGGTCTCTGTCCCCAGGAAAACAAGGTGGAAGCACTCCAAAAACTGAAAGACCCCACAACTCTGCGGGAACTAAGGAGCCTCCTTGGACTGACTAATTACAGCAGAAAGTTCATTGAGGGCTACGCAGAGATCACCAGACCCCTGATTCATCTCCTGAAGGGGGGGGTCAAGTGGGAATGGGGTCCAGAACAAGCCGAGGCAGTAAGACAACTCAAAAGAAGCCTCTCACAAGTGCCCTGCCTAGCTTACCCTGTCAGAAACAAGGAGTTCTTCCTGGAGACAGGGTTCTCTAATACATGCTTGACGGCAGTATTATACCAAAAGCATGACAAGGTCAATAAAGTAATCTCCTATGCGAGCAAAACTTTATCCTCTGTGGAGGAAAAATTCAATGATTGTGAGAAGGCACTCCTGGCAACGGTGTGGGCATTGAGGAATTACCGCCCGTTTATCCAGGGGGAGCACATCATAGTGGAGACTCCACACCAGCCTCTGCAATATCTCCAAAGTGACAGAATCCGGGCCGGAAATGTGAGTCATTCCCGAATTACTTCCTGGATTCTGTCAACGCAAGGCTTTCCTGTGGAGGTCCTGTGGAGGCCAAAACAAGAAGAGTCCCCTCGCGCAAGGTCTGGCTGACTTGCATGATTGTGCCAGAGAAAACTGTCTCGAGGACGAAAGTCTAAAAATCAAGGACAACACAGAGGCATACCTTAATTCCCCACACAAAGTCTTTGAAGAGGACAAGTGTGAGGGAATGCCCACTGTCTATGTGGATGGATGCTCTTACCATGTTGACAACGACGGGGAGAAAGAACTGGTGGCTGGCGTAGGGAATGCATGGGTGAAGGATTTTCCAGAACCCTCCGCTGGATACAAAATTGGTCCCCGAAGTAGTCAGGTGGCAGAATTGATGGCTGTGCATCAGGCCATCCTCACTGCTGTCCAGCATCAACTCCACGAACTGGTCATAATCACAGATTCGGATTATGTACGGAACGGGTTTGTGGAGCACCTGGTTAATTGGAAAACCAGAGCCATGTTATGTGCTAACAACAAACCCTTGAAACATGGGAAGTTGATCCAAAACATTGATGATCTGGTCACATCGAATGGGATGACCATCTACTGGAAAAAGATCAAGGATCATTCCAAAATAGAGGGACCAGGCAAACTGGAAATGACTTAGCTGATCAGCTGGCCAAAACCGGGGCCATCCAAGGGGATCTAATTGAGATTGAGTCCCTGTTGGGGGAAATACAGGTCACTGCTATCACTAGGTCCCAGACAAATGCTCACAATGATCTTTCAACGGCCCAATGGAGCAAGGAGACCCCTGATTCTGATTTGATTACAGCTCAGAAGGGGGATCCAATTATTGATAAGTTTTACCAACACCTTGAGGACCCTGAGAACTTTCCCCTGACGGATACCGATTACATTGGGAAAGAGGACCTAAGAGTGTTGATGAAATGTCCAAAAATGTTCCGAATCCAAGACGGTTTGCTGGTAAGGAAATCCAAAGCTGGCCACGATCAGTGGGTGGTTCCTACCTCATTCCGAAGCCTGATGTTAAGTCACGCCCATGATGCGGCCACCACCGGTCATAGGGGGTTTCACACAACACCGGAAATCTTAAGAGAGGTTGCATACTGGCCACACATGGGGCAGGACCTTGACCAATACTTGAAGGGGTGTCTTGTGTGTGCACAATTTCAGCCATCATCCCTCACGCACCGTCTACCCCTCCAAAAGAGGGGGATGACACTGCCATGGTCAGATTTGCAAATCGACTTTGTAGGCCCTGTAATCCGCTCGTCTAGAGGAAACAAGTACATGTTGACCGTTACATGCTTGTTTACCAAGTGGGTGGAATGTCTCCCAGCCCCAAATTGCAAGGCAGAAACAGCAGCTGCCCTGATGATTAACCACATCTTTTCCCGTTTTGGTCTACCTCAAAGGATTGAGTCAGACAGGGGTAGCCACTTCACCAGTGAAGTAATGACAAAGATGTGGGAGATACTGGGGGTCAAAAGGAAGTTACATATTGCTTACAGGCTAGCTTCTTCTGGAGCAGTAGAACACTACAACCGGACAATTGTGAGCATCTTAAAAAAGTTTGTGGCAGATTCTGGGCCAAGTTGGGATATCCGATTACCTCTGGTCCTAATGGCCATCAGATCTACCCCTTCATCTGCAACCAAAATGTCCCAAGAGCAGACCTTAATAAATGCCTCCACTACTCATGAGGATGTGGAGAATTTAAGGAAATTTAAGGAATTTAAGGAAACACCTTCAACATGCTTTTGCCTATGCTCAGCGGAATCTAGAAAGATCAACTGAGAGTATGAAGACCCACTATGACCTGAAAACTTCCAGGAAGGAATATCAGGTGGGGGACTGGGTCTATCTATACAATTTCCAAAGGAACCAGGCCAAACAGCGAAAATTCTTGCCTACATGGAAGGGACCGTTTGAGATTATAGACAAGCTCTCCCCTGTGGCCTACAAGATCCGCATCCCCAAAGGCGGTTTGGCAGAGGGGGAAGACAAGTGGGTCCACATAAACCAGTTGAAGTGTTGCCATCCCAGGCACACTTTGCAGCAACTGGAGGAGTCCTCTGCAATCCCAGAGGGTACCGCTCCAGAGTAATTCAATTCCAACCCTAAAATATCCTACATATAACCTATCAAATTCTGTGTTTCTCAAGTTTATGTGTTCCTGTCGCTTAATTTTAAAAAATGTGCATGTTCATATCTGTTGAGTTCTAAAATATATATTCCACCCCACTATATCAATGGTCGGGGAGAAATGTCCATGAATAGGTATTGCCGCTCTTCCTTTGTCATCCTAGGAGAAAGAAAACCTGGAGACTGGCCAAGGAAGACGATCCGGAGACCGGGAGCAGAGACGCAAGGGGCCCGGGGTAGCGCCCAATATTCCCATCAGGACCGGCGAGGAGAACCGATCGATCAGTACCGGATGGAGGAAAAGATGCTGAACTGTGCCATTTGCAGAATTGGGAGAAGATTATGCGGACATACCAGTACATGGGTCAAAACACTCTTTGCACCCGACTCCCCATCGACTCAGATTTAAAGTGCTGTCGGGAGGGGGGGCTTTGTTGGGTGTCCTGACCCACGTTTGAGCTATCATGCTGCAACATTTGGTGCTGTGGGCTTAGAACATCCAAGATGGCCAAAAATCCCACATGTGCGCCAGAATCCAGGAGAACCACGCAGTTTGTGCGCACACCAAGATGGTCACCCAAGGTGCCACCCATTTTTGCCTATGTTGTGAGCACAGAAGGGCACAGAGCCTAAAACCATTGTAAAAGGGGCAATGCTGATTGCCAAAAGCAACCCATAACTGTTGGGAATTCGTTTTCTTCAGGTCAAACATGGCTAATTTATGGGAACAAAATTATTTTACTGCAGAACTATACCAATGCCATTTGTTGAACCTGGACAATATACTTCCATGTAATATCTCTTGTTTGAAATGCTTGAATTCAAGACTGATCCAAAAAAATGCATGCAGTACCCGCTTTTGACTGAGGGTGGCGCTAGCGGTCTAAACTCTGACAGGGAAACTGCATGTAAGGAGTTGCAGGAGAGGCCTTTACATCAAAGGCTGGGAGTTAATTAAAATCCTAACCACATGCTGTTCCCAGAAGACAATCTGATTTAATTAACAGGCCAAAGGCTGGGAAACCACTCAACTCCAGAGATTCACACCAGGAGTCAGAATCTCACATAACCTCTTGATTGATAGAAGGCAGACTGGCTGGCAGCCTCTTGGAGACCACACAATAGGCTCTTGCACTTGAATAGAATATGCTGATGTTGACTGTTGACTGTACACAAAGAGCTCCCAGCAGAAGACACATGTGATCACTGACCCACCCAAGTCTTGGAGGCGGACTCCAACACTCTGAGAACTGAATTGAAAGCAAAATATATATTTTACAGAAACACTGACAACTCTTTGTAATCAAATGACAGGAATGTATAACTTTGAGAGCCTTAATTTAAAAAATGTACCTTCGATTCAAGCCCAAACTCCAATTTGTGTGATGTTTTGGGGCAAAACCCCACTATTTATGGATACTACAGACTCTGTGCTTAAGCTAGAGACATGGGAATTTACTGGAGTATGTATGGACAGGCGGTGTATATGTGTATAATTTTTAATGAAAAACCAATATTGCAAAACCAGTTACAAAACGCAAAATGTTGCCGTTTCTGAATGCAAGCTCTTAGAAACATCTGAGTTTGAACAGAGTATACCTCATGTGATACGTGATGGGTGCATGTAATTTCAAACCACGGTGTATCTATGAAATATGTCTTTAGGTCAAATATAGATTTGTGGGCAAACTGACCAGGGGAGGATCCTCTGACCCATAAAACCTAAAGCATCACTCTGACTCACATTTCCTTCCCCCAATCATGGAAGAGGGGAGAATTGGGCCAATGACAAGTAGAAAGGGGCAGGCTTAGCTAGGCCCAGGCACACACCCACTTTCAAAACACATAAAAAGAGACTGCTGGGACAGGTAGGGGGATTCAATTCCATTTGCTGCGGAGCATGCTGACCGACGACTTCACATCCAGAGATCCTACACTTAGACTTCCAAGCTAAACAGAGACTACAGAACTTTGAAGCAAGAAGGCCCACGGCAAGCAAAAGTATTTGTCAGCAGGCCCAAAAATCATTTGCAGACTATTCACAGCCGGACCCAGCTGTTGATTCTGGCCTAAAACCCTGTGCCAGAAAAATCCAGAAGCAGTGCTGTACCCAGAGAAAGCAGAGCAATATCCAGAACCAGAGGCCAGAGATCCAGAGTGACCCTGACCGCTGTTAGCAGAACCAGAGAGCTGATCCAGATCACTGTGAAGTGCCGAGACCAGAACCGGAGTCCAGTCCAAAACCTGACCAGATCCGTGGCGAGGCCTATTTCAAAACTATATTGTGAGTACCTAGCAGAACTGTGCAGAACCAATCTCGTAGTTAAAATAATCTAATCCAAACTATTTTAATCTAACCAGAACTGCCTCCTAACTGTCACCTGTCATTTTCTAGCTGCAAGCTGTAACCTGTCGCTTTGAACTTTTAAAATTTCAAATCCGAAAAACAACCTTCACAAAATCGTTCATAACTCCGAAACTTGCTTTAACTTTCCTCTGAAAGCTTCGAATCTTAGCTTTTCAACGAAACTAGAACCGACTTGCTACTCCTTATACTTTTGCCGTAATCGTGATTCACGCATTCGCAAATTTTGCCGCGATTCGCGATTTGGTTAAAAATCCAGCCACGTGTGAAAACTGCAGCTTCCTTGCTTTCCTTTGCCAAAAATGTCTTTAACCTGCTAGTTACTCCTAGATCCTTGCTAAAGTGAGCCTGAACTCATCCCAAGTATATTTCACTCACCCTGAACCTCCTAAAGGGAATTAAAACCATTTTCAGCATATTCCTCATTTCATTGCCAGCACATATAAAAGCATTTTGGGCCTGTGTTTCAAACTTCTGTAGTCTAAGCTTGCTGGGGTGAACTGAATTACATTTGATTGCATTTCTAAGAACTGTGTGCTCTCCTCTTCATTTCCTTACATTGCATAAGGGTGGGGGGAGTGGATTGCCAGAGAAAAGTGATTACATTGTTTTGTTGAAATCATATTGAGTATTTTCTGTATTGCATTTCATTCAACATTGCATCCATCTGAAACTAGATAAAGCATTCTCTACCACCTTATTCTTCTGTTCCTATTCCCAAGCGTGCTACCTCATCCTTATACTACTCCTGGGTAACCAAATCAGTTTATTAGTAGAACATTACCCATTGTTGTTAACTGTTCCTGTTCTGAAGTGTGATATTAATTATTAATTTATCATAAAAGTGTGATATATATATATTGTTTAATTGTTTTTTAAATAAACCTTTTAACTTGCAAAACAGAACTACTTCTTGGCTCAGTGGGGTCAGGGGGATTCCAAGAGAGGGGTGTGATATAGGGGTAGTCATCCAGAACTCATGAACTGGCCATAAAGATATATCAATAAGGGTTTCCATTCAGTATCCCAGACTAGGCATTGACTTAGCTGTAGTGTTGAATTGAATCCTCTTACAAATGGCTACTATCTATTGGCCACCTGGTCAGATCTCCTCCATCCTCTCTGAGTGGGTGGACCTCTCCTCCTGCCTCCTGGCTTCGACCACTCAAATCCTCCTTCTTGGAGACTTCTACATCCATCTGGATGCTTCCTGTCCCTCATCTGGGCTCTTTTGCGACCTCTGCGACTCTCTCTCTCTCTCTCTTACTATTCTCCCCTCTGGCCGGACTCACTATGCAGGACAAACTCTGGATGCTCTGATCTGTTTAGACCTCCCCCTCTCTATCCCTCTGACCACCCCTCCCACCTGGGGCGATCACTCTCTCCTTTCCTCCCATCTCTCCCTTGCTACCCCTCAGGCCAAGCCAACTCCAATACTTCCACCTACCTTCTCGATCATCCGACCCATGCAGTGTGTGTCAGTTGAGACTTTCGTTACCACTTCCTCTCCTCCTCCACCTCAGGCTGACTCACATCCTGACACAGCCCTTTCCACGCTCTACTCCTCTATCTCTGATACTCTTTATGTTTTTGCCCCTGTCATGAGGATCCGCTTGAAGCCTAAAGCCAAGTGCAACTCTTGGTATGACTCTGACCTGGTTACCCTTAAACAGAAGTGTAGGGTGACTGAGATGAAATGGCAGGCTTCTTGTTCATCCTCTGACAAACTGGCCTGCTGTCTGCTCCAGAGGCAATACCGGCTCCTTGACCGTACTAAGAAGAGAGCCCATATCCAAGCCTGCGTCTCTGCGGCATCTAACAACTTGGCTGAACTCTTTAAAATCTGCAAGTAGTTGACCAACCCTGATGCAGTCTCTACCTCTCCTGTCGCCTCTGATGCCCATTGCACGGCCCTGGCCTCCCATTTCATCTAAAAAACCCTCTCATCCTGTCCTCGCCCTTCTCTCTCTCTGATACCTCTGGCCCCCCTGCACGTCTCTCTCCTCCCTCCTTCTCATCTTTTCCAATGTTCTCCCTGACGAGATTTCCAAACAAGTCTGATCTATGAAAGTCTCGTCAAAACAGGTTCTTCCCTGTTCATCCAAAACCATCAAGGGCCATATTGACACCCTAGCTCTGGCTCTGGCCGACTTCTGCAACCATTCCTTTGCCTCTGGAGGCTTCCCCTCCCCTCTGAAGCACTCCCTTGTTCACCCTTTTCTCAAAAAACCCACAGCCACTACATATTTCACTCATTCTACGTAGCATATTTGCCTGTATTCTTGCTGACTTACCGCATCTGATGAGTGATGATCGCTGATAATCCCTGATTAACTGTGCCCATCTTATCCATCTGCTTTGGCACATCACATACCTAGCTAGCTCTACGTAGCAATTTTTAATGACACTAATAGTCCCCTGTTGCATAACATCCTTAAGCGTTCACCTTACCGTGACTGTAATTGTGTACTTCTGTCAAACTGCATACTGCTCGCTGCAACCTCTTACTGCCGTGTTACTACCCATGCTTACTACTATTGAAATGCCGGTCTAATGTCCACGCTGCCCTCTGCACACTGCAATTCGAGTTGATTGCAATTTGAGTTGATGTCTATGTTAATTGCCATTGAAATGCCTATCTAGCGTCCACACTGCCCTCTACACACTGCAATTCTGTAATTTGAGTTGATGCCTATGCTTATTGCCATTGAAACGCCTAACTAGCGTGCACACACACGTTAACTGAGTGTACAAACTACTTTTGCTAATAATTTATGAACCTCACTGCCTCTCCAGAGCCAAATTACCCATGATGGCCTCACTTAGAGGTGCCACTCTAACTATGGCTACTCTCCTCCCCCTGTTCCAGAATGTCTCACCTCAGAACCGTGCCTACACAACCCCACCACTTTACCCAGACTTACTATCTCCAGCGGACTGGATAAACAGATTCACCAGCCCACCTACACCCTTCATACCTTGTCCCACACCTCTTACAAATACAAGACTAGCTTCTCGCCTTGTTGTACCCTCTACCACCTTCTTGAACGCAGCCCCACCAACCATGATTAGAAACGCTAGACTCAGCCATTGCACTAATTCTGATGTAAAACTCACCAGAATGCTCACTAATCAGGCTAGGAACCTCACACAGCCCACCTCACTTACTGACCCTCCACTGAGTCACAATCCTGCAACACCTTACCCGCCACCACACACGAAAGTCAACCCTCCACTGACCTCCAAGGGAGCTCTCATCAACGCACACTCATTGGTAGCCCACGCTACTGATGTTGCCGACATTATCACCACCAACCACCTAGACTTTATCGCTATCACGGAGACATGGTTCCACCCAGCAGCCGGCCCCACAATAGCTCTAGCCACCCCGGATAACTACACCATCATCCGAGCTGACAGAAAAGAATGGAATAGGTGGAGGAATAGCAATTATTGCGAAATCCACCCTAAACATCAGAGAAGTAACTAGCACAACCCTACCTTCAGCCGAACTCCTATCCGTCAAACTCCCATTATCTGACACCCAAACTATCCTTCTCCACATTATATACAGACCTCCAGGTTCCCCCTCTACCTTTGAAGAAGCTATCTCTCTCTTACTCACTACCAACCTGAAACCTAAATCACAAATCATCATTCTGGGTGACTTCAAATTGGGACTTAATGACCCCAATGACAATCAGGCCACCTCCCTTAATGACACCGTTACTCATCTAGGCCTCACCGAACACATTAATAAACCTACACATACAAAAGGAAGATCCTTGGACTGGCTTGCAGATGCCAACTGCAACCTCTCATTGACCGACATCACTCTTTGTGCTTCGACTGACCATCACCTTATTACCTTCTCTCTACCCAGATCTATACCATCTACCACACTACCCACTAGGTTACCTCAAATAATCTCCAGAAATAACCGCAACATCATTATAGAGAACCTTAGACCTCTTCTCGGGCCTAACAGTAAAGCTAATCTAACTACGCAAAATGACAACCCATCAGCCATTGTAGACCTATACAACAATACCCTAGAACTAGCTCTCAACCAGATAGCGCCTCTTAAACAACAAAAAGCCAAACCCATTGCCCACTCCAACAAATGGTTCTCAGCAGAATTAAAGGCTCTCCGCATATCAAAAGAACTGCAGAAACTAGCTGGAGAAAATCCCCTTCTCTTTCCACTAAAGACAAGTTCACCTCAGCAGCCTCCACCTACAAATCCGCCATCTTAAATGCAAAAAAAGAGATCTATAACATGAGAATACAAAACGCCAAATCTGGCACTAAAGAACTATTCTCTATACTAAGGGAACTGGAATCACCACTGCCTCTTTCAGAGGACTGTATTAAAGACAAGGCCTGGTGCAATATTATCCAGCTTGCCCTCGCTAACAAAATTGCCCTCCTACAAACTAAGATAGAAGCAAAAAAAGCCAACCTTGCCTCCAAACAGAACCCCAACAGCATAATAAACCACCCCCCCTAATTGCCCTTCCTTCCACTTCTCACCAGTCACAGAAGAGGAAGTAATCAAGATAATCGCCAGTCTCAAACCATCCAACTGCAAAGGTGACATTTGTCCCGCCTCTGTCATCAAAGGCGGGGCTAATGAGTTAGCCCCTCTCATCACCTCTTTGATCAATTATTCCTTCAAAAACTCAGTGGTCCCCAATAACCTTAAAGAAGCATGGGTCCTACCCCGGCTCAAAAAACCTAACTTAGACCCCAACATCCCCACAAATTACAGGCCCATTACCACAGTCCCATTTCTCCTCAAAATCTTAGACAGGGTAGCCTACCTCCAAATACAACAACATTTAGAAGACAACAACCTCCTAGGCCTGCGACAATCCGGCTTTAGACCAAGGCACGGGACTGAAACTGCCCTCTTGGATCTAAAAATCCAAATGGATGATGGCAAATATAAGGGCAAACTGGCCATCTTGCTCTTGTTGGATCTATCTGCTGCCTTCGATCTGGTTGACCACCAGATCCTCACTCAACACCTCTCCTCGGCTGCTGCACTCTCTCAGAATGCCACTAAGTGGATCCAGTCATTTCTGTCTGACAGGTCGACTATACCGGCTGCGGACCCTATACCAATCACATGTGGAGTGCCCCAAGGCTCCTGCATTTCCCCCACACTTTACAATATCTTCACAAAACTCCTCTTTGACCGTCTTGACGATCTGGGTGTCAGCTACACTAATTATGCAGACGACACCCAGGTCCTCATCACTCTCACTGGCAGCTATGAAGAGGATGTTGCAAAGCTTAATAAAATCTACCTAGAAATCCAAGCCTGGATGGCCACACACAGTCTTTGCCTCAATGACGATAAGACAGAACTGCTTATCGCAGGCTCCCAGGCTCACCTCAACAAACTAGACCAAAGGTATCAATCCTTTACCATTGATGGCAACATCATAAAAGTTTCCAAAGAGGTCAAAACACTAGGTGTGTACCTCGACTCCACCTTGTCACTAAAAAAAAAACAAACTCCACCATCTCAGCCACCACCTACACCAATAAATTGATCAATGCCTGCAGGCCTTTTTTCTCCACCTCTAGTTGCCTCACCTTATCTAGAGCATTGATATTGTCTAAATTAGACTATTGCAACACACTCTACCTAGGCACTACCCCAAAAAACTTGAACAGGCTCCAGATCCTGCAAAATAATGCACTAAGATGCGCCCTTAACCTCCCGCGCAAGGCTCACATATCCACAGCTAGCAAAGAAGTCCACTGGCTCCCGATCCACGACAGAATTAAGCTAAGAACCCTGGTCATCACCCATAAGTGCCTGTTACGCACCGCCCCTCGCTACCTCTCAGACAAATTCTCTAGACACTGCTCCACTAGACCCACCACAACCCCTTACCTGCACCAACTAAAGATCCCCAACTACAACCTAAAAACAGCAGGAGGTTCCAGTTTCCCAGTGCTCGCAGCACAATGCTGGAATACCCTCCCTCTTGCAATTAGATCGGAAGCCGCATTCTGGCCATTCAGAGCCATGATGAAATCATGGCTACTAGCCTAAACATCTAATCTCTCAATGACACGTTCGGCCAGCTGCCGCTCGCCACCTGGTTGTAGTGTTCACCCTGTCTATATCCGATTCAGGACCACCCTGTAACCCGGTCCTCACTCTCCACTGCAACTATCTTGTATCATGTTCTCTGTATATTCTATTCTTGGATGTAACTACTCAGAGCTTGGACTAATGTATGCTCTGACTGGTGTATTAAGGTGTTTGTGTAACGATATGTAACTCTGCTGTGCACATGATTATGCGCCCAGCTACCTGAGGGTTTGGACGCGCTTTATAAATAAACAAACTAAACTAAACCAAACTCAGGGTCAGTCGCTTCTCCAAGCAATGAGTTGGGGGTAGATCTCTTTCCTCGGCTGGGGTCTTCCTCTAGAACAGCCTCCCTGCCACTCTGAAACTTGAGGAGAACCATCTCTGGTTCCGCAAGCACCTCAGGACCTTCGTCTTTGCTTCTGCCTGCACTCTTCCTCTCCTCTGCTGATCTGTCTGCTTTGGCTCTGTGAACCTGGCTACCCTCTGATTTCGGGCCCAGGTCCCTGCCCGCCCAGCCACACACCTGCACTGCCTCCTGGCAACCCTTGCACTTGGGTTTGTATCTGTAAGCCTACAGTCACCTTACCTGCACTTGTCAGACACCCTTTGTCTGCACTTTAAAGACCGCACTTGCCGCCTTGCTGTCTGCACTACCAGTTGTTGTTGTTTTTATCCCTTGATCAGCACTTTCCACCTCTACCCTCCCCTTTGCAGTTCCCCCTTTCCCTCTGCCCTGCACTTGCACATTCTCAATGTCACTGGGCCTAATAAGATCTTTGTTTTGTCCTCCATTCTTCCCCTCCCCTGCCTCATTGTGCTCTGAAACATGTGTGTATGAGCTTGATACAAATAAAATATCATATCATATCTCCATAATCACTCTGAGCTTATGCAAGTTGGCAATAGTCTGAGTCAGGGACCCAATCTATGAATCATTGAAACGTACAAATGTACAGCACTTACTCCCTATCTTATGACAAACTCCTCTCTCCATAGCTGTTAGGAGGTTGTAAATGTACCTATTTTGTAATGTTATAAGCCTTAGGGCCCATAGTTTTACTTTGATGGCACTGAATGCTGATTTGGACGGATCTACAAAAAGTAAGAGTCCATACGGGGTCGCCTGGAGCCACTTGGGATTTTCTGTGGATTGGACTCCAGGTGCCAGGGGGGATGTGAAGAAAGTCTCTGTGTGATTAAATAGCCGTAATGTTAATTGAATATTTTCATGATGCCGCTGAGATGTTATTGGACCCCTTGCTCCATCACAATAGTCCTTCCTTTCTGTGGTCATGGATGCAAGGGGCACATAGGACAATGGGGGCACAGATGTGGCTTTGGGCATTGTGTTGGCCAGAGCCAAATGTTCTTTTTGAAAGACAAGGACAGGCACATTTAGTGTGGTGAAACAGCACAACCTTCATCAGGCTGGAGGCTACTGCTTGTAGGTGTACAATCTGCATGTCCCAAAAATGTTGAAAAGATCAACTGTGCCTCCAGCCAGGTAGGCGATGCGAAGCGTGTGACAGCAGTTCCTATTTGTGCCAATGGGCACCATGCCATCACCCTTAAACCACAGTGAGAAATGGGTGTCTGTATCCTAGAAGGTTTTTCTGGCTTCTTAAGCCACGTTAGATGCTGCAGTTTTGCCACATATTTCCACACTCTTTGTTTACTTGTGCCACCCCTTCTTCTGAGATTCCCCTCATTCCTCCAGCTGTGCAAATCTTCACCCCTTGCTCCCATTGTTTTTGGTAACAATAGCCCCTTCTAAAATCAATTGCATTATTTGCGTACACTGAACATTATTCAGCTCTTTACGATCTGTAGCTGAACATTCTTCATTAAACGGGTAGAAATGGATGCTGTGATTGGTTGCCCTTTAAACTGCCCTTGGACCCTGCACAAAGCTAGATGCACTTGAAACAGTGCATCTGCTAACTCTAGTTCATTTGGGATACACACCCATCGGAAACCAGAAGCATGAGGCAGGAGAGAGCAGACGTAGCAAAATCCTGCAGATCTCTCTCTCCCAAACCTCCTCATGTGGCTGTAGCATACATTATCTGCTGCAAAACCATGTGCATCTACTATTTGGTCCACATTTTCATTACCCTCATTATTCAGGAAATCAAAATTAATATTGCATTTTGGCCTCAAATTTCATGAGACTGGACACATTTAAACCATTCAAATCTATATTGATTGCCATCTCTGAACATGATAACAAAAGAACCACAAGAAACATACTCAATTAACATACTCAAGTATTGTAATATACACAATAAATTCAAAGTTTGCTTCTTCTTTCTTTTTAAAACAAAGAAATTGAACTTCTGGGTCTATATCCGCACCCCCTTTTCCACTAGAATGGACAGTGAATCCTTTGGGCATACTTAACCTTGAGCTTGCTGCTGCTATTGCTGATATGCATCCAGTTCTTGTTGCCCTCCACATTCGCAGCAGTCAGAGTCATGTGAATCACCCGATGCGGCCCATGGAAATGCTGCTCATTCCAGTGGCATACAA
Source organism: Ambystoma mexicanum (assembly GCF_040938575.1). Lineage (NCBI taxonomy): Eukaryota > Metazoa > Chordata > Amphibia > Caudata > Ambystomatidae > Ambystoma > Ambystoma mexicanum. Next base: position 771,767,542 of record NC_090922.1, read on the forward strand.
ATTTACATATGTAGATACAGTCTCCGGGGGGTAATGGTTGTTTGCGCTGATTGTGGGTTCCTTGAGGCTTCCTCCTGTAGACACAACCTGTAAAGATATATTTGTGATATTTTTGGTTAAAGCCATAAGGTACTCCCTAAACCCCTCACCTAGGGCATCTCCGGTCTTATGTGCACTTGATGTTGTGCGTGCAGGTGAGAGCGATGTATGTAATCTAGGCCCCATCACAATCTCGTGAGGGCTGACCTATTGCTCTTTCGCTGGCTGATTTCTCAAATTAAACAATACCAAAGGCATGCAGTGCAGCCACGATTTTCTCAAATCAATGAACATATTAGCCAGCAAGGCCTTATTGACACCATTTAGATGTTTCATTACCTCATTGGACTGTGGGTGGTACACCAAACACAACCTGTGCTTAATTCCCAAGAGCAAAGTAATTTATGAGAACAAGGCAAAAAAGTGGGTTCCATTGTCAGACTTCAAAACGTCACAAATTCCACACGGTGGAAATACCTCCCTCCCAGAATGCTTGCTGCAGACTTAGCATCAGAGTGTACAGAGCAAGCAACCTCAAGCCACCGGGAAAAGGGACGAACAATTACAATAAGATACCAGTAATTATTACATTTCATGAGCATGTCAACCAAATCTATATGTAGATCCCGAAATGGCCCAGAGGGCCTCGAAAAAAGTCCCATTACTGACCTCATGGGGTTTTCTGGATTGAATTCCGAATTACACAGTTTCCTATGAACCTACTGACCTGTTCCTGGAGGTTTGGTATAAACTATTCCTCCTCGAGCTCTACTGCAATTTGTCATCGAGAAGTGTACAGCGGATAATGTAGTTGCTCTGGAGCCACAAGGAACATTTGTATAGGCTTTAATACCTTCCCCATCAGCTTCTGTCTGCACAGAAAATCCGTGGGCGAGAAGATGCATCCTCTCTTTGGCCAAAACTCCTGTTCCTCATTAGCTGCTTTTCCTTGCATTTCTACAATTTGAAGCATCAGAAACTGCAGTATATGGAGTTAACAACTGTACCTGCTGGGACATGGTTTCCAATTTCTTGAAAGCTGTAATTGGCAGATATGCTGCTTCCTTTCCTGCCCTGTATGCTTCATCATTTCCAAGTGCTTTGAGTTAGTACGATTAGTATGTGCAACACATTTTAAAATGCCTACCTCTGTGGACAGGGTTAACGCTTCCATTAGTCTGCATAGCAGTGCAGCTTACTGGAGAGGGGTTCCATCAGATCACCTAGACCCTCTTCTCTGCCACCTTGATAACACTAAATGCACAGTGGAGGTTACATACGCAGAGTCAGAATAAATAGTGTGTGCCTTCCCCTCTATAAGTTCCGCCACTTGCTTGGAGTAGTGTGAAGACAACTGTTTCTTCAGTCTGATCTGGTATTCCCCATCCACAAGGCCCACAATGGCTGCACATTTATGCCTCTCACCAGTGTCCTGATTAATTGATGAGGACCCATCAACAAAAAGTACCTCACCTCCTTCCAAAGCATCCTCCTTAACACTCATCCTCTCTTCCTCTTATCTCTCATATCCTGCACAATCATGGACAATGTCATCAGGTTTTACTGGCTTGGCTACAAGAGTTGCAGGATTGACAAGGTGATACCATACAGGATGTATCGATGCATTCGATAAAATAACCTCATACCCCAAACTCTTTGGGTCATCAAAGATGACTTGGACTTTTCCAAGATCACAAAGACTGCATGCTCCACATACAATGTCACTGGGAAGTCCATGGTAATGGTGGAAGACTTTTGAATTGCAAAAGAAGCTTCTGCTAAAGTTTTCTCACAAGGGAACTATTCCAGCATCACTGGGTCTAGGAGTCCACTATAACATGTTAAAGGCTTATAGCCCAATAATGTTTGCTGGGTCAGGACTGCTGTCATCGCCTTCCCTTTCTAGTGAAAAAAACAAATAAAATGGTTTCATGACATTTCGGGGTCGCCAAGACTTGAGCATTGTTGATTGCGGCTTAAGTTCCTGGAAGCAGGTTACCATTTATTGAGACCATTCTATTGGACCCTTCACCTTCTGCACTTCCTTAAGTCCCTGCAGTAAGTGCCTCACATAACTAGAGTAGTCAAAAACGAAGATCTCCAATAGTTACAGAGTCCCATAAATTGCTGCATTTGTTTCACTGTGACTGGCTGAGGCGTATTCTGAACAGTGGTGGCTCTCTCTGGCATTACCTTCCTTCCTCCGGGTGATATTACTTGCCCCAAATATACAAACTCTGTCTGATACTACTGCAATTTTTCTTTGTCCACTTTGTAGCCCTTCTCCGCAAGCAGGGTGCGGAGCGTTATTGCATCTCGTCGACATTGCTCTTCTTAAGTGCTGCAAACTAACAAATCATCCACAGACTGCATTACTGTATTGGACACATGCAAATTCCCCAAGCCCATTTGAACCACCCTATTAAAAATGCTCTGAGATTCGCAGTACCCCTAGGGAAACCTTGCTTGCTCGAATCTCTGACCACAATACATGGATGCAGTGCAGTAAGGGGACAGAGAAAAATGCATTCTTCAAATCAACCTGGGACTGTCTGTCCCAGGTTATTCTGGGCTCTTTCTCCTCCCCCACCTCTGTCTCCACCTGCTGCTTCCCCCAGAGCTCCAACCTTTCTCCCTGGCTCTTTAAAACCTATTTTGCTCCGCTTGCACACCTCATTTCCACCTTCTACCCCAACTTCCAGTGTTATGGAGATGACACACAACTATTCTTCAAACTTCCCTCTGATCCTCTCCTTACTTCCTCCATAATTCCTGATTGCCTATCTGCCATCCAGTCCTGGTGCACTTCCATTGATCTCTGCCTCAACGCCGGCAAGACTGAGATCCTTCCTATTGGGACTCCTGCTCCCTCTTTCTTCCTCTCACTCTGGCCATCTTCTATGGGCCCTCCCCCTTCTCCTTCATCTGAAGCCAGAAACCTTGGAGTCACCTTCGACTCCTCTCTTTCCTCCTTCCCTCACATTCAGGAACTTGCCAAGAATGCCCACTTTCACCTCCACCTCCTCAAAGGAATTCTTCCTTTACTCACTTTCCCACAGAAGCTCAATGTCTCTTGAGCTCTGGTTTTCTGTAGGCTAGACTACTGCACCAGCCTTTTCCTTAATCTACCCTCTTCTTCTCTACACCCCCTCCAGCTAATCCAGAATAGGGCTGCATGACTTATCCTTGGCCTCAAGGCCAGAGACCACATCTCTCCAGCCCTGAAATCTCTCCACTGGCTCCTGGTTGTTGCAAGGATTACATTCAAATCCCTCTGCATCATCCATAATGCTGTCTGGGACCGGGGACCATGCTATCTACAACTGGCTCTCACTAAATACTCTCCCTCCAGATCTTTACATTCCTCCGGCACCAACTCTTTGTCTGTCAAGAGCTTTGCTAAACAGCGAGCTGGTGGCCAATCTCTTCCCTCTGCAAGCTCCCTCCTATGGAACAGCCTCCCTCCCCCTTCCTTTTCGTCTTGAGCCATATTCTGAAATTACAGAAAGGCCATCCTTTTCACCTCCTCCTTTCCTTTCTTCTTCCTCTGCTAAACATCATAGTTGCTGAGATTGCTAACCAGAGCCCTTATGTGTCTTCCTGGGTCCCGGCCTCCGACACCCAATTGCCTTCAGCCTCTGCCCGCTCCTAGCACTTGCCTTGGCACCAACGGGCCTATGCCACCACAGGCCTAAACTTACTTATTTTTTGGAAGCTGACCACCCTCAACAAGGCACTTAACAGCTGCTTACTCCCTAGCACTTCCATCTTTGCTACCCCCCACTTGCTCACCCTTTCTCTCTCTCAGCACTTGAGCATTCTGAATGCTCAAAAGGTCAAGTAGGCCCGCCGCTATCTTTAATTTTTTTTTATTATTAATGTTGATTGGTTTAAAAGTTAAAAAAAACATTTTTACATACATTAAACCTTTAACATATGACATATATCAGATGCGGCTCCTCTATCATCTCTTCAAACTACAAAAATAATAATGATAATAATCGAATAAATTAAATTAAAAAGAACCCAGCCCTCTCCAAGTCAGAATGTGTTACTTCTTAAAACACATTTAAATTGAACCTGGATGACAGAAAGATAAGGGAAAGTACCAGAGGAAGCTAATTTTCTTACATTTCATTTTCCTCCATCATCATTTCCACTGCTTTTCCTAACACAAACTCCACAATCTTCATTACTGCAATGACAAGGCTGGTTCATTCTCCCAAGAGGATCCACTCCCACCATTGGGCCGGCTCCAATAGCTCAAAAACATGTTGCTGCCCTTCTAGGAATTTACACCTCACTTCCTTTAGTGCCTTACAAGCAGTTACCAGGTGGAAAAGGGTTTATACACTTTCCTGCTCATTGCAAAACCTGCATTCGGCATTCATAACCCCTGACAATTTTTGGAGCCCACTTTAATTCCCTAGTGTTAAGGATATTCAATCTACAACTGAGAAGAAGATTTCAGTATACCGGAGACGGGAATTTGTTCAGGTATACTGGAAGGCAGTTTAATCCTTTTTGCTCAAGGTCAAGGGGCTGTCTCAGTTTCCCGAGATTCTATTTCTCCACTGTTGTTACCCAATCAAGAGACTGTAGCTTCTTTTTAACTTTTAGCGGATTTGATTCCAATTCACATATTTTGATCCCCTTACTATCCAGAATCGTTTCCACCTTTGTTCACCATTGGGTTACATATCGATCCTGTCTTTCCTTGTTCAAATCAAAAATAGCAAAGGGAATAACTGCATGTTCATATGTGCACTTTCTATAGAGGGTTATTGTCTTCCAAAGGACCAGATATTCAAGCAACTGTAATGTCAGTTCATGTCTGATTGAAGACATAGACAGTGCATTTGGGAGTTTTAATACGTGTCTCCAAAAATGGGCTTCCAGCATCTCCCAGATTTGCCAAGGCAGTTGTAATACAGCCTCTGCCCCATAGGTAAGGATCTGGGTGACCTTTTGTTTGTAAAACGAGACAATCGGTACCACTGAGAACTTCCCATATCGACGTTGCAAAGCCCTTCCCTGATTGGTAAATGAGAATAATTTAGACCTTAAATGGTCATATTGTCCTTTTCCATCCATATTATGGAATTCACTATTTCAAGCGTTTTTCCACCCACTCTCCATGTGAAACCACAATCTTTCTTTTTGCGGGCCGACTTCATTGTCACTATCTTGGATTTTGCCACATTGACCTTCATGCCATTTTCTGCTAGATATTTTTCAAATGTCCCAATCTGCCGCTGAATTGCAATTGGCGTCAAATCCAGAAAGACCAAGTCATCCGCAAATAGAATCCAGGGCACTTCCACCTGGTTTATTTGTGGGGGGAAAGCTGACACATTTTTGTGAGAATCGTTCATGTCAGCGATGTAAAGACAGAATAGTAAGGGAGCTAGGGCACACTCTCGTTGTAGCCCGTGGAAGGTAAGGATCTTCCTGGTAAGAAGACCTTTCTCTGAGAGACAAATCTTTACCGAGGTGTTGGAATACAAAGCCTCCATGGCCTTGACCAAGTCAACAGGACATTGCCAAGCTCGAAGCTTGGACCATAGCTTTTCTCTAATGACACTATCAAAAGCCTGTTCTAGGTCCATGAACGCTAAGTATAAGCAGGTTTTAGTGTCCAAGGCTCTCTCTTTACGGATGTTAATAATAAAATCCTGTTTATCTCGGGTCCGGGATTCCCCTTCTGATGGCCCATGCCTTTAAGTCTCTTAGTAAAACTGTTGCAAAGAGTTTCCCCACTAAATCTAACAGTGCGATAGGGCGGTAGTTCTTGGGATCTCCTTTCTTAAAGATGGGGACGATGTTAGCTTCTCTCCAAGTAGATGAAATCACCTTATTTTGCATAATTTGGGCAAACATAGTAACCAGGAGTTTTCCCCACAGCCACTTATTTTTTTTCAATACTTGATTAGATAGTCCATCCGGCCCAGCCGCCCTAGATGAGCTCAAATTACCAATCATCCTCAGGGCTTCTTCCTCATCAAACTTGAATTTCCAACTTGGTGTAATGGCATCACTTTTCTCATTTTCCACCCTACCAGGGTAAGCAAATAGGACAGTGTAGTGGGAAACCCATGCCTCTTTGGAAACTATACTTATGGAATGACCTGCTCTAAAATTGCCCCCATTATTTATCAGCTCCCAGAGATTTCGGGTATTCTTTGCACAGACCGTTTTTAACATGTGCTCGGCATCCCTCTTGGCTCTCCCTATTCTAGAAGAAGTTAGCCAATTTCCATATTTTTGCCTGGCTCTTTGCATTCATTCCTTCTTAAATGGGTCGCTATCTCTCTGGATCTTTCTAATGGAGGTTTGCGTCTCTTGTCTCATCATCACCATGTCAAAATCATATAGATTTTTCTGGACCCAATTACCTTTTTCCATACTGTTATCTTTCTGAATGTATTGCTTCAGGATTCCCAGGTATTCTACGCTATTTAGTTGCGTTTTGGTAAGAGCTTTGTACTGACTAGTAATTTGAGCAATGTCTGTAGCTTTCAGCCTCAGACGATACTTACTTCATTCCAGCTCTACTGCCCCCATTTTCTCCAATCGCTTTGTTGGTTCTAATAACAAGATCGATATTGATAACAGATCATGGTCACTAGATCTTTGCTGTAGTATCTCAAAGCGATTCACCCACTGCCTCAGATTCTCAGATACAAAGCAATAATCAATGCAGGATTTTTGAGCTCCACAGCACCATGTACATCCTCCCTGGATGTCACTCTCAGTTTGTGCATTCAGCATACACATAGCTCTCCCATGCATGCCCAGCATCCATTTTCGAGCACTCTCGTCCCATTCACACTGTAACAGAGGGGAACCTTCCTTGTTAAGGAGTTTAATGTTTAAGTCGCCGAATAGAATTATCTTAGCGTCATCCCAATCCCTCATCACCTCATCCATCACACTAAAAATCGACTCTACAAATTTGATTTCTTTGGCCATATTGACTTTCCAGTAGATGTTGACAAGGAGGTAAGTGGCACTGTTCCTATCCGTTTCTCTTGTTAGAGTTATAATTTGGACATATGGATTTGGGTACTCAATGCTTGTAACAAACAGTTAAATCCGATCCCATTTTTATCCGAGTCAAGAGTCCTGAAGAAGGCCGTCTAATGATTCCTTTCAGAGCTGGATTTAAGCGTGCAACAAACCCTTCACACTGGTGCACAGATCTTAACCACGTTTCCTGGAAACATAACACGTTAAACTGCTCCAGAAGCAGGGATTTTTCACTAAACAGTGTTTGAAATCCTCGTGTGTTCCATGAGGCAATTCTGAGATCTTTCAAATGGTCTTAGCTATTAGTCTATTCCCTTCCTGACTTTTCCAGGACCCCTGATAGCCAGTCCCATGAACTAGCATCTTTGGTTGCTGCATCCGAAGTGTTCATATTTTTCTGTATTTTCTGGCTTTTGACTGTAAACTTAAATGGGATAAGGTCCTTTTTGGAGAAAGAAAGAGGCTCTGACTTCATCAGATTCATGGTCTTACTTGAGGTTTTGCCTTCTCTTTTCAGTGAAGTAGGACTTGTGTCCGTCTTTGTTTTTTTCTTTAATTATGTCACTTCATTCCAGTTTGCTCTAATTCTCTCCTGGTAATCACTTATATCATATCCCAGGTGGAGGAACCTTTCATTTAGAGATAGTAGGAGGTCGATCTTGGACTGGGAGGCCAGATGCAGAATAACACAATCTGTCTGCTTAGCTAGAACAAATTAAACAATTTTGATGTCAGCTGATGATATCTGTCTTTGTGGGAGGATGCATTGGAGCAGTCTCAAAACATTTCTTCTGTTTAATAATGTATACTTTGAGCCCTCAATTACTTTTCCAAGTAGATCTTAGGACTGGCGGTTGATGTTTCAGTGGCTGGGGCACATTGGTTGCTTTTGTTCCTTCTGTCAAAGTGGTCCCACTGCCCTCTCCTTCCTTCGGGGCTAGATCCCTCCCCTCTTACACAGGCCTTTTGCCCGGTTTCTTTGTGGTTATTTATTCTCTTTTCCTCCAATTTTCTAAAGCTCACTGGGTCTTTCGAAGCTAGTTGGGGCAGTTGCTTGGGGATGGATTTAGGCTTTATTGCACTCAGAGGATGAGTAGCTAGGGCCATTTGGTTCTCAATTCCAGCCCATTCAGAGGAACTCATATTATTCCAATTGTCATCTTCCTCAACCTGCCCAATTTCTTCAATTAAATCACTTAAGCAGGTATCGGACAATTCAACTATTTCCTCTGATCTATGTGGCTCCTGAAATGCCACATCATCAGCCCCTTCCACCAACAGCAACATGAGCTCTTTCCTTGCACGTTTAGATGTTGAACAGTAGAACAAGGTGGTCCAGAAGGCAACTAAGAACGACCAGCGCTAATGCCAATAGTTATGAATATAAAAGGCAGCGTTCAACATGAAATTTTTGAGGGTACCTAGACCAAGTGCCCTCAGTAAGAAACAAGGTGAATATAATCAGTGAACTGCGCCAATTTGCAAATAATACATCAAACAGTTGAGTTATATTTTTAATTCCATTCCACAGCCTGACACGTGTTTTGAGCAGAGCTCTTCTTCAAAGGCTGTGCATCAAATTACAATTTAAAACCATAAACATGTTCACCATTGTATACGCATCATACCAATTGGGCAAACACATAGGGGCTTAAAAGGGGGAATTGGCGAAAACCATGAATGTGTGATACATAACAGCATTGTTTAAATCATTACAGTGTTACATAATCAATACGATTGGATAACCATAAATGATAAAGAGAAAATAAAAATTGGTTAATAAATTACCGTTTCCAAAAGACATCCATCCGGTTCCGAAACCAATAAGAAAGATGACAAAACAACATGATAAGAAAATAAGTGCGGTGCAGTGACTAAGCAACCCTGGATGATATAATTGGCTGAACTACCAATAATAATTCTAAAATATCAAGGTATATTTACCGTTGATGTTTGTCGAAGAGGAATAATCTGTGCAACAAGAATTAATGTCCAAAGTCACAATTATTGCAAAATGCCATGATTGTTTCCAAAATTAATGTGACAAAAGCCGAAAACCCAATATTGCCAATGTATTGCACTTACCAATAGTGCGGTTAACTCTAGGGAACAATTCCAGAACTAGACAGGATTAAATTAAATATAACAATAAGTGTTAGAGCACATAGCCCATTCGAAAAGTTTTTAATTTTTCGCAACACATTATTTGATGGAAGTAAAAAAAATAAAAAAATAAAATAAAAATTACCTTAATGTAAATTGCAATTGCAATGACTAATAATAGTAGACCGCAAAGATCCACGAAGGAGGGGGGGATGTTGCCCACGAAGATACAATATATCAGCCAATTCAAAGTAGCCACGATAGTCCGATGTCAGTTGACAATTGAGCAATTACCAGAAAAAGAGAGAGAGCCGAAGCACGGAGTTAGGTGAATGCATAGAGAACGAACATTATTAAGTGTCAGGGACCGTGTCGAAGGAGCAGCATCTCACTTACCAGCCTTCCGGCAACAACTGTATCCAAGGGAGAGCGCGCGCGCAAGATGCAGCTAGTGTGGTTAAACAAGAAATCTAGGTCACGAGAGCAAGACCATAACGAACCATCCAGCGGCGGCCATGTTGGGTGAGGAAACCCCTGGCTGCCAATCAACCCTCAATGAAGACAGACTAGTGAGCCTAAATTGGCAGTCGAACCTACACGCAATTACATATATTATTGATGTTGTATTATGAATTAGAAATAACGCACTGGAAATGTCGTGCATCCTGGTTGTGTAATCTACCGCACACACTTGTTAACTCATCCGACACATAGATCACGGTAAAATTACCTCCCATTGAGCGCAAAATAATAATAAGTAGCATTAAGAACAAGGTAATGGTGTGTAGCCACCTACGGTGTCAGAGGCACTAGCAACCAACCTAATAATAGCACCAAATATAAGCATATATATAATAGCTAAGAGGATTTTGAAAACCAATTATACAAGGGCCAGCTATACATGGACCTGGAGTTTTAGGCTTTATTGCACTCAGAGGATGAGTAGCTAGGGCCATTTGGTTCTCAATTCCAGCCCATTCAGAGGAACTCATATTATTCCAATTGTCATCTTCCTCAACCTGCCCAATTTCTTCAATTAAATCACTTAAGCAGGTATCGGACAATTCAACTATTTCCTCTGATCTAGGCGGCTCCTGAAATGCCACATCATCAGCCCCTTCCACCAACAGCAACATGAGCTCTTTCCTTGCACGTTTAGATGTTGGTCTATTGTCCGTTGGCGGAGGCAAGTGCAGATTCCTTAAGAACGCCCTAGAGCCATTTGACTTCCTTTTAGGCAAAGATGACATATTTTTCGAATTTTTAACCTGTTGCATATTTTTCCTTTTGTCAGTCATAGGATTTTTAATGACCTCCTTTGTCTTATTTGATTTAAACAGAGAGAAAATGTTTTCCTCATTTGCAGTATTGAGTGGCTCAGAGTCGTTGGACGTAATCGTAATTACCTCCTCAGCAAAGCCTTTCTTTTGTTCACTTAACGATTGCACAATAGGGGCTCTATCCATTTCCTTTGGCTGTTTATAATGGGCTCGTTTCCATCGGCAATCTTCTAATAGTGCATCCATCAATAAGGATCTATCCGCCGTTTCTCACCTCGCCAAGTCGCACAGACGGTTTTGCCACCTTACTGAGGTTTCGGCCTCCTTGTCCAGCCGAGAGTCGACCTTACTCGCCAGTATTTCCAATCGCTGCATTTTACTAGACATGGCAGCAAGAATGGTTGATTGATCCAGCAAGGTATTACAGAGGGCCTCGTAGTGCTTAGTGAACAGCGTTAAAGATGCTGACAAGGATGCCATCACCATCTCCTGGAAGTAAGCTTGTTCCTCAACTCGCGATTACCCCACGTTTTTCCACTTATTCTATTGAGACTTACTCAATGTGTGGCGGGAGGAGGCTGATGAGGGCTTTGAGCAATCACTCACACTTTCCTCAGTCTCATCTTGCATCCTGGATTTCTCCCCCAGCTAACCACATACACCCCTTTCACTGTGCAGAATGTCCGACTATTGATACCAGGGGTTTCTGTTCTTTTTCATGGGACATCTGCATCATGTATTATCTGTGGCTGGACAGACTCTTGGTCAATTTGGTCAGTCTGTTGCTGGACTGACTTCAGCACAACCCGTCTCTCATAAATTCCAAGGAGGGGGGGTTGTCAATCCCTTTCTAAGCTCCTGTAACTCTGCACTTTTATTCGCCTTTTTCGGCGATTCGTACAATGCCAAGAGTCTCTCTTTAACACAAGACAGGCTAATTCTTTTCTGTTGTGCAATTTTTCTGGTCAATTCTGTTAATTTGTTTGCTAAGTGCGCTGCTAGGTCTGCATTACAGCCACTTACTGACATGGGGGTTTGCTCGCCCACACTCTCACTTGTGCCGATAGATGCTGGAAGTGGTTGATCAGTTTCAACCGGATTTCAGGAGCGTTATCCAGATTATCAATGCCGTATCCTCCAAGAGGCTTGTACACTCTTTTCACCCTGCCAGCGCCTGTATTGTCGGTATGATGGATGTACTAGATTCTAGATCAGGCAGTACTGCCACTGGGACAGCCGGCACGGTAGGTGTAACATGTCCCCTTGCTCATTTAAATCACCCTGCATATAAGGCATCATTGGGAGACTAATTTTCAGTCACTGAAGGGTAGCTCCACAGAGAGAGAGCCGCTGGCCCTCCTTGGCTTCCACGTCAAACACTTCAGCCCAGCCAATCAGCCGCTGGTATAAGTTCACTGTTCGTTCATCTTCAATTTTGCGCTCCCACTCCCCATTGTCCCCGAACACCTGGGAATTAAATACACAGTCCGTCAGGGATAACTAGCTAAGGAGCGTGCTGTGATTGTCCTTTAGCAAATTTTCACTCACAATTTCCGCTTCAGAAGCAGACATATTACACACACTATAAATAAATAAAAATATTACACACACTATTCAGACCAGACCACGTCTTACCTGAAGTCATGTGCTGGCACCTCGGGGACTAGCAACGGTTTTCATTCGCCACTAGGGACTCAGCAATCTTCCTCCACAAACCGCAGCAAACTCCAGACAGCTCCACTTAGCACCATTTCAAACTTTAACCTTTTACCACTTTCTGCAAGGATCGCTGTGCCTCTCCTCACGGAACACCGCCAAACACTTTCTCTCACTTCTGCTCGATTTTGCAGTATTTAACTCCTGCAGTGCTTGGAGTTTAAGCAGGGTTAAAGGGCCAGCGAGAGTCCAGTTCTCCTTCAATGCAAAATAAAAAGAAAATAAAAAGCACCAAACCCTTTTCCTCACTTCCGCTTCGCTTCTGCTTGATTTTCCAGTTTTTAACTCCTGTAGTGCCTGGAGTTTCAGCAGGGTTAAAGGGCAAGACAGAGTCCAGTCTCCTTCAATGCAAAACGAAGAAAAAAAGCACCAAACACTTTCTCTCACTTCTGCTATCTTTCATTATTATATTTGCTTTTCTTTCCATGTTCCCTCCCCGTTGCCCTGTGGATGCTTTGAAACACAATTTACTTGATGTATAAATGCCTTACAAATGCACAATAAAATAAAAAATGTAATTAAAAAATCACTATGAAGTGGGTCGACCAAGTAAGGATATTATATAACGAATGTCAGCAGGATTAGGAACCATCAGAAATTCTGCCTCAACGATATTATTGAGGGGGTGCAAATCCTGGATTATCCTCCTGCTGGACCCCTTTACCTTCTTCCCAGAGTAGATGGCTGTGTTACATGGAGAAACAGCAGGTTGTATTTTGCCTTGATTCAACAACGCCACAGTGGTGTAAAAAATTCCCTCTTCCGCCTCTCTAGACATGGGGTACTGCTTAACCCGTGGTAATATCATGGCAGGTTTCAATTTTATTCGCCCTGCTCCAACTCTCTTTAGCAGCCCCACATCATGACGATTGCTGGTTCATAAATGGTCCAGCACCTTTTCCATATCCTTCTTCCAATGTGGCAATGTCTTTCGAATGATGACCATTGTCTGTGGTAATTCCCTTTGCTCTATCACTATCTGGCAAGGCACCCAATCACAAAAAACATCTCTAATGTGGCCCTCATTACGATACTGGCGCTAAACCATGGCGCTATTAGCACCATGGTTGGTGCCGGTATCGTAACAAGTCCGCCAATTTTCAATGGGGAAGTACCACCCCATTCCAAGGTTGCCGGGCCGTAATTCCCCATTGAACATTGGCCCTTCCCATTTTTGCCCCATAGGGCTCGCTGGGACTGGGGAAGGCGGTAAGTACGGTACCGCAAATAGAGGTGCCGTACTTACCTCGAGAGTCCCTTTGCGGGTCCCAACTTTAACGGAAGGTCTAGACCAGATGTTCAGGTCGGGTCCCGCAAAGGGACCTCGTAGTAAGGCGCTAAGTGTTTAACGGTGCCGCAGCCTTTTACCGCGCCATTAAACACTTAGCGCCAGGGTCCTAATGAGGGCCTGTGTCTTTGGTGTCTTCGAACAATTGCTCATCCAACACATCGCTTAGTGATGAGGTCGGATCAATGCACAGAACTGTGCACCACTCTTCGCCTTCCTCATCTGTGCCTGAGAAAACTGCACTGTTTTTCTTGATCACTAATGCCTCTAGGAGAATTGAAACAATAGGGCCCGGTGTTACCTCCTGCGGCACAACAGGTTGAAATAAAACCTCAATCGGTACCCGCCATGTCTGATTTCTGATTCTGGGGACCCAACGCACCAAAACTATCACCCCATAAAGAAACAAAGTTTAATGTACAGGTACACCCATTAGCCCGCTGTCAATCAGTATGCATACAAACGTGCTTCTTCTTTTACTGGATACAAACCTGGAGTCAAGCATAATATACCTTCCTCCGTGAAAGCGATCGACATTCAAAGTTTGCTTAATAGGTCTCTGCCCAAGAGATTCACCAGGGTATATGTACAATACAACAAAGAAGCAGATACATTTTGTATGCCTACCTTGATACGTAGATCTTCAGTATTAGGAATGGACAGGATAGCCCCAGAGAATCCCTGTACGTTCATCGTTTTGCCTGACAAGGGGAGCTCACCTTCCTTGATGCAAGATGTGGCCCCATATCAAACATGAAGGAAACCATTTGGTCACCTACCTGCACACCTATCTGTGGTTTGTTTCTCTTCCAGATCGGTGATAACGGACAGGACTGGACACACCAGAGACCACTGTGGGCTGTTCTATTCTTGGCACATATTAGCACCAGGAAGCGAAAAAAGGATTCCTCCAGTGCTCCACTTGCTCCAGTGTAATGAGTAACCGTTCTATGGGGTAAAGGATTTTTCTCTGATGTCTGCCTGGTGTCTGTGCTGGCATAGTCGGCAGAATCACATATGTCTGTGCAGGCCCAGTCTCTGGGTGCTGTTCAACCGGTACCTGCTTTGATTGCGCAGAGCCTGTGACATATGCATGTCAGGGATTGCATTTGCTGAGCTCCCATGGTAAAACACTGTGACTTGCCTCAAAAATCTTGTGAAAAATGTCCCATCCTCCCACTTGTCCAACACTGAATCCCAGACAACCCATCGTAGCTATTTCCCATTGGCCCCTTAAATTGGGACCCCATTCCTCCGAACCCTTCAAATGACCCAATTCCTCATGAAACTCCTCCCTGCCCCTCACAAACCCTCTCTTGAACTGGGAGCATACCCGTACATCCAACCCTGTGTCATACCCGATTCACCATGTCCCTGCTGTCCCAATTGTCCCTGCTGTCCTTCCATGGAACTAGTAATCACTGCCCCTTCTAAACAGATTTTCCAAACTTTTTTTGGACATGCTTGATTTCTGCCTTTCGTGCCTGCTCCATACTCTCCTTTTCCTTCTCTTGCCTCTTTTACAAAAATGCACAATATGTGCCTGAATTTCCGCCCAACTCTTGGCATCCATTCCCCGTAGCATGTGGTAAAAGATTGGCACATTATTTTCCTACGCATCTCCTATCACCTGAATTAACTGGATGTGTGCACCAGGATCATCATCCAATTTCAGAGTTATAGCTAAAATAGAGTTTATATCCATGTATCGGGATACATAATCCACAGGGCCCCTCATACCTGCGCCCTGCAATTATTAAAAACTGCTCCATTATGAGTATTTGATTCCAACTGAACTCCGGATACCCACTCTCCTCCAAAGCTCATCTGACAGTCCTCCCATTAGAGCTGTGAATAAGCTTTTCATATCCACTATGGCCAACCTGACACCAACAGTGTGTTCCTCTAATGCATAAATCCACTTCCCCACCACTGCAGTGAGTGAACGGAGTATCTTCATCAAACTGAAAATGAGTTGCACCTACTTTTACTGGGGCTTCAACCCATCTCTCCCCTGATACTTACTACAGCCATGCGAGTAACACAGCATGTCCTAAGACCCTATGGTGTATTCTCTGTTGCTGCTACTTGAGCGGGAGGTGGGGCTGCTGCACTCTGCTCTCCCTTCTCAACATCCAATTCCCATTCCCCTTCATCTCCTCTTCCTGTTATTACTTCTCCTAACACTTCTACAGCCACAAAAGCATACTCTGCACTACCGTGTGATGCTGGCTCCCGTTCTCCCTGCTCAAACCCTGTACCCATGGCAATATTCCTGTTCTCCAGGTCCACATTGACCTCTATGATACTCGATTCAACCCACCTAACAAAAACTTACCCATGCCTCTACCTTCCATCCTTACATCCTTTGCCTGTCTATTCACTTCTTCCTGCTCTTCATTTCTCTGACTCCATAACAGCACTACCTCTTCCTCTGCTAGTCGCATTGCTTCTTCCAATTTGTCCCATTCCTGTGTCTCTACTGCCAATCGTAACCTATCCCCTATCACAGTGGTAAATGGCCTAACCGCCTCTTTCTCCCTCATTCTCAACACTTGTTCTACTTTTCTAGATGCTGGCCTCACTTCTCGTTCCTCCACCTTTAATCCCTCTGCTAACCTAGCAGTTGGGTAGTTATTCCCTTCCCACTCTCCATTCTCAACTTTTGTTCAACCCTAACCTTGAAGGAGTTACACTTTCACTTTCCTTGCTATCTCATTTTCTAGGGATTGTAGCTGATGTTGGCGTTACCTGTGTCTGTTTCGCAACCACTGGAGAAAATGGAGGTTTAAACTCAGAATAAAGGACAGCACCCATATGGGGGCGGTTTGGAAAGAATTCCTGCACCCCCCTTTTTCGGGCCTCTCCTTTGAGACGTTAACACTATGGGCCTCATTACACGTTGTGCGTTAAGGGATTAACGTTACCGGTAATGGAATACCGGTATCGTTAAATCCCAACCTCAATTACGACCCGGGTTACCATTATTAGCGGCACCGCTAAGTACGGCGGTGCCACTAATAGTGGCTAGTTCGCGGGCGCGCGTCCTGTCATCCCATAAATAGCGGCATGTCGCTAATAGCACACCATCACAAGCCATGCGGGCATGCAAATAGCGGCATGGTAAAGCCCCAAAAACCCCTTACCGGCATGGCGCTAATACCGGCATCGCGAACCACCCATTAAGAGAACTGAGCAGTGTTCCCACCTGCCACAGGTGGACACAATAAGCACAGGTGGAGGCAATGGAGACTGTGCCAGCACAAAACGAGCACACAACACCCCTTCACACACCCCTTCCCACACCAAGATGGTTCCAATACTAGCAGCATTACATGGGCTGGAGGACATGATTGCAGTGCAGCAGCAACAACAACAGGCAGCACAGAGAGGATGCAGGAGGAGGAGGAGGGCAAGACAGGCGCAGCAAGCACCACCAGGGCACCTAGTAATACCACAGAGGCAGCCACCAATCCCCAGGATCCAAGCCAATCCATTTAACCTAACCCCTGAGCAGATACACAACCTGTACCGTCTGGACCGGGATACCATCACCAGCATCGTGGACATGATACATGACAACATTGTGAGCCTCATAGACACCAGAACTGCCATCCCCCCTCTACTGAAGTTGGTGACCTTGCTCCACTTCCTGGCCACAGGCACCTACCAGCATACAGTGGGGCAGATGCATGGCATCTCACAACCAGTATTCTCACGCACGCTGAACCAGGTACTCAATGCCCTTCTGAAGCATGCACGTGAACACATATTCCTGCCACGGACTGCCCAGGAGATCGCAAACACCAAAGTTGGCTTTTATTCACTGGCAGGCATCCCAAGTTGCATCGGGGCCATCGACTGTACACATGTGGAATTGGTGGTCCCACATCACAATGAAGTAGTCTACCGAAACAGAAAACAATTCCCCTCTATCAATGTCCAAATGGTATGTGACGCAAACAAGATAATCACACATTGTTGTGCCCGATTTCCCGGATCAACCCATGATTCAATGGTCCTGCGGAACTCAACCATACCACGCTACATGGAGCGACAAGCCAGACACTGTTCGTGCCTAGTTGGTGAGTAGCAGGGCAAGCACATGGCAGTGTGATGGGGGGGGAGAGATACATACTCCAACTGGGTGTGATTGGAGGGGGAGATACATACTCCAACTGGGTGTGATTGGGGGGGGAGATACATACTCCAAATTGGGTGTGTTTGGGGGGGATACATACTCCAACTGGGTGTGATTGGGGGGCGGGGGAGATACATACTCCAACTGGGTGTAGACAGCCGTCCGTAGGACAAATGGACATACAGATGTACGCCAATGTCCATCAGGGAAGGCCACAATGTACTTGAGAAGAACCCACATGCAATTTGAAGCTGCAAAACATTGAGAACAATCCAGGTTTCCAAATATCACACATCCATCCACATCCACATTGCACATCATGCCACACCACATAATACACAAATCAGCAACATGGCGTCAAGATAGTTATAAAGAATTAGCGCAGCACAACATCAATAAAGCAATGTGCCCTTGAATGCATGCAAAGGGATCACCCCTAGCCATAGCATTGAACCACGCACCTATTGCCTCAGTTGGCCAATCTCAACAAACAGCCTATTAGTACAGGCTTCCATCGCCTCCCTCGACTGCCTAGCAGTCTCTGTGATGTCCCCCCTGAGACGGGCAGCCTCTTCCACATGCTGTCCAACCAGCACTGTAATGTCCTCCTGGTGCTGCCTGATGGTGGCCAGGTCATGGCCACTGTGGCCAGCTCGTGGTGTGGCTGCTGCGCCTACATCTACGTCCCGGTCATCAGGTGAGGCCACCGGTGGGCTCCAGCTCCCTCCCGTGTTTTCCTCGCCAGACTGGCCATGGACACAGGATCCTGGTGTTGGCCGCGGAGTTGCTTCTGGGCTTCCTGGGGGGGTTGGGGTGTGCATTTGCATGCTGAACTCCATAGGGTCCTCCACATCTGACAGCGGCGCTGTGACAGCTGCCTCACCAGTGGAACTTGTCGCAGCGGAGTGTGGCCCCTCCGTGAGTGTGACCTGTGGTGGGGGGTTCACGTCAGTGGGTGTGGCAATTGGCAATTGTTGCTGGTGTAGACTTTGGTATTGGCACAGTGGTGATATTGAGATGTTTGCCCCTCACTCCTCCCTGTGCCACTTGCTGTGGTGGGGGTCCCATGTCTCCTGTGCCCTGGGTTTTTTCTTTGCAGGGGGGCCTGCAAGGACGTCATTTAGGGGTCGCCAGAGGTCGCAACTGTGACCTCTGAGGTCTCACTTGCGACCTCTGGGGTCTCCCTTGCGACCTCTAAAAAAAAAAAAAGAAGAAAAATCTTTTTTTTTTTTTTTTTTGTAATGCCGGCTCCTGGGCTGTGGCCAGCACCATGTTGCTCTTTACTTCTGGCTTTCTTGTTCAGGCCCCTTAAAAACAAGAAGAAAAATAAGAACAGGAGTGCCACAAGTCTAACACTTTCAGCACTGACCCTAAATAAGAAAGAATAGGAATACCAAATAATGTGTCTTGCTGGAATTCTATACAATAATTGCTAGACTCATTAAAGGTTAATTTCAGGCACACTTCAGGGGGAGTCAGGGGGAGTCACTGATTCAGTCTGTTCTTTGTTCTTAAACGCCTCAACTCAGCCTTTCATCCTTCTGAGGTTGATAAATGAGTACCAACACAGGTTGGGTGATATTGGGTGTATATTTTTTCTATATAAATCGCTTAAGCGTAAGTGCTATATAATATCACATCATTACCATTTGGTCATAGACGTCTGCTTGCATTCACAGTAATTTGGTAATATGGGCCTATACACACTGATCTTAATGATAAATATGGTGATCCATTCTTGTATGAAATGTACATCACATTATAGTGATATCGTAACCATATTTTTCATAGTGTACAATGCTATGTGATGCCACTTCCTGTTTTGTCAACGTGTGAAAGGTTGTGTTCCATCGCTTCCCGCGATATCACTTCGGGGTGGGGGTCAAATGACATCACTTCCTGTGATGTCATCGGGGGTCAAGGGTCGTGTGATGTCACTTCCGCTACGCCTGGCATTTTGGTGAAATGACGTCCCTGGGGGCCTGTGTCGCAGTGGAAGGTTCTTCGCTGTCTGTATGTGAGCCTGTGGGGGACAAAGAGGGGGATGGAATTGGTTATGGTTTAGTGCTTCATGCAGATTCAGTTCATCATGCTGTTCTGTGCATTGGGACTTCATTGGTGGGAATTCAGGTGATGGGGCTGTTGAGTGGGTCTTCCAAGCATGGGTCTGTGTGGCACTTGTCTGTGATGCGTGCATGTGTGTGTGTTGGGGTGTGACACTCACATGGGCAGGGTTGTGTGCATGTATGAATGTGGCCGCATCCATGAGGTGAATGTGGCCTCACATTTGGGGGGTGCCTCAACATTCACAGTGCATTGTTTCATGTGTACACTTACCTCCATCTGATGTAGTGGCCACACCATGCTCCATGCTCCCGACTCCCTCGATTGATTCAACACCAATCGTGTTGGCGCAGGTCTCCTCCCACTCCTTCAATTTAATTGGTGAATCCGCGCCACCTCCTGTGGCCATGGCCAGGTTGCGGTTCGCAGACAGTATGCTGCGGACCCGGAGGCGGAGATCGTCCCACCGCTTCCTGCACTCCCAGATGGTGCGGGTGGTGGTGCCCACCGCACTCACTTTCAGTGCGACCTCTGCCCAGATGGCCTTTTTCCGGATCAGGGTCTCCCGCCGCATGTCGTTGGCAAATACCACTTTAGAGTTTGCTGCTAGTGTCTCAGTCAGCATAATGAGTTCCTTGTTGGTAAACTTCTCTTTACGCTAGCGGTCTGTGTTTTTTTTATGGCCTTTGGCATGGTGAGGGGATCCTTGTGGCTTTGGGATGGCACAGTTGTCAAAACAGGTCCAGGGGGCGGAGGATGGCAATGGTTTGTGTTTTTAAAGATGGCGGCCGTGCTCATTCCCGTTCCTATGCGATGACGCTATTTCCGTTTCCGCTATTTAACGGTGACCGCTAATAGCGGTGACTGCTAATAGCGGTGTCCGCTATTTGCATGCTTCTGGAGGTTGCAAGTGCTATCAGCGCTTTCGTCGGTGCCACTAAGGGCTTTTTTGGGGTCTTTAACGGCATGCCGGTAGGGTCATTACCGGCATGGCACTATGCTCGTGTCCGCGTACTCGTAATGCTAAGCAATTAGCGCCCTCTTGACTAGGCGGACATGTTAATAGCGCCATGCCGGTAAATGCCGTTTTTTACCGCTTACCGTGTAATGAGGCCCTATGAGCCTTCCCACCTTTTTCATACATCCTCCATAGCTCTAAAATGCTTAAACACTTCTTTAAATTAGAGCCATTGTTCTTTGTAGTTACAAAAGTAAGCAGGTTCTCCAATATCCCCTTATCATCGGTCCTCTAAGTAGGCCAGGAATTGAGCATTTTACCCTTAATTTCCTGCTACCATTCCCGATGGTATTTTCGAATCTTTACCTTATACCCAGGAAGTACCTGACACTAATGATTCAGTGGAGTCTCCATACTCCAAGCGAATTGACAGCAACATATTTCCACAAAAAATAACCCCAAAGCCGAACCTGCAGCACAATATGTCCACTCAAGGAACACCCTTTTTACCGCTTCCTGGTTTCTTAGTCTTGCCCCACAATCACTCACCTCACTCGCTTTCACCTCAATCACCTCACTTACTTTAATCATACTTCTTACTCTTACACAAAAGACAGCATCTTATTAAAAAAAACACAAGCCGGCCAATATCTCTGAGATATCTGCTTCACTCGTGCATAGAAGAAGTGCAATGTTTTCCACTACAACACTGCTGCTCTCGCTTTCTTCATCACTAGTATGGTCTTCTCTACTACAATACCATCTTTTCCTGACTACAGGAAGTTTCCCCTTCACTACAAGGGTATAATTCAGGAAGGTATCTACGGGTGGACTTTCCATAACTGCCACATCACCCCTAGGTGAGGGCTCCAGCCAACCAGACAAACACACCTCTAAATCAAAAAAACTAGGTAAAAAATATATGCAAAGGACATACAACATAAAAACTTCACTCATTCCTTCAAAACATTCACCCTTGCAAATCCTTGTGACCTCAGCTAACTCCACACATGTACTCCAATTCTACCCTTACCAAACCCCTTATACCAAAGAAAAAAAACTCTTTTGCCCCTATTTCCCCTCTTACTTTACCTCCCAAAAGTGCACTCAGGTGAACCCGATGCACTCTGATTTGGTGCTCCGTCAATTCGTCCTGCACAACTGGACCATGATACCACACATCCCAATATGATACACATAAACCTCTCTTTTTCACCGTGCACAGAAGACTGGTCCCTGCAGAGAGGCGCTGCAGCCGAGTTGTGTGGACAGGAGACCCCCAACATCTCGGAAAGCCTGGGGTCCCTTTGTGGTCACCAAATGTCTGGATGGATGGGCTCTTAATCACCTTAACCCAAGCAAGCCCAACACTTAAGGAATGAGTGCACGGTTGTACATAAAGGAAGTTTAACTAGCCCGAGTCTCATCAAACCACATAGGTTGACACATTATATGCATTTTTGCAACAGTTAAAACACTCCCATATATTTTATTACAATCCACCCCCACACGTGATTGGTGAAGACCTATACAAAGAAATCCCACCTTTCTCCAAGTTTCCCAGTCTCATTGGTCACTGATATCTTAACTGCCATCTTCAGGTCATATTCATTGAACGCCCTTTCTTGGGATTTGTCCGTGGTAGGTCATGAGATCAATGCACAATTAAACATTTAACTACAAACATAATTCATTATAAGTTCCAACTGGCCTGAAATGCTTAACTCTAAATGTAATTTGTATATGGTTTTCATGAGTACCTCAAACAACATGAGAGAGAGCAGAATAAACAGGTTCCCTTTGAACTGTTGAAATACATCTCTTTCAGCCTGGTTTATTGGCGGCATCAGAGCATTCTATTTTATACGACTACCAATCCAACACTCATGGACTCTGCCCACATCCTGAACAACAACCGAAACTCCTGATTATCGCTCACCCTTGTCTCAAGCATCACTTCACCCCATAATTATTGTTGGTAAAAGCAAATGGCTGGAACACTTCTGCAAGCTCCCATGATGTAAAAAGAGATTACATGATTACATCTGCTTTTATGATACTTCCATGCCATGTACACCTGGCCAGTTCATTGGCTGCCCATATGCTTGGTTAATCCTTACTCCTCCTCCAGCTTCCAACCCTGCAGAACTAGAATTTTCCAGTCACTTAAAATTCACAGCACAAACTCCTGACCAAAGAAGCCCACTACATATACATTTATACAGAGAGCACACTACATGCAGATGTATGTACATCTGTGTGCATGCATGTTTAATATTGTCTCTTCTTTACCTTGGGTTTCTCGTGACCAGTCCCCTTCCTTGCATGCACATTTATGAAACTCCTTGCCACCCAACCTCTAGGCAGTTCATCGCATACATCATTTTTATATTTAATTTGGCGGTTTTGGCATTTATCTTTTCATGCGCATGCAAATCTGATATGTATCAATCTTGAACACAAAGTAACACTAAAGTAACACATTCCATTCACATTTAACAACACTGGATACATATGAAATTGTAACATTGCATCAACATTTGCAAACCCACAGTGACAAATATGATGTGCGCAACATTGTTGGGACCTTTCCTTACCACCCCAACAACATCTTACAGAAGGGCATCTTGGGGCCACTCAAACCCAAGGGTAAGTTACACACCGATTTTACTGGCCAGGCGTGTGTGCAGACATTGAACACTTTGTGTTAACGTGCACCCTCTGTCAGAAAACCACACTGCACTCTCCTCCGCAAGCTCCCTTGCAGTCTCTCCCAGTTATTGATGTCCCATTCTCCCAGATTGGGATAGATATTGTCGGATGCCTGGAACCATCAAAGTTGGGCAACCAATTTATACTGGTAATGCTAGACTACGCCACTTGATAACCCAAGGCCTTACCCATGCCGAACAAAACCATGCAACAAATACTCAGACATCTCCTCCCTTCTATTCCTGGGTTGGTTTCCCTAAGGAAAACCTAACGGATCAAGGGACAAACATCATGACTCAGCTTATGGCTGAGGATGAGCAAATCCTTCAGATCAACATCCTTAGAATGTCTGTTTATCGTCCTCAGACAGATGGTCTTGTGGAACGCTTTAACAAACACTAAAAGGCGACCTTAAGAAGCTGGTTGAAGTCAATTGGAGGAATTGGGGTACAATGATCCCCTCGGCCCTATTTGCAATCCAAAAAGCTACCCAAACTTTGCTAGACTTTCACCTTTTGAACTTCTTTATGGGCAGGACCCCTGAGATCTTTTAGACACGCTGAGGGAAACCTGGGAGGAAAGGGAGGAGGTCATATTACTATTGCCCCAATCAGCCCAGCAACTAAAAGAGCATATGGCAGTAGTAAGATCAATAGTACATTCTCACCTGCACAAAAGACAAGAACAATGAAAAAGTAACTATGACAGAAAAGCAGTCGCTCGATCTTTTTCGGTTGGCAAAAAACTCCTTGTACTACTCCCCACCTCAGAGCATAAGATGCTTTCCTGTCAGCATGGACCATATGAAATACTGGAACAAACAGGTCCTTGCAATTATCACATTTCTGAACCAGACCGGTGAGCCAAAACTCAGATTTACCACATCCATCTGCTGAAGGAGTGGAGGGAAGATCATGCGGAGTCCACTTTGGTGGATATGGCTAGTCTTTTATCTGAAGAAACGGATGAGGTCAAACTAATACCAGCAGAGCTTCCTTAATCCCAAAAAACAGGACACCCAAGACCTTTTAGTACAGTTCACTGATGTATTTAGCTGAAAAGGTGGAAGAGTAAAAAGGGTTTTTCATCAAGCCCGCACTCCTCCAGGAAAGGTCATTAATTTAAGACCATTTAGGATCCTAGAGGTCCACAAAGAAAATAATAGGGCCTTCCCAAAGTCCCTGGTCCACACCAATAGGCCTGGTGAATAGGTCATAAAACCTGATCAATCAGGGAGGTTTTACATAAAATTTCGGAAGTTAAACTCATGTCCTAGTTCGGCAATTATCCCATGCCTAAGATTGGTGTCCTTATTGATCAACAGGGCTCTGCCGTTTACCTCTCCACGATTGACCTGACCAAGGACTATTGTCAGGTCCCTTTGAACCCCGGGTACAGAGAAAAAACAGCCTTCTCCACTGCTATGGGAGTATTTCATTTCAAAGTCCTACCAAAAGGACCTCACAGTGCCCCAGCTACTACGTTCCAAAGACTAATCGACCAGGCCCTTCATCCATATTCCAGTTTTTGTGTGGCTTACCTAGATGATATAATAAACATCCACAGTAAAACTTGGAGTGAGCATGTATTCTACCTTTATGAAATCACACGATCCCAAAGAAAAGACGATCTTACAGCCAACCCTAAAAAGGGCCATCTAACCCAGTGGGCAGCTAGGTATTTGTGTTTCTTTGTTGGAAACGGGCTCGACCAACTCCAAACCGACAAAATGTTAATGCTTTACAGGGAAACCCCACTCCAAAAACAAAAAGGGATTTGAGGTCTTTCCTAGGCCTAGTGGGTTACTATAGAAGGTTTATACCCAGTTTCTCCACCATTAACTCCTGTCTAACAGACAAGTTGAGAAATGTAATACCTCAAAAATTAAAATGGCACCGTGAAGATCAGGCATGCTTTGATACTTTAAAATCAATCCTGTGCAGAGAACCTGTGGTAAAAGTGACCAATTTTAACAAAGAGTTTATTCTCCAAATGGAGGCTGCTAAATTCGGTTTAGGGGTAGTGCTGTCACAAGAATATGATGGTATAGAGCAACCCATGCTTTACAACAGCCGGAAACTCTTACCAAGAGAAAGAAATTGCGCAACCATCAAACGCGAAGCCTTAGTTATAAAGTGGGCCCGGAGCTGGAAGAGTGCCACCTGAGGAGCATCCGATTCCGCCACAACCGAACCAGCCAGCTGGAGAGAGAGTGTGTGGAACGGTCAGGAACTGAGGAGATAGCAGAGAACATAGGTAAGAAGAAGGCGGGGGCCTGGCCTCACGCCGCCCTTACCATGCCTCCCATTCCTGAACTGAGAAGCAGACTGCCCTGTGTCCCGCCATCAAGACTACTAACTAACAATCAGATAAACTCTCCCGCAAAACCAGCTGCAAGTGCCCCCCCCAATATTATTAACGACCCAGCCTCAAAAGAGCCCTGTGTTTGATTTCCGGGCTGAACAAGAGCTCGTTCCTGTTGAAGGAGCTGTGCCTCCATTACCGGGGATGGAGGTCGTGGTCGAGGTGATGGGGAAGTCGGGGAGGAGGAGCAGCGTCTGAATGACGGTGATGACCAAAACGCAGATCTGGCCGTCGAGGGAGCGGTGTTCAGAAAAGAGAGCTTAATAGCAGACACTGGAAAAAGAGGTAATGGCCTCGTGGAAGGCTTGCAACAGTCAATTTCTGACTGCCGGCCGAAGGCGAACATAACACTCATGGCCCCACTTACCTCTGGGGGCAGTCCGACGTTTGGAGGTGCAAGAGCGGCGACTATGGTGGAGGTGCCTGTGCGAGAGTCGGAGGACTGGCTACTGGACTCTGGGTTGCCGTGCTCGGGGGCGGATGGTGTGGCACCGAGCAGGGGCAGACCGGCACTGGATTCACTCCACGCCACAGTTCCACACCTTCAGACGGTGGAGATCTAAGTCTACGCACCTTGAACAGGCAGTATTCAATGAAACAGCTGAAGGAGGAGTTTGGAGCCAAACCAAGGAACCAAGTCAGCTTAGGGTTCTGGAAGGAGCAGCCAGCCACCAAGAAATGGTCTCAGAATGGGGTTCATTGCCAAGTAGAGCGCTCGCTTTGACATCTGTGCAAAGCCTGCTGACGCAGGTTCGAATCCCGGCAGGGCCAAACTCAGCCTTTCATCCCTCCGAGGTCGATAAACGAGCACCCAACACCGTGGGTAATAATAAGCAGCGCTCAGATACCTGAGGGTTCGTAGCGCTATATAAATGCTAAATTATTATTATTAATTAAGAGATTACTTGGGTGTGGAAGGGTGAGTCACTCCACCTCGATGAGCTTGGTTCAAAGAGAGACAGCAAAGCAAAGGGCGAGAATCTGTCCCAAGATGGACCAGATAATCCAACCAGAAAGGATGAGTGGCAGAAGGTGAAGTTTAGCATGAAATTCCAGCAACCAAGAAGAAAACTAGCAACACAGACAAAGGAGCCTGCATGACCACGCCAACTCCTCAGCAGCAGCAGCAGCTCATCTTTAATAGCAGTCATTCAGCAATTCAGGTCAGAATCTGAAGAAGGTACATGACCTCCTACTGATAAAAAAAATCACCCAAAGGTGAAGTCCTTCAATCAAATCCCAGGCAAGCACAAAGTTTGTTGGCCCTAAAAAACACCAAACACACAGGATCATCCACATAGGATGGAGAATATTGAGCATTGGCATTTTAAACCCATTTAGACCACAGGTGGGAGTCTGGAGGGGGGAATCAGATTTGAAATTACAGATAATACCACAATGCCCAGACACTCAGAGGCTCTTTTATAATATATTATTATTATTTTATTGTATTGAGTGCGGACCTAGCTTCGAGAAGCAACTGTGAGCTTTACAGAGGTATACAACAATACAGATACATAACAGAGAAGTATGCAATATCTTTGAGGCACTTTGAAGCACTACACTTGTGTAAAAGCGCTGTACAAATATACAATAAATAAATACAACAGTACAGATGCATATCGGAGCGCTTTTCAGAGGAAACAACAGAACAGATACACAGCAGAGGGGTAGAATACAGACGAGCACAGAGGAGGAGTACAGCTCTACCGGCTGGCGGGGAAGAGAGGGGCGGGTGGTGTCTAGTGAGTCAGGTGGCGCGAGGGGCAATGTGATGGCCTAGGTGTTGTGGAGGATAGACTCCTTGAAGAGGTGGGTCTTGAGTTCTTTTCTGAATTGAAGTAGCGTGGAGGCGAGTATGATGCTGATGGGGAGGAGGTTCCATAGTCTTGGGGCATATGTGGAGAAGGCTGGTTTTCTGGTCCTTCCTTTTTGAAATGGCAGATTTCAAATCTGCACTTTTCCTGGCTTCTGGTGGTGCACTGTACATTGGGGATTCTGAGTTTCTCTGCGAGGCAGCTGGGTGACTTGAGGGCGACTGCCTTATAGATGATTCAGCAAACATGAAGGTGATTTGTGCAGTGGGAGCCAGTGAAGGTCGCTGAGGGCCGGGGTTATGTGGCTATATCTGCGTAGACCCTTGATGAGACATGCGGCCGGGTGTAGCACAACTTCTCAGTGGCATAAGGGAGGATGACAGGAGGCCTTCGAGGAATGCATTGCCTCCATCCAGGTGGGATAAGACCAGTGCTTGAACAGTGGACCTAAAGCTGTCCAGAGGGAGGAACGACTTGACTTTCCTCAGGAGGCAGAGCCGATACTAAGCTGCCTGAGTTTTCCTAGCAATGTGTGTCTTGAAGGAGAGGTGTTTATCGACGTGGAACCCAAGGCACTTGGTGCAGGAGGTGAGCTCTGTTGTGAAGCCCTCAGAGTTCATGGCTGATAGCGAGGTTTGTATGCCTGGGTGTGCGGTCTTGTTGGTGATGAGTAGGACTTCAGTCTTGGAAGGGTTGAGCTTCAAGTATGCACTGGACATCCAAGACTCGATCAGCGAGAGGCAGGTTTTAAGCCTATAGATGTCCTTTAAAAAACAGGGTTCAGAATTAAATAGCCAAAACAATCAAGACAACTTTGCTTCAAGAATTGAGGGAGGGGTGGGACACCTGTCATTGGAAAAATAAATGGAAGGAAGCATAGGTGAGACTTTTAATCCATATATTAACAAAACAAGATAGCAAAAACCATTCCAATAGCTGGGGAGGCACTTCTGAGGCCTCTGAGGAGAGGAAAGAAAGATTTGTTGCCTCAATTCTAAAATGCGGTGCGAATGCAACACTGAAAAGCAAACACATTGATGTTCAACATGAAACTGAATCTTTTAAACCCACATCGGCTGGTATTCTTCTGCTCATTGAAATACATACAGAAAATGGAAATCAAAAGGTGGCATTGCAAAATGCCTTGAAAGGAAGTAAGTGTTAAGTTGGAGAAAACTCTCCAGATAGTCAGAACATAAGGATCGTGCCTTAAATGGAGTACATAGCAGCTAAAGAAAAGGCAACGCTCCAACATGAAAGCTGATAAAAGAATAAACATGAAAAATCCCTCACAATACCTCGGTGTAAAAAAGCAGGAATAACACATCTCACAGGCTGCTCTGTGAAAACATTTAAAATACTGCAATTCTTAGTGCCTACAAGCACACACGTTGTACTGTGAAAATCACAACCCCAACTCCACAACAGATGGTGTTGTTAGAACTGCAGAAACGTAAAAGGTAAAACATGCGAAAGAGACAGTTCAAGAAATCCACTGATGAGGAAAGTCATTGCCAGGCGTCGGAGTCTCATCCAATGCCTGACTGTAAAACATATGCTGGCTTTCAACCATGTACATCTCAGCTCAATATTCTGCATGTAAACTCAGCTCAGCTATCAATCAGTGTTTCAAAAGAGCATTGGATTCTTAGGAAATCTGACACACATTACCAGCAACACTGATCCCACTCGAATTCCCAAGATAGGGGCTACTTCACATGAGCATTTAAGTGTTTCTTAAAGATATATTTACAGCCAAGCGCTTAGGAGCAGATATTTACATCACGGAGAACAGATAAGGATAGACACAATGAAAATAATGCATTTACTGTGCAGAATAATTAAGCCGAAGTAAAAATAAGAAGTCTATAGGATTTATGTTTTAGGCAATAGCGCTGTTGATGTACTTGCGTAATCCTGAATTAAGAAATATCTGAATTGGGCTTCTGTATTGATTCAAATCATCATTGTATTGTAAAGGCCCTGATTTATAGTGGAGCCTGGTATGACGTAGGTCGTTCCTGGTGAATTTATACACACTATGTCAGTGCAGTTAAAACATGGGACGCATACCCAGCCGGTCAGATAGCACAGCGAGTAGAGCGCTCGCTTTGACATCCATGCAGAACCTACTGATACAGGTTCGAATCCCGGCAGGGCCAAACTCGGCCTTTCATCCTTCCCAAACCCAGGCGCAGGTGTTAATCCCAGCAGGGAAACACACCATTTCTGTGTGTCTTCATTGCGAGGCTCCAGACCCCCCCCTCGTAACACTCGCCAACACTGTGCCGGTCGCTGGAGGGCTCTGGGCTCTGGGCTCTGGGCTCTGGGCTCTGGGCTCTGGGCTCTGGGCTCTGGGCTCTGGGCTCTGGGCTCTGGGCTCTGGGCTCTTAGCTTCCCAGTGTGCTACACTTCCTTCACCTTCCAGCACCACCAGCGCCCTGCAGCCATTGGTGCGCTTCACGCTCTGGAACACCTATGCTTGCTCCCAGCGAGATTGGCGAGTGGAGCCCTCGGTGGCCTACATCGCACCTCCCGCTACATTTCCCAAGGTAGGATCTCGTTCCGGTCCCTAGAGCCTTCCCCTCAGGCACTGAGCACAACGTCTCAGATGAGGGTGCCTGGGTAGATGGGACAAACACAGAGTTTGCAGTTCCTCTGCAATCATTTCCTCATTTCCTCCTTGGTGAGCGGCCCGCAGCCAATATTATTTGCATGCCATGACCCATGACCCATCCCCCAGATTTCTAGCCAAGTGGCTCCTGTTCACCCACCAAACTACGTGGAGTCACCCTTGTGGGGAGCGTAAAAGGGTGCTGATTTGTGGATCTCACTCTAATTGGTTGGGTCCATGACAGTGAGTG
Organism: Ambystoma mexicanum; assembly: GCF_040938575.1. Taxonomy (NCBI): domain Eukaryota; kingdom Metazoa; phylum Chordata; class Amphibia; order Caudata; family Ambystomatidae; genus Ambystoma; species Ambystoma mexicanum. The sequence goes on from NC_090922.1 coordinate 771,797,917, forward strand.
GGTGTTAGCTTGTGGCCCGAGGTCAGTGCTCACGCAGCTGTGTCCCCTGTGCTCACGTGTCTACACTACCAAGGCCAGCAACTGTACCCATCATGGATATGATTGATGATGACAACAGAGTCTCATCTTCATCTAGGACCCCCGTGTGGTGGTCCTCACCAGCTAGGTGACCTGCTGACCTGCAAACTATGACAGGCACTAAAAACCCTTGAGTGTTGTAGTGGAACTTGATGTGAAAGTAACCACCCTGGGACCTGGACCTGAGACCCCGTTGGTACCTATGGATGGAGCATCTGGAAATGTTCTTCCATGGGGCAAGAGAAGACAATGATGAGGCGAAGAAGTCAATGATGTTCTACAGCAGTGGATTTTCAAGGCTTTACCCACCTGATATCACTCGTATGACACTCCCAAGGAGGCTCCCTGAACTTACTTCTCCCTATGGGCAACAGGGATAAGAGAGGTTCTGTCTGCCAGGCAAACCAAGATGCGGCTGAATGCCTCAATGCATATCATGCCCGACTTCACTGGTTAGCTGTGTCCTGCCACCCGAGGGATGAAACTGACAAGACAAGGGCACAGATCATCCTGCATTGTGAGCCTTCGCAACTACGGCACCAGATCCTTAAAGAAGGTCAACCTGAGTGTGGAACACCCATCCAGTGGTAAAGGAGAGGACCCACCATATGAGACTGATTTGAGGTTTGGCCAACTTCGACGAGGGCCTAAACTGTCAAAATTGGGATAAGGGCATGACATGGGACGCATGCCACAGGTGTCCCCTATTGTGGTCACCAACAAAACCAAATACCCAGGATCTGTGTCAACACAAGACTCCCCAACAGGGCCATTTGATGAGAATGGCATCCTACTTCTGATGATATCCTCTCTGATCTACAAGGGGCGAAGATCTTTTTAGACCATTCATTTTAATACTGGGTACCACCTAGTACCCTTGCACGTTGACTCAAGAGCCCATACAACCTTCTCATTGCACATGGAGTGGTTTTGCTATGAGTGTCTCAACTTTGGTGTGTCCTCTGCTGCTGACAGGTATCAACACACCACCAGGGGTGTGTTACAAGGGTTCCCTGGAGTTTCAAATGTGAGCAATGATATCCTCATCTTTGCAGCCTCAGAGCAGAAAAGCACGAGAAGGTTGTACGTGGTATTTAGGTGCCTGAAGCAACAGCAGCTGGAACTAAATTGAGATCTCTGCCCCAACCCCCATCCAGCTGGAATGAGGGCCACTGCAGCTCCATGAATACGGGGTGACTTTGTTGTTCACAGTGGGGGCAGATATCCACAGTGATTATATGTCATGCCACCCGCTGTGGTTAAGTCAGGAAACTGAAGAAGGGCATTGAAGGTTTTGTCATTACGGTCAGGAGGTATGTCATCCTGAAATCAATGTCTCTGTAGTACGTCATGGATGCCACACATCACCATGAAAGGGTGCAGGATCTCCTAGCTCATCTACACGTAGGTCAATAGAAAACATTCTGATGGCAAACTAGCACAGGATGCAGGAGTCTCAATAATTTCTCCATGGCCTCCGGAAGGTGAAAGGTGAACTGTCTGTTAGCCTGAAATGTGGAATATTTCATAGGTGACAGTAAGTCATTCTCTTGGAGTTACAAGAGCAAGTTCTAAATCTAGCCCACGTGGGGCACCAGGGTGCAAGCAAGATAAAAGCTCACCTTCGTAAAATGGTGTGGTTCCCAGCTCTCAAAACTAAGGCTGACACTGCTCTGAAATGCTTTGTCTGGTGTTAGGCCGTTCAGCCTATTGTGAAAGAACACCCCCATTTCATCATCCTTTGTGAGAGCTACGAATCCTTGTTAGTACATCAGTATTGACTTTGGAACAGTTCAGCAATCACACAACTCTTTGGTAGTGCTTCATGAATACTCAGATATCTGGATGTGTGATTTGTGCATTGATGGCAGCTGATGAGGTTATCCTGATCATGGATGAACTGTTTGCTTCCCATGGGATGCCAAGTCCATTGGATTAGACAATGAAACCACCTTTTCAGGGCAAAGAATTTGAACAGTTTCTGATGTTCTATGAGGTCGAGTTCTGACGCATCACGACCTGATTGCCCAGGGCCAATGGGGATGTGGAGCACTCAACAAGGCATTCTGCATCGTCCTTGACAAGAGGCAAAACCTGAGAGAGGCACTGACTTTGTTCTGACGGTATATGGGAACACCCCACATGCTAAGACTGGGATTGCCCCTGCAGAAGTGTTTCTGGGGAGGAATGTCCAGTTATTGATCTTTGCCCATGACTTGAGGGTGCTCATGGGACCTGATCTGTATAGGCTCTGTGTGGTTCTGGAAATGATGGATGCCAAAGAAACTAACAGGAGGCGACTGAAGGAAGTCCTCATGGAAGTGGGGTGTGCACTCGAAAAAAACTGAACAAAAGCTGTGTTTGACCTATGGGACTATTCCATGGACTGTCACCCAGAAGCATGGTCCAGAGGGGTTGACAGGCGCTGGCGCAGAACAGCAGCTGGTTCTGCAGATTGAAAGGGAACATTCAGACTGTCTAACCTGAAGCAGGACCAGAAGATGTTAATTTGCCCGAGCCTGTGTTTGGGAGATGTATCCTTTGTATGCTTAATCCCCGCTTCTAGTGGGACCCCAGAACTTTCTGCTGGACTGCTGTACCTTTTCCTGTTCTCCTGAATGAGGGGAGCCTTTTTCCCCTCATTCAATCATACTCACTCTAACCATGGGTATTTTGTTCTTTATGTTTTACCTTATTTCATGGAGTCTTGCTTTCCTCCATTTCTCTTAAAGGTATCTGTGTTATACTTATGCAACACACAGCACCCTATGTGCAGTGTTGCTGGGAACCCTTGCGGTTCTCCTTTAACATTCTTTCATTTTCCCTAAGAACTATTGTTCTTAAGGAAAGAGGGATACTTTGTATCCTTCCTAAAATGTAAATGAGAGATTAGAACATGCTACCTTTTGTGGAGTGCTAAGGGGATACCTAGTATACCTCCCCTCTTTGCTCCTGTAACTTTGTGGTCATGGTGACAACCCTACATTTATGTCTGGTGGCAGAGGACGTGTTCTACCAACTTGTGTGCTATTTTCTACCACAGACTGTATTCACAGCCTTGGTTATGCACACAAGAGTCACCTATGTTCTAACACGGTAGCTCCTTTCTTTTTTTGCCATTTCTTGTGTGGTTGCACTTTGTTAGCCCTTCTACCATACTTGTACGGGGAGGTCTGTGTACGAGTTTTGTCCTATGGCGGGAACCCTTTGTGTCCTTGCCTAAGCTCCAGTGTGTCTGTGAGGACAGGATGCAGAGGAGGAGTTTGACACTCCTCTGTTCTATGTCTGCTGATGTGCCTGAATGGAACTAGTTCCCACTGGAGGGCTGGCTGTCCTGATTGAATAGCCACCCACCACTTTCTGTAAATGGCAGGGAGAGTTTACAGAGTATTGAATGGGAAATCTTAATCAAGGTGGGGTTCCTGAGGCAGAAAGCAAGTTGACTATTGGAGCAGAAGATCCAAAGCTGAAGACTACCAGAGATGCCTGAAGACGCTTCCAGTAGCCCTGAAGTGACCTGACCACTGCTGTTCTGACCCTGTTTTTATTATCGACAGAGTAGCTACGAAGAGGATGATTCCTTCCCTTTGGCTGGTGGGACCAACCAGCCCTAAAACAAACTGCAAATCGAGCAATCCCGAGGTGCTGCAAACCGTGAATACCAGAGGACCTCTGACCCATTTGCAGTTCAACATCCTTGAGTGAATGACTCCTCCCATAACTTTAGTGAGCTCCAGTTGGATCTCCAGAGGCACAATCCCACTCATTCAAGTCCCCTCACCGGAGTGCAGGACTGCAGAATCAAGGAAGATCAACTGGGCGGTAACCGTTTATTGTTGGAGCTGATCAAAAGGCACCAAAACCGCAGACCGATGTGGGAGACTGGAGAAATTCTTGTTGAGGGTCCTTTCTCGCGAATGCTGCTGTGACATCCCATTCAGAGGCCTTCCTTTTTGTCACTAAACCGAGGAATCAGGCGACAGGGTTCGTCAATGCTGCAGGATCCTTATAAATTGTGTTATCCTACTAAAGTATTTTATTTAATTAGTACCTTACAGGGGGGGTCTGGCAGCCTATCAGCCAACAAGGAGACATCTGGTAATTCCCCCGGGCCTGTAACTATGGGCCCCGAGGCATTACCTGACTCGGTAATGCCCCCGGGTCAGGGATTATTGCTAAAGTAACTAAAGTATTCAGAGGAACTTTGCCTTTACGGCTGCTGCATTGGCCTTTTGCTCCCATCCTACACTGACTTTTATGAACTCTTGAGTAGTTAGGTATTGGACTGCTAAAGCACTAGTAGCCTTGAAAAGCGTTGCTAGTAAGTATATCACTGCTATTAGTGTTGAATAACCCTCATTTTCCTTCCTACAGACTTTGTCTGAGTTACTTTGTAAATGAATGAAATTTTCATTTCACTGTAACAACAGTGGAACCATCATTACTTTCCTTTTCTGTAACAAATGTAAGCACAAGAAACTACTATTGAAGCAGTCACCTATCAAAAGCATTGTTGATATGTCCTATGTGTGTTGGTTAGTATAAAATAGTGTTTTCTACCTTGCCTTGTGTGTATAAAATAAATGTATATTTTATTATATCTTCCAATGTGTAAGAGTTTCTTTGGGCTAATGTATTGACTGGGTTCTTTGCACTTACTTACCTACAGCTCACATCCTCCTCATGAGATAAGCCTGGCTGTTCTTTAGGAAAACTCCCCTAACAGCTTTAATTACTGCCTCAGCTTGATAACGTGGATGAAACAGAGAGAGAGCGAGAGAAAGAATGAAGAGGCAGCAGTCAAGTTCTGTTTCCAGTTGAACCAGCATTGTCTAAATACCCGAGAAGACCAGAATGGTGGCCACAAAGCCGTTTTGAAGACTATGAGATGGAATAGTTATATCAAAAAGTGTCATGAACACTAGGGTTACTGTACAGTTCATTGATGGTTAATTGTTGTCTTGATTTCTTGTGTTGGATGAAAGGATGATAGGATGTCCCTGGTGACAGGGCACAGCCTACGCCTGTGTAATAATTAAAATAGGGACACGACCAAGGCACGAGCGACAGTCAAATCAATGCAACACAATGTCTCTGCGAATCTTCATTGCGAGGCAGTGGGCCTGCCAGAGGCCTCATAACAGAGCCAATGTTTTTTGTCCAATTACCTGTTTGAGCAACTAGGTTTAAATAAGGAGGAAAAAGGCACGCTGAGGTTTAACCTCTGGAATGACCAGTGGTAACCTTTCATAGAAAACAAATTGAGGTATTTGGCCATGAAACACACACACCTTTTTACCCAATAACAAATGCTTGAATCATATGCCTCGTCTTTTTGCTGGTGTAGACAATTTCCTGTGGTGCCTGGTGAATAGATTGATCAAGAGCAGAGAAATTCCTGATGTCATTGTGGACAGGCTAAAAAAGCAGTGTCGAATCTGACTCACTTCACTGTGAGATTTATAAAATCACCTGAGCCCACAACAGGATTAGGTGATGGAAGTTGATGTAAGTACATTTAGATTTGTTCACCATCCTGATGAAAATGATGTAGAAACACAATTGCTCAGTGAACAGATTATATATTGTGATTGTGGCAAAAGAACAAGAGGCTGATACTGCAAGTTTAAATCTAGCAGAATAACAGAGGTTTGTTAGCAAAACGTGTTATTAATATCTTACTGACAAAGAATAAATAACAGGTTTCCCATTGAAAGGCAAAAAACTAGGGAAAATCAAAAAGGAAAAGCACAAAATAAAAAAGTGTGATTTGCATGAGATAACACAAATATCACTGTACACATGTGTAGTATAGAAAAAAGAACCGACGAAAAACAAAACCAACATTTCTTTTGGTTTTGGGATGTAGGAAGACACTACTAAGCATCTGAAATTGTATCATTGATCATGCTACTTTGCTTGCAATTTTTGTGGTTTTCTATCTACCCTAGAATGTTTCACCAACATTTCCTTTTAAGGGACTCTCCGGTGGAGTGGCCCAGGACTATAATAACAGAGACCTCCAGGGAGACCTTCCCAAAAAGGATTCCAAACTCTGATGACTGTTCAACCATTGATGATGGCACAATCACTTTATCCATTTCAGATGACAACAACCCCAACATTGGCAAAAGTGAGTGTCACAAAATCACTTGCATGTATGTCTCCACAAAATCAAAATCCAATGGTGTCCAAGTTCACAGAGCAGACAACAGGGAGAAATTTTCTTCCCAAGGTGGATGACAATACAGGAGTAATTGTGTGACCAAAAAGATCAAAAATGAAGATATTCCCCAGCTTGGGCCGTCAATCAGATGTGCCACTGTTTCTGTGTTCCAATTGGTAAAGCTATGTGGCTTTGTTGAGGTTAATTACATTTGGAAGCAATCAGAGGAGAGGGGTGAACCTGTGATAAATTGCCTTCAAGGACAGAACATTTGCAACTTTCCACCACTTTGAAAAATAATTACATGATCCATGCATGGGTCAAAAGTCAACTGCATTAAATCAGGAATGTTTTCAAAAAAATGTTTGTTCCCCTGACTTTTGCCAGACATTAAACTACTTCTTTTGTCTATTTTTTTATTTTTTTTATTCAATTGTTAAAAACAATCTATTCAGAAAATGTTAATAAAATACCAATAAAACCTGCTAAAACACAATAAAATAGTGCCACTCTGGTTAACCAAGTGCAAATAACTGCCAGGCCTCTTTCGAAATATAGAATGCAGAAGAAGTCATTACTATTGAAGTGGCATAATAAATACTGTTCCAAAATTGATCAGATTCAATAAATTCCAAATGAGATAGAAAAAACGAATCCCCCTTCCTGTATGGACTTGTATGTATGTATGTAATTTCAGGCAACCCGTAAGGCCATGATGAGAAGTTTCAATGGCAGTATTACAGAATCTGCATCTTCTATCCTGATACGAAGTGCCCGCCCATCGGCCTGTTTGCTCCCTGATAGGAGGTTTATTAAATCTTAAATAGATAATGAACCTTTTCAATTGAAGACTATAGGGTTTCATAAAATATGAACACAATGAAGGTCTAAGACCTTCAGCTAAATATACTCGATAATTTTTCTTTAAGTGCCAACTGCAAAGGCTAGTGTCAACATCCCAAACACTAGTTCTATTCATCAGGAGACTAATTGCATTGGGAGAATCCACTAACTCTGCCATAGTTAATTCTATATTTGCTTAGTGTTTACTGAATGTAACATTTAATTCCAACAACAGTACATTTGTGCGGGTTTGCATATACTGTTTAGCTATTGAGCTCAGTAAACTGTTAGATTGTGATTATGCTGCATACAATGATAAAACTAATTTACATCTCTGGAATAACCAGGTGGTTCTCAGAGATGGAACACCAAACTCCACCCTCAGGGCTTCTACAGGCACAGAGGAGGGTACACATATGATGGATCTCAAAATCTTACCCCCCAGAACCTATAGCCACTTCATTCTAGATTCAGGTAGAAAAGTAATGCCATACAAGATCCCTGGTATAATATTAGTTTTGTAAATAACAAATAAGCCCTGAACATTAAACCACCCTTGTTACTGACATTTATTTTTAAAACAATTACATTTCTAAGAACCTTGGGCATATGCACATCACCATAGTATTTACATCAGGGCAAACGGTAATGGGCACCCCAACATAAATGTAGCTCTCTACTACTCTAAGAGCTGTACCATCAATGGTCCAGACAAATGGATTCTTGCACTTGGATTTAGCACCAGCTGTTACTGTTTTTGTTTTACTTATATTAGTACTTACATTATGCTGCTTTGTGTTTAAAACCAGAGCATCAATAGAGAACGGCATACCATCCAGTAATACAGTGTAATCTGCAATGTTTAGCCATGCAACTGGTTTACCCTCCATTATGAGAGGGAAATTATGAACTGCGTCGATAGCCTGGGCCATGTCTCAATTGTACAAATTAAAAAGCAGGGGAGTGAGAATGCAGCCTTGCTTTAAGGCACAGTTCGTAGTAATGGCTTGCGTAAGTTGTCCGTCTTGGTTGACACAAGCCATTACAGAGGTGTCAGTGTATAAGGGACATGATAAAATAAAGCAATTGGGCATCAATATTCCAAAGATGTAATTTTTCCCATAAGCAAGCTCGAGGTACTGAATAAACGCCTTAGAAAAATCGACAAAACACACAAACAGAGTTTTTCCCTTGTTTCTGGCAACCCCCATCAAACTGCTTTTTAAGTCGTGGAAGCTTTGTGATGTGGCATGGGCCTTTTGAAAACCCATTTGAAACGTATGCAGGAGGCATTTAACTTCAGCCCAGGTGTTAAGCTTTTCCAGTAAAATCGTTGCAAACATTGCTGAACTACTATCAAGCATCGCAAGAAGTTGCTAATTTTGGGGTTATTTCTTTCCCCTTTCTTAAACACTGTAAGTAAGATGGATAACCACCAGCTAGATGAAATAATACCTGTCCTCAAGACTTTATGAAAAAATTCCTCTAGGGTATAAACCTAGAAATCTGGATTAGCGTTGATCACTGCATTTGCAATTGCATCTGGCTAGGAGCCCTGGAATTGATTAGTCCCTTTATGTTGAGCTAGATATCAAGCTTATCAAAATACAGTTCACCAATAAGTTAAGGGGACCAGCTAGGGATGGGAAAGGTGACACAGGTGGTATCAGCATAAACAATACTAATCGCTTTGATCGAGGCTGACTCGTGTTCGAGGTATGTTTTGGTGGCATTTTTTGTGATTTTTTTTTGTATAATGGTGAGTCTAAAATATAGGGAACTGCCTGGTGATTGTATTTACACCATGTTCACTAATGGTAAGCCGGGACTGGATGTAGTACACTCTAGAACATAACTTCACCCCCTTGCAGCATTTTATTTACACCACCATGTTATACGCTTTTGGTGGTATCTCAGAACACATTTATCATGTATCGCAAATATGAACATTCATTCAGAACCTCTTCGAAAAATGCAATTTACAGTCAGCATCTTTGCTTTGCATTTTAACACATGTGACACAGTGAAATACTGCCTGTGGTAAAATTCAATTACCACTTGTTTCACCTCTCTATGATAACACAAGGAACCAGGGCACATAAAAAAAGTACCAGAGATGACTTGTTTCTTTTGCAAGCACTTTATAAGTAATTGAGATTTATGAATAAAACAATACAGTACCTGTAACACACAGAAGGGATATGTGCGTCTGATTTCACAATTTGTTAAAATGATGCAATGCATTAACAATTCCAACAGAAATATTTAACAAACGTTTTGCTCTCTCCCACCCCAGGCGATGATCCCTCCAGAAGTTCAGAGAATTACTGTAGCTCTCTCTCCCACCTCTAGCATGGCAGAGAACGGTATGCAACAACCTTGAGACACGTAACCATGAGAGCAGTAACTTCTATCCTTTATAATTATTATTTTTTGGAAACTGATTTCACATTGGGAAATGCACTTCAATTCAGCAGAATGTGGAAAAAACAGACTTTGGGATGCCAGATATGTACAAACCCATGCAAAATCGATATCTACATTTGCAATTTTAAAAGTACACACACACCTCAATTATACTTTTATGCTCACCTAGAGGATGCATAGATGAGCGTGTGCGTGGGCATAGCAAGATTTGGATTCTCCCTGAGATTGGCTTTTGTGAATCACCTGCAAAGCAGCCTTCTGGACATCACTCACACCGGCTCTTTGTTTATCTGCCTTTAAAGGAATGGTTCGGTCAAAAAATGTTATTGTCCCTACGGGTCGGCCATTTGTTTTTAAGCCTAAGTCGCTCGATTTTAGAAAAATTTCCTATGCACCTTACCAGAGTTTTTGTCCATTAAACGCATGCGAAAACAGGCACCAGGGCGCTGCCATTTTGTGATAATCCTATCACTTGCCGCATCGCCCTGGCTGTCCTGCTTTTGCAGCACTAAATCATATCCCCCGCCCCTGAGCCTGACATTATCAAAACATTCATATTCCCCGCCTCTCTCCGTGACGTTACTGTGCTGCGTAGGCAAATGCGCCCAGTCGTCTCCTACGCGACTTCACACAGAACCCGGAAACCAACACAGATCAACTCACAACACAGCGCGCCACAATTCGGAATATGAAACTGTACTTTAAAATTAAACAGCAATACAGCACATTTGGTAAAGTACATTTATTTGACTTTAAATGTTTAGAGAATATTCAGCAATTGGCATATTAAATCGGAATTACATTTTTTATCTTTTCTCTCGATCCGCAAATCCGGAAAAGTTTATCATGAGTCACGCGCTGTTCCTTTAGGGTACACAGGGTGTCGGTTTCCGTTAAAAGAAGCACTTTGGACGCACGGTGAACCGCAAGGCTGTTCCATCAACTAGGCACTAGGCCACCGTAAAGGTCGATATGTTGCTTCTAGCCGCTAGGACCGCGTAAGGGCATATGGCTCATTGGTGATCGTCCCATAAAATGGTCAATGTAGTGCAGTTGTTTACAAGAAGCTGCAGCCGGCGGTTGAAAAATCCATCTGCCAGGATCTGGAATAGGTGGCAGTGGCAATAAGGTAGGATGTATCTGTTTAGAAAACATAAAAATTGAAATTAGTCTCACCAGCCGATCTTTATTACTACTATTCATCTTATTTATTACGGGCGAGCTGAAACTATTTTCTTGCGAGGATAGTGCAATGGAGTATGTTCGGCTCTAAAAGCAATGCGAAAACTAACAAAATAAATCGAGGGAAACACACAAACTAATGATTTTTTTTTTACCGTTGAACCACTGAGAAACAACTTTAGTCTACATGCATGTCGAATGGGCACATGCATGCCCATGTGCTCGGTAGAAAGACGATCCCACAAATGTTGTACTTGCTCTTCATTCATTCATTCATTCATTCATTCATTCATAAAAGCGTCTAAAGAGTTACTTACATTATATTTGCAATTTCCATTGTATCTCTGCATAATGCAGTCCGTGAATCCCACTGTGTTCGTGCCAACGATTTTTCATATACTGAACTAACATGAAACTCGGTCTAGTTTCTGAATTTTCAGCCTTATCGTCTCTTATGTTATTGCCCCCCTCCTTCAAATGAAGTCCTGTCGGCATGGTCCCTGTCTCTCAAGGTCAAAAAACAATAGAACCCTATACTGCCTGTGCGATTCGCGGGCCTCTTCAGCCCGCGAGCAAAAAATCAAAGCCGCTGACCTTCACTCTGCATGAGCGTACATTCTTACTTTGCAACATCCCGTCTAAAGCCATCTGTGAGAACTTGAATTTTCGACCCCATGTTTGTACTAGGCCTCAATGTGCAAATACAAACTGGCTTCTCTCCCATCTGCAACGCCTCGCTTGGCGCGTTGTAAGGCCCCCAATTTTGTCCTCGATGTCCGCAAGCTTTGCAGCCCTAGAGAACCATAACTATGGAGACATTGACTTTTTGGGGGAAGGTCAGGGAAAGTATAAAGTACCTGAGGAGTTGAGTTGAAAGTGAGATTTATTGTTTATTTGTTTTATTATTTGCAATACGCAAGCCTCCCCTAGGTTAACAGTGCGCAGCATTTACATGAGATTGCGAAACTTAGTTACAGCAACAAAAATATATACATACACATATTTACAAGGTCAGCGATATGAGGTGAATAGAGAGAGAAGTCAAAGATGACACCCATGTTGTTCGCCACCCTGGATGGTGAATGGAGGGTTTAGGGTTACCATATTTTGTATGCACACTGTACAATAACATTATTTTCAAAAAGACAATCATATTTTTTTACCATATTTTGTATGCACACTGTACAATAACATTATTTTCAAAAAGACAATCAGATTACAATGATTTATTTAAACTGGGATTTGAACGTCTCAACGAGCTCTGCTTTGGGTGGACATGGCACAGTGGCAATGTTTGGTGGCAATGCATCAGTGCTCTGCACAGAAACGCTCAAAATTCCATATCTGTGCTACTCTAGTACACTAACAATAAGGCCTTTAACCAAGTCGAACTCTATTTCCTCATATACTGGTTTTACCCCCCATTTCTTAGTTCTTTTTCCAAAGGTCGTAGTGTAGCGAGGCATCCCTACATTTCCCGTAGTCCTAGACTGTTCATGGCCCACATTCTCGTTATGGGCCAAGACCGCTAGTAGAGTACTATGTTTCATGCCCTGTAAGCTGAAATGCAATCGCTTTGGCCTGTATTTTAGGCACATATTGTGGAACACCTCCAATTCTCCTGTGTAACAGAATTCTGTCAGTCCCCTCAAATCTCTTGATAGAGTTTTATTGAAAACAATCTTCTCAATGGCTTTGTGTGTAGGTGAACATGCAATCAACCACTTCTTCTTCAGTGCCTCCTCTGTAGACAAAGGGCCATGTTCACATTGGTGGAAATGTTGGTTTTCTGTCCAGAGGTGAACGTTGGTACAGTGGTGCATCAGTGACCACCATTTTTCAAGTGGGATTTCCACTGACTCTTCACAAGTTTTGGAGCTCCACCAAAGATGGTTGCTGATAGACTGGGAACAATGTGAAATACTTTCTAAACCCTTTTTTTTTTCCTGCAGCCGAGATTTTCTTATTGATTGATTTAGCAAGATGCCATACGTCAAATTGATGTTTAATATGTGGGAACTGCTCTCTCATTGTCTTGGCAATTGAAACGTGTCTGTCCGTGGCTATGAGGTCGATGTGCATTCCCCTTGATTGTAGATATTGCAATGATTTTATAAATCCTAGTTTCTCCATGGCCACTGGGGATTTACATTGGGACACCTGCACGACCATCAAACTCACAATTTTCTTACTATCCATGTCCTGAAAGTGGTAGGTGCAGTACTTGGCAGAAAATCCAGGGCTGTCGCACTGTCCATCGCCGGCTAGCCTGAATCGTTTCCCTTCAAATGTATTTGCTAGAGACAATTGTTCAATTTTCCAAGCATCACTAATTGCCGGAAACAGATAATCATGTTGGTATTTGTAGTACTGTGTTTTAGAAATGAAATTGAGTCCCACAA